>NC_086177.1:27129375-27796250 GCF_023053635.1 Elgaria multicarinata webbii
GACACACAGAGATAGAGAGAGAGAGAGAGAGAGAGAGAGAGAAAGAGAGAGAGATCATGTCCTATACTTGTAGAGCAGAACCAGCTAAATAGATATCTTTAATCTCATAACATGATGAAATCATTATAAATTACAGCTCATTTGTTAAGTGATTATGGTGATGCATGCAGTCTTCCTTGATACTGTTACCTGCAGATAAGCACTGGACATGCCCCATACTCTACCAACAGGTTTCACTGTCCTACTTTTTACAGCAGACTCTGAACTATCAACCAGCTTGCCCAGTGTCAATGACTCAGTACTGCAGAACGCTCCACGTGACAGTGCTTCATTTCATGGCATCCTGCCAACACCATAACCACCCTCCCCAAACCCCTAAAATTAGCCCACAGGAGTATCGCCACTGCAGCCTTCTTTCAGCCGCACGAGATCACAGTGAAACGCTTGGAGATGCAGGACATGTTGTGGAGGACAATACCAAGGAGAAAGACCAGGACGCAGGCCACCAGGATGACGGTGCAAACCCCTGACCAGGTGGAGCTTTTCACAATGCCCCTCCTGTCTTGCTCCTCCTCTCCTGCATCTGGTGGGACCCCAGCTTGCAAGGGCTGCTGCTCAGCTGGTATTGTCACCACAGTGAGAGACTTCTGTTGGCTGCCTGGCAGAAGGCGGCAGCCAATGTCCCCCGGCAAGAGGGACCTCTCCTTGGAGATGGGCAAGGGCAACATGTAACACCCATTGCTCGGAAGTTTGATGAAGACGGGAGTGTGCTCTGATGTGTGGGGGATGGCAATCACAGCAATGACCTCCGGATCATCTGGCAGCTGAGAGACAGAAAATCCGGGCGGCAGTTTAGTGATCCCTCGGCACCATGGACACCTCAGGTCCTTCTGGCTGCTCCTCATCTGCTGAAGGCAAACCGAGCAGCAGGTATGTTTGCAGTCCAGCAACTTGGGCCTCCGCCGAGGGCTGTAGTAATTGAAACAAATCTGACATTCCAGCAGAGTGTCCTGGGACAGAGTCTCCATTGTGGTCCAACTGTCGGAAAGGAAGAGATGATCACGTCTTCCGGCCCAGCCTCAAATCCAACGCCCAGAGCAGTTCTTGTCCTCCCGCGATGACTACTTTGTATTCTACCACCAAACGAAAGGAGATAAGAAGTCTGTAGGGAAGCATCTGACTGGGGGTCCGTCACTGTCTGAGAAGAAAAATTAAAAAGAACAGAGTTAATCAAAAAAGTCTCGTAAAATACTGAGCGGGGGTGGGGGATCCAATTTTTTTTCATTAATTCAGAAGGATATAAAAGTCTTTTTTTGTGTGTGCCAAATATCAGCTCAAGGGAGACTTCTCCTTAGCATAAGCATTACCAAATCAAGGGTATTAGCCTCATTGGGTCTGTTCAGACAACATGCTAAGCCATGGTTAAGACTTTCCTCTTTGCCCAGGCATATGGCGGCACATCTTAATCACCCACATGTTTAGTTTTTTTTACGGTTTTTAATGCTTTATGTGTGTATGTTCTGTGTTTTAGAATTTTAAATTTTGTATACTTGTTTTTAACTTAATTTAAGAATTTCTGTAAACCGACCAGAGAACCCTGGCTATGGGAGCGGTATATAAGTGCAATAAATGAATAAATAAATAAATAAATAGGCTGTTAACCCAGGGTTATGTAGCCACCATGGTTAGGAATGGTTCACATGACGCACTAAGCCGTAATGTTTTGCTCAAAATGCTTAACCTTGGCTAAGCGTGCCCTCTGAACAGGGTAATTAAGTGACCAGTCACTTTAAAAAAAAACACAACAACTTAAGGCCATGGTCAGTAATAGATGATTATATAACGATCTTTGAAGAAAGCCTTTCAGACTAACAGTCTGAACCTCCACATGTTCACTTGGCCAGCAACAAAAAGGCTGTTTGCATACAGGAATCAGGTAAGGTGGAGTGAAGGAAGGAGTTATTCTTTTCTTTTTTAAGAAAAAAGTTTCGTAAATGCTTTGAATCAAGTGGTGAATAGTATGAGGCAAATTTGAAGATAAAGAGGAAAGAAATACAGAGACTTTTCCCTCTGACTCTATTGCAGGTTGCATCATATCACTCTCACATAGCCCTGCAGTCATCCTCTCATGCACATACCAAAGATGATAGTATACCTTTAAATATTGGAGACTCCATTGATGAATAGCTTAGGAAGGAAGTTGCCAGTTGGTGTTACATAGATATGAGAGATGTGTAAGACAGCAACCTGCATATATTTCCAATGATTAATCTATACGATAAGACCTTGGTTTAGAAAGCACAAGTCTTCACAAAAGGGATGCTTGGGCAGGGACACGACAATCCTAGTGATACTTAATGCTGGTGGCATGGAGCTCCTTCTCTATGGTGTCATCTCCTGTGACTGAAAGTAGTGTCTGAACACAGGAATGGCGTGGGCAAGACCAGTCACAGGATCCTTCCCTTCCTGACCATGGCTTTCCTTCTTGGCCAGATACTGAACACGCGGGAATAGCATCACAGTTCCTGTGTTCTATTGCTTACTGGAGCAACAAGAGAAATGTCATGGAGAGGCAGCCCACCCCATTTGTGTCAAGGATGAACCAGGCCTAAGAGATAGCATCTTTCTCAGGGGCACCCCAACCATTGTGGTTGAACAGCTCCATCATCCTCCAAACTCTCCATTGCAGCCACTGCAGAATAAAGTATTAACTGAGTCCATTATAGCTTGTAAGTGCACAAAACCCTAAAATAAGGACACTGGCTATTTAGCCAATATAAAACATTGCCACAAAGTGGGTATGATGAATACCAAGGAACCGGTTCCAATTATTTTTGTAAGGAAGAAGGTTAACAGCGGAAGTTCCACCAATAATGTTTTTACCACGTTGGATTCCCTATCCCTGGTTTTAAAACTTTGCTGCTTGCTCTGACACAATTAAAGTAGCACGCAAGATCAAAATTGACCTCATTTTCTCTCTGGCTAGTGCTGGCTTTTCAATTGTCATCTCACTTCTTCAGTTTTAATCTACAATATGGGTAATTACCCTAAAAGTTCATAAAAAAGAAAAATGCACCTCCAGGAAGTAGAGACGTACACACAAAAAATAGGTGAAAGGTTGTTATAAGTTACAAGCAGCACAAAACAGGCCGCACAATGAGGTCGTAGGATGGACTGTACCACATTAGACTGCAAGTGTGTGCGTGAAAGGGATTGGGGGGTGGGGGTGGATCAGTGTTGAAATGCTTCCCATGAAAAAAAAGCTCCCTACAAGTAAAACAGTAACACATCAGGGAGAAAGATTCTAGCTCACCCTTTGTGTGCTAGTTTGGCAATTGGGAAAAGTGGGGGAGTGGGGAATTCAGGATGGTGGTGCTCTCCATGCTACCACTTCAGGACTCTTCTGCCTCCCTCTGATGCATGTGCAGATGCTCTGATTTTGTAGCCACACAGGAGGCAAACCAGCAGCAGTAGTGGGTGAAATGAAGGTCTTCGGCCACTGAGGTGCGCCCAGGATGCTAGTCTTGCACTGCAACCCTACCGAATACTTGATCAAAAATTTTCAGGCTCCCAAAACAGGTCTTATCAAGTACCCAGTGGACTACAGTACAAGACTGTCCTGCAACATACAACCTAGGAGCCTGAGTTCAGGCAAAACTGATCTTCTGTTGTGGTAGCTTCTGCCATCTCTTTACAATATAGTGTGCAGATTTATATAAAAAGACACTATATATGTATGCTGCACACATATCTACTATATGTGTACACACATAGTACTCAGAGGCGAATGACAACTCTAAGCATGCTTTGTATTAGAGACATTCCATAGCAGTCCAGACACCCTCCGTCCTCCCAGCATCAGAGCAAAGCAAGGAAGAGATACCTTCCCCTTACTCAATGAGCCTGGAATATACCACCTAAAGTATTCATGAAATGTTTATATAACACCCACCTTAAGCACCCAGAACACTCAACACACATAGGAATCCAGAAATATTAATATGCCAGCTACAACATAAAAGCTGTGCTTAATTTCCGGTGGCCTTAACCTAAGAATGTATTAAATTCTGTAACATTTGCAAACTTTATCAAACTAGTAGCACAGGGAGACTAGGGAGTGAGAACCCAAAGAAACTTACTCTCAACTCTGTACAACTCTTAAATAAAAACAAAATGGCTACTTACACAGGGAACAAAATGCTCCCATACACAGCATCCCTTACAACTGCTTCTCTCATTGCAACAACTCATGGAACACTCTGGTTATTACTTTAGGTCACTGTTGCTACCAAACACCACAAACATTAGCTCAGTTCTTGGTTTCTTTAAAATAAGTGAGCCATTTATTCATTCATCCCTCAATATATTTTTAATAATTTTTATAGCTTTTCTGTAACAATGTGAAAAGCCTATTTTATAGATTAAAAGCAGGATAATAGAAAACACCCATCAATGAGATTTCAACGCCGTCATGGCCTGCTTCTGGACTCCACAAAGGCACCTAAGTTGGCCCCTGCAGACAACAAAATGGTGGACTGATCTTACACAATGCATGTGTTAAAGTAAATGGATTTTTTTTTATTATTTTATTCTGCTCTTCCTTCAAGGAGCTCAAGAATTTATTTAGTACATTTCTGTACCATCCAATAGCCAAAGCCTGGAGCAGAATATAGTCTCTCCCACCCCATTCTAAATCATACAATTCTGTGATTTAGGTTGGACTGAGTCATAATTACTACCCAATGGTTGACCAGGAATTTGAACCCAAGTCTCCCAGCCCAATCCTCTAGAGCTGTTCAAACAAAAGTACACAACAAACACACACGTGAAGGTTGCAACTGTGCCCACTGGCCCTGCCCTCCCTTCCATATATACATCTAAATCAGCCTTTACAAGCTGAACCAGCCTTCCAGAAGCGTTGGAGTACAGCCCCCACCACAGGGAATCCTGGGAAGGCAGGGAATCAGATTTTTTTTTAAAGAAACAAAACAAAGAAAAGAAAGACTACCAAGTGACAAAAGGCAAAGATTATTGAGGACAGAGAGCTGGAAATTATGTATGTAGCCCTATCTCCCACCACAAAGTTCTGCAATGCTTTACAGAGCCAGCCAGGTCTCACATGAGGGCATAGCTGACTTCAGCAGCAGTCAAAAACATTGTTTTATCATTAGTACTTTGGATTATCTGATGACAGCCAAGAAAATGTTGCTGACAGAGGAGACCCAGAGCTAAAGAAAACTGTCAGGGGTATCCTTAGGACTCTTAAAGGACGGTGAAGAGGGGAGGGGAGGGCTGGGAGGCAGTGACACTCAAGTGAGACCAAGAGACAGAGACAACCAGAATCATGATTAATATCCTTGGCTAGTGCAGATTTGATAGCAGCTGAAAGCTCTGCAGGGCTGAGCTATATCTACTAATGTTAATAAAAGCTAACGGAGTATGAAAAACCATGGGCAGAAGACACCAAGCAATAGAAAGAGGTGCATTAGCGGCAGAAGGGAGGAGAGAGAGAGAGAGAGAGAGAGAGAGAGAGAGAGAGAATCATTTGCCTGACACAGACTTCCCTCCCTCCTCTTTGTTGGGCATGTTTGTTGCTGGCATGCAGAACTGGTTCTAATAAATGAGATCACAGAAATATGGACAGAAAGAAGTATTTGAGAAGGATAACAAAAGCAGGCCAACGTTGAGAAACAGCCCCCTGCTGTACAGCCGCAGAGCACACCAAAACAAATGGGTGAGTATGCAAGAAATCAGCACGGTGACGGAACAAGGCTGAACAATTCTAATACACCCTAAATACAAGTGTTTTCATACACAAGTCTTAACGCAGAATTTACTTAAAGCAGCAAATTAAAAAAAAAAAGACTAGCTATGCCTTTAGAGTAATGTAATTTGGCCCTAGATATCAGGGAGAAGGATTCTTGGCCTGCTTTTTTCCTGACATAAGTGTTTTCTATGTGTAGGGTTTTTTTTCCTTGCAGAGGGATTCATACCCAGACCCTGCAGAGGGATTCACACACCCATACCTTGCATTCGCAAGTGGAACAGTCGTATTATGTGATGGGCTCTTCATTTTAACTGGGCCCAAGAATTACCTTTGCGAATACCCAGCTTGTGGGCTTTCCCAGAAGTACTAGTTGACTACTGTGGATGCTGGACAATGCCCAGCAGGGCTCTTCTTATACCTCTAAACTATGTACGCATCTAAACCAGCCTTCCCCAGACTGAATCAGCCTTCCAACCTTTGTGGGTCAGCGAGCACATTGGGAATTTTGAGAGAGAGTCATGGGTCCTCTCACAAAATGGCTGCCATGGCAAGCACTTGTGCAATCAAAAATTGAGTGTCACGTGGACCTGGCTAATCACAAAACATTCCTTTCCCAGAAAGCAAGCTGGTGAAAATAAAATAAAAATAATTTAGGCCTGAGGCCCAAGAACTTAGGCACAAGGCAGAAGTGGGGCCTGAGTGCCAAAGCACAAAGCCAAACTTTTGACCCAAATAAAACTGGCGCTGGAGGGCAGCACTTTGCTTTAAAGCAGGCCAGCCTGCCAAATAATAATAATAATAATAATAATAATAATAATAATAATAAATTAAAATTAAAAAAATTATGGCCTGGGGCCTGACAGGAGGCAAGGAAACTGTCCACAGGCACGACATTGGTGACCTCTCAGAACATCAAGGCAGTACAGGCACAAATGGAGATGTACCTCTGTGGCTGGCCTGCAACTATGGAGCTTTTTTCCCCCTCAGAAACTTGACAAGATTCTGAGTATTTTAGCTATTTATTAAATTATATCTGATTTAACTGGATAGACTTTCACAACAGCAACCAGAAAACAAACATCACACACTTATTACCTACCTTGAGACTTGGAGTGAAGGAAAGCAATACATTCAAGTACAGTGAGTAAAAACTTAGCAGTCTCAGAACAGCCATGTAGAAATCCTCATAAAGAGAGCTATACTTCTCCGTTTCTGTCAGCAGAATGACCAATCATGCACATGATGTTAATAATCTGAGATCTGACCCGTTTCAATTGAATTTTTCTCCACATCGAATTCAATACTTTTAGTTCTGGAAGCAATACAGAACCATCGCCCTACATAGTGAATGTCACTCATTTCTTAAAGAAAAAGCCTGAGAGCTATAGCATTACTAATATTTAAAACACATTTCACCACAGTACGTCTGCTCCAGCCATAGCATAGTCACAATGAATGCTATAGCAGTAAACTTTGGACAAACCTATGCATTTATATGCAGCGCCATTCCGCAAAGTTAATATCAAGCTTTCAGCAAGACAACCTATTCGAATGCTTCACCTTTACCGAGGAAGTTTCATTACGCAAACTCCACAAACACATTAAACATCCTTAGAAACCATGTATGATTTATGACAATGTTTGTCATCCTAAAGCTGTGGTGGGGGAGGGAAGAGAAAGAAGAGAAAGTGGCATGAGTTCGCAACAGAGAAATTAATTTCCAGAATCATCTACACTAAAATATAAACAGGATGTGTCTGTTTGGAGCTTTTCAAATTAACAGCAGAAGGGAAATGCTGTAAATTAAAATGTTGCCAACACTTTCACAAATGAGTTTGGGATTGGGTCTCATTTATTCTGAAATGAAGACACTTTGCTGTGTTTTCAGCTACTAGGGGTTAACTATTTGCTTTCTTCAAATATTCTCCACAGAGACGACTCTTATTTATAGACTTTCCTGTGGCTCTAATTGCCAACAGTATCTCAGCAGCATACAAAGGGAAAGAATGTATTCCCCTGTGTAGAAGGACTGTATCAACAGACAAAACAGTGACAACAACAAGAACTGGGGATTATTCTAGTCATTTTCAAACAAGCTTCTAAACAGCAAGCTGCCTGTGGCAAGGAAGGGTCTCCTCTAGTGGTCAGGTCAGTAAGGCATGATTTCCATGTAACAACAATCCAGAGTTTGGGTTGAGTAGGGATTGTCATTGAATTGTGGGTTGTCATTACATGCAGGCCTTGCACTGTGGTTTAACTATGGGATGTTAACCACAAACAACCTAGGAAGAGAACTCATGGTTTGCTCTTGAGTTGTGAAATCTGAGTTGTTTAAACAATGAATTGTCGTTACATGTGGACCCAGAACCATAGGTTGTTCATGGATTATTTCACTGGGCTACAGAGGCAGCAAACAGTAGTGGTTAAAACAGCAACAACGCCATTCATTCTACATGCCTGTATTACAGCACATTTGGAATACAGGGAGGAAGTGGACAAAGGAGGAAGGAAATAAATAAACCAGAGATTAAGAGAACAAACCACAGTTTTTGGATGGTCTGCCAGACGAACCCTGGGTAAGGCAACAAATAATGGGATTCATAAACCATGGGTTAAGCGCTATGTGTAAAGCAGGTTGGTGAATTTGACAGAATACAGGTAAGAGCTCATTATCAACCCTACTCCATAACAGCAAAGAAGCAGTACTTCCCCACCACTGTTTTCTCAGGATGCCAGAGCTTTTCTGTATGACTCAGGTCCTTCGTTTACTTGGCCCCTAAGGAGTGGCTTGCTATGACTTGCTTGCAAATCACTGAAGTCAAAATCCTGAAGGTAATGGCAAGACTGCTGAAGAAACTCTCCTTGGAATGTTGTTAAAGGTCATAGAAAACCTGCCATGTGGTAGCCATTTTTGTAGCATATTGGTCATACATTCCAGACCCAGTACCTGCTGACCTACTGAGAGAAAGGTATATAAGCTTGAAGTATTTCAGCTTTTATAATTCTGTATTCTGTGAATCCTAACTAAATTGGTTGTGTTTGATTTTTTGTCCTTCACATTTTTTTAGGCTGGGTTTAATTCATGCTCACTGTACTGAAAATAATAATAATATAAAAGTTAAAAAAGGGGAGGGGGAGAAAACTCTCCTTGGACCCAGAAAATTTTAACAACTATCATCTAGTCATCAAGGTTCCTGATAAGATAGTTGCTATGCAACTCTAGGCACTCTTGGATGAAACTAATTTCAGTCTGGCTTCAGGCCTGGTTTCAGCACAGAAATTACTTTGGTCACCCTGATAGATAACCTGTGCCAGGAGAGAGAAAGGGGAATGTGACTCTGCTCATTCTCCTGGCCCTCCCAGCAAGTTTTAATATTAACCATAGCGTCCTTCTGGACCAGGCTATCTGGTTGGAGGCACTATGCTGGTTCCTTTCCTACTTGTATATTCAATTCCAAAGGAGACTACTCACAGGGTTCTACCTCATCGCCCACAGTTTTTAAATATCTACAAGAAACCACAGAGAGATCATGTGAAGATTTGGTGTGAAATGTTATCAACATGCTGATGATATCAACCTCTGCTTCTCCCTTTTCATTGGAGTCAGATGAAGCAGTGAAAGTGCTGAACTGATGCTTGGAATCATGGACTTTGTCCAAACATTGCATTCATTAAAGAAGCTCTCTCCTGGATCGCTCACCATCTGATGTGCCTGCTGATGTAGGGAGACGGGGAGGGGGAGCTTTTCCAGTCGTAACCACACTTATGGAATGTCCTCCCCCAAGGGAAGCTTGTCTGGTGCCAATTGTCATGTCCTCCAGCACCCAGGCAAAGCCATTTTTAAACAAGCAATATCAACGCATGTTTAATGTTTGATTTTATCTGCTTTGCTGAAGTTTTATGCTGAATCTTTACACCATTGCTCTGCTCTGTTTCTTTATGGCTAAGAAATATTTTAATTCTAGAACATTCTCTTTTTAAAACAGGGGCACTTTTTTGCAGTTCTATCCTCCCCTTGATTCAGAGCTTTAAGAACTTGATTCAGAGCTTTAAGAACATAACAGGAGAAAAGTCTCCTATGATCCTTCTTGTTTGCCTCACTCACCATCCAGTTTTGGCATTCTCTCTATAATATCAGCCCTAAAAAGGATGTCTGAAAATCAGAAATCTCATTTAAAAATCAATTTCTTTACAAAATACACTCCATACCAATACCCATACCAATACCATACCAATACCATACAATACTGCGCTCTTCGAAGCCTTCCACTTGTTCTTGTGATCCGATTCCTTCTCGCGTCTTTATTAATCTTATCCCTGCTATCCTCCCTTCCTTGCTTCATATTATTAATTTTTCTCTGTCCTCTGGTTCATTTCCTTCTGCTTTTAAACATGCTACAGTCTCTCCTATTCTCAAGAAACCTACTCTTGATAGGCTATCTCTGTCTAACTACCGACCTGTCTCTTTGTTGCCGTTTGTTTCAAAGATGCTGGAGCGTGTGGTCTACTCTCGCTGTCTTGATTTTCTTTCTAGTAACTCTGCTCTGGATCCTTTTCAATCTGGATTCCATCCTTTGCATTCCACTGAAACAGCCCTTACTAAGATTACCAATGATCTTCTTACTGCCAAGTCTAAAGGCCATTATTCCATTCTTATTCTCCTTGATCTAACTGCAGCCTTTGACACGGTTGATCATGATCTTCTTTTAGATTCCCTTCATGACCTCGGATTTTGTGGCTCTGTCTATAACTGGTTTGCGTCCTATCTAGCGGGTCGCTCTTTCAGCGTGTTGGCTAATGGCAGCTCGTCTTCTTCTTTTCCCCTTTCAGTAGGGGTTCCCCAAGGCTCGGTGCTTGGTCCGTTGTTGTTTTCTTTATACATGTTGCCCTTGGGTAATCTTATTCAATCTCATGGCCTCCAATATCATCTGTATGCCGATGACACACAATTATATCTTTCATCTCCAGATCTTTCTCCTGATGTTCACGATCGTATCTCGGCATGTCTTTCAGATATCTCAGCTTGGTTGCTTCATCGTCGTTTGAAACTTAATATGGCAAAGACTGAATTGCTTGTTTTTCCTCCTAAACCTTCTCCTCATCTCTCATTCTCTCTTGCTGTCAATGATGTTACGCTTACTCCAGTCAAGGAAGCTCGTAGTCTTGGCTTTATATTTGATTCCTCGCTCTCCTTTATTCCTCATATTGAGGCAGTAGCTAAATCCTGTCGTTTTTTCCTGTATAATATTGCCAGGATTCCATCATTTTTGTCTGTCTCTTCTGCCAAGACTCCTGTTCATGCATTGGTTATTTCTCGGTTGGACTACTGCAACCTTCTTCTCACTGGCCTTCCTTCTTCTCACATCAGTCCGTTGGTTTCTGTTCACCACTCTGCCGCTAAGATCATCTTCTTGGCCCGCCACTCTGACCATGTAACTCCACTTCTGAAATCTCTTCATTGGCTTCCAATTCACTTCAGAATCCAATATAAACTTCTCCTGTTGACCTACAAAGCTTTTCACTGTCTAGCTCCTTCCTATCTCTCCTCTCTCATCTCACACTATTGCCCCGCTCGTGCTCTTCGCTCCTCTGATGCCATGTTTCTCGCCTGCCCAAGGGTCTCTACTTCCCTTGCTCGGCTTCGTCCATTTTCTTCTGCTGCCCCTTATGCCTGGAACGCTCTTCCAGAACATTTGAGAACTACAAGTTCAACCGCAGCTTTTAAAGCTCAGCTAAAAACTTTTCTTTTTCCTAAAGCTTTTAAAACTTGATTTTGTTCTGACTTTTATACTGTTAGTTTTACACTACCCAGTGCCTGTTTACCCTACCCTGTGCCTGTTTGCTTTCTCTTCCCCTCCTTATTGTTTTATTATGGTTTTATTAGAATGTAAGCCTATGAGGCAGGGTCTCGCTATTTACTGTTTTACTCTGTACAGCACCATGTACATTGATGGTGCTATATAAATAAATAAATAATAATAATAATAATAATAATAATAATAATAATAGGTCACTGGATAATGAAGATAGAATCATCTTGATTCAGGGTGTATTAAGATGGCCAACCTGTTACAGGAGAGCACAGCAAAGTGATTTAAAAATAAGTTCTACCTTGTAATGGAGGCCCAGAAAATACAAAGGATCTATACACACAAAATATATTCTTCACAGTGGCTGGGTTCATACATCACGCTAACCTATGGGAGGTGGCAAGCTACGTTGGGTAGGTGGTTATGTAAACAACCTACTGTGCTCCCATCAGTCAATCAGGCAAGCAAGCTACACAGAATGGTTTATTTCACACACACAAACACACCCCTTTTCTTCCTGTAGCCCTCCCGCCCAGCCCAGCAGGTATCCAAGCTTCCTTTGTGGTGAGAACAGAGATCACTTGAGAGGGGCAACAGCGTTCTCCATTACCCATGCTAGTGCGACAGACAACACGCTAACCCACCATGGGTAAAATAACCTTTACTGCAGACTGTGAGTTCTCAGGATGCCTTATTTGGGGAAAATAACCCACCGTGAGTGGAAAAATATCCCACAGACAACACACTAACCCATCAAGAGTTGTTCTGGAAAATAAACCATCATGGATTAGCATGTTGTGCGAGCCCTGTCAGTGTGTCATTATTACAGCAAAGCTCTGTTTTATGCTCAGCTAAGGAAACAATGTCCCTTAAAATTAGAGTTTTAATTGTTTGCCACTCTGCTCGGTTTTCCTGCATCTCCAAGCAAAGTTGCTGAACTTACTCTTATCATATGCAAACGTGATTTCCTGAGGAAGTGATTTGATTTTTTATTTTTGGCTGAAGAGAACTTAGCAGTGAAATTCAAGCTTTTATGTTGAAGGAAACTGCTTGATTAGGCAGGCAACGATATAAATTAATCCATACTGGTGGGAGCAAAGAGAGCTCTGCTTTTCCCTTCATATCATTTAGTATGCACCTAAAAGCAGCATGCTGACAGAGAGATTTTATAAGAGTAGTTGAGGTCTATCTTCAGCCCATAACTGAGTACTCCATTTAACTATCAGAGAAAGGAAACTAAAAACTAACTACTTAAATATCCAACTTTTAAAGTATATGCACTTTGGAAACACATCAGCACTTGATATCTGAAGCTCTTCTAATACCGCAGTTTCCAAACCTTCAGAGAACAACTTCCATGTCAGCTTATCTGATGACGAACCACTGCGGAGAATTCTTGGGCATCTTTTAAGGGTTAGGTTTGTGAGGCCTTATTGCCCTGGTTCAGACAACACGCTAGACCATGCTGCTTAACCACAAAATGGTTAACAGAATGCACTGACCTTAATGCATTCCATTAACCATTTTGTGGTTAAGCAGCATGGTTTAGCACATTGTCTGAACCAGGCCATTGACTGTCACCCCATGTGAAGTAATGGGTGTTCCCTAGGCCATGCCTCCTCTGTAACTTCATATTGCAGGGAAAGATCAGAAACGGTGGATAAGCTGCATTTCTTATGCTGTCACTGAGGAACCCAAGAGATGCTTCCAAGGAACCCTTGAATGCAGTTTGAAAGCCTTTTTTGTACTAGCATTGAGCTTCCTTCAACTGTTAAGCCTCAACCTACACATACTATCCTCAAGTAGGTCACACCAGCAGCCTTGCCATTTCTTTGTTTAACCCTCTGTAAATGAAAAACAAAAAATGACCATATCGATCCAATTTTGGGGTCAAATGGACCCCAAGAAAACCAAATAAGTAAAATCCCTGGCGGAAATGATTAAGCATAGAATTGCAAAAGACTGACACAGAAAAGTGTTACGGATTGTTTTCAGCATTGTTAGGATGCATTTGGCCCCATCTGTTGATTGAAGGTTACGATTTGATTTGTTGTTTTTAAACAGATGGATGAAAGCAGAGGGGAAAGAAAGACTAGGCAAAAAAATAAAAAAAAATAGAAGAGAAGACGATCGTGCATGGGCTTTCCAGTCTGAAAAAGCTGGAAACAATTGTTATAGAAAATAATTGCCAAACTATTACAAGAAAATGATGTACTCAAATAGGATGAAGGAATATTTGTTGGACCAAAAGTCCAATAGTGAAATAAAATGCAAGCTTTTTAGTCACCACATAACATTTTTCAAGCAAAAGAAGCATGCAGAAGAGTATAATACCCTGTCACACTCCTATTAAAAGCATCTGAAGCCCAATTTTTACTTTTGCTTTGTATTTGAGAGAAGGAAGACCTTTGCCGTATCCACATTAGCAGCAACCATTTAGAATCAATGGACAGCAGAAGAGAAAGGGAAAAGCAAGAACATGAAAGTGCCAGAAATGTCTCTTGTGCTAATTGCACGTGAACGAATTGTATGCCAATAAATTCCAACCGAACACAGATCATGACTGAGGAAATCTGTGAAAGCATGAAGAGAACAATTCATTGGATAAACAGAGAATAAAGGAAAATAGTTAGAAAAAAGTGAGGCAGGGGTGGTGAATGACATTTCTTAACTTTATTGAACTAAACCTTAAAATTTCATGGCACTCAAACCCACTAAACATTTCTTACCAGCCAAAGTCGGAGTACATTAATCTAGTTCCGAGATTAGTTGGGCTAGGCAGCTAGTTAGGGTATGCATATGTGTAGCTTTTTACACATGCATGCATGTCTGAATATATGGACACACACATACACACTATCAGCACCCACATGGCCAGCCATACCACAGCTTGGTGTGATTGAGCAGGAGATGCATCAGACAAGGGCTACCAAAGATGCCCTGGAGTACTGCTAAAATGTTGGCAAAGAATGTTAATCAATAGTGAATGAAGTGTACTGTATGTGTAACAAACGTGCCAAATGCTTGTGAGGAAAAAATAATAATGCAAAAACTAAGGAGATCCTGTAGCATGGCACAGTACACACAAAGATAAAAGAAATTGAGAATTGACACTTAGTTGAAGTGGGAAAGTAAAATCACATACACATACCAGCAACTATGGAGAACTACAAAAGAAGGAACAAGTGACCCTGGACTCCCCCCTTGGCTTATGCTCAGACAGAGTTGTGACACCTTTTGTTATAGAAGACCTCTGCCTGCAAATTCAAGAGCTATAAAGCCCAGTTCTGCATACTGTTTAGGTCTTTTAAGTACAGAGAATGGCTAAACCTTTTGTAGAGTCAAGTTCGACATAAGCTGAGAAGCTGCCATACCGATTACTGGTGAAATCCAAGGCACATGGTCAAAGAACTAGCCAAGAGGTCTGGACTTAGGAGAGAAGTGTCAAGTCAGAAGCTAGTTAAAATCAATAATGGCAACAGAGGATCAAATACACCAGCATAGGTCAAGTCCAGGTAGTCTCCTATGGGAATGAAGTGAGACTTGCTAGGCTGGACTAGGGAGTGGGAAGATGGGAAATGCAAAACGAACATGAGCAGCAAGGGCAGGTAGCTGAAAATAGGAGTGAATGTGAGTGAAAAGTTGGACTTGAAGGGTAGGTACAAGTAGGAAGCAGTTAGGGAGCAACTCTGCTGCAATCAAATGTAACTACACTATCCCAGGAATAGTATGTATTATATAGGTTTACGTAAAAGATCAGGACAAGGGACTTTAACAGTGACCATCTGAGAACCTGGAGGAGAGGGGATTTGTCTGATACAAAGCATTGTGAAAGGTTTATTTTGCCAGCCAGACCACACACAACATTCTGAACTGGCAGTTCATTGCTCTGTAACTCAAGTAGTTAATTCAACAGCTAGAAGCAACTCTGAGTCTTTACATACCATCAAGAACATGAAAGCTTCAATTGTAAATGCTAGTCCATCATACTGTTTATGCTTTAGAATGGATTGTGGACTGAATTAAAACCAGGTCCCGAACCTAAAGTGGCCATTTGCCAAAGCTGCATTCTCATATTGCAGGCCACTTTCCCCAGCCAACTCCCCTAGGTGATGTTAATTTCATAGAACCAGATGTAACCACTGCATTTCAGGGCAACAGAGTCAGAACACACGATGTGGTTACGATTGTGAAGTGATCCTATAAGGGTTTCTATTTGAAATGTAGGAAATATTCTACATCCACAGCAACCAATCCTTCTAGGAGACTTCAGCGAATTTTCAAAACATCTCAAGATTATTTGAAAACATGTCTGAAAAGAGCTTCATTTCCTGTCTCATTTGATATCACGCCAAAAGCACAATGCCCCTCCAGTTCCCATACATGCACACACAAGAAGCTGGCATGGCACAGGCTTAACTACCTTCTCTATCTATCCACCCATCCATCCATCAAGTTGGTACCTGTGCAAAGGTTTTAATGCTAGGGTTGTGTTTCTATGGAGTCAAATTTCTCAACCTTGAAGGTAAGACACCCCAAAAGCAGTGATGGTGGGTGAGGAGTCCAATGTGGTCAGGGACAGATATGTAAGACAGAGGTGTGACGTATAACTGCTATCAGCTATAGTCCAAATCAAGGCGGAGCAGCCCACGGATCCTAGCATGGGCTAGCTGGCAGTTATTGCTGTGGAAACAGGGAGATTACAGAAGCTCACTCAAGGCAAGGATAGAAAGAGAAGTCAGCTCACTCAGCCATTCTTCCCACTTGCTTCTCTAGCAGGCAATTTCTATTCCTCCACAAAATTGCCTCTCAAGTTTATATTAAACCGAAGAAAGCCTTCTGCCCACATTCTATCTGCATCCAGTACATCAAACTGTAATGCAATCACAGACTGTAATGCTGAAGAGCAGCAACCTGCTTCTGATAAGGTAGCGTTGCAAGGCTGCTGCTGCTGCTGCTTATTGAGAAGTCCAGTGCTGCCAACGCTTTTGGCATCTGCAGCCGCGTAGATATAGCCCAAGTCCCAAGAGCCTTGCCTTTGAGAACAGGAGAAGCTGAGACTCCAAACTGGGAGAGGCAGAATTGAGCAAGGGTAAGTTCATGAAGTCAATTGGTGTTGACTGGAGACAAATAAAAAGCTCTCCAAGCTCCCGGGTTTGGCTTCTATTTCTTTAAAAAGCTACAGGTAAGAGAACAAATGTGGCTTAGCACTCACATTTACTGTTTGTTCTGCAGATAAAGTTAATGCTAAGACACACAGAATACCAGAAATCTATCAGTTAAGAACACAGTATATAATTGCAACACACATTAAAATGATTACAAACTAATATATATATATATATATATATATATATATATATATTAAAAAAATTGTAGATTAACAAGCCATGCTTAGCTGCAACATAAGTCTCCATACCAGAGATGAGCAAGGTTCAAGCTTGAGGGATCTCTTTATTTTTATTTTATTTTGGTGGTTTTTTTACTAGGGTCCTGAGACGCACCAACCAGAAACAGGTGCAAAAGACATACACTTAGAATTAAAACCTTCTGAGGAATTGGTTTTCAGCAGCAAACCTTAACAGAGCTCACAGTCTTTCCATACAAACCCCACTCCTGGTTAGCTCAACCGTTCTTCATTTCAGCAATATGAAGGTAGTGATGGAGGGAGTCTTTCTGTTATTGCTATTGTTTAAACAGCTGGGAATCAGAAATCCTTGCCAATCTACTGCAAGTCCCTGCAAACAGATCCCAATCTACCTTTTGCCCACCTATGCTCCAAACAATGTCGTTCAGTTTAAATGTTATTCACTGTGTTTGCGGGGTGCCCATTTCAGTGCAATACATATTTCAGCTTCTTAATGGCTGCATTTCAGTTTCTTGTTCTGTACATTCAGCGTATGCAGTTGTGATGGACTTTTGATAATAAACAAAGGGATTTGTGCACATTCAGGGTTGTATTGGGCACTCTGGAAATCCTCTCTTTTCTTTGGTTGTAGAGACTCAAGATGTACCCAAAAATGGTTTGTTACTTATACTATATGAAAACACATAAGTTGCACACTTGCATCTTTCCCACTGGGGGGAAAAAGGCTGTGTAATGTAAAATAGATTCATTTTAACCAGGTTGTAAAGTCTCAGTGCACCCCAAGCAGGGTTGTTGTTGTTGTTTAAATCAAGGTACAGGAATGCAGAAACTCAACAAGCATTTATGATGCAGAAAGGAAAACCTGCTGCTAATAAATCAATAGTGCTGTGTTAAGCAACAGTGTCAATGCATTTTTCATTCTTATTTTTAAACGGGTAAACACAGCCAAAACACTAAAAGGGGTGGCAGGAGAAGAAAAAAGCAGCGAAAGCAGAAACTCAGTATGTGTAGTGTGTGGAACACATGCATCAAAGAGACACCCTGGTGATAGAGACAAAAATGAGATGCTTAACTGCTGTATAGTGGGCAAAGAGCTCATGCAGAAAGCAACACAGATCTTGAAGGCAACTACAAAGCTATACAAGATTTCACAAGAGAAATTGCAAACTGGCCAATGGACGTGATCTTATGTGCATTATGCCTGCAGAAGAAAAAACACCAAGAAAAATAGGCGTTGGGGCATCTTCTTCAAATGTATTCCACGCAAAATGTTCTCCCAATTTCTCACGGGTTTCTAACTGTGGGTTATAATATACAACCAGTGGCACAGTTCTAGTGACGTAAGCCTTTTAGAGCTCCTCCTTGATTTACCTGCCTTGGTTTACCTGCCCTGTTGTAACAACATGGATTACTGTGTTATGGTTCTTGCTGACTTTACACTGGAGCCGGAGAGAACATCACTGATGCTGGTCAAGCTTCATAAACATAAAAACCTGACCACCATAACATGGCATAGGTGGGCAGGGCCAACGTCAAGGGGAGGCCTGGTCAGCCACCTACTGAGAGTCCCGCACCCCAGCAGAGGCCCACTGACAACAGCCCCCTGGACCTGGACCTGCTCTTCACCATTGCAACCTGCCTCTCCCTCTGGTCCAGATAACAGGGGTGGTGAGAAGGAGGAGCAGTAAATGTCACTGCTCACTTACTCTTTGCCTGTAAAGCAAGCAAGTGGTAGCGATGACAAGAAAGAGGAGAAGGAGGAGCAACAGCAGCAGCTGGTCACAATGTTGGTGAAAGGGGATAATTGAGGGTGTCTTGCCCAAGGGCCTTGAAAGACCTGGAGCCTGAACTTTAGGTGGGGTTGCTCTTAATTTCAGAGATGTTTCCATTTCCCAAGTGGATGGTCTATTTCCTGTAAGTCATTCCAGTTTACATTTTCTCCCAAGGGATACACTGGATTTTCACCTTGCATAAGCTATGGTCTTGACCTAAAAGTCCTTAAATGGCTTGAGCCGCCAATACGACTCATTTCAATCTCTTAACACCAAATACAACAGCTTCCTATCTGTGCACCAAACCTGTAAAAGGTGGAAACAACAAAAACCTACCATCTACAATGCCGGCAAACTACAAAATAAGAAAATGAAAATCTATACAATCCAACCCAAACTTCTTTTCAAGAAATAAGTAAGTACATAAAATCAGTATGATTGCTAGGGAGCCTAATCCTGATATTCTCAATTCAAACAAATAACCCATAAATCAATGTGCAAGGCACTGACCTTCACTCATGAAATTGCTTGCTAAAAGCAGTTTTTATAGAAGCAACCCCAAAATAAAAATCTATTCTCAATACAATTACCAAAATTTAAAACAATTCAACAATTACCTAGTTTCCATTTTTTAATATATTAAATGCACCAAATTCCAGAAATGCTGACATTACTCCTTGAATAGCCTAATGTTCTTACCTCACTTGCACAGATGTCCTCTTCTGTACCTGTAGGCAGAGAGAATGAATTGATCACATAGACTAAACGAAATGGGTAAACAAGATTTTATTTGGCTCTACCTCAATTTTTGCTGTGGTTCAACAACTGAGGGAAGCTTCATAGCTGTCTCCTGTTCCGTATATCACAGCAAACAATGTTTTAAAACAAACCAGGGCAGGCTAGAGGAAGACAAAGAAGTGTGCAGGACATTCCCAAACTATGGCTCATACTATGACGTCTGTACCAAGCCTCTGTTCGGGGTGGGCATTGCTCCTGCTTAACCATTTCATTCATCTCTAGGCAGAATAGCTTAAGCCTGTCCCAATCTGGTGCCCTTCAGTTTTAGACTACAAGCCCCAGCATTCCAGACCATTGGCCATGCTGCCTTGGGCTGAGGGGAGTTGAAGTCCCAAACATCTGGAGGGTACCAGTTTGGGGAAGGCCAACAGATATATTCACCTTCTACAATCAGGACTCTTCATATTCTCTGAGAAGTTTGGAACTTATTTCATGAAGAATGAAGGTTATTGGGAATCTCTTAATTATAGAATATTTCTAACATTTCAAACAATTATGGCCTAGTCAGGAATAATATTCCTTTGCTAGATTCATAATTTCAGAAAACTATTGGTAAACCATTTCCAAATCCCAAGTATAAAATGTAGATTGGTCTTTGGTGACAGGGCTCCATTTCCAGTGTATGGTAGTGAATACCTCACTACCATACACTGGGAACATATAAATTGGATATGTATGTAGCTACCAGCCTGGTCACCAGGGGTGAAGAAAAATTGTCTCCAAACCACCAAGCAAGGGAGATTTTGGTAAACTGGAAAAAAAATGGTGGTTTTGTTTCTGTTTTTCCTTTCAGGCTACAAACTGCAAACATGTAGTTGCTACAAACAGCTACTACAAGTTTCAGACTTGCTTAAAAAGATGGGCCATTAATTTTTGTATAACTATTTGCAAGCCTGCTATACATCCACAGATATGACTAGTAAAGAATGTTGATGGGGCTAAGAATTCAATGGCCAATAGCTAACAGATTAACAAGTTTAATCCACTGATTTCAATAGGCTTAAGAACACTTAATTCTGTGGTACTTTGGCCACTGTTTGAGGATTTGAGACCTCCAGCACAACTCTCTCGTTAAAGATACCCGCTTTGTAAAAAGTTCTTATATTTGGCTATGCTGTTATAAAAACACTCAGCCTGGTTTTTTTTATGCTTTGCTAATATTGATCAGTTTAATTAGGGGTGTTCCACATGCAAGCTCTTTCCTGCTATACAACTGACCTGCTATTGAGATGGGCTGCTTGTAAAACGGGTTACATTCCTTTTGGATGGCAATGAAGTTTCATTAAACGTGTGTCACTTTAGCTCTGCAAAAGAATGAGCAACAGCCCCGTGGGGGGAGGGGAGGCGGACAAGGAAACGGGCTAGTTGTGCAGCCCACAAAAACACTGACTTCGACAGAAACCACAATCAGTCCAAAATTTAAGTGGTTTTACTTTGCTAATTGGAGACATCCATAACAGGAAAAATAATTGTTTGGGGCGTACTTGCTACCATCAGTACAAACACAAGTTATTCCTTGTGGGTCAAACTTAGACAAGGCTTAAGAAATATATCCATTATGCCTCCTAAACTGAATTGGGTTTGTATTGGGTCTGAATTGAGTTATTCCAAAGAAAACTGTCAGACTGCTTATACTTCTTGGACTCTTGTAATTGTGGATTCATTCTTTTCTTTTTAAAGGTTTCATAATGTTGTATTTTCATAATCTGCCAAAGGGGAAGCAGCAGTGGAGGAGACATTTAGAGATAAGAGTGTCAAGTAGCATGAACTCAAGGATCATAAAATATCCAGGTTTAGCTTCTGCTTAGGAAAAAAAAACCTCTCTCCGTTTGATGGTGCAATTTATTATATATATATTTCAAAAAAGCTTAAATAATGAAAGTGAAGAATCAGGGCAATGGCCAGGAAGACAGAGTCCATAGGAACAATAATTCAAAAGCTTGTTCTCCAATTAAACACACAATTTTGGACACATACACAAATAAGAAGTGGAGAAGACGAGATACGCTTCCTAGGATATGGACTCCACCTCCACAAAGTCTGCATACCAGTAGCTTATCATATGAGAAACTGTATCTCAGGAGTTTGAACTGGGATTGGGAACAGATTGCTTTAAAGCACTGGCATCCAACAGAGGTCCTTTGTTACGTGCAAGTCTTAAAGTGAGTCACAGGACAAATACTTCACCTAGGTCTGTTATCATATCAATGCCTGTTTTGAAGGCATCATTTCAGAGCATGCCAGTACTAGTTGCATGTGCTCCCTTCTTCCTACAGTATATTTTGTTTTATGCTAAATCAGAAAATGTTTAGCGAAAGAATGTGATACCCAGTACTAGGGACAGGCAGAACAATGTGAGAAAGACATGCACGCTCAATAAATTACTAGAGCATCAGGCCAGTTTTCCAGAGGATGTAGCACAGAGGCGTTGGACCTCTTTCAAACTGAAGGCCAAATTCCATCTCAGAGAAGCTCTCAGGGGCCACGTTCCAGTGGTGGGTCGGTCCAAAGGCAGAAAGGAGGGGCAAAACCCCCCAGCATATTGTAGCTTAAAGTCTTACTGCCAGTAACTAAGGGTATGTCTATACGTGGGGAAAGCCCAGCAGTGGCTGTGGATCTCCGCTCCGTTGGTTAGACGACCCAGGCGCAAGGTTGCAGCCACCGCAAGGCTTCCCCACGATGGTGCATTTTGAAAAAGCCAGGGATTTGCCCCAACTTTTTCAAAGGGAGCAGCGTCAACACGGTGCTTCCGCCATGTAGTGTTGCTCCACAGCTATCCTGGGGCCATCCCGGGGGTGGAGCCTGGTGGAAGGCGACCAGCTATTGGTCGCCTTCCACAAGGAAGAGGGTGGGGGTGGCTCCGGGACCTGGATGGCCACCCATTAACCCCATGCTCCCTCCTCAGCGTTGGGATCAAATGATGCTGCCCTGGGAGAAGGAAAGTGCAGGGTTGAGGAGGGGGGTGTGTGCCAACCCAGCCACCCAGCCTTAAGAGAAGCATTTCAGTCTTTTAGGATGAGGGTGAGGGAATTGCACAAAAGCTGGAAAGCTGCCAAATGATCAGAGATCAGGGGAAAGGGGGTGGATCCAAGAGAATGGGGCGTGGCCATATAGGAAATCTTGGGAAGGTTAGATTTGACCCCTGGGGCTGAGGCTCTGGACCTCTGGTGCAGTGGCTGCACTGCATAAGGCCCCAAACCCTTGATTCTCATTGTTCCGAAAGGCTGTCAAGTTGTCTCATTAAAAAACAAAAAAACTCTCTCTGATCTTCTCGAAGGAAGAGGCAGGGAGAATGCATGAACCAGCGCAGAAGTAGGGAGTGTGAAAATAACTGAGGTTGTCTGTTGGAGATAAAGACTGGGAGCCAAACATTAGAATGCCACTCTCCCTATACCCTTGTGTAATATGAAGAATTGGAACAAGGAAAGGGGGGGGAAAACATTTTCATCTGCCAACAAACCAAGCAAAGTTGCAAGTTATAGGCTGGCTTAAACCAAGTGACTGCAGACAAGAAGTAATGGAAAAGAACGGAAAGGAAGGACGATCATTTTACTCTGCACCCACTGCACATAGAAAGCCATCCTGAAATTATTATAAGCTGATAATATACAGATGCATTTGCCACCAACACTAGTGTACCGCCACAGTTGGCACATCATATCTTAATCTAAGGGTAAAGTCTCTTTGCCTAGTTTTGAACACAGCTAATTTCTCTACAAATTATGAAGTGATTTGGGATTCTAGCACTCTGATGAGACTGGTACAACTCACAAGAAATTGCTACTTCTAGGCGAAACCTGCATGTTCAAAACTGAATACTGGCCCCCGTTATCCTAAACTGGGGCAATAATCTATTTAATACGTTATGATAATTATTCCAAAACGTCTCCAATTATTTTATTTAAATCAAAGAGGCAGACATGACTATTATCCAACCGTGCTCCAAAATGCTTTGGAAATTTCTTGGAGATACAATTTAATTGTGGGCACAGTACCATTTTCAGATTGAGGCTTTTTAAAAGTATAATTGCAATAAAACTGCAACCAATGTGGCCAAAGTATCTCAAGTGGAGGGAATGTCACACTGGCTATAATCTTGACCATTTAGAAAACTTTTCCATGATCCAAGGCATTAGGTTGAAGACCAATAGCCCGTCTTTCAATCTCTGTTTTATACTGAAGTATCAAATGACACATACAGCAAAACATTGCATCCTAATTTCGACTTAATTAAACTCTATCATCATTCACCGAAAATATAGTTGATCAAGACATTTACATGCATTTCTAATTGCCTTTACCAAGAAGAAGTGAGACATGCAAAATTCAAAGAGAATCCGTGACCATTTCACATTACCCTGTCCTAGCCAATTTGCAAAAAGGTGATTTGCAGTCTCTCAGGAGTATTTTCAAATATCGTACAAGTCACTCTGCAACTTTTGACAACCGTGTTTGGCTTTTGCCCCAGTCATATCTCGCCTGCTTAGAAAGAAAATGACAAATATGCATTTGGTGTGTTCATGTTACCTACTGAGGGCCAGATGTTTGATACACAACACAGCCAACTTTCTATGTTGGAAAGTTTATAGCATTAGGGATATTACAGACCGGGAGCCATTATGCTAAAACCCAGAGTTGCCTCCATGTTTTTGGCTATGTTCCCATGCTTATTTTACAGGTTGCTTAGGCCACGGATGGCCAACTTCTACATTCTCAGGGGGGCACTCAATGCTCCAGGCAGAGATCCAAGGGCCAGAAGTCTATTTACAGCACAAATTCACCTCTTCATGAGAGGTCAGGTTCCATAATTAAGTTGGTGAAATTTTGCATTAAGGCCTTCATGGTTATGGAACACATGCGTTCAGACATCAGCTCTATACAAAATGTCAAAGAGAAATGGAATTTGAAATTTTGTTTGCAAGGGAAACTGGCAAACATGTCATCATATTTTGACTTAAGTTTGATGGGATCTCCAGGGACCAGGTGCAATCACTTCAGCTGGCCTCATCTGACCCCCAGGGTCATCCCTGGCTTAGATTATTACCTTGGGGATGGGGATTTGGAGGTGAAACTCTTGCTCTTTTGGAATTTGATGCAAGATTAGCTGTCATGATGTCTAATTTTAGGTACTTTCGGCTTTCAGATACTTTCAGATCTGCTTTCAGGTACTTTTTCTCCAAATACTATACTTGTATATTTTACAAAGACACCCTAAGTCTCTTCTGCTCTCTTACTTCAAAGATATACATCCTCTAAGGACCCTCCTACAATAACATTTTTATTTATGGACAGTGCTGCTCAGCTGGTCAGGCAGAATATTGATAAACATTGCGAAATGCCACCCAACTAACCCCATTTTGGAATTGCTACCTACGTTTTCTCCTGTGACAGCGCCTTTGTAAAATCCCACCTGACCTACCCATCACCAAGGCTGGTAGTAGGAACAGAGAAACACTTACACTCCCCCACTCCTTGCCCAACCAGAGAAGCACATGGCATGGAAGAGATAAGTTTCACTGGGGTGTGGAGAGTCAACTGTTCAACTTCAGTTAAGTCAACTTCATTTATGTTAAACATGATAGGAACATAGGAAGCTGCCTTATATCAAGACAGACCCTTGGTCCATCTAGCCCAGTATTGTTGACAGTGCCTGGCCCCATCTCTCCAGCGCTTCAGGCAGGAGTTTTGCCTGCCCTTCCTGGAGAAGCCAGGGATTGAATCTAGGACCTTAAGCATGCAAAGCATCTGTTCTATCACTGTGCTACAGTCCCTCCCCTCAGATCACATACCCTGTTAAAATATACAAGATGATAACTGGGTCTGTTTCTTTCCTTTTTCCTTTTCCCTCCTCATCCCCTATTCCTTGTGTGCCATGTCTTTTTAGATTGTAAGCCTGTGGGCAGGGGACTGTCTTATGTTATTGGTCGAGAGTAGGCCATTCCAGGACCCTCTTCTGGCTGAGAAGCAGGCTAAAAATATTTTAAATAAATAATAAATACTCTCAGTGATAGGAAAACATACTAAATATATAAAATGCATTTTAAAGCTACTGCATGCCGCCACATGATTTTCATAAGATGATCTAAGAGGGAGAATACAGGAGAAGGAGAAATGCCAGCCATTTTCCTGCAACTGGGATAGAATAGTTGACGCAGAACAACCGAGGACGCATTGGTGCTGCATGCACTTGTCCACCTGGAGGAACCAGATGACACACACTACCAGACACAAGAGCACCATCAGTAATGTTAAGCCAACAGTCCAATAGAAGCAATCAAGGAAACCGATGACACAGACGGAGATGAGAAAGCTCCTCTGCCTTTTTAATTTCTTGCCTATTCGTCTTAACTTACCACCCACCTTTTGGCCAAAAGGGCTCTCAGGCTCTTTTATTATTGCCTCAGAAGGGTCATATAATGGATAATTACAATTAAAGCAGTAACACCACCATACTCGATAGATAGATGGATGGATGGATGATCAAAAGATGCACACAAAGAGCCAGGATAACTCCACAAAAGCCCTCCTAAAAAGAAAGGCTTTTACCAATGTTCTAGTTTGCTTGCCTGGGGAGTCTGGTGGTTCCATGACACAGAGATCCTCACCCACAAGGCCCAGGTCCTTGTCACCATTCTTTTTATCTATGAAGGGCCAGGAGTCCTGAGCAAGGGCTCCCAGATGGCCTTAGGAATTAAGACGGCTCATACAGGACACACTTATATATCAAAAGTGGATTTTGTAGCATTCGTTTATTTTTTTACCCATAGTGCTGGATAATTCTACTTGCAACTTAAGTATGTGGAACTTTTGCTATGGCCTTCAATTATGAGTACTAGGAGTAAACTGAAACATCTTGGTAAAACATCTATCCCCAGATTTCATTCACAATTATAATACCGTATTTCTTCGATTGTAAGACGCCATCGATTGTAAGACGCACACTAATTTCAGTACCGCCAACAGGAAAAAAAACCCGCGACACACCCGCGATTCTAAAACTCACCCCGTTTTTAGAGATGTTTATATGGGGGGGAAGTGCGTCTTAGAATTGAAGAAATACGGTACATGTGAAGCGTAGTACGCGCTACACACAGGTGTGTTCACTAATGCAGGATTGGAAGTTTTTTTAAAAAAACAGGAGCAGAAGTTGTGGTTTGAACACCTTTTCTAATTGAACACAGTCTTCTAATGAGCACTGTGAGTAAAAAAACTTCTGTTAATAATCTAATCATTGGACTAGTTACTCCAAGCTTGGACTACATTCAACGCTTCCAGGAGGGGAGAAACATACCATTAGACAGCAGAGGCCCAATGCTCTCTTGTCATCCGAGGCTGAAACCCTGCAGACACAGTGGTGTTGCAAGAGCCATGCTTTGTTAAATCAACACATGGAAACAGATCTTAAGGCCTAGATTGCATCGATACATAACACTGACAAGTCCTTTCCTTTCATGTCCCGCTAAAGTTAAAAGGACATTCAGTATCACAAGACAAATGATAAAATTGAATGGAAGTGGAGTTCTCCCAGAGCATTTTGTTCTAAATGTCATTTCTTTTATAGTATTGAAATGTCACTGAAAGGGAAGAAAAGAAATTAACAGAAGCTGTTTGGAAAAATTGGGCAGCACAACACCAATCCTTGCATCTTCTTTCACTCATTGCATGATGAGAACAGCCTTTTGCAGCCAGAACACTCTCTTTACACCATCCAAGCCATCGTACTCTTTTAAGAAAAGCTGCAATATGTAGCCAACTTCACATAAACCAACCTGAACACAAGGAATTGTGCATAAGCGACACAGGAGAAGCTTTATTCCTTTTATAAAAGTGCACTCACAGTACCTGTAATCCAGACTTATAAAGGAAGTCCACAAAAGGTACTACTCCACATAAAGCTTTTACTAGCCCATCTGCCATACATTCTTTTTACCCTTGCGGTACATGTACAGCAGCCTGTCCCAATCTTGCTACCTTCCAGGTGTTTGGACTTCAACTCCCATCAGCCCCAGCCAGCAGGAGGACAATAAGTTGGAGGAGGCTGATCTACAGTCTGAAACAAACAAGCAAGCAAACAAACAAAACACAGATCTTCAGATTGCAGCACTTTCTCTGCCTGGCAGTCTGGATTCAACCTGAACACATGGAATTGGGCAAAAGGGACACAGGAGACATTTTATCCCTCTTTCAAAAGTGCATTCATGGAATGCTCCACTTGCTACAGGAGAGCAGGCAGGATTCCTATTAACAAGCCTGTGGTGATCTATCATATTCTGCATTTAGGTGGCGGGAAGGTTAAAGCTTCCCGAACTGAGATAGGGCTTCTCCCCCTTATTTCCAAATATAAGTGGGAAGCTAAGATACATAGCATACAAAGAACAGGTAAGGCCACATCCTCTTCTCTTGTGAGCTGAGCCACAAAAAGCAATCTGAGAAATTACTGTAGCATGGCCAAACAATGTAATTTAGAGTACGGACAATTCATGCAGTTTCTTAAACCACAGCAGAGACTCTCAAAACATGTGAGCTTCCCCAAGTCAGATTCCCTGCCTCCCAACTCTGAATGTTCACTGTCACAGATTTCGTTTTGGATGAATCTTACACACTTATACACGCAGCTCCACCAGCCTTCCACTCAGCTACCTCCCACCAATGCCAGAGGATCGGGCATCTCACTCGGAGAAACTCTGACTTCTACCATCAGTAACACATCTGCATACTTTGGCAGAGAAAAGGGAGAGGAATTTCACAGCAAACCACATCAAGGTTCTCAGCACTGGAGGTGTCACAAGGCAGCAGGAGCTCTGCCATTCACTTTTGGTGTTCATAACTCACTCAGCTAGAGGTTTCAGCAGTGGCCGTGATTATGCTGAACTCTGCCATTTTTGCTAGGAGTGGCCAAGATGCCTTAAAGAAGAGAAGACAGTAATTTTTCCCCTTTCCCTTTTTGAACATTTACCTGTATCACAGTAATGAAATGTCCCAGGCAAAGCCTGTCACTGGGAATATTGACAAGTATACATCAGACAGCCACCTTCAAAGCATTAAGAAATCTTACCATCACCAATATGCTCCTACGTTTCTTTAAGAACATGAGAAGAGCCATGATGGATTACACTTAAGGTCAATCTAGTCCAGCATTCTGTTTGCACAGTGGCCAACTCATCTGCCTATGGGAAACTCACAAGCAGGACATGAATGCAATAGCACCTTCCTGCCCACGTTCCCCAGAAACTGGTGTATATAGGCATATTCCACTATGGGGCCAAAAAATTCCAACTTCAAGTAAAAGCTCAACACAAACCACAATCTCCCCGGCTCCTGTTGGCTTTTCCCCAGGGTTCATTTTAAAAGCTGCACTGCCACTTCTTTGGACAATCCTCGACAATACTTCTCAATGGGTAGGTTCATTCATATCTATACTTATACATATTTGATACAGCACAAGCAACTGCAAATCATAGTAAAATGACTTGCATAACACATAGCAGCATTAACACAACAAAAAAATCAATGGTGTAATGTTGGCTACCAATGACTGGAACATAGGCATTTAACTAGTATGCAAACTCTATAGCTTTCCCACTGTTATTGCAGGCAATTGTATAAACACTGGAAAATTATTAGCCTGTCGAGTGTACTATCAGCAGAGCTGGCCTAACCTCAATTAAAAGAACTCTTTCTTTCTCAGCACGTTGCCTATTCTGGCTCAGTTAAATTAAGAATAGCCTATGAAACCTGGGAAATTGTATATCTATTCCAAAAATGTATCTCCGCAAAGCAACTAGGGTTGTGACCTCTAGCCAACAGATGATGTTCCTTCAAGCGTTATGGTCAGGGAACTCTGGATCCAAAGTTGAAGCCTATCCTGTGACCCACACCCGAATGGTCTTCTAATCCTTTTCAAACAATAACAATTTCCAGAGTCATATAGGGCTGGACAGGACTAAAACTGTCTCCAGACAGGCACACTGGAGCGACGGAGCATCCACTGAAATTGTGTCCTTATACACGAGTTAAATTTTAACGGCAGTGCAGATAAAAAAAATGTGATAGAAGACTGAATAAGTGAATCACCAATTGGTTTGAACAGCTCTCATAGATGCCATTTAGAGAAGCTTTCTTTTTTAAACGAACCATGCAATGCATTTTCTAGCTGCATGGAAAATAAGTATTTGTCTACATTACTAGAAGTTGGAAACCAAAGCCAAAGAGGTTTTAAGGATTGTTGGCAGCTAGAATGGAGATTGGGCCTAACAAAGCATGTTCCTTAGTTCTTGGATTTGGCAAGATGCTCAGCACCTTCATCTCCTGTAATGTGGAAAAGGACGCAACAAGGACCTTTTTTACAAATTTAGATCCCCCACCCTGAATGGAGGTTGGAAAGTAACTTGCATGGCACCCCCCACCTTTTTCTTGCATAAACAGGCATCATAAGTTACTATAGAGCACAGAACCACATTAGAACTGGGTGGTTCAAGAATGAGAGATAAAAACAATCAGTCCTCTTCATAACTATAATGCAGCACAATGCATATTTGCACCTCAAGGAAATTCTCACCTTTGCTTTCCTCTACTTGATGAGCAGGGCCACTGAAAGAAACCTGCATACAAATAAAAAACCTGAGTTCTGTTGGGTTTCAACTTCCCTTTGCAGTTTTGTAATCCTGCCATCCATCAACTTTGAAAGACTATAAATACTGACACTGGCTGATCCCTACCTCTCCCGCTGAGCTAGCTTTCCTGAAGTTCTCTGCCACAGCCTTTCAGAATCCACTGTAGTTTCTGAAAGGATATGGAAATTTTAGGTTCAGCTGTTAAATTTTTAGAAATGCAAAGTCTGTCTTTTCAACTGAACAATGCGAATATGAATACAGCACAAAGACACTGTTCACAGGTTACAAGCAAAATTGACCATCAGCAGCAGATCTCAATGCTATGCTATTCTGCTGCTATTTTAGTTTGGATGTGTTACTCTACTGAGGAATGAAAATGGTGGGTTTCGTTTATTACATTGTAAGTTCTCACTCTCCCCTTCAATATCTTGAAAGAAAGTAATGTACGTATATGCTTTGGTAATATGCAAATTCATTTAGATTTAATCAGGTAATTTACCACTGATCAAACAAGCAAATTGAGACAGATGATGCATCAACTGATTTACAGAACCCTTCGTTGATTATTGTGGCATTGTGCTCATAAATTACAACATGCCTTAAGCTAGCCCTTCAGCATAATGCCGACAAAATCCAAATTAAGAATAAACCCATTGAAATGAATGGGAGTTCATTTATTTCAACAGTGTAGTCTAAGTAGGACTTGGGTTGGATTTTGTTTTCTCTTAAGATACACTTCTTTTAATCAAGATCTTTTTTCAGTAATGGATAGGATAGTCCTGAATGGCTCAAACTGTATCATATAAAAAGATTCCCCAAAGGGACTTCATACCATAGTCGATAGCAACTGAAAGTCTCTAGGATTGTACCCAACACCAGAGAGTCACCATAGTAAAGAGAACACATGAATCTAACATGTGGCAGACAGAGGCTAAGGAACCAGCAGCACCCAAAGTGCTTTTCCCTCACAGGTCTCCCGTTGGTATTATATACTTTTCCTACTGGAACACCAACATAAATACAGCAAAAAAGCTTGCAGCAGGTAAATGTGAACTGGGTAAACACCCAAGATAATGCAAGCTATACGAATAATTAGGGAGGTTAAAAGTGTGACAAGGCTGTATTCCCACCCCCTAAATTTGTACACCAATATATGGGTCAATGAAGTTGTTCCCCCCCCCCCCAAATCCACACTCATCATTAAGAACATGACGCCAAAGAATGGCAATGACTCTTGGTTAAGAACTGTACAAGTGTCATACACACACACCCTCTTGGAGGAATCCTTTTCAGAAGAGGGATAGAGCTCCCAGAGTCAAACATCAAAGCATCAAAGAGCAATCCATGCCAGGAGGAGCTTGGACCCTTGGGGCAGATGGTGATGGGTCCACCCTCAGAAGAGGAGGGGAATTCTGCCTCTGAGTGACCATCTATCTATGAGAGCGTCAGCTTCTCAAAAGACAAGCAAAAACAATCATGCGAGGAGTGCATGAGCAGGGCCCTCCTCACAAGTACTTCTTCCAGAAGCCTCTAATGTGCTTCAACTGAGTCCTGGGTTGGGCTCTGGAAGCTCCATCTTATAAGCCTCGATTCCAGGCGAGGACTGCTGGAACAAGGTTTTGAGCTCCCAGTACCTTGAAACCTTGCTTCTCCTTGGAGTGATATCTTATGCTACTGACCCATGGATTCCTGATAAGACCCTGTTTCTTGAATTGTGCTTGTACCAGACTGTTTGCTTGTGCCTCTCACCTCTGCCTGCCTTTGCCCCATAGGCTGGCTTAGGGCCAGATGTAAACCAGCTATAGCAGGGCAACAAGGGCACGATCTAATGTCTGGTGCAAGGAAAAACGTAGGACACTGGGATTCCCCTGGCAGTATTCACTTTTCTCCTCAGCACATTCATCAAAGGAACCTACGGAATGCAGTAGCCTTCAAGCTACAGCATGGTTTAAGTCCATACGTGAGAAAGCCGAGGGATTCAAAAAAGCTTGTGGGTGGGTGGGGGAACAAACAGATTACCATCTCATGGAAACACACAACTGATAAACATCATTTGAGATCCTTGACTCTTGAGCCAGTCAAAACATGCATTAAGAGAGGTCAGAAAGAAGACGATGCCCTTCCTAAGAACATCCACTTCCCTAGAGAGGCCTACCTCTTGCTCTGAAAGTCACTGAATGTCCTTGACTATGATCCAAAGGGCCTTTCAGTGAGCTTTGTGGAGAGACTGGGGTTAACTGGGCTTCCTCTTCTGAACGTAACTGCCCATGTACCCCGGCAAGGACAAGCTACTCTACAAGACTCATAACTATAGGGAGAGGCTTCTAACAGAGGCATGGACCACTTCTGGCCCTCCAGGCATTCTTGGACAGCAAGTCGCATTATCCCTCACTATTGGCTATGCTAGCTAGAGCTGATGGGAGCTGCAGTCCTCCTGAGAGCCACACAGTCGCCCACCTCTGCAGTACAAGAAACTGGGGTGAGGGTGGGGGACAGGAAGTCTCAGTCACATAGAGAAGTGATTACGCAGGCCTAAAGAGCTCTTTGGATTTTGGTTGCTATTATCCATAGCTTTACTCTTGACTTGCTTCGCTTTCACTCAGTCGTTGGAGAGAAACAAAGAAAAACCTAAGAGAGTTCCACAGTTAAGTAGTTTGGGAGACTGAATTTCTGGAAAAAGAACACTCTGTAAAGTATATATTTGAACAGCAAACACACGTCATTTACAAAACAATAGGTAGTGCAACAAATTGGCTCAGATTAAACGGAAACCAAAGAACACCCAGTTCTCTTGAGATCTACAAAACAATACCGGCATGTGTTAGGGCATGGGTAGGAAAGAGAAATACATCTTCTCTTTTCATCCCAGCCTGTCTCCTCATCTTCCTTAAAATGCATTTCCAAGTAGGTTTCATAAGAAATCCTTCTTGGAGTTGAAAGGTGATTATCTCCTTATAATTGCACCAATCTGTACCAAGGAAACTATGTCAGTAAGGAACTGATACAAATTAATGACCTTTGGAAAAAAAGCAACACCAGGAACAGCAAATTGGGGTATTAGTAATATACTATTTAAACACATTTTACATAAATCAGTTGAGGCATATGCATGTGTGTATATATATTGCAGTGCAGTGGCTAAAGTGTTGGACTGGGAGTTGGGAGAACCAAGTTCTAGGCCCCACTCAGCCATGGAAACCCACTGGGTGACTTTGGGCCAGTCACAGACTCTCAGCCCAACCTACCTCACAGAGTTGTTGCTGTTGTGAGGATAAAATAGAGAGGAGGAGGAGGAGGATTATGTATGTCACCTTGGGTTCCTTGGAGGAAAAAAGGTGGGATATAAATGCAATAGTAAAATTATATATAACACAGTGCATGTCAGTAATAATTGTCCCTGCATGCAAAGCATAGATTTGCCTTACAAGATTGCAAATAAAAGATTAAAGGTTTCTCAGATCCTCCCAAAGTTGAAAAATATACAAAACAGCATGAGACTTCAGTAAAAAAAGAATGGGCTGGGAGTGTTGACTGTACTGCTGTGCAAGAAGTATAGCATGTGTTAAGGAGAAGCCCAGGCCTCCACAGCAAAAATAATAAACAGCTCCCAACAGCAGTGTTAGCTTAAGACCATTTCACACCAGGCTTGGAAATCCACTCACCTTTGGCAACTAAGATACACCTCCAGGCAATGAGGCTGAGAAGTTTTTGTAAATTAGAAGAAATAGGTTCCCTGTTTTGGTATGTCTTGAATAGCAGACTAGTGAAAAAAATATCCATGCACTTATTTTTAAGGCTAACTTCACATATTACATTTTTAGGTGTACACCCAAAGTGTACGCTTGAAAACATGAAGTGTAACCACAAGTACACACATCAGCAGACTAAAAGTAGCTGCAACTAGTTTTGGAGGGACATCAGCGTTACCACCTTGTAATGTGCAAGTCAGCTTCAATACAGCCCAAATTTAACCTCCTTAAGTCCATTGGTTACATAAGAGTTAAGCTCATCTCTCCATCAGCTTAACTTAGTCAGCATCAGGCCCCTATGACAGGGTGGGGAACTTGTCACCCTCCAGATGTTGTTGGATTCAAACTCCTAACAGGCCCAGTCAATACGGTCAGGAAAGATGAGAATTGGAGTCCAACATCTGCAGTGCCACAGGTTCTCCACGCCTGCCCTAAGCAAAGCACAATGCAGAGTTGCTACCATCGCTACCATTATCTCTTTTTAATTAAGAAATAGCAGAGAAAGCAGCATAATTTTACAACCAGCTTCGAGCCAAATAGTCTGAGACTGGTTTAACTTTGGATAGGTGGGCAGAGGAAATGGGCAGAATGTCTATCTACTTCCACCCAGTTAAGCCTTCCTCGGACCAGCCAGTATAAAGGCAGCTAAAAAGTTGTGCTACTGACCCTATCTACAATTTAAAGGGGCAGCTGCAACAGCAACCCCCGCCTCCACATGTGCAGCCTTGGGGACAGAGAATAAGGGGTGGTGCTCAGGACTACATGCCCCCCTAAAAAAATTAAACTGCTCCAAACCTGTGAATCTTTACACTGTAACATTACTATTCGGGGTAGTATCCAACTGTGTCATTCTGTCAGCGGAAATGGCATTGAGCTAGCTAGCGGAAACCAGGTTCAGAACTACACGCGATAGGAGAATCCAACTAAATGCTTGCGCAACCCCACTGCGTATTATGCATGAACAAGCCTTTGTGCAAGTATAATGCACAAATGCTTGCGTAGCAGAAAGATTGGCGGAGCTCCACTAGCACTATTTGAGTATGTGGAATGACACCATTGGATACTACCCTTCATTTTCTCACACAAACTGAAACAGAACCAGATTTAGGTGTGGTAACCACTAGTTTCGCACACTCGTCTTTGTGCAAACCAGAGCCAATAAATCAACAACAACATTTTGACCTCCCAATATGAAAGCATGGAGCATCCATGCTATCATAAGAAAGAATAGAGCATCCACACTAGACCTATAAAGTAAGAGTACGGAAGTCTCATTGCACCAGGGTTCGTAATCAGGCTCCAAGCATCACAGCAAACACATTTTTTTTCCTTGGGCTACTACTTCATGCTTCCTTCTCTACTCATATACTTAAAAACGTTTAATTACTTTCTTTGTACTGCAGGTTAAAGCAGATCAGCTGCTGCAGGTTCTCATTATCAGGAAGCTCAATAGACAAAACAAATTTCTAGCCATGTGTTACAGAATGCCTACAGGTGTTCTGGCTAGGCCTTAGCATTAATTTTCAGTACATATTTGTTAGGTATTAAAAAGCAAATTAATTGGTGGGCCAAGGGCTTCGGGAAAGTTGCCAATAGGCTGATCTGTGCTAATTTGCCAGCCTCTACCCAATTCACAGCTCCAGAAACCGACTCTGTTTTAATTTTCGTTATTAAGGGTGGGAGGAGGAGGCGGGATGCACTGGGGTAACCACTGAATTCTAATGTGCATGACACTTTTGAAATACAAATCAGTTACTGTTAAGAATTACAGCACTGTTGCCTGGTGGATTACTCATTAGGAAAGACAGGTCCCGGATTTTAAAAAAGAACAGCTAGAATTTAAGTATTCAGACAAGGAGCGTAGACCAGTGGTGGCTCAAAAATTTGGCATGCCACAAACAAAGTCCAAAGAACGCAAAACCAGTGCTCCCAAACCACATGCACATAGGCACCCTGTACCTTGGCATTATTCTGTCCTGGCTTAAGTTAGGGTGACCATATGTAAAGGATGACAGGGCTCATGTATCTTTAACAGTTGCATAGAAAAGGGAATTTCAGCAGGTGTCATTTGTATATATGGAGAACCTGGTGAAATCCCCTCTTCATCACAACAGTTAAAGCTGCAGGGGCTATACTAGAGTGACCAGATTTAAAAGAGGGCAGGGAACCTGTAGCTTTAACTGTTGTGATGAAGAGGAAATTTCACCAGGTTCTCCATATATACAAATGACACCTGCTGAAATTCCCTTTTCAATACAACTGTTAAAGATATAGAAGCCCTGTCCTCCTTTTCATATGGTCACCCTACTTAAGTGCATCAGGGAACAGCCAGCAGTGCAGGCCTGGTGCTGCATCATAGTTCCCTCTGCTCTTGCCACAAACTTAAAATCATACCGTACCAAACAAACAAATCCGTCCCTCCAAGATTACACCATTCCATTTCCCCCACCCTACGCAATTGTCAGTCAGTGTTCCGTGTTCATTGAACATGTTCAGTCCTCATTGGGTTGTTTTGGGGTTGGATCCCACCCACGCTTAGAGTTCTTTCCCCTAAAGGTTTTTTGGGACTTCTGCAAACCTTGGAGTCCCTCGCCCTATGGGCCAGTCTGCTGATACCTCCCTCTTGTGCATGGATGGTGTCCATTTGGCTACATAAGCAACAACACTCACCTCTGAACATTACAAACAGAGGGAATGATTCACACTTTATCTGCTGTAAAAAGAGCTTGCTATGAAAATTTTAATCAAGAAGAAATGAAATCATCTCCTACTGAGCTGTCACTAGCATGTTTCCCTTCTCCCTTCAGGTATCTCCTGTACCTTGCAATTAATTTTCCTGAGTGAAGCAGGCTCTTCCAAGATGAGTCAACATTTGTAGAGTTCTTCCTAGAAATAGTATGCTGGTGTTATTCAAGAACTGCAGAATAAATTATTACTACTAACAATACTCCCATCATAGAAAATCCATAATTGCTGCTTCCATTTCGTCCTACATCAACTACATCACAGTATGCACCAGAGCGGGAAAACTTTTTTTAAAAAAAAGGCATGTTTAATTTTCATTTTTCTTAGATTTCAATTATAATATTCGTTTTAATTATAACCTGGTAGAAAATGAAACTTGACTTTAATATAAACTTGTTGCCCACCGATTTTAGAACTGAATCAAGGTTTGCCCTATGATCTTCTTTACATTTACAAAACAGACTTCCAACTCAATGATTTTACAACCTAATGTATACACCTTTTCGCAGACAAAGCCCCACTGGACTCTACAGCACACTTACACCCATGTAATTGTGCATAAGATTATGGCCTAAACTAATTCTTCAAATTGCCTTGCTTTAAATATATCTGCACAACTACCCTTTCGTAGTCCTCAAACTGGCCAAACTGTATGATGCCCGAGAGTATGCCGTCCCTCACCCACCATTGATTTTCCTTATTACAAACATTTCCCTTTCTTTCATACACTTCAGTGGACTGAGAAGGCCTTGCAATCATGCATATGAAAGACTAAGGGCCTGCACTTGCTCCCCACCCAGACTCTGTTGCCCTGGAAGTTAAGGGGAAATTTCCTACCACCACCTCCGCTCCATTTCTCAATCTTATTGCTCCTTTGTCATAACTTTCTTCCTCTTTGCCCTCACTTCCTTTGCCTAGATGGCTGCAACTTGAAAAACTATACATTAGAAAAGCTGTACTCCAGAGAGACAACAATTCCAAATTATTCAACAAACCCTAGCTATTGCGAACTATTTTTCCGGTTCCAACGTTGTTTATTTCCCAAACACGGTCCTTCTTAGGACTGTATAACATGTCACTCATTCAATTGTACTGGGCAGAGTTGCTACTCCAGAGGATTAGTGCAGTATATCCTGAGCTCTACATCATGAGAGATTATTTGAAAGAGGTCAGTTCTGCAGCACAGTCACAACAGCTAAGACTTGGGAAACATAACTCGTCTTTTAAAATCTCTTTTTGCATAACTCGTTTGTAAAAACGTCTGAGGCTTTCAGAGGCCTGCGTGCATTTTGTTTTATGCTGTTTACTTTGACTGAGAGCTCAGGAGGGTTTCAAAGCTTCCTGCTAGCCAAACAGGCATTTCTAGAGTATGTGATACAGCAAGGCAAGCTGTATCAAATCTAGCTGGGATCAAATCTAGTGATTTGGGGGATGCTGTTTGTAGACTGGAAAAATCTACATCAACTAAAGAGTGAAATGAAAACTCCACACTCAACCCTAGCTTTCAACTGACTGCAAGAGCCCAAGGTAGACCTATACTGAGAAATGAAACTATTCTGAAGCACTGTAATAATAATACAAATTTATATTGCACTCTATACAAAAGTGCATTCCAATTAACCAAAATGTACAAACTACAACAATATAACCAAAAATCAATAAATACACTTTACTACGAACAAGAATTTTAACTAATTCACAATCAATCAATTAAATCAACCAAACATTTAAAACCCATAAGCAAGCCGACTATTTCTCTCTCCATACACCAACAGCTATGGCTCCGACTAGCAATGACCATGTGAGGTAAGGTGGGCCTCACAAATTGAGTAGACACAAGGATTGTGACATTTGCCAATGAAACCTTCCAAGTTTTGGCATGCCGCCACAGCTTGTAAGTACCACCTCCTTATAAACATCTGCAACAAAAAGCTCTCCACAAAGGGGAAGGGCGTAAGTAATTCCCCACAGTAGCATGCCATGCAAGAAGAGCTCCGCCATAAGAAATGGAAGCTTCTAGAAACCCAAATCCCACTACATTTCTGAATGGTTTATTGCTATGCCCTTGCCTCCTTCCTCTCATCTTCTTTGAAAGCAGGTGATGTGGGGTAGAATTTTTTCCGGAACTTTTTTCAGTGCTTTATTGTTCTGTGGAAAATGTACATGTTATTGTCTTAACTTTTTTCTTTTTTTACAAATATTCCAATAAAATGTATACATAATATAATATTTAACTCATATTAAGTGTGCTTTAATTTCCCCCCTCAAATATTCCAGGTCAAGTACTTCTTTTGTCCCAATACACCACAATAACATGGAGCGCTTTTTTTAGTTACGTTTACTAAATACAAGTAAAATAAAGATGCTAACTTGTGGCATCCTAAAGGTTTTGGCCTAAAACTCCCATAATCCCACAACCATTAGCTATGCTGGCTAGAGCTGATGGCATATCTGGAGGACTACAAGTTGCTCACCCATGGGCAATGGAAAAAAAATCCAATATAAACAAACAAACAAACAAAAATCCTATGGAAATTACCCTAGTCAATTAACCAAATTTGCACTGGAACATTTTCCAGTCCAAAATTTTCAGGAAAACCTACATCACTTGTTGTTTTGGAGTGGATAGTTCTACTATCTCCCTCCTCCTGGCATGATTTGATCATCCAATCACTTTGAATATAGAGATGGACATGCCCCAGAGGAGGCCACTGGTGTCAATGCGCAGGCCTTGGCCCTTTCCAGTCAAAAAGTACATCAGGATCAGCAACTTTGTGCAGAAAGAAAGGAAACTGTTCCTCAGGGGTTCTTATACATAATCCAATCTTTTGGGGGTAAGAGTAAAATTGTGCCACCAATTGTAATTCAAAGAAAACTGTACTACACTTCCTACAAAAGTTTGAGACACACTGGCCTAAATTACTGTTACATGTTTCTACAGAGATTTCTATTCCCACCATTCTAGGGCCTATGCACTACTCTGGGTGGCTTGGACCAATGTAAAACTTCAATGTTATAAAATACAGTGGGTAGGATCCAATTTAGTCATGCTTAGAGTAGACCAACTGAAATCAACAAGACTGAATTTAGTCGCGATCAGCCTAAGTCCCATTGGTTTTAATGGGCCTGCTCTAAGCATGACTGAGTCTGGATCCAACCCAATAAAAATTTACTAAAATAGAAGAAAAGCAGAGACCACAGATAAAACATGACCTTTACATAAAACAGCAGGCAGGTACTTTGCAGACAAAAAGCCTGCTGTAATAAAAATGTCTTCATCAATTGGCGAAAGGTGACGAGAGAGGGGCTATCCAGGCTTCAAGGGGCAAGGGGCTCCACAATACTGATATAACCATCGAGAAGGCATCCGCTGTACCTCAACACTAGATGGCACACAGAGAGGGGTGTCCCCTTCAGGTCTCATGAGTGTAAGCAGGATGGGAGGAGGAAGAAAAGCCTGCAATTCATATTCTACAAGAACACAAGTCAGCCTCTAAGTATTGTCTGGGTTCCTAAAACATTGCCAAAACACACACACAGCCAGTTCAAGAACCCTCTCTAACAGAACACTACCTATTTTTTATTTGTTATTTACTGTTATCTACTTGTTATTTACTGTTTTACTCTGTACAGCACCATGTACATTGATGGTGCTATATAAATAAATAATAATAATATTCAGACAAAAAGTGTGACTCACAATGCTACTGCCTATGCTAGAGATGGAGCTCCCTGTTCTGTACACTTGGAGAGTACTCTCTTATCAAGATTGTGGTCCAGAAATATATATATATTTGTATCTGGTCACTCTATAAAAGGTTCCTGCAACTTTAACTGTTGTGATGAAGAGGGGATTTCACCAAGTGCTTCAAGCATGTGAATGACACCTGCTGAAATGCCTTTGTCTGTGCAACTGTTAAAGATACAGGAGCCTTCTCCTCCTTTTCATATGGTCACCCTAGTTTATGCCATCTATCAGTAAAGGCCTCACAGTTATGGAGCTCAGGCATAGCTAGAGCATGATATAGTAAGAGAGAGAGAGAGATGCGTGACATCAAAGTATACAATCTCCTTATTTTTTACAACTTGGAAGTATTTTCTTATTTTCCTTATGAGTAAAATCATGGGCAGGCTTTTTCCCCACAAAATAATTAAAATCTAGTAGCGCCTCCTTGGGCCAAATAGTTTTCCTTCAGAGGCCAAATCTGCCCAAAGGGACATTCACCATCCCAAATGCTTGACACCACTGCAGGGCAACAAAAATAGTTGGAAGTTTTACTCAAAGCCTGCGCTCCTTAGAATGGTTCCTTTTTTCAAAAGGTTCAAGAATTAAACAAAAAAACCCTCCCCAAAACAAAAAACCAGCTGCTCCCTGTGACCATTAGGACCTCCACACAGGGGCATCATCGTGGTAAACATGACAGCAACAGTGGTATAGATGTTCTGCCCCCTATGCAGGATATTTTAATCCGCTGCCGTTAAAGTTCTGCATATGCATGACAAATGTACTATTGTCTTTGCCCTAATGCAACTTCTATTTAAATGCACATACATACATGGCACTACCTACATAAAAGTAGCAGCAGCTTTGGAAAGGGGTTGTTGTTCCCAAAGAATCACACACATACACAGAGGATAAGCAAGCTTAGATTCTTAAGGTGACTTTTGTTTTGGTGTTTTCAACAGAACTGCTGTAAATAAATACCACATAAGCAATTTGCGCAGGATTCTCTTTTTTAAAAAAGGAACACTGGTAGGTGAAAGATTTTCTAGCTGAGAGGCCACAATGCTTCAAAATAAAAGCCACTAATATAATTGGCAGCAGAAAGCATGAAACAGACTATTGAAAACATTGTATTTGACTTTTGAGTAATACGAAAATGCCACCTATGGTAATGGAACCTGTAATGGCTCATTCACACATCAAAAGCCATCCCTTGATGTTACAATTATCTAGTGATAAACATGCATTTATGAAACAAGCCTGCATTATACCAAAAATAATTCGGCATACATCCAAGTAATACCATGGGCACCAGGGAAGCAGAAGCAGGCAATGGATAGAGAATCCAAGCTGGTCCTTTGTGTAGATTCAGTTTGGCAGCCTGTATGGTCCAGTGCAAGTCTTATACAAAGTGATCTCCATAGGCTAAGTTCCTATGCCCATATTTAGCCGAATCAAATTGCTGGACCTTACATCTACATCAAAACATCCCAACAAACATCCAACTAGCTTAGCTAGCTTGCTCCTGTCTCTAACATTTACCAAATTATTTCTGGGCATCTCCTGAGGCCTATGCAAGCCACAACTGACATGTTAGCCACGTAATTCTCATAAATGCTTCTGTTACTATATCGATCTAAAAGACAGCTTGCATTCTCCAATCCCTGTCAGTTGTTAACTCAGTAATATGTCCCATCTCCTGACCAATGACATGAAGGCTGTTGCTGTACTTCTGGAGGAATTGTCTAAACTCCTTATCCAGCCCATGTCATTGGTCAGTGTCTTCCCACTGCCGAAATATTCACTCAGTGTGCCGCTATCACGAACAGATGCTCAGAGGTATCTGGGTGCAATTCTTTATTATTATAATTTGATTCAAATTTGAACTTCACACTCAAGGCAGAACTACACTTTATACCTGCAAACATGATTTCCCAACCAAATATCTGCCAATTCTCAGTAGAGCATGTTCACACCGGGGTGGGGTAGGGATATGCAGGGGATAAAAGATGGGGCTTAAACCTTCCTGTGCTGTTGATCCTCTGCTGCAAATGCACCCTCCAGGCCATGTTTTCCTACAACCAAGCTTTTTCTAGTCTCAGAACCCAGTTGGAAAGTGTAACAGTAAAAAAAACCAAAACGCTTAGTGGACTTGCAGAAGAGAATTGATAGGGTAACTAGAAATACCTCCTCCCACTTGCTAATTCTCTTCTGAAAAAATGCTCCTCACTCTGTATTATCATTAGGAGGCAAAATCAGGTCAAGAGACCTGTGTTAGCTTCAAAACAAAATAGTTCCAACCTCATCCTGTCACATGAGACAACCAAAGCAAGTGGTGAAGCCTTGTGGTCTGTGAGAGGAAAAGAAGTCAGCATGCATTTGAAGTTTATGCAGGTAAACTATCCCACTGACAAAAACAAAAATTAAACACATGTGTTAAGATGAACTCAGTTCTTACTCAGAGCCTTCACTGCAAGTTGTGCAAGCAGCCAAGTTTTTTGTTTGTTTGTTTGTTTTTTGCATTTGGGGTAAAGCTAAACCACGGAGTGTTGATACCAAGCTAGCCAAGAGACAGAAAACTAATTATAGCCTTGTTCGCATGTAATACTAAACCATGGCTTAACATTATGTGCAAATGCAGTTTATAACTTAGTAATTCCTACTAAACATTATGTTCACACTAAACCATGGACAGGTCTTATTTGTTCTAAAATTTATTCGTTCAATATATTTCTATCTTGCCTTTCCTCCAGAGAACTCATGTGTAAGGTTCCTAAGCATTCTACCACCAAGGCACTGACCAGATCTGTATTAGCTTCAGCAAGGGTTGCTGCATCATGTGCCTTTGTGACCTTAATCCCATTAAAGTTAATGGAAATCTCTTCAATGAATGTGAAAGGGAACAATTACACAATGGATTTTAAGCACTGTGATTTTCATATACACACACACACACACACACACACACACACACACACAAAGGCAATTGGATGAAAATCCACAAACCTTACCAGAATCAGCATATTGTCTATGCACATATGAATATCTACAATCTGGTGATGTGGAATATCGCCCAACAAATTTTGTGACTGCCCAAAAACTCATATACACACTGGCACATGCAGGTAGTCACCGAAATACAATTGTCAGCATTAACTAGTATATCCAATCAAGTAGGGAAATGGATATATTACCAGACATTCATAAAATTCAGCTGAGATTGTGAATGTTAACATTTACCAAGTTTTGTAGTCTCACAGTAGCATCACACAAATACCTAAAGCACAACACCACTCCCCCACCCACCCCGAACAGTCCATTGTGAATTACTTTCCCCAGTGTGGCCTGAACACTCTCGTTTTGAGCATGTAATCCACCAGGAACAGTTGGCATGCAAGTCCTATGTGTTTTAATGCTTCTTGTACAGGAGCAGTGCTCCATGGATTGCACCCAAAGTTTTCTCTTTCCCTGCTTTTCTTGACAGCTGTAGAAATGTCACCTTGGAAAAGCGGCAGCTGTTACGAATTATCCACTTAGCTGAGCTCTCCCCTGAGTTCTTTAATTTTATTGCAAATGAAGGCACAAGGTGGGAAGGGAGCAAGGAAGGAGTGGGGGAGGGCTGCTTGGGGGATCTCCCCTCCCCCCACCGCATTTGTTTGTTTGTTTTACATGGATCCAAGTCCTAATTACAATCTTATGACAGCCTTATCAAACTGTTGTAAGACTTTCCAGTTCTCCCCATGAAAAGGTTCCTGTCAAACAGCCATAATTTAAAAAGACTAAAGCCGTCTTAATGAATGCATAAATACCATGACAAGAACAGTACTTAAAGAAAATCAGTGAGAAGAGATTTGATGATGAAACATACACACACACCAGAATGCTACATTATTTAAATCCAAGTGGGTTCTTCAGGAAGGCCTATGACCTCAGCCTGGGTACAAAGGTTGAGAAGGAAGACTTGGATGTGTGGTGGACCCTTAGATGCTTCAAAATATATATGTACCGGAGCCATGCCAAAGAAATAATTTAAAGAAGGCATGAGGAAAATTCTATCGTATGTAGAACTGTCGTTTGAAGAAGGGCAAAGACAAATAACCGACGAATAATTTGCTGAGTCAATGATGAAATAAACTCGTGAATTAAAAGGTCTGACAGCTTAATAAACAATGAAAAGCCCAGCTCTTTTTGTTGTACTTCATTTGCCACATATTACACAAACACGCCCCTTACATTCCCCACCCCCATTGTCTCAGCAAGTTTACTGCATTCAAATCTTTTACCAGTTTTCAAGCATATTCCAGTCAAATATTGAATTGTTTCCAAAGAAAGTCACTTCAGTGAATTGCCTGTTGGAACAAAACACTGTAGCTACAATCATCAGTTTACATTTTTAAACCCTATTTCCTTTCCTGACAACCTTTTTTAACCAGACAGTCTATCCGCCCCCCTTACCCCCCACAACATTAACAAACCAGAATTTGTTCTCACAGAGTGACCATGAAGAGAGATTTAAATATATATTTGCTACTGCCACAACTGAAGAAAAAGAAAAACCTTTAAGAAAAAAATACATTAGCTCTCAATGTCCAACAAACTGCTGAATGTTTGCTTCCTTTGACAGGCATTTTAAGAGAATAAGAGACCAGTCTCTACTTCAGCTTCATTATTTCCCCCCCCTTGGATGGTGTGTGTTAATGAACTGTAGGGCTCAATGCTGCTCACTTAAAAATCAATGGTGATGCAACCACAGCCATAAAGCTGAGTTCAACAAGATCTCCATGCATGGCAATGCTCCAGAGATAGCAGCACTAACACAGCAACAGATATCGAACATATTTTTTGGTGGTGTTACCTGAATCTCTCATTGCGTCTCGTTCATCTCTTTCTGCATGATGATATCAAGCGGGAAACGTTCAGCCGCTTACAGGCAGGAGGCGACAACCAGGAAGCACAGTTGTGACAGAGCTTTGTTCTGCCTGCAGTGAATTACAGGAAGCCAGGGTTAGACAACAGCAGCAGCAGCAGCAAATTAGGAAACCAAAGTGTCCTTTTTAGCCTGGATATGCACACAGATCGGAGATGGAGGGGTGGCACTGGTGGGGAATATTCTATCACATGTTTGCAGATCTCCCTATTTAAACAGGCATGCAAGTTTCTCTGTATCTTCCCTATCACTCTTTCAGGAAACAGCCTACCCTTTAGCAATCCCCTCAATGCCAGCTAGAGAAACAGACACCCTGTAGCTATTACAGATTAGAGTTGATGTGGATGGAATATAGTTGTCTGTCTAGATGCAGCTATATATAAATACAGCCACTGATCAACTTGCATAATCAGATGTTCAGTTACCATCACCTCTACTCCCTAGCAACCTAACCACCCGCTTCCTTTTTCTTTTTTTCATAAATACAGAAAGGGTGTGTGGTTTTCAAAACAAAAGCCTTACCCCTCCCACAGACAAGGAAACATGCAACCCCCTTTGCCTTTTTGGCGACCCGCAATGCTCATTTCTACCCCAAGCTCCTGCTCTTTCGCCTTGCCCTTCCAGCGATCCCTTCACCCCTGTCAAGCGGAATCGGCCAAATGAAAAGACCTAAACATCTGTCTCTTCGTCTCCTGGCCCCTCCTCCTCCAGAAGAGGGGGGGGTGGCGAATCCATGCTGGAGGTACGAAAAGAAAACATACCACACCAAGACCACCATCCCCCTCAAAGCTGCAGCTGGATAGCTCACAGGCAGATCGCATGCTTTTCTTTTCTTTCCTCTCTCTCTCTCTCTTCTTAAAGAAAAGCAGGGAGCAATTTGTTCAAACGGAGGGAAGATGCATAAAATCCTCCTCAGTGAGGATATCAGAATGAACTGGGTAGAGGTTTGCTCTTTCACAGATTTGGCCAAAGCACGGGGAGGCATTTAAGGACAGACATCTCTCATCACACTGAGACCCTCTCTCCCTCTTTCTCTCTCTCTCACACAGAGAATCTTGTCAGTGCTCAAACTCCACTCTGCACCTCCCCTCACCAACAGTCTCCAGACCCCGTAGCAAACCTCATTAAAGCCCTTTAGGTAATTAGTTGCATATCACCTCTTTTTCCTCCACCCCCTCCCTGCCTGCCTGCCTGCAAAATATAGTCTCTGAAACACAGGAAAGCTCAAAAGATGTGGAGGTAGAAATCAGGCAAGCTGAGTTTTAATCGCGTTTTCTTCTTCTATTATTATTATTATTATGATTATGATGCTCCTGCACATGAAAGATTTCAAATCCCCGACGCCAATTTCGTCTCAATCCGATGCCACTTCTCGCCCTAGACCCGACTACTGCTCACGTGAACAGTATTCAACTGTATTCAACAGTTTGGATCCAGAGGCTAAAAGGTGAAATCGGGACGCAGGAGAAATTCAACGCTCACTGATCCTAGGCGTGCACACGTACATAGATGTACCCTCTCTCTACACGCGGAAACTTTCTCTTTTTTTCTTTTTTGTTTTTTTGCCAATGAAATAATAAATAAATCACGCATGCCGCCCCCCCCCCCCCCGCTAGCCAGCAAGCTGGAGCAGAAACCGGCTTGAAAGGGGATGTGACTTTGATCGCTCAATATTATTATTTCAAAAGAAAACACACATTTTGCTCACATAGGTCCTACCCATTCATGCAGCCTGCAGCGTCTGCGCCTCGCCTGATCCACCGCCCGGCGCAAATTGAAGACGAAGGCGGGGGAGGAGGAGTGGCGGGGGGGGGGGGAGAAACCACTTGAAAGGTTAGACAAGCGGCAGGAGGCGGGGCGGGAAGACTCCGCCCCCTGGCGTCCGGCCCCGCCCCCTTGCTGAGACTGCTGCTCCGATTTCTGCACCCCTCGCATGCCTTCCCATCCCCCGCTCGGTCCCCAAAGCCACCCACAACCGTTTCCCGCTATGTCCGCCGATTTGCTTAGGCCGCTGCAAAGCCTGGGCTAGCGACACAGCTCAGCCACCTCTGTGCTAAATGGCAAAGCTAGTTGAGGGAAGCAGGGAGGGACGTCGAAGCTTCTAGCAGGATGTCGTCGTCCCGTCCCCGTCCCCCCCAACTCAAAAACGAATAGATTTAGTGTAAGCTTTCGGACTAGTAGAGTCTAAAGACCTGGGTAGCTGGGCAATGAGCACAATAAACCAAACTCTTGTGTGGATTAGGTTGTTACCTGTTTCCATGCCATATGGCCCTTATCTTTAACAGCTTGGTTGTTAAGGATGCTTCCCCCCACCCCTTCACTGCTCCTTGCATGGGGGAGGAGGGAGAAGCTGCATTCACTGCTGGAACGTGAAAAATAAAAGAGTGCCTCTGAGCATGTCTGTATGCATCACTACTTTTCAGAAGATGAGCACACTGGCTGAAATCGCATTTGGAGACAGCAGGAAACAGTACCTCGTTCTGTTCCACAGAGTTTCATTCCCAAAGGCATAGCCTTTACTGGTCTCCCACGGGTTGCCATGTTGTTTTCCCTCAATCTTTTATCAACTGCATTCACAGCCAGAAACAACAGGTGACACTCTCCTCATTACTATATCAGCATGCTGGGAAAAGCTGCTGCCTGTTGAATCTCATGTAGCTTGACACCATCATGTAAAGAATATCTGCACATCCAGCTAGGTAGAGATTCTCTACAAGATAGCAACAATCCATGTAATTTAGCTTTAAATGTTTTCACTGCCACCGTGCAGCTGTTTTGGGGTAATATCACTGCCATGAGCGTAATATGCTAATACTGCCAGCAAAGCATTATTCTTAATGTACAGAAAAATAGAACTGGATGGATCCTTAAACTGTTTCAATGGATTTTATCCTTCAGTGTTTAAAAGTGTCAAACCTCACAAGTGAATTAGTAAGTAATATTTGGAAAACTTCCATATACAATCACCTCTGAGAACAGAGAAAGAGAGTGTAATGCCATAGATCCCACTAAACTCAATGGGACTTACTTCTGAGTAAACATGCATAGGACTGCAGTGAGAGAGACACTAAGTAGGAGTATGTTGTTGCTGCTGTTCCATCAGAATTATAGCACTGCATGCTACCACGGATTGGTTTTTATTCTGAATTTGATTACATGGCCTGGAGTAAAACGGAACATAGAACAGAAAGTTAACAGTTGCATAAGCAGAAGGCATGAAAGAAGAACATTAAGAAAGAGGGGACACGTGTTGATACGTGGATTTAGCAATAGACGTGTCACTATGAAGTAGAAATACAGAACTCCAAGGGGATTGCAAACTATGTCTTAGCACTTTCTAGCAAATCATTATTTATTTATTTATCGCATTTTTATACCGCCCAATAGCTGAAGCTCTCTGGGCAGTTTACAAAAATTAAAACCACAAAAACCATTCAAAATATAAAACAAATAGTATATACAATATAAAAACACAGCCAGGATAAAATCAAGCAGCAATGCAGAAATTAATACAGATTTAAAATAAAAAATTTAAAACAGCAAAGTTAAAATTAAGTTGCTAGACTGTTAAAATGCTGAGAAAATAAAAAGGTCTTCACCTGGCGTCTAAAAGAATATAGTGTAGGTGCCAGGCGAATCTTTTGTGTAAGTAGATACATTTACTAAAATAAAACTATTTGAGAAAACAATATGGGATGTTGTTTCAGTTGAAGTAATGGACATAGGTTGCTGAATGTACATTCTGATGCAGCTGATGAATGTTTGCAATGTGTTCAACAGGGCCTGCTTACAAGACCATTTATCCTAGTTCGACTTGAACTCTTTTTGATTTGTATTCTGTGTCCAATCCACATGATAAGTAGCACCCACAATTTATGAACCCTATGTGACTACAAAAGCATTTCCATCTTTCATGTAGTGGCCATGATGTAAGAATTGGCCCTGGTTTACAAGAGAAATTACGCATGCTCTTTGCCCTCCTTTGTTTTCCATTATTTGTCTTATTATCTATTAGGGCAGTAGTGGCCAACATTTTTGCTCCTGAAGGCCACATGCAACTATAGGCGGTGGGTGAGTGTCCACATGCCGATGGGAGGGGGTGGAGCTGGTAGTGGAAGGGGCTTGGGCTGACAGGGTGTGTGGCCAGAGCCAGCATTATCCTCCCCATAAAACACACATACCCTTCACACACAGTCTGGGGTGGCCCAAGACATTTTGCTACCTGAGGCAAAGGACAAGATGGCGCCCCATCCTATGCAATCCTATACCTGTGTGAAAGCCGACTGGACTGGCAGATAGATTTGTATTCAAGGCTGATGATAGGACAGTATCCTCTACTACCCTTAAAAGCTGCAGGCTAACTTAGAGTTTGCAGAGCAGGCCACAAGGCCCAGAGCACTCATCTTGCAGCCGCTTCCCAGCATCTGCCGCCGGAGGTGACAGCTTCACTTTGCCTAATGGTAGGGCCATCCCTGCACGCAGTCACATATACACACTCCCCAAGAAAATCATGATTCCCTCAGCCTATCAAACAGCTTGTGGAAATGAGCATTCAACAATGGTGGCAGCATAGCTGGCTAGGAGATGCTGGGAGCTGTAGGACTTTTTTCTGTCTAAATATGCATAGGATTGCGCCTTAATAAGGTTTAGTTTGAGACACATTCCTGCATATTTAATTTTACTTAACTATGTCTTTATACAGAAAACATGTTTTGAAAGGTTGCTATCTACTCTTATAAGATGTAGATAAGATTCTAAATCAAAAAATAAAATAATACATACCTTTAAAATATAAGTACTTTTGAATCTGCAGTGAATTTTTATTTTGGAGTGTGGGCTGCTTGATGTATTGATTCATTCTCACTTATATTTGAGAATGAATCAAATATAAGTGATATATTTGATATCGGAGTGATATATTATCTAAGCTAACCATACACAGATTCTGTCAACTGCAGAATGTATTTTCTTCATATTTTATTCAAATATAATGAATAAAATATAATGGAATATATATATATATATATATATATATATATATATATATATATATATATCCATTTTATTTAGCCATTGGTCCCCTCTAAAAAGAATGGGACTCTCTTCTCCCTAAGTTAGTCTCTAGGCTATCAAGTAAACAATGATAAATATAATGTATGTTATGAATATTTGGTCAGTAGTAAATATTGTTTCGTTATGGAAAACATAGAATGAAATACTGTAATAATTACTATAAAGGATCCTGAAATTCTGAGGGCAAGTTTTGTAGCATATTAGGGCTTTTGTGTTCTGATGTATTGTACCAATTTAGACAAAACCTGAGTTCTCAAAATCCATTTTCAGTGTCATGAGTAACTCAGTTCTGGAGTCATCATTAACAGCAAACATCATCTAACCAATGAGTGCCAATAGAATGGCACTCGTACTGAGACATAATGAGAGGTATCAGTATGCTTGGGGAAGTCCATGATTTGTAGAAGTACAATTTTTTTAAAAAAAATGAAGTAAAAAAACCCTAAACAGCCATATGAAAACAGCATACTCAGTTGTCACAAAATGTTTCAATTCATGAAAACTGTGGATTGGAGATACCTTGCTTCAGCCCCTTACAGCAAGGGTGGACAGAAAGTAAATTTCCAGTTTTTAAGACTTCGACTTTCAGAAATCCCGACAACATGGCCAATGGTCATGTGCCATTCCTCCCGCCCCCCACAACCTAACAGGAGTATGATCTTGAACATTTTCTTCACTGTATAGTCCTTCTCCACATATCAGGAATTAAAAGGAAAATTTTCCAGATCAGAAGGAGAGACATTTGAAGGCTTGAGCCCTGAATTTTCTTCTTTTTTCAGAATTAACCATGGGCAAATCTATCCCCCCCCCCCCCCGCCCTCAGTCCTGACACACACAAAGAGTCCATTTGCTCAGAAGAGCTGAGATCTGTTGTGAAGTCTACTGGCTCTATTAAACTGACGTCATACAGCACAGGTCAGTATATTTCCCATGGACATAAATCCACACAATTGTCTCAATTCCAGGAGCAACAGAAAAACGAAAGTGGCGGGAGGCCACCACAGCAGCATGGCAATCCTGGTACTTCTAGTAAGTAGACTTATACAGTACATAAGAAGTGGAGGATTGGTTTATGCTAGCTCGCTTAAGTCATATCAGTTGACATTGATCAGATATGATTGCATGTCATGAAATATGCTGAAGATATCAGCATGACTAACCTCTTACAGACCTGGCTGCTATATCAGCACAAATCCAGGACTCACTTCTGCTTTCTACTTGACAGGACCTGACAGTTCTCAGAACCTGAGCTGGATGAAACCTCCTTGGAAGAGGAGCGAGTTCCTGTTGGAAGTAGGAGGGAAGGGGATTTGGGACAGCCAATATAAACGACATACCACTCTTGAACCCCACTGAATCCAAGAACTTTTAACAGATACCCCTTGCCACATGCCTGGGGGGCCCATTATGCCACAAGGCCACCACACCACAATCCCCTCCTGAGAGGACTCCAAGAACAAAGATGGCAGTGAACCCAGAAAGGAGCCTTCATTAGAAGGCAGAGCACTCTTTTGGGAGTACAAGGCCCCTTTGCACCAAGCTTTGCTCCTGAAGGTGGGACCTAATTTAAGGATGAGGGCCTCCAATAATGTACCAAGAAGTGTGGGATTGCAAGGCCTACTATAAAAGTCCTCAACTGCTGCCAGGCTGGTGCTTGTACATCATCTATCCTACCCCACTCCTTGTAGCCTTAGCTACCTTGTGGACTGCTCTTTTGATAATCCTGTCCAGGGCCCTGATTCCAGGTCTACCCTTCCCTATTAGCTGGACAGCTCCCTCATCTCCCTTGTAAGACTACACCTCTAGGTCCATCAGCTCCCGTTTACCCTTTTCAGGTTTGCTTTGGGTCTTATTCTCACTATCCATTCTGTGCCCAACCAATACGATGCACATTGTTGGTCACTCTACAAAAGTGGGCAGTGCTCCTGCAGATTTAACTGTTGTGATGAAGAGGGAATTTCACCAGGTGCTGCATGCATACAAATGACACCTGCTGAAATTCCCTTTTCTATACAACTGTTAAAGATACAGGAGCCCTGTCCTCCTTTTCATATGGTCACCATATGCTACCAAACATTGCAATCCTATACGTTTCTACTCAGCAGCAAGTGCAAGTTCATTAGGACTTACTCCCAGGTAAGTGAGCTTAGTATTGCAGCGAAAGTCATATTTTACAGGACAGACACTGCATTGTGAATGAACGGGGAAGCAGTCCTTTGGGTTGCACCCAAGTTTTTCACACTCAGACCCACGAAGTGGCTAATAATTAATTTAAACAAACTTTTAGTTAAAAATTAAGTGTCCAAGAGCTTGGAGAACAAAAGTCAGAGGCAGTCTGATTAGGGACCCAATACAGCTGAAGAAATGGATTATGATAAAAGTCCCATTCAAGTTGAAGCCAGTGTGGTATAGTGTTTAGAGTGTTGGACTGGGACTTCAGAGATCCAGGTTTTAGTCCCCGTTTGGCTATGAAGCTCACTGGTCCAGTCACTGAGTCTCAGCCTCACCTACCTCACAAGGTTATTGTGAAGATAAAATGGAGAGGAGGAGGAGGATCATGTACTCCACCTTGGACTCCTTGGAGGAAATGTGAGATATGAACATAACAAATAAATAAATGTAGATCAGGACCTAGCTGCATGGTCCTTTTGATGGAAGAAGAGAAACGATGTTTAAATAGGATTTTAAAAGAATTCCCTTTTACACAAGTTAATGTCCACTGGCAGGGCTGGACCAAGACATTTTTCTTCTTGACACAGAAACAAATGGTGCCACCCACCCAAGTGAAGGTGCATAGTACCCAAGACCATCTAAGTTATTTTTGCTCATGAAGCAGAAAATCCCACAAGCAACTCTCCTCTTCCCTAGCAGTAAAAAAATACAATAATAATAAATTAAATAACTAAGACTTTGCTGCTTTTTGTCATGACACCCAAAATGACAAAGCTGCCTCGCTCTACCTCATGTTAGGGCTGGCCAGCCTGCACCGGTGATAGTTGCCTTCTTTGTAAATGCCCCAAGGAGCCACATTCCCTCGGGAACATTTCGAGTTTTCACAAATTCCACATGGATGAATCAAAAATAAATGCAGGTCTCATCTCTGTGTTATGCGAACCAAAGGGACCGTATTTGGGGATTGTATCCATACTCAATACAGCAATATGAACTTGCTAAGAGTTAACTATTCAAAATATGGGTCCCAAGACGAGGGCTAGAAAAGATAAGAAAGCTAAAGAATTCTAAGCATGCTACTTTTATGAAAGCCAACACTGCCTAAATAGATTATGTTTACATGCTATTCTGTTCTAAACAGGAGACTGACTGCATGTATTCAGCCAAATTCTGCTTTATATGGCTGTGTGCTAGGCACACAGCATCGCTTGACAGGGAGAATAAACGTTTTATAATAACAAGGAAGCATACCAGGAATGTTCTTGTAGGCCATTCCCTTGACTTATTTAAGTTGCATATTAAGGGCCTAAGTAGTGTAAAGTGGCCAAGTGGCCCTCTTCACAGAGGACAAACAGTCCTCTATTTCAAGGGCTGTCAGAGGGCAGTCCTCCAGTTGAAGGCATCCTCTATTTCAAGGGCTGCCCAGTCCAAGTGCAGTTTAAAGATACAGAACCATAAGGAGGTAGAACCTTGTTGAAATTGTCTTATCAACAATTCACAGCATTTAGGCAGCAGAATGGGTAGACACACTGGTTCCCATGCTGGTGATATGTATTACATTTCTATTTACATTAGGGTCGTTATTTCTAAATTTGCCTATATGCATATGTTAGCATATGGAAATTTTATGCAAAAATGTGACCCTTTTGTGTGTGATGCATTTGCTCTTTTCTTTTCTTTTTTTTTAGTGGTGTATAAGTGGCCATCCTACCGTAGTAGTTAGAAACAGGACTAAAATCATGGGACTACTGACTATTTGTGCAGAGCTTTATAAAACTGAATGGTCACTGCAGTGTTAACAAATTATTGTTACTATTTTGTTATCTCTTTTTGCAACAGGATTTTTCAGTATACAGAGCACTTTACAGCCTCTTCCTCAATTTCTAATTTAGCCATACTACAGTAACCCTTCGTCCACATCTTTACAGGAGAATTAGCAGACAGCAGACCAGGAAGACCTGGATTCAAATCCCTCCTCAGCCATGAAGCTTGATAGGTAGCCTTGGGCAACTCCCTCTGAAAAAGACTGCCCCTATAATCACTCTACACTGCATGGCCACTGTAACAGGGCAAATATCAGCATAACATAATCGGGAGCCTATCCATTCCTACTAATAAAGAAGAAAATGACATGGTACTGAAATAAACCCTAATGCAGTGATACTAACAGCCACACCCACAGTATTCCTGAAACTATGCCACCACCCATAAAACATGTTGTTGTATGCTGACGACACACCCACATTAGCCATGGATTGAAAGCACCTATCAATATTGGTAATGGCAGGATGCCATGATGGCATCACACTACTGTCGACACCCACCCCCTCATCCAGACACAATCCACAAACAGTCTTTCAGGAAGAGCCCACAGTACCTCGCTTCTTAGCAATCTTCCATAGCCCAGTGCTGAGGAGGGAAGTAACTTACACCTCTGACCACAAGCTCCAGGGCCAACATAAGACAGGGTTTGAAACATCTAGCAGCTGAACCACATCCTGTAGCAGGGAGAGGGAAATTAGTCGCTACCCAAGGAAGAATTCACATCACAGGAACATGTTTCACAGGAAACAATACAATGAACTGCCTAGAAGTTCAGTAGAGAAGAGCAAGACAAACAGGAAACATAGGTCCAACTCCTAATGGGTTGGACTACAACTCCCATCATGGTGATGTTGGGAGTTGTGCCCAGGCTGGCTGGAGATTATGGGAGGTGTAGTCCCATCCATCCAGAGGGTGTCAGGTTCAGGGAGGCTAACTTAATCCATGGAGATGAAAAGATGGCCTCAGGAAGGAAGATCAGGGTGAATGGATGGAATGGAAAAGAAAACGAATGATTTAGAAAAAGGAACTGGAAAGCTGGAATAAGAAGGATTGGTTGGAACTATAAGGATAAGGAAGAAATAAGTACAGAAGCCAGCCACAAACAATTCCTTTCAGAGAAAGCTCTTCAACACATTTCTTCACTCAGCAAAAGGAGCAGAGAGCAGCCTTGAGCAAAAGATTTTATGAAAGTCAAATCCTTCCCCACAAGCAGAGATTGGAGAGGACCTGGTAACCCATTCCCTGTGATTAGAAGCTAGACTTGTCAGTCCTTCATCTCCCCCCTAGCCCATATCTGGAGAAATAAAAGAGGGGTAAAGCATTTTTTTTCAGACTGTCTGCCCTTCTGCAGCACCCAATCACACATGAAGCTTCAGGATGATCTAGCTTTGGTTCTTATTCAAAGAGAATCTCACTTTACCTCAGGGAATCTCATAATCTCTCTGAAGCAGCCTAATTCAATTTGGGATTTGATCAAACCTGATGCACATTGTTGGTTAAACCCTACATGCCATAGTCCTTTTCCATGAGCCTTTGCCCAAGGAAGTGAGGCGGGTGGCTACCAGGAGGAGGGCCTTTCTTGCTGCGGCATCCCAGCTGTGGAATGAGTTCCCTAGAGAGATTCACCTGGCACCTACACTGTACTCTTTATGGCGCTAGGTGAAGACCTTTTTTATTTTCCTAGTATTTTAGATTCTAGTCATTTAACTCTGCTGTTAAATCTATATTTTAAATCTGTAAAATCTCTGCATTGCCGCTGGGTTTCATTCTGGCTGTACTTTTAAATTGTGTTTTTATATTGTGTTTTTATATCGCAATTTAAGTTTCTATATTTTATACAGCAAGCTTTATAGCTTTACTTTTTGTGAATCGTTCAGGGAGCTTCAGCTATTGGGCAGTATAGAAATGAAATAATAAATAAATAAATAAATAAATAAATAAATAAATAAATAAATAAATGGTCCTGACTCTGTCCAATGTGCTTCCCCCATCCCTGGCAACTTTTATTTAGAAGGGGGGAAGGGGAAATACACATATTACATCACATCTAGTTGCACACAACAGCAAGTTCACAGAAAACAACACTGTGAGCTGCTCAGTGGGGCACAAGGAACATGGGGCCAGCTGCTAGCCATCCTGAATAAAAAGTAGTATCTTGTGGAAACTCTCCCTTTGCATACTAAGAAAACTACAACAATAAATTTTAAGAAGTTTCCAGAAAACTGGGGGAAATGATTGTATGAAATATGAGCAGCTTGTGAACCTGTGGCAAGTGGGGAATCAGCCTCAGGTCTCTTGCTCTGAACTGGCTCAGCCTTCTCCTCTTTCTCTATTAGATTATTTTTATGTTGCAGAAACAGCTGCCCTTGCAAGTTGCCGCTTGCTGGAGAACAATATTTCTCCGACCTGTTCAGCCATACCATTCACCAAAAAGATTGCTCGGGGTAATAAGTCATAACCCTTCCTTCCTCTCATTATAGAGACACATCCATGATTTAGACGCATCCCCGTGCAACCAGTGATAATTCTGCCACAGAGGCTTTAGCTATAAGGGGTTGCGTTTGTTACTGACTGTAAGTTGAAAATAAAGGTACAAAACAAAAATCTGAATACTCTCTGATGCTTGTAAAAAACAACCCAAAAAAACCCTTTCACCTAATTTGTACCTCACAGTTTGGATCAGCATTGTGCTTCTGATGGACATTTGAAAAATAATAAACAAGTTGCCAAAAATAAACTTCCATCTGTCCACCCAATCTCCCCCCACTAGCTTGCCATCTTGGCAGCCATTTTGGCAGTCAACAACATTCATTGTAGTTTCAGATGCAATCTGCTCACAGATTTTCCTTCAGTACAGTGTTTGCTTTGGGGGCGGGGGCAATGGAGGAAAATACCTTCTCCCCCCCCCCAGATTCTTCTGATAAAGTGAAGTCAGCCCCTAGCAAAAAAGTATATTCCCCTCATGCTTGCCATAACACAAGAACCAGCTCCCTGTAGTGAGAAGGCTCACTCTTGCTTTGTCTTCCAACTCTCTCTATCCTTTGTGCCAGATAATGTGTATCCCAAGAGGCCCAGTATTGAGCAAAAGGCAGGATACAAATAAAATAATAATAATAATAATAATAATAGGCTTACAGCACAATCCTAAACATATCTAATCAGACGTAAGAACCATTGAGTTCAATGGGGATTACTCCCAGATAAGTGTGTATAGTTAGAGCAGGGCTGAGGAACATGCAGGCCACATGCATCCCTCCTGCAACTCCTCCTGCTGCTGCACCATTGAAATTTGGTGGTGCATCACCAGTGGTTTGCCACTGAATTTTGGGAGTGCAAAGTGAACACCGAAAAGGGTCAAATTTAACTTTAAAACAGGCTCCGTTTGGACCTTTACGGAATCTGTTGTGTTGTGCTGCCACAATTTGGCAGCGAACTGACAGTTGTAGTGCTGGCGGTACGGCAGCAGAAGTGCAGCCCCAGGGGTGGTAGAAATTGGCCCCTGCCCCCCCCCCCAAATTGGCCATAATTGACTAGTTATTCAACCAGCATGCAAACCCTAGTTCTCAGGTAGTCTCTCATCCAGACTGTAGAGAAGTGGAAGCACATATGGCGGCAGTGACTTGGAGAGACTTTTACCAGCTTAGGCTTGTACATCAGCACTGGCCTTTGCCTAAGTTTATTTATTTATTTACTTATTACATTTTTATATTGCCCAATAGCTGAAGCTCTCTGGGCGGTTCACAAAAATTAAAACCATGAAAAGCATAAAAACAACCAACAATTTAAAAACACGAATACAAAATACAATATAAAAAGTTACTCAAACTCATCTCCCCCAAGGGCCCAGACTCTTCCTGGCCTTCTGGCATGGGCTAGTCTTTAACGCCAGTTGTCTCTGGGAGCTCTAGCTCCCCCTCTGAAGAGGATTTTCCAGTGGAGTCATGACAATATAATATTAACTGTAAACTATCTTCTGAAAATGTCTGCTTTGAAATGGGGCAGATAAATCCCTAGAATAAATAAATAAAGTGTTTCCGTGTTGGATGTTACTGAATTTTCTCAGGGTGCCAGCCAGGGTTTAAAATCCCAAATCCCTCCATTCCTTATCATTCAGCAATTCTGCCTTCATTTTTTTTAGAGGACTGTCTTATGTTACCAGTCCAGATTTCAGTAGATAGCAACCTCGGAATTAGCAGGAGCTTACCCAGAGGCATCTGGCATTGTAAGAATTCTCTCTTGAATGTACTAATTTTATCTGTTCGTTGTATATGTATGTGTCTCCGTTACTGCTACACTGCACTGCTGGAGAGTGGTCTAAAGCCAAAGCAGATGGCTCCTTCTAAAACAGAAGCCAAACTCACCTATCTGTATAACAAGCAGAAGAAAAATGTCTGTGTGTCCATTTGTTTATGGTGCCCAAGGGTCTAGACCAAAGAAAGTAAGACTGACTACTTCTGCACAAACTAAAGGCAACCCCTGCCACACGCACACACGCACACACACAAAATCCTATAAGCATTGTGTAAATTCCTATTGGGAAGCTAGAATGAAGCAGTGGCTTAACTCTGGCTGCCTCTAAAAGGAACCGCAGGGCATTGGCACATCAGCCCACTCCCATTCTGTGAAGCTCTACTTAATTTCACAGTTTATAGCAGTGCTGTCTCGTTTATGAAATATGCACAGCAGTTATACATATGGCTTTATTATTTTCACCACTCAAATTGCAATTAGTTATATCATCAGGCTCACATTGCTAAAGCAAATTAGGCATTCCGTAACATACCAGGCTACCTACAATTTACTGCAGGCCATAGCTATTTACATAATAACCATAGGCCAATTTAGAGTTTGATCATTTGGCCCAGTGAATTGAAATGCCACCCAAAAGAAATATCAGGCAAATTCTCTGCCTGGCCTAACGGTGTAATCAAAGTCCCGTTTTAAAATTATGAGTTGGTCCTAGATTTTATTTAAATTCTGGGGATTAGATCATGCATGCACATCTACTGGTAAGTTCAACATTTATTTGACTTTGTGGCAGAATCTCAGATTTAGGAACACCTCTGTCTAGGGGTAGAGAGAACCTCCATTCCAGCCATATAAATCTTTGCAACTACTTGTCCTACGTCGTAACATACTGCAGACCTGTGTTGCACTTGGGCTTCAGCTATCCTTTGCTGCTCCACCTCTAATTCTATCATTTTACCAAGCCCTGGACTTGCTGTTTCTAAAGTGCCTGACATCTATACAAAAGGCTCAGGCACTCTGGAACATTTCTCAGGATCCCTCCTTGGCGCCAGGGTTCCTGTATTCCAGTGGGCGTCAGGAAGGTAGGCCAGCAAGCCTCTAGCAAGAGTTCCTGGCATCACATCTGTCATCACCACTCCCAGAGAGTGGGGAGAGGAGGGTTCAAGACATTCAGATTAGCAAAATTAAGCTGACAAGTATTACCCAGAAGACCTTCTCTTCTGCTGCTCCCAGACTGTGGAATGGCCTGCCGGAGGAGACTCATCAGCTTAAGAGCCTTTTAGCACTTAAGAAAGCTATAAAGACTGATCTATTCCGGCAGGCCTATCCAGTGGAATTTTAGGATGTTTTTAGGCTGTTTTAATAATGTATACTATGTTTTTAATTCAGTTTTATGTATTTTATACTTATTTTTGTTCCCCGCCTCGATCCAAATGGAGGGGCAGGTAAAAAATTATTATTATTATTATTATTTAGCTGCTGCCACTGCCAGGCTCCATAAAAGTAAGTGAGGATGAGGGGGGCAGCAAGACATATGGGCAGAATTTGGGGAGAGGTGTTCAGAACCTGTCATGCTTACAGTGATGTCATCAGGAATGGGATGGGCTCTGAATTCAGCTACAAATAAACCAAGCTGTTTTCTTGGGGAGGGGAGGGATTTACTGAGCCCAATTCCAAATCAAGCGGGGTTGCGCACCATGACAAATAGTTGCTCTGGCCCAATTGATTTCAGTCTCTGGACTGCCCACTTAAGTTGCTCTTTTCCCTCTGTGCATGTATTGGCTCCTTTCTTCAAATCTAATCTGAGTCTCTTATTGAGTTTTAGCTTCAGCTAATACATTAATGCAATCTACGAATACCAGAAATGCAGGCATCTATATTCCTTTCACAACGAAGTAAGTTATTTATTTATTTATTTTAGAGGAGCTGTTAGATTTAAATACAAAAAGCAGTTTGTAGTTTTAGAGTTCATCTCTGTTAGTTGAGTAAAAACCCTTCCCAAATAGCATGTGGAAACTCTTTTACTAGTTATGTGTAGGTTGGCCATTTACACATCACAGAAAAAGAGGCACTAAAAAGAAACCAAAAAGTGACAAAGACTTGCAAAAAAATGTGCATATGCTAATGTATATGTATAGATGTGATTAGAAATAATTGCTTTAATTTAAATAGAGATACACTACATTATGGGTACATTAGGGTGACCATATTTGGGAAACCAAAAAAGAGGACACCTAGTGTGTGTGTGGGGAAGCAGCTTTCTGAGTCCTGCAGAAAGTACGTTATTCCCCCGCCACCTTAAAGAACTCGATTGGAGTGGAGGAGGGGAAAGGATTTCATTCTGCACCACCACCATCCACTCCAATTGGGGCCTTTTCTATAATGTCCACGAATGACCCACTTTCCCTTTTAAGACCTCAATTGGAGCTCAGGGTGGGGGAATGATGTGCCTCAAGAAAGCATGTCACTCCCTCCTGCCATGCTAATGGCAGCCTTAAAGGGGAAGGTATGTCATTCCAGGACATTATTGAAAATTATAGAAAATCCCCCGACACCATGGAAAGAACAAAAACTAGGACAAATCCAGGGAAATCCTGACAGTTGGTCACCCTAGGTACATGTGGTATCCAAAAGGAGTTTCAGATGTATTGGCTCTCTGACACATCTATTATCTACTGTGGGTTTAATTGGTTCTGAACCTTTGTAGAGGCACATGACTCACCATATAGACTTGCTTCCTCCTTGATTAGATTTAAAGCAGTTGTTCCCTGTAACCACAGAAACATACAAATGCCTACCTGACTGTCATGCCACCATCCAGTTGACTGACCCACAAGGGCACCTTTGAACTGGCCAATCACAAGCCCTAACAGGGAAAATGGTCCAGTCCTGACACATTCCCCTTCCAGAGAGCTCAGCAAGGTCAAACACTACCTGAGGACCCCTTTCTTTTGCATATTGCACTATACTTCTCTGGACAGCTAGATATATGTAAACTAATCAAGTGGCAAGGAATCTCCTTGAGCTTTGTTTTTTTTTTCTTCTACATTCCCCAGAACTAAACTCTTGTTCTCTTTCTTTTGACTCATCCTTGAGGCACTTTGTTCCCTTTGTTCCAAACCCTATAACTGCCTTGGAGTTTGGGCAGTCAATCACTCTTTCTGCTTGGGTATCCCTCATGTTGGTGTGTCTCAGCTCTAAGAATAACCCACAGTCTGCTTGGCTTTAAAAACATTCCTCATGACTCTTTCGTAGTAGGAGTCTCTGTTCTACTCTGGTACCTATCCCACGTTTCTAGGACCAGAGTTTACCCACTGTATCTAGTTTTGGTTCATTGCAGAATTGAGATCCAAGCACGACACGAGGAGTGTTTCCTTCCTTGCTTTTCCGCTACATAACCTCTAGGTAGCACTGTGGTATAGCGGAATACAGCAAATGCACAAGAGGCAATTGTGCTTTCTTTCACTTTCACAATTAAATGCCATATTTCTCTTGCTCTAAAAAACTCACCAAAAATGCTGCTTACAGAAGTGAAACTGGAGTGTCACAATGTAGTCTAAAGAACCTGTAAAAAATCACAGGTAGGGAATGACGAGAGCACAATAAGCCTTGTATAGAAAAGTCCTTAGTGTTATGGGTGGTTTGTTAACCATGCCAACAACCCATCCTCACTGTGTTTGGCTGACACTATTTATTTATTTATTTATTACATTTTTATACCGCCCAATAGCCGAAGCTCTCACAACCTGCGAGTGAGGGTTGAGTTACAGAACGGGTGTCTGGCACATCCTGCAAATCACAGTGGCTTGACATAGGCTCAAAATGATCGTGGGAACTCAGCCAATGAATCCAAAGGAGATGGTCAAGAAGTAAGCACAGGGCATTGAGAAGTGGCTTCCAAAAAGCCTAGAGCAGAACACACAATTTCTAAATCTTATTGGAAACACTAAGAAGGGGCCCCATTGGCAAGGCTATCAATCTAAATCTATTTTAGGTGAATTGTGGTGCCTCTGGTGTACCTAATAACAGCTAAACTGTTTGATCTACCCATACTCGTGTAGCCAAAAAACTGAGACCCAGTTCACACGAAATGACAACCCACGGGTTCCTTAAACCATGGGTTCTTAGGGCCCAGCAACGGTGAGCGTGTGGGCTGACTCCCCTGCGCTTGTTGCTTCTGCTTTCATTTAACAACCCCATTCCTAGGTTGTTATCATGACATCCAGAGTCGGAAATTCTGGGTTGTTTAAGGAGTCTGTTTTACGTAAAGCACACTGGGGTACAGTTACTCTCTCTGGGAACTTGACACAGGATTAGCACCTGTGCCGCTTGCCTTGAGAGTCTGTTTGCTTCCAAAGTTATTTACTCGTATAGCTCTAAATAAACAGATATTACAAAGATACCGTAAGTCTCCAGTGCACTCTCACATCCAAAGGGAATGACACCCTCCAGCACTGTCACTGAACTTCTCAGAGAAGAGGCGAATGCATAACAATATTCTGAATGCCTGCTGAGGTATATGTTTATGGAAGGGGAAGTAGCATGAAGTGTAAACTCATTGTCTTAACACATTATGAAGCTTCGGGGACTCTAACGCTCTGTGTGGCCTTGGGTATGTCATTAATCTACTCTGGTTCTGATTTCTCATCCATGAACAAGAAAACTTAATGCTTCTCTTACCTTACAGGTGTCGGCAGAGTGCGGGGAGGCGGGATATGCCATCTCTACCAATAATGTCAATAATGTCATTGCAAGAGGATTACCTTGCAGACATATATCTTAGGGGGCCCAAGCAACACCGCTTGTGTTCAGTATAAGGGCCCTGTGCAGTGGAGGCTGATGGCTCTGATTTCAGTAAGGCTGTAAATCCATTCTGGGTTTCAGTCAGAACCAGTCACAACTCCCCAAAATAGCTTCAGCACCTTGGATAGCTCCTTTAGAGTTCTGGCTGAAACCCAGAGTGGACTCACAGCCCCACTAAAATTGGAGCCACCAGCCTGCACTGGCCCCATAAATCAAATACTAACCTCCCAGACCGCTATGATCTTCAGGGGAGGCCCTATTGTCTGCCTACAGATTTCCTTTTGGCAACAACATGGAGATGGGCCTTCTCTGCCATGGCTCTCTCCCTGTGGAATCATCTCCCCTCTTAGGTATGTCAGGCCTCAACACTGGCATATTTAGGCATTTACTGAAAACGTATCTGTTTGCTCTGGCTTTCAGCCAGCCATGAGCTATCTTTGTACCAACTTCATGATACTACCGCGGGGTGTGGGGAAATTACTTTTTGTTTTATTTGTTTTTATTCTTTTGTAGCACGCTTTGACGTTTGTTGCAAATGAGAAGTAGTATATAAATATTGTTAATGAATACATCATAAATAACGGGAGAGCCCTAATTTTCTGTTTTGAATAAACCAGTGACATTCTAACAATTTTAAAAATTATTATTATTTTATTTTAATTTTTGCCAGTGGCATGGAGCCTGTACCTGTCTTGCAGTGTCCTTGATTTTTAATCCGACAATACAGCTTTCAGAGATCAGTTAACAACTGCAGCAATTACATGGAGATAGGAGCAGACTGAGGGAACATCAGGGCCTGCTCCAATTGGCCTAACCGCACCAGGAGATAAGAGGCAGAACAAACCCATTCTACTAGGCCTGATGAAAATTCAGGTTGTTGTTTTTTCTTGTTTACCTCCCCATCTCCTTCTCTTTGTGTATCTTACTTTTTTAATTGAAAGTCTGCAGGCAGGAAATGTCCTTTACCGATTCAATGTGAGCTACTCTGGGAGCCTTTTGGGGGCGGGGGGCGGGTGGGGGGTGAGGAGTAGCATAAAAATAGTTTAAATAAAATAATAAATAAACTTAGATAACATAAGCACAAAACAGTCATCTCCAGACATTCTGTGTGCATAAACAAGGAGGGTGGAGAAAGTTCTTTGTTATATTTACAAATAACCTTGGACCTTGGGGTGGGGGAAAATCACAAACATCTTTTATTTTTAGAAAAAGCAGGGTGGCACACCTTAAAACACTGCTCCTAAGTTTATAAACATCCTCAGTGGGTCTTTTGCCAAAAGCATACTCATAATGTTGAAAGGATAAACACTACTTTTCTTAGAAGCCATTTTAAAAGCTGTTGTTGTATTTCTCAGCTGCTATTGGTTGGAAGACATACATCTTGCTGTGTTGGATTACAAGACCCTCAGGGTCTTGATGTACAAACTCAGTGGGATCTATAAGTGGGATTTTCCGTCTTTGGGGTAAAGTTCATTTACACTACTGGAAATAATGCAGGAACATTTGCACTTGAATTGTTGCATTTCTAGAGATAGAAGTTCTGGCTGAGAAGCAGGCATACTGGCAGAGTAGACCTACAGTGATGGAAAATGCTGTCAACTTGTTATGTAGCTGGCATTTCAGCTATATATAAGATGGCCGTCCTAATTTGTATGGGCCCAGTTCCGGGATGTTGGGGAGAGTGGGCGTGGAATAGACACAGTACTAAATAGATCTGTTTCATACTCGGATTTTAAAAGTAGGTACAGCTAATACAATGGTTGGCAATGCCATCATTTGTGAATTTGTATTTTAATTGCCGAGCTTGTCAACAATAAATTTGTAAGTGGTGATGGGGGGAAAGATCACACTTCCCTGTTTATCAAAGGAGAATCCAATCACTTCGTTGCTCATACACCATTCACATGTGACAGCATCACACATATATTTTGCCATTTAAATACTGAGGATTTTTAAAATCTGATTTTTAAAATAATTATTTTGCCCAGAGTATCTGATTTTTAAAACAATTATTTTGTCCAGAATACTTCCAGCACTGAGGCACTGCTTGGGCCACCATATACATTTCCAATAGTGACTCTGCTTAAATGTCCCTAAGCCATAAACTAATCTTCCCCACCCTGATGCCTGCCAGATGTTTTGACTACATCTCCCATCAGCCCCAGCCAGCATAGCCAAGGACCAGATATACTGGAAGCTGTAGTCCAAAAACATTCTTGATGGCACCCAGTTGGGAAAAACTGCCCAAAGTCCTCGAGATCTCACAGTCCCAGTATCTACCAATGTATATTCCAAGGAAGAATATATAAGAGTCGTGATAGGAATGTTTTAGGAATTGCAGAACTTCAGAAAGCCTTGACTCATTACTAGTCAGGAAATGACCAAGGAGGAAAACAGTTCTCAGAAATGCCTGAATGTATTGAGGCCCAGCATGTTTTGGGAAACAAGTTTCCTTCCTCAGGCCATTCTAAAAGCACAAATGAAGATGCATAAAAATTCATATTAACATGCATTTAAAAAGACAAAAAAACTCTCATAAAAATCTTTTATAAACTCTTATATGAACAACCAACATAGTAATGTGTCACTTCTAATGAAAGTGTATACTAAATACTATTCCTTGCTATTAGTATAGTCCTATTTATTCATGAGTTATCCCCACTGCCTAATCAATCCTTCCTACACTGGAACTTTGAAATTGCCTCCAAGAAACAAGCAGTGGCAGAAATTCGAGGTCTTTGTTTAGAGCCATTGGAACTGAACCATCAAAGCAATTTCCAGTCCAATGGATCTGGTGACCCTTCTTCTTCCTCAGACCCCCAAGAAGAGAGGGAGGGAAAATGCCCCTACTCTCCCATTCAGGCTTTTTTATATTGAACAGAGGTGGGACCAGACCTTCTTTAACTGCGTCGAGTTTGGGCAGAAAGAGGTGGGCAGAAAGGTTTTCTCCCTGTTTCCTCAGATATTTTCCCTGTAAAGTTTCCTACTGTTTTGTAATTGCCTTACAAGCACATTCCATTTCATCATCACCGCCAGTCTTGTTATGGCTTCACCAGCTGCTGGGACTCCAAACAAGTTCCTTCTCATCCTCTTTATCATCTTCTGCATCTCCCCTCCCCCCGCCCTGCTTTTTTTAATCAATTAGGAAACCCATTTTATCCTCATATCAGACAGGTCACATACACACAACCATTGTATCTCAGCAAAAGTCACACCCATGATCAGTTTCCCTGTAGATCTGATGTGGGCAATTTATTTAGTTAGTTTTACATTTATATCCTGCCTTTTTTCCTCCAAGGAACCGAAGGTGCCATGCATATAAGCTAGATTGGGCTGAAAGTCTGGGACTGGCCCAAAATCACCCATGGCCAAGTGGGGACTAGAATCTGAATCTCCTGACTTCCAGTCCAACACTCTAGCCACTACATCACACTGGCTCTCTAGGCCCGTGCCAGCATAACTAGGAGGGCTAGCATCAGTCCTTGCCAGCATAACTAGGAGGGCTACAAGTTGCCCACACCTGCTGTAAATACAGAGCCAGATCTTTCCCCTGTTGTCATAGATTTTCATTCATCAGGGCTACCCTGGAGTTTGCGGAATCCAGTTGTCCTTTTAGCCAGGAAGGGCCAGATTAATGCAGTTAGGCAGCCTGGTGGCCAGCAGATGTTTTGGCCTACAACTGCCAATAGCCAGAGCGGGGGGCATGCAAAACATCTGGCCCACACCAGATTGCCTATCCCTGCAGTACGGATTTGGTGCTCTTGATTTTTTCTTTAAGGTTGCAATCCTATGCATGTAGGACTTTTTTTCGGTCTAAACTCACGTAGGATTGTGCCCTGAATTAGATAAAGAATATGTTGCATACCAGACTGACTTCAATAATTATTTAACAATATTTTTTAAAAAACTGCCTTGAAATCATTGATAAATAATTTAAATAAATAAATAACCTAAGCCCCACATCACCTCAGATGGTAAGGAAACCCCTCTGTTATATTATGTGAGCTCTTTTTCTAAATTCTCTAAGGCTGCAGTCCTGATCACTCCGTCTAGAAAGTAATTCAGTGGAACTTGTATATGAGTAAACATATTTAGGATTACACTGTAATTCCGCCTTTCCCAACCAGGTATCCTCCAGATGTTTTGGACTATAACTCCCAACATCCCAGGATACTGTCCATATGGTCTGGGGGCTATGGGAGTTGATGTCCCAAATATCTGGATGGTGCCAGGTTGGGGAGGGCTGTTATAAGTCATCTGAGTTTTCCCTGTTTGATTTTAAGTGGATTTGGGCTGATGGGACCACTGTTCATTAGCAAAGTTAAGCAATGGCCTCCAAACATCATGACATCGGTCCTTGAGTTTACCTCTGCCATTACTTCTTCCTAATGATGTTTCCTCCAGTCCTTGCAGTCTCCCACACATATCAGAACCATCTGGGGCTCGAACAAACCAGCAGGTAGTACGATAATCATCTCCACTTGTGACCTGCAACTGAGCACAGGCCTGCAGAGATGACGGACCGGTACAATTAAGACCTCCTATCTTTTCCGCCATGTTGAGGCAGCTACTTAAAATGACAATGCGGCTGACTCCCTGAGTGCAGCTGCAACTCCAAATTATTCCCCCCTTGCCATTAGTCTCTGATTAATTTCTAACGTTCGTTATTAATGCCTCAGCAAGCACTGCCTTGCACAGAGGGGACTAGATCTTCACAATAATAAAAAGCTGCCTTGTCTGAGAACACATCACACTCCTGAAATGTCCTGTCAGAAAGAACAGCTCCAGTGAGACAGCCCCTTCTAACCTCTGGCGAGGGAGAAAGAGCATCTGTTCCATAGTCTGCCTCAGTGATTTTAATAACCCTTAACTATTCCTAATCTACTAGTTTGTTTGCCTTGGAGGCATCCAAGGGAGAGGGGAATGGGGGCATGGGAGATGAAGGATCCCCAGTCCTCTGCTGCTTTATATGGTGCTCTCTCTCTCTCTCTCTCTCTCTCTCTCTCACACACACACACACACACACACACACACACACACACACACGTCTCCAAACAATAAGAGGTTTTTGAGTCAGTACCACTATCCAAATTAGGCATCCTTCAGAGGAGGACAAAGCACTGAAAGCTCATGACTTTGGGGGAACATTTGCTTTATTTACAAATATACAAGTAGAGCATAAGTGGAAATAAGGAGCATGTGCATATCCACTCCACCACTTCCTGCCTTCACATCACTCTCAGCTCCCTCTCTGGTTCTGTCTTCTTTCCAAATGGTTTCTCTTCCTCCTCCTCCTCCTCCTCCTCCTCCTCCTCCTCCTCCTCCCTCTCTCTGTCTCTGGCCTTAGCTAAACCTAAGGTTTATCCCGGGATCATCCGGTGTGTCATTTACATGAACAGGGATGACCCTGGGATGATCCCGGGACAAACTTTAAGTCTAGCTAAGGCCTCTCTCTCTCTCTCTCTCTCTCTCTCTCTCTCTCTCACACACACACACACACACACAGAGTCATCTACCTCCTCTCTTAAGTTGGAAGGTGTAGGATTCGTCCTCTTCCCCAAACTCTGATGTCTTCCCCACACTAAACATTCAGAGAAACAACCAACAATTAGTTCCCTTAAAAAGACACCACATGGACCATTAAAGAACATTCAGACACTTTTGCCAAATCTTAGACTCTCAGACCAAACATTGTTTTAGAGATAGTCCTATTCACAAGAAACAGACAAGAAACCCTCATCTATATCTTCTGAACATAGAGCTCCATCACACCTATTTTTTTTCCCTGATATGCACCTGCGATTCCGACCCCCATTTCATTAGCGCAGCAAGCACTGGTCACTTTCGTGTGTGTGTGTGTGTGTGTGTGTGTGTGTGTTGTTGCGCTATTTCACCTCGTCGCTTGTTCGCTCTCCCACCCCACCCCAACCACCCCTTCTCTTTCCCCCTCCAGTTCATTGGTTCTTGTCATGATGGACATTGTGATGGACCTGGCCACCTTTCCCCCTCACTCTGGCTTTGTTGTCTAGTAGGGGTGCCTCATTGGAGCTCTGTTCTGTTTTTGGATAACCGCTTCATTGTAGTCTCTGGAAATTAACAAAAACACTTACATCTCTGCCATTTTTAAAGATAAAGAGATGAAACTTGGCACTGTGAGAGCTCTTAATTAGGGCTTTAGCCATGCCAAGCTTAAAGTCAATCAGTCCATCTCTTGATTTTTATGATTTTTTTTAAGACTGAGGGTTTGAAAATTATTATTTTTTTTAAAAAAACAGTCATTTTTAAAGATAAAGTGATGAAACTTGGCACCATGATAGCTCTTAAGTAGGGCTTTAGACTTGCCAAGTTTGAAAGTCTGGATTATTTCCCCCAAATGGAATTAAAGTGCCCTTCAGTCCCCATGTAGTGCCCTCCTCTTGCTATTTCCTTTGTTGGGGGTATTTGCTTTGAAGGGAGAGCTTGTTGACAAAAGGGGAGGGCAGGGCAGGGCAGTTCTCCTCCTCCAGTACCGTGTCGAACCAACGGACTTGCGCTGAGTCAGTTCAATGGACTTTTACTGCTCCAACCCTACTCTCACTGCCCACAGAAATGGAGCCCAGCTGATGAAAAGTTAAATCAGTAAATCGCTAGACAACAAAACCAGAGCAAGGGCGGAAGGGGCCCATACCCATCACGATGTTACAGCCAATGAACTGGAGGCAGAAGGAGAAGGAGTGGAGGGGAAGAGCAAACAAGTGAAAGGGAGGTTTCGTCGGTATAGCGCGATACCACAAACCCATGTGAAAGGGGCTATAACTTGATGTGCTAACGAAACAGAGCTAGAAATTGCTGAGACAAACCAGGGGGGAAATGTAGGTGTGATGAAGCCCCTAGAAGTGGGGAAGGGACATGAGTGCGCATGAATGTCCCACCCCTGACCTTTCCCCTGTTGAATGGGAAGACCCAAAGGGAGTTTTGACTTGCATTTGCATGGACACAAGTAGAAATCTCTGCGTGACTGGGAACCCTGATTCATCCCATATGTCTCCTTGCATACATACCTGCCCAGACCCAAGAAAGTTAGGCGGGTGGCTATAAAAGAGAGGGGCTTCTCAGCTGTGATGCCTCATTTCTGGAGGTTCACCAGGCAGTTACACTGGTAGACATTTCTGTCATCCCAGATTTATTATTATTATTATTATTATTATTATTATTATTATTTATATTTATATACCACCCCATAGCCGAAGGTCTCTGGGCAGTTTCCAAAAGTTAAAAACAGTGAATACAGAGTTGTATTTTCTGGGCCTATTAAATCTTTATTGTATTTAAGATTTGTTTCAGCCTATGCTTCACTTGTTTTAAATTGTTTTACTAAGATTTTTTTGTTATAGCATATAAACATTATAACTACATACATACATAAATACAACAATTAGCTCAGGGGTGGAGGGAGAAGGTAGATCTCCAGATATTTTGGACTTCAACTCCCACATGCCCCTGTCATCATGACCAAAGGTCAGGGATGTTGCCAGTTGGTGTCCAAAATATCAGGAGATCTACTTTCTGCTCACCTATGAATTTATTTATTTATTTATTTATTTATTTATTACATTTTTATACTGTCCAATAGCTGAGGCTCTCTGGGCAGTATTTATTTATTTATTACATTTATATACCACCCCATAGCCAAAGCTCTCTGGGCAGTTTACAAAAGTTAAAAACAGTGGACATTAAAAAAAAAGTATACAAAATTTAAAACCATCAAAAAATATAAAAACAACAGTATAAAACAGTATCCATTTTGAACAACAACAGTTCTGGAGTCCATTAAAAAATTTTTTACAGCTGCACTCAGGGAGTCAGTTCACAATTAAAATAGGTTATATGCAACAGAAAGAGATGAGCAATGGCAAAATTCATACACATGATATCTGAGTCTTATCTAAGCCTATGGCAGCCAGACAGTTAGTGATGCCCAAAGGACATTGTTTTGAACTTGGACCTGGAGATCCTGGATGCAAATTCCTGCTATATCACAAACTTAGAACTGCTTTTTCTGTTTAGACAGAAAAAAGTCCTACTGGCTGGGAAATGCTGGGGGTTGTGCGACTTTTTTCTGTCTAAACATGCATAGCATTGCATCTTTAAAGTACTGTATTTTAAATATATGCCTGTAAAAAAAAGTGCTACATTTACCAAAAAAGTGCTACATTTGTGCTACATTTGCAATGTTTGCAAATGTTGTTTTTTTCAAATAGATTTGTCATGGGGCTGAGATTAGCCACAACTTCATGATGAGTACACTATCAATGGCAAACATGAGTTTTCCATATCAGAATGTATGAAGGGGTCCTTCACAATGGGACAGATCATATACTATGTTCTGCAGACAGGAACCAAATCCAAAGTACAAAATATACGTGTGTCACAGTCATTTATAAAGAGTACAATGTGCATTCATCTCACCTTTCGCCTCCAAAATTCATGGGAGTGGAGATCTCATCCTTATTTGCCCAGCTAATCCTACCCCATGCTTGTATATGGCTTCAAGGATTGGCTCTTGAGAACAAACTATAAAAAAAAAAAATGAAACGGCGCTTAGAGTCCAAAGGTATGGAAGTGTACCCACACATTATATGAATATCACTAGACTACATGAAAATCACCAGTAGCCTAGGGACACCCTAGGACACTTATAACATGAGTGAGTGGGAAGAGAAGTTGTCTTCAGAGAATACAAACCAGGATTAATTGATCTTGAGCAAATTGATGTAAATTGATCCACCTCAGGAGTAGCTGTACAGGTGAATGAAGCCTTAGATTACCATGTCTTTTTATTTTACATGCAGAGATTAGAAGTAAGAAGCAAAACAAAATTTAAAGAGCCAGCTCTACCATTAGGTAGGGTGTGGATCTGGGGGGCACAGAGCGGAGGCAAGGAATTAAAGGACAGAGCAGTGTGTGCCACACAGCTCTACTAACCCTTAAGCTAGACAGCTGTCCTCATGTGCGGAAGAGGATGCTATCCTATCAATATTCAACTATTCAGACAGCTTCTGTATATGGAAGAGAGGTGGACACCATCTTGTCCCTTTGCCTCAGGAAACAAAATGGCTTCAGCAAGCCCTGGTGGTGATTTCAAGTGGCACTGAAATCCTAAGGTGGATACAAGAAAAACTTGAATCCTTGCTCTATGTAACCTTCGTACCCTTCTAATTTATAAACACTGGCTAATATTACTTCTCTTTCTTATTTTCTTTAAGCCTGCTTCTCAGTAAAACAAAAGCACCCATTTTTGTGTGAAAGCTTCCTGAACTGTATTAAGAGATACAAATCACCTTTCCAGGCAATCCTTCATCTTCTGCGAGAGGTGAAGATTAAAATTAAATTCCTAGAAATCCGCAAGCATTTCTGAATAAGATGGAAGGAACTCAGTAATATCCTGAGGCAGAACAAGAAAAAGGCTGGTTTCTTTTCTTACCTTTTTATTTAAGCATATTCAGTGAAAACCGTATCAGCTCGTAGACTCTGGAACCGCACTTACCTGAGGTAAATGGAAAATATTTTTTTTCAGTTGTGCTAAGTCTCTTGACTTCATATCCTTGAAATGTAGTATTGAGGGAGAGGGGTAGTTGTTTATTTTTTACAGCCTATTGTGAATGCTATTTGTAGTCAAACCATCTCTAAAAGGGTAAACAGCATTAAAAAAAGGGTGCACCTATCATTACATACACTTTAAATATATGGGTGCTTCCTTGTCCCCCAAGTTGGATGGGAGGCAGCAATCTATTAAATTGTAGTGAAAACTGGCTTATTATTTTGGAGTCAGTGTTGTGGAAGAGTCATCTGTCTCCTAGTGATGTCTGTGAAGGAGAATGGCTCAAGCCATTGATATAATTACTAGTTGCATTAATAATCAGGTCTGGTTGGGCCGTAAGATGGCTGTCTGCAATAGTCTGAGTTTAGATGTAGACTCCACACAGGTGGACATTTGCCCAGTGACAACTTATCACAGTGTGCATCTAGCCACTTGATAATCTTTTCACCTGCAGTGTCTTAGCATGGAGTGGAAAACGTACCTCACTTCTTCATCTAGATCAGAAATCCAGAGAAGCAAGAGGTGTTTCTCCTCACCACTTGGAAAGACAATTCAAGGACAGTGTTGATGGTCTACATTTCTAGTCAGTGTCATGCCCCAACTAGAGGAGTTCTCTTTGGAGGAAGAGCTTGAGGCCGCAGAAAGCCAGGGCACCCCAGACCCACAGGAGCTTGAACCCTCAGGAGAGGTGGTTGTAAGGTCATCCCTGTTAGGGGAAACAGTTTCTGCCTCTGAGGCAAAGGCTGATCAACTCCCTGACCCCCAGGGAGTGTCATAACCTCAAGCGACAGGCAAATAAGGCTCCTATGTGAAGGATTGCTCACCAATAAAAAAGGTCTCCTCAGGAGAAAGTGACTCCTCAGTAGTAAGGCTCTGCAAAGGGAGACTTGATTATGCCAACTGAGCTATGGGGTCCAGCAGGCTTTGGGCTTAAAAGCCTTCACAGAAAATCCAGCTAGCATTGGAACAACTTGGTCCATCCTGCCTTCACTTTCTTTCTTGCCTCCTGAACCGTGTCTGTGATTGATGCCCTGTTTCCTGACCTTTTGAAGTGCGTAATGACTTTGGTTCTGGACTGCATAATGAGACCCTAATGGGATTTCATCTAAGGTGGCTAAAAGCGCACCCAAGCCACTAACTCCTTGCAGAGGGTTTTATGCTTTGCCCAAGATCATCCTGAAGAAACTGTGGGTGACACAGGCAGAGGGGATATCCTGGCATCCTAGGATGAAATGGGTCCAATTGTTATAGCACACTCTATTGGTGGCAGACACTATGGGCTGCCAGGAGAAGGAAAAGCACTCTTGAAGAATATTCCTAGCCTTGTCCATCCACCCTACACCTGAGAACTGGAGCAGTTATGGTTACTGATCACACATGGAGGGGAGACCCATGCAGCCTGCATAACTTCTGAAAGCATCTACATTTCGTAGGCTCTGTCATCAGGATCAGGAACCCTGTAAAAAGCAGGAGCCCCAATCATGCGTAGAGCAGTCTTCTCCAACCAGATGACCTCTAGTAATGTAAACTGCTAATCTGTACCAGTAGAGCAAATAATTTTTAAAAAATCTGTTTGGCAGATTGTACAAAACCTATCCTAGATTAACCAACAAGGTCTCCTCCGCCCCCGCCCCAGTAGATTTTAACAAAAACAAAGACTGTTGTGGCACTTTAAAGACTAACAAATCTATTCTCTGGCGTAAGCTGTTCACTAAGGCTCACTTCATCAGGCGCATTCATCAGAAGTGGACTCATCCACAAAAAACTTATGCCAGAATAAATTTCTTAGTCTTTAAGATACCACAAGACTCTTTGTTGTTTTTGCTGCAACAGACTAACGCAGCTGTCCTTTAGAAACTGGTATGTTTTAATAGATACTGTTTTTGCTGTTTTGTGCTTTTAGCACCCTTGAGAAGCCCATGGAGGAATGTTTGTCAGGTTAGAAATTTTAAAATAAATGCATGTCTGTTGCTATCATACATTTGGCATGTCATTATCATATATTAGCTAGTAATAGCTGTTAATAGATCTCAGGGTGAGCACTTTAGGATTTAGTATATGGATCAACAGGATTCCCAATCAGTAATTTTTAACCATCCCTGCTTCACTCTAATACATTTTAACTATTCCAGATTTCCAGATTTCATTAAACAGCTTTAGCATGTCCCTTCTAAACTTCCCTTGCCTGTGTTTAGCTTCTTCACTTGCATATTTTCACAGCAGATTAACTACTGTGACGTGCCCAGGTCAACACGCTTGAATCTGGGTAAGCGAACAAATTGGTTTGCCTTTCCTCAGACTTCAGATCAGTGAACTGGGCAGAGCAGCATCAAAAGACAGGGCTAAAGCAATCAGCGTCTTGGACGGGATGCAGGAAATCCTGGGAAAATGGCAACATCAAAGGCTGGAAATGCTATCAGCACTGAGAAAATGCTGCCGGCAGTTCCCAGGATTACTTTTTAGCCCAAGGGACTTCTGTTGCTGTTAACGCATTGGCCCATATCCGGGCAAAGAGATACAGGATGCTTTGGTGCGGGGGGGGGGGGAGTACAGCATCTGCATGAGTTTAGACATCTTCATGTTCTAGGACATATATGTAAAGCCCCATATAAATAACTAGGGTGGGTTGGACCCAGACTTAACCTAGGCAGCAGTCCAAAAGGAACATCAAAGTCCATGTAATACATTGGCCATAGAATTATGCAGTGGTTTCTTTTCCACTTAGTACAATTGGACATGTGTTCCAGGTGAGAGCAGAAAATCCAGAAGTCAGGTTGGTGAGTGAAGGGAGAAGCCTGGACCCCACACATCTTCTCACTGGCTCTTCGCCTGCAGCCTAGCACAGTAAAGCACATTCAGCCACATGTGGCAGGGAAGATAGAGACATGGACTCTGGCCAGCTGCTTTTGCTTGGAAAGAAGCCACCAGCAGGATTGTTTGCACAAGGGCTGACTCTCTAGAACAGGATTAGGCCACCTTTGGGGGCTATGGGCACATTTGGTGATTTGAGAAACCGTCCCGGGCACTGCCACAAAATGACTACCATGGGAGGCATGGCAAAAGAGAAATAACCTTTCCAAAAGGGTTAGTACAAGACAGAGGTGAGGTTTGAGCTCCAACACACCAACAATGCCTGAAGTAGAGTGGGAAACGTCTCTTTCTCACCCTGCTCCCCACTCTGCTTGGCAGTAAAAATAATCATACTGTAGATCTGAAAGACCGTATTCTCCCATATGAGCCTGCCTGTGCTCTGAGATCTTCTGGGGAGGCCTTCTCTCAGTCCCACCAACATCCCAGGCACGCCTGATGGGTACACAGGAGAGGGCCTTCTCGGTGGCTGCTCCAAGGCTCTGGAACTCCCTTCCCAGGGAGGCTAGGCTGGCTCCCTCTGTGCTACAGTTTCGGAGGCAGGCAAAAACTTTTTTGTTTCAGCAGGCTTTTGGAACTATATGTTAATGTATTGGACCTGTTACAGTTTTTAATTTTTAACATGTTTTTAATTTTACTGTAGGTTTAATTCTATTTTAACTTTTGAAATTTATATTTATATGTTTTAATCTTGTAAACCACCTTGAGTCCCAGTACTGGGAAAAAGCTGGGATATATATATATTATCATCATCACCATCATCATAGGGCCTGTCTTCATGGCTCCGGGTTGACACCACCTCCTTCCTCAACCCTCTGCTTTCTCTCCCCCGGCAGCCGCCAGGTAATCCCAACACTGAGTAGGAAGCGAAGGGTTTCTGGGAGGTCATCTGGGTCTAGGAGCTGCCCCCGCCCTCTTCCTGGTGGAAGGTGACCAATTGCTGGTCACCTTCCACCAGGCTCCACCCCAGGTTGGCCCAGATTGGCCGCAGAGCAACATTCCATGGCATAAGTACCATATTGGCATTGCTCCCTTTGAAAAAGTCAGGGTAAATCCCTGACTTTGTCAAGTGAGAACATCGCGGGGAAGCCCCGCAGTGGCTGTGAAGCTGCACCTGTATCATCTAACTAACGGGCGCAGATCCACTGCCACCAGGGGGCTTTCCCTGCATGTAGACAACTCCTAACACTTTCTGTGCTTTCATGACACCCAAAATCAACTTGCCTTACTTTGCCAAATGGTAGGGGCAGACCACCAGAGATACCACTGCCTAAAGGAGCAACCATGGTTTTATGCTTTTACCGTTTTTGCCTAATATATTATTTCACAGACGCTTTTTTTTTTATGTATGGGGTACTCGTTCTAGGAAACAACTATTATGGCACTGCACAGATACAACTAAATATCACAATGATAATTGGAGACATTTAATTCCACCACTTGGTGGAATCGGTCCCTTATATAATTGGTTCCTTATACATTTTCAAAGAAGTACAACTGAGAGAGTCATAACAGCACCTAATATTCAACAGTAAGCCTCCTAGCATCAAAACAGCACTGGTGACAAATCAAATGCATTGATAGCAGAGGGTCTGAAATACCAATGGCAATTTTTCTTAGGGTACTATTCCCTTCTTGGGGTTATGTGTTCATGGGTATGGCTCAAATGGCTTGTGGAGCATTTCGTGCATTAAAGAAAAACTGCATAGCTACAGTGTGTATAGTGGTGAGAATTGGCAAGTTCAGCTATAGGTAGAGTGGATAAGCTTTTTTCCCCTGACTGTCAGCACTTGCACTTGTGTTTTAAGATAGGATGACCATATGAAAAGGAGGACAGGGCCCCTGTACCTTTAACAGTTGTATTGAAAAGGAAATTTCAGCAGGTGTCATTTGTATATATGGAGAACCTGGTGAAATTCCCTCTTCATCACAACAGTAAAACTGCAGGAGCTATACTGCAGCTATACTGTGACCAGATTTAAAAGAGGGAAGGGCACCTGCAGCTTTAACTGTTCAGATGAAGAGGAAATTTCACCAGGTTCTCCATATATACAAATGACACCTGCTGAAATTCCCTTTTCAATACAACTGTTAAAGATACAGGAGCCCTGTCCTCCTTTTCATATGGTCAGCCTATTTAAGAGCAATTTGATTTGCCAACACAAGTTGGATTACATATACCGCCCTGCTTCAAAGAACATTGCCTCCTAATGTTGACATATCAAATTAAAAGCATGCAGGCAAAAACAAAATTAGATATACTAAAGTCTCCTGTGCCCTCAAAAGACTCCACCCTTTCTCTCTTGCTGCACCATAGGCTTGGAACTCCCTCCCAGAATACCTGCCTGAGGCCTCCTCTGTACTTACTCCTCAAAGCCTTTTCCAGTAAGCCTTTAGCACAAGCCTTTGGATTCTCCCGCACTAGAGGCATTCAAGAGGCAGCTGGACAATCATCTGTCAGAGATGCTTTAAGGTGGATTCCTGCATTGAGCAGGGGGTTGGACTCGATGGCCTTATAGGCCCCTTCCAACTCTACTATTCTATGATTCTAAGAACCCCCTTGGCCTCTATGCCCTACTGCATGGCCCTCCAGATGTGGAACCCTGCATCACAGGTTTCCACATGTGCCCTACTGTAACTTAGCTTGTGGCTAACTAAGCCTAAGCAACTGAAACAACTACATATGGCTTCCTTTCTTACCCCTTCCCTTCTTCTGTTGTTTCCCCTGTGTCGAATTTTAGGTTGTCTTTGGGGCAGGGGACTGTATTCTATGAAGCAGCATGAACACTGACATAACTATATTAATTCTTCATCAACATTATCATCAGTCTAGCTGTGGATATAAAACTTTGATATGAGCATGTGGGTCTGGGTCTTTGGAGCAGCCCTGCATTATGCTCGGATTAGATACTCTCTCACATAGCCTTGAAAACCCAGAGTGACAGTCTAGGCTGTACAGTGAGTCTAACAAGAATCCTTTATGCAGAGCTCCCCCAAGTGTGTTACTCTGTTGTTCCCTGTGGCAGTGTCTGACTCGAGTGAATTTCACATCAGCTGAGAGGCATTGCTGGGTCAGTTGCATCATAGGGAATAGCAGAGTGATTGGGGAGTTCTCTCTCTCTCTCCCTCTCTCTGTGTGTACATCCCTCATCATTTACATTGGCAGGCAGCAGCTTAATTTGAAAAGTTCCACTAGGTTGACCTGAACCAAGATATAAGAACATAAGAACCTTGATGGATCAGAAAGACCTATCTGATACAGCATTTGGCATCACAGTGGCAAACCAAATGACTCTTGGGAAGGGATGGAAGAGAAATTTGTTTGGTTCCCCTTTTAATATGCACTAATATACAAGCCAAGACACAATTATCCTTCAGCATTCGGATGTCTTGCAGTTCTCCAATCAAAAAATGTGTACAAAAATGCAGACATTGGAGAAAGTGCATACAAAAAATGCCTAGGTCAGGGCACATGGTGTACAAAAGGGCATATATTAGGGAGGTTGTAAAATAATGCATATGTTAAGGGGAAATGCACACAAAAGTGCATACTTTAAAAAAAAAAAGCAAACAGATGCAGAAATGAGATAGAATGAATTTGTGCTTGAAAATATACAGACATTTTATAAAGTGAAACAGATTCATCCATCCCTACTTTTAGAAAGCCCATAAGCAGGACATGAGCGCAATAGCTCTCTACTTGCTATTGCTATCCAACAACTGGTATTCAGAGACAAATCAATACACCCAAGCAAGAGACTGGTCTTAAAGACTGTTTCCAGTGACAACATGGCAGGGTGGTTCAGTGGGCCAGCTCACTAGAATTGCTCTTCATGAACAAGGCTTTTCATAGGAATGTATGAGAAATTCTTTTTTGCTGACAAAACATGCAATGATGTCCTATTTGAAACTATTTGTAAAATATTCGTTATTTATCAAACACTCACTCACATTCATCTCATTCCTGATTCCCAGTTTGATTTGCACAAATTCTCTAATTTGCACAAATTCCCTCTGTAGACTGAATCAGCCCTGCTTTAGCCTATGGAGGAAAGTAGCACAAATTAAAAAATTTGGGGAAATTTGTGCGACTCGCCTGTTTGATTGTTGCTTGATTTGTGCAAATTTCCTGTGCTCACAGAACGAGCAGCAATCACAAATGCCAATGGGATTCAGGCATGAAGGTGACCAAAGAGGTCTGACTACTAAGACACACCACCTGCAAAGAATCAGTAAGGAATTTATACATGCCCTTATGTACATTTGATTTATGGTTGGAACCTCTGTCTTGTGCTATTAGACAGAATAGTAGTATTCATGGATATGTTCATGATTGTTTAGAATTTAAAATGTTCTTTATGCTGATGATCTTTTAATGTTTATTTCAGAACTTCAGTCATCTGTGCCAGCTTTGATGGTAATTTGTCTAGTTATTCAATTACTTGGTCAAAACATGAGCTGATGCTGATTGGAGATACTATATCTCATAGTGTATTAGCAGATTGGCAATTTCAGTGGTGCCCAGATGTTATTATTTGTCATGGAATACTTATTCCCAGTTATATCTCAAATGATTAAGCTTAATTTGAATAAATTGATTAAGGAGTTTTCTCAGGATTTAGATATAGGCATTTTAAAGCTGAGTTTGTGGAGAAAGGTAAATACACTTAAGATGAATACTATACCATGGATTGTTTATGTTATATGTTGGATTCCCTTACCTATACCTAGCATACATTTACAGAAAATCAATTCTTTGTTTTGTAATATTTGGTGGGTGGGTGTTCCCCTCCACTAAGGTTATCTCTGAAAAGGATGCAGCTTCCAATTAAAGTAGGTGGGTTTGGTTTTCCAGATCTTGCTTCATATCATCAGGCTTATCTGGTGACTTGTCTTGGATTTTGGTTTTTCCTGTCTGCATCAGATCTTCTGCCTTACTCAGTTTTGGAATCTTCTTGTCTGGTTCCTCTCCCTAAATGGAAGGCATTAGATTCTAGACATACAAGTACGCAGAGGGTTCTTCCCACAGTTTCTATAGTTAGAAATGTGTGGCATATAATGTCACATTAATTACACTTTGATCCATTTTCTCATGCTAAATTGACTTGATGAGGCAATCCAGATCTAAAAATTTGTAAGAAATTGTTTTTGTGGCAGACATGGACAGATAAGGCAATTTTTACTTTGGATCAACTGGTGGGTGCTGATGAACAGTTCTTGTCATTTTCTGTTTTGCTTGCCAAATATGATTTGCCAGCTATAGCTGAATGACCATACTTGTAATTGCAACATTTTTTAGTATCTAGTTTTGCCCCGGACACTTTTATACCATTAGAGCCTCCATCATTATTGGAAGCAGTTATTGAGGCTGGTCAGGCAAGGCAACCCAGGATCCATGTCAATAAATACTAGTTATGGGTGAATAAATATGATGTACAGGATTTTAAGCAGGAATGGAATAGGGAATTAGATTGTTCCATTCTGCCGAATCAATGGATTGCTGCTTTGGCGTCTATACCTGTCACATCTATGGATTTTAGGCTGTGTCTTATTTAGCAAAATCCTTTGTTTCGTGTCTATTGGATATTGTCCTTTTAATAAGGAATTGCTAGTGGTGCAATGAAGCTAATGCATCTTTTAAACATTTGTTTTGGAAATTAGTTGCTACTTTTGGGTAGGGGGTTGTTAAGTGGATATATATTTTGTACTGGAACAGTCTTTAATATTCGCTGATGTACATGCTGTTTTAAATTACTTACCTGCTTCATGGAAATTAATGACTGGTCAGCATAAATGGAGTCTCTGCGTTCTTTTGACAATTAAAAGACTGATATTACAACACTGGAAGGATAAACGCTCACCTCCTATAATACAGTGAATTGAGGAACACAACGCTTTCAGCATTTGAACAAGTGGTATATAGAAGTCACCATCAAATAGATACTTATTTGGATAACTGGTCTACTTTTGTCAAAGCCTGTGTATATATATATATATAGATATGCATTTCATATGTATTCATGCTATGGATATATACAAATTCATGTTTGTATATAAAAACATATTTCAAAAAGAAAAAAATACACACCCTCCCAACTGGGTTTTCATCTTCTTTACTGGCCATGCTCCTGTGTATAGAAGTAAAGAAAGGAAAAACTTCCCTCATCAAAGTAATGAATAATAATTTCCCTTTCTCTCTGATCACTATAGCTTTTCAAAATGCAGGAATATAAATTATGATGTGATTATTAGAGATGGGACAGAGGGGGGCACTTCTGAGGGTGCATTCTCCTGAGATTCACCCAGGATCACTTGCAGTAGAGCATTTAGTGTTGCAGTGCCCACCCCCTGGCATGCTTTACCAATTGACATTAGATAGCCCCCCACAGTTCTGAAGTTTAAATGCTTTCTTAAAACTCTTATCTTCACACAGACTTTCCCTGAAGTGTGACCCAGCTGTAGCACACAGCAGAAAGTACAGTTTTACTGCAATTAAATGTGTGTTAAGTTGTTTTATTGTTATATTTTAGTGTTGTTCTGATGCTACTGCATTTTTTGTTCACTGCTTTGATACCTCTGTGGAAAGCAGTATATAAATGTGAGTAATAAATAAATACATAAAGTATAGCATCTTAAAACAACTTAATCACCCATTTTCACAATAGGTTCTCTTATACCTGCCTTGTTCTGTTCATGCCCTTAGTCAAAGCACAAGTTCAGGAAATTAATATGCAAAAGCCTGGTTGGCTATCAAGCAATAAACTGAACTGAACAGGAAATTAATCACTTATGAGGCTTTAGTTTCCTGAGAGAGCCCTAGTTGAAAGTTTGTAACAGAGATTAATTAAGCTGAAGTCACTCCGAGGGTTTTCTCCATTCCTCTTCACTGGAAGCTCTACAGGCTATTAAGGTATATCCCATTGCTGCTGTAGACCTTTGAGGGGCAAACAGTGTCTGTCCAAGACATTTTGCTTCTTGGTGCAGAACTCAAATGCTGTCTCACCACTGCCACTAAGACAGTTGCCTTAGAAGTCTTGCTGCACCATTCAGACACCAATTCCTGCTTCATCTATGCCCCTCATAGTGCCACCTGAAGCAGGTCACTACACCCTGCTGCATGGCAGGGCTGGCCCTGCAAGTAAAGGAATCTGTAAGCCTTTCCCATGCAGGAAGTCCCCACTAATTTCTAAATACCATATATTTCCAAATTATTCAACAGAAAGATTAACAATTGCAAGCCAGAGGTCACAATTTTGTTGCTGTCAGGGAAAGCAATGAGCATTAAACAAGATTTCCCCAACCCAGAACTTTCCACATGTTTCTGACTGCAACTCCCAACATCCCCATCCTGGGGTGATGGGAGTTGTAATTCAAAATGTCTAGAGGGCACCAAGTTGAGGAAAGCTGCATTATACCTTTAGGCTTCCTCTGATAAATGGGAGGTCTAACGTGGGTGTGCACAGAGATGTTTTGCTTTCTAAAATAAACTGAATATGGTTGCCATGTGGCAACTTTTACATTTACATCTGCTGATGAGGGAACTGCACTTTCCCCTGGCTGTTTCCCCCTTCACCCTGTCCTCTGCCCTCTCTTCTGCCTGCTATAATGAACAATAGTCTAGATGCTCAATAGGCAGGGGAGAAACTGCAGACACTATCAGACAACCAAATGCAGTTACAAGATGGGGGATACTTGGCTCAGAAATACTACAAATGAGAAGGATCTTGGAATTGTTGTAGATCACAAGCTGAAAATGAGCCAACAGTGTGATGTGGCTGCAAAAAAAAATGCTATTTTGGGCTGCATTAATAGAAGTATAGCTTCCAAATCGCACGAGGTACTGGTTCCCTTCTGTTCAGTCCTGGTTAGGCCTCATCTTGAGTATTGTGTCCAGTTCTAGACACCACACTTCAAGAAGGATGCAGACAAGTTGGAGCGTGTTCAGAGGAGGGCAACGAGGATGATCAGGGGTCTGGAAACAAAGCCCTATGAGGAGAGACTGAAAGAACTGGACATGTTTAGCCTGGAGAAGAGAACATTGAGGGGAGACATGATAGCACTCTTCAAATACTTGAAAGGTTATCACAGAGAGGAGGGCCAGGATCTCTTCTCGATCGTCCCAGAGTGCAGGACACGGAATAATGGGCTCAAGTTACAGGAAGCCAGATTCCAGCTGGACATCAGGAAAAACTGACAGTTAGAGCATTACGACAATTGAACCAGTTACCTAGGGAGGTTGTGGACTCTCCCACACTAGAGGCATTCAAGAAGCAGCTGGACAACCATCTATTGGGGATACTTTAAGGTGGATTCCTGCATTGATCAATGGATTGGGCTCAATGGCCTTATAGGCCCCTTCCAACTCTACTATTCTATGGTTCTATAGTTCTATGATTCTATGATCTCCCACTTTTAAAGGCAAAAGGGGGTCACCAGTTAGAACCTGGCAACCCAATGACAATTTGTTTTCTAAAGTAAAGCATATACGCACACACACACATTCATATACCAAAGGGAGCCAACAAGATAGACCTAATGCTTAATTCTCTGTGTCATTTGCCAAATTCAGCAAACTCCACCCTCAACAAAACCCCATGCACCCGCACCCCCAGCAGGGTATTTGAAGCTCAGGCCATATCTGGACATTATTTTGATGTCAGTCTCTGCTATCTTTTATTGAAAAAAGGTCTGTATTTCTGTAACATCAACAGCCCTAAGGTGAAAGTATAAGTGCAGGACACTATCCTTGTCTCTCCTGCGTAAGGCTCAAATTTGAGGTGAAGGCTGAAGGTCATAGATGAGAAAAGCAATATTTGAGCTTTTTGTCTGAGTTCTGTGAAAGTTCATGGACTCATCTAACCTAGAGCCCAAGGCTATGATGATCAAGTGAGTTTAAAATCTAGTGAAATGCTTCTGCACAATTGCAGTATATGCTTTGTTCTATATTATTCATAGTAGTATTATAAAATTCTCCTCCTCGTTTATTTGCACCCCACTTTGCCCTCCAAAAGAAAGCCCAAAGTGGCTAACAACAACATACAGAAAACAAAGACAATGGTCTCAAATAAAATATCAAAGTACAACAAAATGAAAAATCCAATAAAAATACCACAGTAAAAGTATAACCAAACTTTCAATTCAAAACTTAAAATTCATAATTGGGGGGGGGGGATAATGAAAAAAATATATTTCAAACAAAAATACACATTTAAATCCCACTTCAGCAACCAATATATTAAGCCATTTGGAAGTACTGTTAAAAGAGACAAATCCTTCTCAGCACCAAGAGATGCTAACAGAAGAACTAGGCACAATTCATTCTAATTGTACAGACTACAAAAAAATCCAGAATATACCTTCAAACCCCCCTCATTGGGAGAGTTTTTCTTTTTTAAAAAAATACTGGCACACAATGCTTGACCTTTAATCCCCCACCTCTGGAAAAAAAAATCTGTGAGGAGCTAAAATAAGTTAATTCTCTCCCCCTCACCCTGCAAGTTCCCTTCTGTTTTCTTGTCCCCACAACAGATTCTTGAACAATTCCTGTGGATCAACCATCCCCAACATTGGGCCTGTTCAGATAACACTTTGGGGACTGTGGTTAGCAAAACCATGGTTCTCTGGGGTTAGCACTAACCACAAGCCATGCTGTCATGCACACAACACTTTAAGCCATAGTTAGAGCTGCTAACCCTCCTGCAGGCAATCCAACTGGGGTTAGAAAGTGGCCAGGGTTTAGCAAAACGCATCGCGCACAACACCTTAATCCCTGCCGCTTAACCAAAAGCTTTAACCAGCAGGGTTTAAGATGTCTTCAGAACAGGTCCATTGTTCTGGAAGTTACTGAGCAGGACTAACAGAATGTCGGGCCATTCAGGGTGTTTTGTTATATTTTTTGGCCGCCACAGGACCGTTCAAGTTCAGTATTAGAGGGAATGCTGCTGCTGAAATATGTGGCCCAAGTTTGGTAGCAGAATGTTTCAGGAATCAGGTCAGGCACACAAGAGCTGAATTTGTTCCACAATAGGCTGGCTGCCTGCTTTCCTTCAGACACCTCTCTGTAACTCAGACGGCTGCTCTAAAGAACTATTTCTGGAATCCCTTCAGACACTGCCTCCCTGCCCTCCACACACCCACCCTGCTCTGCCACTTTCTTCGCCTCAACCATTTCACTGTTATGATCACTCCAATCTAAACCCTCTTCTGGGATTTTATTGTGCACTTTCTCAATGAAGAACATATTAGCACAACATGACAAGCTGTTGAGCGAGCTAAAGTGGTGTGTGTGTGTGTCCTTTGAACCAAGGGAGGTATTCAGATCATTGAAACGATGTGTCAGATGCCATGCCGTGCCTCTATCTGTCTGTGAAGACAGGAGGCTACACACCTTGGGCTGTGGCGCTTTCTTAAACATGACAGCAAATTTAGCCTTCTGCAGAAATACTGTATTCTGTATTCAGTATTTCTGCAGATTTCACATGCCCAGTTGCACGATTGTGCTGTTGTAGTTTATCTGAAAAGGCTTTCATTCATGCAAATGCCATTCACATACAGCAAACCATTGTTTTACTTATTTTATTTATTTTATTTTTATTTTAAAAGCTGATATCCCACCTATTTCTCTGAGAGGGAACTCAAGGCAGTGAACAGACAAAATCAGCAATCTTTAAAACTCGTTTAAAAATTGAAATTAGTAACCAACAACAAGAAGAGTTTGCAAAAACAACAGCTAACTGTCCTTGGTCAACTACGGTTGACCATGATGTGCCAACCTCCCGTTTTGATTACTGAAATATGTTATACGTGGGGCTGCCTTTGAAAACACTTCAGAAACTTCAGCTGGTCCAAAATAAGGAAGTATGTTTGTTAATAGGGATGGGTTGATATGATCACATTGTACCAGTGCTCTGGGATCTGCATTGACTTCCACTCTGTTTCCAGTCCCAATTCAAAGTGCTGCTGTTAATTTTTAAAGCCTTAAACAGCTTGAGGCCAGGCTACCTGAAAGAGCATCTCCACCTATATATACCTGCCCAAATCCTAAGAGCATCTTCAGAGGCTTTCCTCCAGGTGCCAAATAATGTGAGGCAGGCAGCTGCTAAGGAAAGGGACCTTTTCAGTACTGGCACCCCAGTTGTAAAATGCCCTCCACAGAGAGACTCACTTAGTGCCTACACTGTGATCTTTTTTGGTGCCAAATGAATAGCTTTTTATTTCCTCGTGTTTTTAGTCCTTCAGCTTCGGTTTTAGATGTATTACTGAGTGTTTAAATCATTACATTGCTGCTGGCTTTTACCCTGATTTTTACTTTGGTTTTATGCTGTTTTAAACAGTTAAAGATTTCATATTTTACTAAGCTGTATTTTGGGGGTTTAACTTTTGTGAACCGCACAGACAGCTTTGGCTATTGGGCAGTATAGGAATGTAGTAAATAATAAATAAATAAATAAATGTGTATTTCTGTTTCCTCGTTGCTACAGATCAGCCAATGTCTTTATCCCCATAAACATTCATTCAACACTTGTTCTTCTTTTGACTAACATGAATCAATCTTTCTCTGATCTTCAGTGCACATTTGATTCAATTGGCTTCAGTTCACACATCACTGTGGTAATTCCTCAGTTGTTTAACCCAGGAATTGCAGGCAGAAGTGGAGTGCAGAAGATCCATACTCACCATTTCTGGTTTTAATTAAAAACCCAGGAATGTGTGAATCCAAAAACTATAGGCAGTTGTTGGATTAATTCTAGGTTGTTTAACCCACAAACAAGCCAGAGTTTCTGGGTTCACACATCATGGGTTATTACTTGAAACCAGAAATGACAAGTGTGCAGCTTTCACTCTCCACTCACCCTCAAAATTCCTGGATTAAAAAATCCAGGAATTGCCACCACGGTGTGCAAACCAGCTCTATATGGAGACATGTTTCTCTGACCTGGGCTGCATACAGCTCCCATTGGGGTGTAGCTTTGTAATATTTTTAAATACCTTCCCCCACCAAAAAAAAAAAACAACCCTCTAAGGAACTTTCATTTATAAGATTAAAAAGGAACAGTACATCGCACTTAAGCCTGGATGGCATGACTAAATGTGCCTTACATTGAACATAAATGTAATTTTTTTAAAAGAAAAAAACCACGTGTTAACTATCTAAGCAGTATAAAATTTATGATAGCCTTAACTTTTCATTTCCTTCTCTTTAAATGTGTGCATTTTGCAAATGGCAGGACAGGTAAGTGGAATGCACTCACTTAGTCACCATTATTGCTGTTTTCAGTCTAAGATTTCCTTTGCTTTTGAATGATTTATTTTCAGAGACCATCACAGTTCTAACAATACCTGATATATAGTTTTTCTCTATAGCCTATGATGTTCAGACATGACAAGAGGATGGAGTGCAGCAATTAAATGTTAATAATATGCTTTGGGTGTGCTTTATCCACTCCAAATGGGTACTTAAAATATGCCCTGAATAGCCACGATGCTATTACAGTGATGATGGTTGGATGCTTGAAATCTTTAAAACGTTCAGTGTAAATATTTTATAATAAAATATGGCAAATCCATTGGACTTGCTGAGAAGGATTTCTGTCCTCCTAAGGACATCCCTAGGAAGAAAAGGGGGGAAAAACCCACCCAGCTCTTATAATGTCCTTTGTATCATATGCTGCTATGTACTCTAAAATACACTTTTATACACATCCCAACCAAAAATAAGACCTTTAAACTTTCACTGAATTCAATGGGAGATTAAGATACATGTTAAAAAAAACTTAGGTCAGTTAAATCAATGGGATTTAAAAGTGCATAACTTCGGATGTGAACTGTGCCCTACTGAAGATAAGGAACCATGAACACGGAAAAAATGGTCAAGGGTTTATGATGCCGCCAAGTTCTAAAAGCTGAGCAGGTGATGCAAAGTGATATGAAAGTTCTACCTGTAGTGTTTGATATCCGATGGCTCACTGATGCTCCACTCAACAATTGATGCATGTGAGAACTGACTTCTTTGCCATACCTCTACATTCGTCCCAGGCTGCCTGAGAAAAGTTACTTTAGACAAAAAAAAAAAAAAAAGATAGAAAATGTCCACGTGAATCAACCTCAATGTGATTTTCTCCCCACAAGAAAAGAAACCACCAGAAGTCCAATTAGCTACAAGAATATAGAACTTAGTAGAATTTTGCTTCTAGTTGCTTTTCCTGTCTGGGATATTTGATTCTACTGAGCCATTATTTCAAAGTCATATCTATAACAGAAAGCATTATAATCCTGCAGGCAGGGCTTGTCCTATTTAATTTATATGATTGTGCAGCACCTTATGATTTATAAACAATTTAGAATAAAGAAATGGATAGTCCTTGTAATCATTATTAAGATATTATTATTATTATTATTATTATTATTATTATTATTATTATTATTATATTGCATTTATATCCCGCCTTTTTTTCTCTTAAGGAACCCAAGGTGGTGTACATAATCCTCCTCTCCATTTTATCCTCATAACAACAACCCTGTGAGGTAGGTTGGGCTGAGAGTCTGTGACTGGCCCAAAGTCACCCAGTGGGTTTCCATGGCCGAGTGGGGACTAGAACCCGGTTCTCCTGACTCCCAGTCCAACACTTTAGCCACTACACCACACTGGCTTATTATGGCTATGCATTTGTTTCTTTTTAAAGATACCCCTGAGCTTTCTGACATCAGGCTTTAAGAAACATATCGAAATCACAAGTTGTGGCTTCTCCAAATGACATAACGAAAGCTCAGATAAAACTGTCATCTGCTCCATTTGTAACGAACTATGGAAGTGCTTATTTGCAAGTTAAAATACAGTGAATGTTGATCGAGGAATGAGAGCGAGTGAGAGAGAGAGTATACAGTCAGTGTTTCTAAACCCTGTGAAATTAAAATGTCAAACAGCACTGAGGCTGAAGGAGTATTAATAATCCCTTTAAGAATGTCTCAGATAATATTATGTAAAGCCTGATGCCTGTTATTACCTCAGCATTTGCCCCACAGGCTGTCCTTATGCTGATCATCCTAACAGCTTTCATAGCTCTGGGTCAAGAACTGCCACTCCTGTCAAAAGACATTTTCTAATGAACTTGCTGTGGGCAGCTGACTGATGTGTCAGAAATGCCTAGAGACGGAAGAGGGAGGTGACAGTTTTGCTATTACAGGACAAAAGGGTGGATAATGAATATTGCAAATGTGTAAATTTGGCTGCTGGGGAAAAGCACATTTTCCTTCTGTGTACTTAGGGGGGTCTTTAACACGCATCCACACATATGACTAATAATTACTGCACATACTGGCACGCAAACTCTCCTAAAACATTGTTTTCAATGCAGCTGAGTGAGTCCGCTGGGGGCTGAGCTACATGATCAGCAGATGCACGCGACGTGACACGTCGGTTATCAGGATTGAATCTGTTACTGGGGATTGGCTGTTTGAATTCTATCACCCGATACCATTTAAATTAAGGAGCAAATAAAATAAAATGTCCAAGTACACACAAAATTAGCACGTCTAAGAGATAGGTTTGCCTTCTTCCTCTTTTTATTTTTTATTTATTAATTTTTTAAATTATTTTACTATCCTACCTTTCCACCAAAAATAGTGCTCAAAAGCGGCTAACAGTAAAATACAAATTATTGAGAATGATATTTAAAACTTGAAAACATATCAATTTGTCTTGTGCTATAGCAGTAGTAGTATTTGTTCATTACATTTATTAAAAGCCTTTAAAAAAATTTCTCTAGGTGTTTTACAAAAACATAATAATGCAAATAAGAAGATGATAAATTAACAATTAAAAAAAACTAATAAATGAGCCAATACAGCATAAAATATAACATCAAATTGCAGGGACAAAAATAATTAAACACAAAAAAATGCTAAAACATTTTAAAATACTTTTAAAATTTTAGAAGACCTTTAGAGAGCAACCCTCTCTAAAGGAAGACAGGGTACTGAACTCGGGGCCAAGAAACTGTGCTTCCCACCCCCCTCATTTTCGATACAGAGAGAACCGCACCAGGTACCTCTCTGCGCTCATGGAGGTAGGTTGAAGAGCAATTCTTACACTTAAGTACATAGGAAGAGCCATGCTGGATCATAAGTACATAGGAAGAGCCATGCTGGATCAGACCAAGAGTCCATCTTGCCCAGCACTCTGTTCACACAGTTGCCAACCAGCTGCCAACCAGGAACCCGCAAGCAAGACACATGTGCGCCCTCCCACCCATGTTCCCCAGCAACTCATGTATATTGGCTTACTGCCTCTGATACTGGAGGTTGCAGACTTGTCCGGGAGGTAGCACAACCTTGAATTTAGTTTCACATTTCTTGGACGATGCTTTAGTAGCATGATGTGTAAAGCAGCTCTTCCCACATGCGGAAAGAAGCACTTTTGGATCCACTTCCTTATCCTGATCTCTAGTTGATATTTATTTTATTTAGTTATTGTGAACCAAAGCCTTTATTAAAATGTATATATATTGGCCACTATGTTGTTTTTACTGGAATGAGAATTGGAGCCCTAATTCCTGTAAGCTACATATGAATCATATTATAGGGTGACCAACTGTCAGGATTTCCCCGGATTTGTCCTGGTTTTTGTTCTTTCCATGGTGTCAGGGGGGATTTTCTATAATTTTCTATAATGTTCTATAATGACACACCTTCCCCTTTAAGGCTGCCATTAGCATGGCAGGAGGGAATGACATGCTTTCTTGAGGCACATCATTCCCCCATCCCAAGCTCCAATTGAGGTCTTAAAGGGGAAAGTGGGTCATTCGTGGACATTATAGAAAAGGCCCCAATTAGAGTGGATGGTGGTGGTGCAGAATGAAATCCTTTCCCCTCCTCCACTCCAATCAGGTTCTTTAAGGTGGCGGGGGAATAACGTACTTTCTGCAGGACTCAGAAAGCTGCTTCCCCCACACACACACTAGGTGTCCTCTTTTTTGGTTTCCCAAATATGGTCACCCTATCATATTAATTTGCTCAACCAAACGAAGCATTGATGCCACCATCACTTAGAATGTGTGATACCTATTTAATCTTTGCGGGAGTAGATATAATTCATGTTTGGTTCTCATTTATTTTTATCCTACATCCCACCCACCCCGCTTGCATCTTTGTTTTCTTGTTGCTCAAAGAAAACAGAGCCTCTAATTTCATGTCCCCATTCTCTCATGCTGTTTCCCCATTTCTCCCACCCACAATATTTTTCAGTTGAGTTTAAAGAGTGGGAGGACTGAAATAAATATTTTGTACAGTAAGGATTCTCAAAGCACACCTAGAAAAACGCTCTAGTGAAATCAATAGGATCTAGTAAATATGTCAATGATCAGAGTAGAAAAGGTTAGACTTTGTGTCAAAATATTATCACATATTTTATCTAGAATTTGTCAGAAATTGCAGCTGGAGAAATTATATACAATTTTGCCCAGAAAACGTGGAAGATGGGGAAGCATGATTCACTTAAGGCATGATCCTATGGATATTTAGACAGAAAAAAGGCCTACAACTCCCAACATTCCTGAGAGTTTTATCCTTAATTTTAAAGCTGATAGTAAAGCCTGATTGTCAATATGCATATAGCTATAGTTTGTCCCCTACCGCTGAATATGCAACCCTCTGGAACACAGAGAGTTACACAAATGGAAGAGCTCAGCATACAACATCACATGTAGTAAGGAATTGGATCAGCCCCTACATAGCTCATTTATCTTCATGATATGGCCATGATAATTCCTAATTACTACAATCATCACTAATCATCATGACTTATAAAGCACAAAAAATTTGCTAAGTGCTTCACATATATTGAAATATAAAACAGCCCCTGCCCATGTTTAATAATATATACCAGTGAGAGTTAAGTTAGTCATAACTAAATTAAGCTGCATTGATTTGGCTGGGTCTACTCTTAAATATGACCATGGGCCTTGCTAGACCTACCAGATAATCCGGTGGGGAGTCTGGGCGAGGCCGCGCTGCAGCTAGCGCGGGCCGTTGCCCCTAGCTAGACGTAACACGTGATGGGGTAAGGAAAAGCCCCATCGTGTCGGCCATTTTTTTTAATTAAAGGGGCCATGTGCGCAGGAGCACACCAACGGAAAGGTAAGGCTTTTTAAATAATAATAATAAAGGGTTCCCGGCTCCCTCTGCCCCCGATTCCCCCACACACAATGTCTGATGCCCCCCCTGCCCGCTCACCCATCCTCCCCCGTTCTCTATGTCCGCCCTGCTCACTCGCCCGTCCCCGATCTCCTGGCCTGGCCCCCGCTCACTTGCCCGTCCCCGATCTCCTTGCCCTGGCCCCGTTCTTCTTCCCCTCCCGTCCGCCATGTCTGATGCCCTCCTGCCCGCTCGCCATGCCCGCCTGATCACCCGCCCACCATGTCCGATGCCTCCACCGTGCCCCCCCGTCTGTGATCTCTCCACCCTGGCTCCGCTCTTCCCCCCCATCTCTCCTGCCGGGTCCGCTCTCTCCCCCCCAGCCAGATGGGCACAGCGTGGCTTCTCCCAGCTACTCGCGAGTAAGCGAGCAGCCAGGAAAAGCCACAGAAGTAGCTAGACCTTCTGCAGCCCTGGGCTCAGCCCGGGGCTACAGAAAAACCGGGCCACAAGCAGATCTAAGGGGGATCTACACTACTGCTTTAAAGCGCTTTATAACAGTTTTGACAACTGTTGGGGCCCAGGACACACTGCATATACAAGTTTCAAAACGTTTTCAAAGTGCTTTAAAGTGCTTTAAAAGCAGTTGTGTAGATCTCCCCCCCGCCCCCGGTTATCCCGGGTCAAGGGAGGATTTAGCCTGGCCTGACCCCGGGATCCCCTGTGCGTCATCTGCATGCACAGCAGGGAGCCCGGGCCTCGCACCGGGCTAAATCCTCGTCTAGCAACGGCCTAAGTCTGAATCCAACCTATAATATTCAGTCCATAATGATCCTATAATAGATGCTTCTTTTTGCTTGTTTTTAATTGTCTCATCTTTTATATAAGTTAACAAACACATTTTATGGTCCAAATGGATCTATAACTGAGAATTACCTTTATCATTTGAATTGTCCAGTTTTTCTTTTTAGCTAACACATGGTACCACCACAAATAATTTTCTTTTTCCTTACAACATTTCCAACCTAAGTTCTAGTATTTGTATTGTACTCTGTTTGATTCAAATAACATACCTTCGAGTGAACTTGAAGCAGTTATCTTCTATTTTCACACACAATTGCCAGTTCACGCAATCACTGCAGCCTGCCATGGCTAACCCATGGGCTGTTTTAGGGTTATGCGAGTGCTGTTTAGCACTCACGTAAGCCACCCTCACCAGGTTTGCATGACACAATAAGCTGCGACACCCACCCACCATGACTTGAATATTTAAAAAGGCAGCTAGCATGTGTTGCAACCCGCCATGGCTTAAATAAGCCACAGTGGGCTGCAGTGATTGTGCAAACCTGGTCAATGAAGATAGTGATGGCATTTTCTCCTACTGAGAATTTTGAATCTCTTACTATAAGGCAACCCAATGCACACTTACCTGGGAATAAGCTCCATGAATCATAATGGGACTCAGCTTGATTTATAATATAATATAATGTACCATCAAGTGAATCTGAAGCAGTTCTCTTTTATTTTCACACACAATTGCTGGTTGACTTACTTCAAAGAGGAGGATTGCATATCTTGCCATATGTTATATAAGCTGTACTTTGGGGGTAGCTCGTCCCATTGTAAAGGAGACAGGGCGTAGCTGGTCCCATTGCAAAGGAGGCATTCCCACTGACCATTACCCATGAGCACCAGCTACCTCAATAGAGCTACTGTTACCTTCAATATCCTGTAACATCATATGAATGTTTATATTATATTATTCTCATCCTTTACTTGTATTATTTCTTCAACATCCATCTGATGTGGTAATAGATACCTTGTTCTCAATGCCTGTATTAGAGCATATTTAAATGTGAATATTTAAATCAAGGAAGGTCACAGTTATCCATCCTTCTTTTTGCTTTTTGATAGGATACTGCCACATTCTTCTTATCAATGGCATCTTTACAATTTTGCCACAGATAAAATGGACTTTGATTAAACCCCAGTTTGAAATATAGTTCATATAAGACACTCATAGTCGATGGTCTACAGTGCAGCCCTATGTTCTTCTGCTCAAGTAAGTCCTAGTGAGGGTAATACTCCCAGATAAGTGTATACAGGCTTGAAGCCTAAATGGGCTTATTTTTTAAATGCAAATCCCAAATCATCAGTATAGAGACAATAAATATTTTTACCAAATTTTCTTTGGCTCTTTCCTTTTTTATTTTTCCAATAATAGAGCTGATAAGAAAAGCTTACTATGAGCTCCATCACACCTACTTTTTCTTCCTGGTATGCATCTGCAATTTCTACCTTCATTTCTTTAGAGCGTCAAGTGCTGGTCACTTTGACGTGTGTGCATTGCTGTGGTATTTTGCCTTGTTTACCTTTTCACCGCCCCGCCTTTAGTCCTTCCCCCTCCAGTTCATTGGTTCTTGTGGTCGATGGACATTCTGATGGACGTGGACATGTTCTCCTCCCTCCCCCCGCTCTGGTTTTGTTGTCTAAAATTTAGCGATTTAGCGTTTCATTGACTGCACTTTCCTTGCTCCAGAAAAACACGGAAAATGGAGAGGAAGAGGCGAGAAGACTGCAGGACAGGGATGATGTCATGTGAGGGTCGTGGGGAAAAAATGGTAAACAAGGCAGGACAATAGTGTGATAAAACATTTGTGTGATGGAGCCCTATAATCATGCTCTGTTTCTACAGCGAGACATATAGAGGCTTTAAACCAGTCCACCATCCAATTTAAATATTTCGCAAGATAGTAAAGTCTTATATAAGATTGACCTCAATTCTTTTTATGCTTCTTTAAGCTAATTCTCACCTGTTTTTATTCCATATGGGCCTTCTCCATCACTCCTTCAATTTTTCTTAGTGACATAAGTTGGTAATGATTGGAAAATTAAGATTAATTTTTGTCAGAACATTCATTTTGATTAATGATGTTTGAGCAAAAATGTTAAACTTGGTGTTTTTCATTGCTAGATGTATTTTATTAGACTGCCTTCCTGGTTCATAATTCTGGTAAGTTATTAATTATAACTATCACTGGTTACAATAACTATCTATAATTATCCATATTTAATCAGCCTCTCTAATTGATCTGAACCCTATATTCTATTCCTTTCTTAGTATAAAAATAGTATTAAATATTAACTCTCAAACATTTGGTTCGGTTGCAAGTCATCTTGAGAAAATCCCATTGCTTTTAAGTACGTTCTGAAATATTTCTATTGTATAATAAGGTTATTCACTCATCATGTACTTTAAGCAAGGGAACAGTCACCTTTGCTTCTTAGCCTCATTCTGTGTTCTGTTGCTAGGGCTGCTTCCAGATGAGATTTTTATTACGCCATTTCCGGGATTTTACAGGGGGTCCAGACAACATCGTCCACTTGCAACCCTCTCAGGTTATCCCATAATTTCTTCCACCATTTTTTCCCCTTTCTGCAGAAAACCTGTTAAGGAGGAAACGATGGAATAACTGCACAATGGCTTCTGAGTGGTTATGCTAGAAACCCTCCATCTTGCAGCATCCTTGGTCACAAAAATGGAGTACTGAGAACAGACACACAGGTGTTTGTGTGTACTCCAGCCCTGCCCAAAACTCAGACATCAAACTCATTTGCCTCTCTCTCTTGTTCCATGACAATGTCTTCCCCACCTGTCAATTCCTATTCCTCCCCACCAGTTCATACATCTTGTTCTTTATCTTCCAGGCTCTCTGTGCAACTCTGTCCTGCTTACAACCCAAGCTGTCATTTCCACCCACTCTTATAGCCCACATTTCTTCCTGATTTTAATTCCCCCATCTATCTTTTACCCACTGCCGTCTTCATGTTTCCAGCCACGTTTGGGCTTTTTTCCTCTGTCATTTGTCTAGTAGCTAGAGTCTAATTAACCCTGCAAAATGATTTTTTTGTGACTGGGTCAGAAAAGGCAGAGGAACTAGAGACCAAATTGCCAATATCTGCTGGATAATGGAGAAAGCCAGGGAGTTCCAGAAAAACATCTATTTCTGTTTTATTGACTATTCTAAAGCCTTTGACTGTGTGGATCATAACAAACTGTGGCAACTTCTTGGTGGTATGGGAATACCAAGTCATATGGTCTGCCTCCTGAGGAATCTGTATAACAAACAAGTAGCAACGGTAAGAACAGACCATGAAACAACGGACTGGTTTAAGATTGGGAAAGGAGTATGGCAGGGTTGTATACTCTCACCTTACCTATTCAACTTGTATGCAGAACACATCATGTGACGTACTGGGCTTGACGAATCCAAGGCTGGAGTTAAAATCGCAGGAAGAAACATTAACAATCTCAGATATGCAGATGACACCACTTTGATGGCTGAAAGCGAGGAGGAGCTGAGGAGCCTTATGACAAAGGTGAAAGAAGAAAGTACAAAAGCTGGGTTGCAGTTAAACCTCAAAAAAACCAAGATTATGGCAACCAGCTTGATTGATAACTGGCAAATAGAGGGAGAAAACGTGGAGGCAGTGACAGACTTTGTATTTCTGGGCGCAAAGATTACTGCAGACGCTGACTGCAGCCAGGAAATCAGAAGACGTTTACTTCTTGGGAGGAGAGCAATGACAAATCTTGATAAAATAGTTAAGAGCAGAGACACCACACTGACAACAAAGGTCCGCATAGTTAAAGCAATGGTATTCCCCATAGTAACCTATGGCTGCGAGAGCTGGACCATAAGAAAAGCTGAGTGAAGGAAGATAGATGCTTTTGAACTGTGGTGTTAGAGGAAAATTCTGAGAGTGCCTTGGACTGCCAGAAGATCAAATCAGTCCATACTCCAGGAAATAAAGCCAGACTGCTCACTTGAGGGAATGGTATTAAAGGCAAAACTGAAGTACTTTGGCCACATAATGAGAAGACAGGATACCCTGGAGAAGAGGCTGATGCTAGGGAAAGTGGAAGGCAAAAGGAAGAGGGGCCGACCAAGGGCAAGATGGATGGATGATATTCTGGAGGGGACAGGCTTGACCTTGGGGGAGCTAGGGGTGGCGACAGCCGACAGAAAGCTCTGGCGTGGGCTGGTCCATGAAGTCACGAAGAGTCGGAAGCGTCTGAACGAATAAACAACAAACCACAGTGGCTTATGACATCATAATTTTGTTAGTCTATATGGGGCCACAAGACTGTGGTTTGACAAAAAAAAAAAAATAAGAGTGTCTAATATTTAGCATTGATCCAGCTGGAGGTAAGCATATTGAAGTGCAACTGATTTCAGGACATGTGTCATTTTCTTCACTTGAAATCCATAGCCACATCACTAAGAATTGCAGCAGGTAGCCTATTAGCCTGCCAAGCCAAAGTTTTTCAAAGTCTTTACATTGTGGCAATGGTGACATTGTTCCATGTTTATGGGTGAGCTCCTTGGCAGTTTCAATTGTAGAAGAATAGGTTGGAAGGTATATGTCTTATGTAGAGACCATTTATTTCCAGCATATGTCTGGCTTCATCAGTTATCTGAGACAAAGAAAGAACAACAAAAATGCATACTTATTTTTGTAACACCCTCCAGGCACTGGAGAGGTCCATTTGGTGATGTTCTATGATGTGTTTCACCCATAAGGTATGGGACCATTTTGACTACATTGGAAATCAGCTTAAACATGTATCTGGCATTTATTAAAATTCTCTGAAATGGGACAAGTAGATCATAAACCAACGCACTACACAGAGTTTGGGGTTACACAATAAGGGGCTCAAAATACCCCAAGGCCGGTCTCTCACACCTTCCCCACCAGGCAAATCCCCCCAATCTCTAAGATTATAATGTGCTGTCTTCATAACAGAGACTGGCAGGTTTCACTCATAGTGATATTTATTTAAAATACTTCTATACTATCTTTTATCAATGTTTTCAAGGTGGTTTACAACAATTTAAATAATACCTAAAAGAAAACCCAATCCAAGCAGACGATAAAAGCATAATTAATAGTAGGAAAGTTTCACATTTAAGACAGTAAAAATGCATTAGAATGTTTTAAATGCCTGGGTGAATAAAAAAAGGTTTTGATTGGAGCTCCAAAGACAACAAAGTTGGCACCAGATGTACATCAGGTGCCAATACCAAAAAAAACCCACTCTACATTGTAGACAGAGAGCTCCATCAGACAAGCGTTTTTATTACACACTCGTTACTGGACACTCATGGATTTTCGTGCGTCCCTCTCACATCATCATCTGCCTCCCGCACGCCTTCCGCCCCTTCCGGCCTTCTTTGCACGACAAAAAAACACCCCAGTAGGTCTGACTTATTTTTAAAGACAGAAGTTGCTGCTATCCCCTGCTATGTGCAGGAGAAGCAGCACGATCAAAACGGCCCACTGAATGGGCCACGTGCACATTGTTTACTTCCTCTTTTGAAAGAGGAAGTAATGAGGGACAAACGCATGGGCGGAGAAGCGACAGTCAGCAAACGCGATTTTCCCCTGTGTGACGACACTTGTACACTTCACCTCGTGTGAATGTAGCTTTTGGAGAAAGGCATCAGCTGATAACCTCGGCATCTAGGCAGGTTTATAGGGGGAGGCAGGCATGTTCTGTCACCTGCTGAGAGCCCACACACCAACAGGGTTCCACTAAGAGCCCTCTGGACTAGCTCCTCTTCACCATTGCAACCTGCTTGTTCACCTGCCCCTGGCTTTGGTCCAAGCAGTGATAGCGCTGAGGAGGAGGAGCAGCAGCAGATGCCGCTGCCTTCTTGCTCACTGGCTCTCTGCCTGTCAAGCAAGCAAGTGGTGTCAATGCTGAGAAAGAAGATGAAGAGCAAGACCAGCTGGTGACAACAGCAGTGAGAAGGTAGACTCAGGGAGGGGGCCCATGGAGGGTGTCCATTTTGCCCAAGGGCCCTCACAAAGTGGCCACCTTTGCTGATGGCACCAGATTATTTAGGGTAGTGAAAACAAAAAAGGATTGTGAGGAGTGCCATGCCCCTACTTGAGGAGTCTTCTTCAGAGGAGGAGCAAGAGGACCCAGAATCCCAGGATGCTCCAGAAGTCAAAGCCCCAGACCAGGGACTGCCATTAGCCTCACAGAAGCCTAATGGGGTGGGGTGGGGTGGGGTGGGGTGGGTTGCAGGGCCATCCCTGACAGGAGAAAGAGACTCTGCCTCTGAGGCAGAATTTGAGCAACCCCCTGGCCCCAGGGAGCATCATCGCCTCAAGTGACAGGTTAATAGGGCTCGTGCAATGAAGTGCTTGTCTGCAGAGAAGGACTCCTCAGGAGAAAGTTACTCCTCAGGAGTAAGGCTCTGCAGAAGGAGGCGTGATCATGTCAGCTGAACTCTGGGTGGGATCCAGCAGGCTGAGGGCTTAAAAGCCTGCAGTAGCAAGCAGCCAGCGTTGGAACAACTTTAGGCCACCCGCCTTGTCTTTCCTGAACCGTCCCTCTGCCTGAAACCTTGTTTATTGACCTTTGGACTGCCTAATGACTCTGCTCTTGGACTGTGTTTACCTGTTTACTGACTGTTTACCTGTGTTTTGACCTCTTGCCTGACTACTCTTGTTGACGCCTGCTCCTCTTGTCTGCCTGCTGTCCTGTGCTCTGACCTCAGATTGAAATTTGGCCACTGCTATTATAATCTGAACTGCAGCGAGAGCCTGTTACTGCGAGAACAGGACAAGGAGCTCCGAAAGGATCCCTACAAAGTGGGAGAGTGAGTATCAAAATGGCAAATGCAGTTCAATGTAAGCAAGTGTAAAGTGATGCAGATCAGGGCAAAAATAATAATTAGATGTACACTGATGGGATCTGAGGCAACAGTGACTGACCAGGAAACAAATCTTGGGGTTGGGGTCGAACGCTCAATGAAAATGTCCACCCAGTGTGCAGCTGCTGTGAAAAAGGCCAATTCCATGTTAGGCATAATTAGGAAAGGAAAATAAAATTGCCAATATCATAACATTCTTATGCAAATCTATAGTGTGTACAGTTCTGGTCACTGCACCTTAAAAATGGATTTTGTAGAGTTGGGAAAAGTGCAAAAAAAAAAGGCAACTAAAATGATTAAAGGGCCAGAGCAACTCTCCTATGGGGGAAGGTTAGAACAGCTGAGATTGTTTAGCTTAGAAAAAAGGAGGCTAAGAAGTAGACACAATTATGCATGGTATAGAGAAAGTGGACAGGGAGACATTTTTCTCCCTCTCTCGTAATACTAGAGCCCAGGATCACCCCATGAAGCTGACTGGTGGGAGATTCAGGTTAAATAAATAAATTCACACTGTGCATAATTAAACTATGGAATTCACTTCTGCAAGATGTAGTTGTGGCCACCAACCTGTATGGCTCTAAAAGGGAATTAGACAAATTAAAAGGGGATAAGGCTATAATGGCTACTAGTCCTGATGGTGATATGCTAGCTCCAGTATCAGAGGCAGTATGCTTATGTACACCAATTGCTGGGGAACATGGGTATGAGGGTAATGTTGTACTCATGCCTTACTTGTGGGTTTCCCATGGGCAGCTGCTTGGCCACTGTGTGAACAGAATGCTGGACTAGATGGACACTGATCCAGCGGGACTCTTCTTATGTTCTTAAAAGCCTGGAGCTGACAATGGCTCCTTCAAGTAGTCACACGAAGAGTGGAATTCATCTCTGTTAAGACCTAGGAAGTATTCCATACCATCCCTAAACAGATCAATACTGATAAATGGGTTCAGTCAGACTTTACTGAAGTAAGGATATTGGCCTGGAACTAAGTGAGGCCTGGTATGATCGAGTGAAAAATAAATCCACGTTGTTTCATATTTTTAAGCTTTCCCCACCTCCTCTGCATTGAGATACATTATAAGATGATCTTTCCACAACAGCTTACCCACCAATATATAAGGGTTTAAAAGATAAATATGACATCTGAAAGCATGAAATCATGCAAGGCAGTCTTCTCTGAGGAGAGCTTTGTTGAATTAATATGATGAATTCGGTTATAATAATTGTCCTGGAGGGACTGCTCTGTGTTGATCGCACAAAATGCAAGTGCTGTTTGAAAAAGTGCAAGAGCAGCAGCGTAAGTTCAACCTGGGTCTCATTCCAGCAATGAAATATATTGCATTGCCAGAATATTTGCCTGTATTAATTTCAACCACATTGCCCGTTTTTTTTATTGGTCAGCATCAATATTTGAGGGAAAAGAGGGGGAAAGTACCACGAAAAGGCTATAAGAAAAAGAGGCTACTAGCTCTGGTGCAAAGAAATGTCAAAAGGCATTTCTTTATTTTATCCGAAATATAAAAATTTAAGAATGTTCAAAACAACTTTCAATCAAACTTGTACAACGCTCAACGTTTTGGATCCTGAGATCCTTCGCCAGGAGCTGTACAACAAAATAAATTACTTTTTTGAAGTAATTATACATTTAAAACCTTCTAGATATTTTTTTACAAAACTGCAGTGGTGTTCATTCTGTCTCCATCAGCAGTCAAACACAGAACAGTTGCATCATCACAACAAGGGAGAGGGCCTTTTCTGTGATGGCTCCCCAATTATGGAACGATCTCTCCAATGAGGCCCGCCTGGTGCCAACATTGTTTGCTTTTCGGCACCACGTTAAGACTTTCCTTTTCTCCCAGGCATTTAATGCCATATGTTGAATTTTAACTGACTCCAAATGAGCTTCGGCCTGGCTGAGTGTTTAAAAATTGTTTAAAATGTTAGCTGCTTTTATGTTTTTGTTTTTAAATTTTGTATATTGATTTTTAATGTTCAGTCTTTTTAATCTAATCCTTTTAATCTTTGTAAACCGCCCAGAGAGCTTTGGCTATGGGGCGGTATATATAAATGTTAATAATAATAATAATAATAATAATAATAATAATAATAATAATAATAATAATAACCACAGAACCTGCATTGAGTAGAATTTGACTAGGTGACCTGCCAGCTCTGTGATTTCCTTCTTCTTTAGCACACTGCATTCATTTTAACCTCTTGCTTCTTGCTCTGAAGTGCTTACTTTCCCTCACTCTTTATTCTTCCCTTCTCTCTTGCACTATTTCCATCCTGGCTCCATTCTGCTGGCACTGTTCTAACTGCTAAACCGTAGGATTTCTCTGTTGTGCCCCATCATTCTCCTTTTGCATTCTGTAGTCTTGTTCCGGTTGAATGCCATGCCTTCTGAGCATTATCTAATTTAGATTGTGCTACTATGATCAGGGCCTGCCTTTTTATCCCTGAGGGTGCAGTCCAACAGGTTGTGGTCTTGCGTGATGGATGCCCCCAAACTTGGATGTTTCCTTGTATCCAATGCCCTGCCAGCTGGGCGGGAGGAGTGGCGGAGACAATCTTTGCCTCCCTGGCCTCCAATTGCTGGGATACCGCTTTGAGGGGGAAATGAAAGGAAGCTGGAAGAGACTCAGGATAGCTCGTATCCTGCCCTGTCCAGTTTCCTCCCTCCCTGCCCATCAGAATGCCCACTTTCCCCCCTCTCAGCTGTAGTGAAGAGTTCACCGCATCTGAGGCATTACCAGTTTGGCCGGGACTTCAACTGATTCTCCATATTGAGTGGAAGAACGTTTTCTTCGTATCATCCACGGCAATTGCCAATTAGACAGTGTTGTTATATGAATTGCTGACGACGCCATTTGTGAAACAGGGTGAAAATATAACGGATGCCTGTTTATAACACTGAAGAAATCTGTTTAACTTTGTTATAAATTTTTCAAAAGACTTAAGATACAGCGTGTTGCTCTGATCAACTGTTGTTTCAAAGATCGTTTATACAGCTGTTTCAGCTTGGTAATAACTGTATTATCACTGTCACAGTGTTGATATTATATACAGTGTGTGTGTGTGTTCATTCAAGAATTGTGTACGCCACTTTGATATCTGATTATATACATTAGTAGTTGTGTGCCTTGGCACTTCCTGTGTAGTTTTGACCTTGACAACTACTGTCTTCTCTGATGATTTGTATGTATATCAATTATTTCCATGCCAGCTGCCAGGGTTTATGGGAGGGGGTTGGATCTCAAACTCCGCTTTCTGAGGTCAGAATACTGTCTCCAACCTCGGAGTGGGGACTCTCCACCATCCTATTGCCTCTCAGGTAATGTGTAGGGGTACAGGACTGCTCCCTAAGTTTTTTAAGTGCTGTGTGTGCATTATTATTATTATTATTATTATTATTATTATTATTACTATTCCTTTCTCCAGCTGCTGTCACAATCCTAATTGCAAGTCATTAATCAATCAAACCACCTATTGGTCGAAAGGCGAGATATTTTGTGACCTTGCCCATAAAAAAATGGCTGCTCCAGTTTTAAATATTTGTGGTGCTACACAAGAAATAAACATTGCAGTTCATGTAAAAATCTGCAAGGCCATCATTCTCTGATCAAGCACTAAGCTGTTAATTACCTGAGCTACCATGTCAGTGTTTTGCTTAATTGAATGCAATTACTTCTGGAGTGAGCCAATGATTAACGTGGCTTCTGATGCTTTCTATTCCTGCTACTTTTTAGCTGCTAAACTAGGGTGGCCTCTTAACCATAATGCAAAAAGAGGAAATACATCTCGGAAAAGGTCAAAAGATGGCACAGATTTGCATAAAAATTTATATGCTAGTTTATACATATAGATGCTCCCTGTTCTTCCTGAACTTTTTTTCTCTTAAGGTAATGTTCATTAATTTGGTAAAACTGGGAGGCTGGTATACTGATATAATGCAAAGCAAAGTACTGCCCTACAGTGTCATCTGTATATGGGTTTGAAAGACTGGTTTTGTTTTTTGGAGCTCAGACCCTACCTCTGCCTTGTAATATGTTCTTAGTCATGCCAACTATGGCAGCCATTTTATGAATGGGCAAGCCTCAGTCCCATGGCAGCCATTTTGTGAAAGTGTCCATGACACTTTCAAAATTCCAAATGTGCCAATGGACTTAGCTGCTAAATTTACTGCCGGCCCTGCTGCTTCACCGGATCACAGATTATAGCTTTTCTTTAAAAAAGAACAGAAACTAGTAGAAAAATACCACACTATTAATATTAAGAAAGCCAAATCTGTATGGAAGCATCAGCAAACTGAAAAAAAATCTAGTATTTTGTGTGGCTCCATATAAACAACCACATTATTCTGAAGTAATTCAACAGCACCAAAACTTTTAGGACCATGTAAACACAACTACCACATTGATTACTGTGGGTATACCTAGGGTGACCATTTTTTGGAAACCAAAAAGGAGAACAACATGGTCGCCCCTAAGGGGGCGTGTCCAGCACCAAGGGGGCATGCCCACCTGAACATAGCCCTGGTCACATGTCTGTTTTTACAGCACTCATTTAAGACAAATCTGTTCTACATAACATCTTAATGTTAAAATCACTGAAATAAAGAACAAGTGAGAGATTCAATGTATCTGAAATTAACTTTACTCACTCCTACTTTTGTAGGTTTTGCTGTACTTTGAAGCTTTTGCTATACTCTGTGTGTTACATTCTCCCCTTTCCTCAAATATCTTTTCTGACTGTATCTTCACTCATTGCAAGCTGCTGTTGTTGTTAACAGGGTTTGCTACTGGCCCCAGATCTGTTTCAAATTTGGTATGGCTAAAGCTCTACCTAAAAGCTATCATGGTGCAAAGTTTCATCTCTTTATCTTTAAAAATGACGATTTTAAAAATAATAATTTTAAAACCTCATTTTTTAAAAAATTCCTAAAAAATCAATGGGTGAACGGATCTGTTTCAAATTTGGTGTGGCTAAAGCTCTACCTAAATCCTTTCATGGTGCAAAGTTTCATCTCTTTATCTTTAAAAATGACGATTTTAAAAATAATAATTTTAAAACCTCAATTTTTAAAAAATTCCTAAAAAATCAATGGGTGAACGGATGTTTCAACTTTGGTATGACTAAAGCCCTTCCTAAGAGCTACCATTGTGCCAAGTTTCATGTCTTTATCTTAAAAAATGACAGAGTTATAAGCACTTTTGTTAATTCCCATTAGAGCTGTTCTTGGGGGGGGGGGGAATCCGGATTTCCCCTCCACCTCCCGGATTTGCCACCAAAACCCGGGCAAATCTGGGCAAATCCGGTCATATGGTCACCCTAGTATACCCATGCTAAAACTATTGTTAGATTAAGAAAAATTAATCACACCAATGGGATATTATTACAGTACCAACTGGTTGATAATGCATAATAGCTGTGATGAACTTTTTAGAGGTTCGAACATTAAAAATGTGTAAATTTAGGGTGACCATATGAAAAGGAGGACAGGGCTCCTGTATCTTTAAGAGTTGCATAGAAGAGGGAATTTCAGCAGATGTCATTTGTATATATGGAGAACCTGGTGAAATTCCTTCTTTGTCACAACAGTTAAAGCTGCAGGAACTATACTAGAGTGACCAGATTTAAAAGAGGGCAGGGCACCTGCAGCTTTAACTGTTGTGATGAAGAGGAAATTTCACCAGGTTTCCCATATATACAAATGACACCTGCTGAAATTCCCTTTTCAATACAACTGTTAAAGATACAGGAGCCCTGTCCTCCTTTTCATATGGTCAGCCTAGTAAATTTGGACCTATGTTCTAGATGAGACTGTTCTTTCCATGTTTTATTTACTAGCTTGTATGGAAGAAATACTGTTTGTGCAACTCTCCCTTCTTTTTCCTGTGTGCCTACTTGCTGTGCAAACCACAGCATAACATCTCTACAGTGCTTCCTCTAACAAAAACTCAAAAGACCTGCTTAGTAACTCCAGGTCCTCCTCGTACTTTATTTACTTAGAATTCAGCCTGCCAAGTTCGTGATTACAGGGCTAGGTTTGTTTTGGTGCTTTAGAAAAGAAAAAGGCTCCAGTTCTAAAAAAAATGTAAGGCTCTGTTCCAGCTAAAATTAGTTGTAACCGAGTTCCACACAAACCAATGGAATACATTAGTCACAATTAATTTAAGGTTACTTTCAATGGGGCTCCATCACTAACTCCAGATGGATCGTGACCAAAAGGTTCAAGCGGTAATCGAAGCAGAAAGATTGCTTTTCCTGACAGAGATATTAATCTCCCAACAAGCATTTTCTAATATTGAAATGGTTGCCCATTCCTCATTCCCCACATATCCATCATGTATTAATGCTGCAGTGTCATCGTCTTCCTGGGATCACAACTCCCATCACCCGTCTTCAGCTCACCCATCTTTTTTCCAGAAGTTAGAATCAGCACTTTGAAGTAAGCCTGGAAACAAATTCGGCATCAGTGCAGATGATATAGATTTGGAATTATACGCTCCATCCGTCCACTCTGGTCAGCAGCCTGCCAGCTGCGTTTTAGAAGAATGGAAGATTCTGACCTGTCTTAGAAGGCTGCCATATGTACAGTACTTTACAGCCGGGGTCTCCAACTTGATGCCCATGAACACCAATGTGCCCACTCTTGGCAGCCACAAGGCTCCCTGCCACTGATTTTTTAAAATTAAAATAATTTAACTGGGAGGCTGGCATGCTGTGAAGCAAACTGCCCTCCAGCACCATCCTTATTTGGGTACAAAGAAGTGGCTGTATGTTTTGGGCTCAGACCCCACCTCTGCCTTGTACTTGAGTTCTTGAGCAAATTACTCTTCTTTTAGTCTCACCCATTTGCCTTCTGAGAAACAAGCCCTTTGTAACCTGCCACACCCACCATGGCAGCCATTTCATGAATGGGCAAGCCACCCTCCTGCCATGGCAGCCATTTTGTGAGAGCACCTTTGACACTCTCAGCCCAGGAATTTGTTTTCAGTACCTGAACTGGAGCTTGCACACAAATCCTTTCTCACACATTTCCGCCTCCTTCACAAACTTCCTTAATTTCAGCCACCATTGGGAATCGGAAACCCTTGCTGATCTGCTGCAAATCACCCACAGATCTAGCTGTAGATCCTCATCTACCTTCTGCCCACCCCACCTGTACTAGGGTGCACACTCAATTCAGCAGGTAGGGCGGCCACTTAGGCATCACCAAAAATGAAGACAAAGTTTATCTATGCTAAATTAAGAGTATACATGCAAATATGAAAGTTATTATAATTTAAATAAATTACAGTATATCTCACATTAGTGTGGAAGACTGTGACCAGGTGAACTGTGTGCCTACCTGTTAAGTCTGCTTTTTCAGGTGCTAAGTGCTGATGAGCAACCATTCTTCTGCTTCAGTATCTTTAAACAAGAATTGGACAGGGCAGCCCTCCAAGCAGAAGATGCCTTCAAACGGAGGATGGTCCTCTGGCAGCCCTTCAAATAGAGATCTTCTGCAAAAGAGGACATGTGGACACCCAATCAGGAGGATTAGAATCAATGGCCCTGGCCAGTGTTCCACCTGAACTGATTGGCACTCTAGGATATGTCCTAGAATTGTCTATAATATGCATTGGTTCCATGGCAAGTTAAGATGGAAAAGGTTCCCTGAAGGGAAGACTATGTGGAAAGCGCTCACTAGAAATGCCGCTTCCAAATGCTGGTGGATGTCTTAAATGTTCTGTTAATCAAACTACCAATTGATGGCTTACAGCACTTGTATGATGAATTACTAAGCGATGGAAATTAATTGGAAAAGCTTTTTGCAAAGGCTAGTTTTGAGAGGTTTCTGTGAATATGTCCATAGCGCTTCACAAATCACAATTAAGACAGCTAATCCACTACCAGAGAAAGAAAGAAAACAAGGGAACTGGCTTCCTTGTGCTTTCCCACTTTCTCCAATAATTGCCTTGGCCTTCAATTAAAGAAACGAGTATTTGGAACTCGGTTGCACGTAAACCCACAATACCATCAAACAGACTGGATAAGACTGCTTAACTGGCAGAATTCTGCTAGCTTCCAGTGCTGGAGAAAATTCAGACAGGCAGCCCAAAGACTTCTGCCTGCTCCCACCCGGAGGAAATCCAGGAATAGCAGAGTCAATCAGACTTTCCGTAGGGGATGCGTAAAATAGCCCTGAAGAGTGTTTGCTAGTGATAGAGTTAATAACGTGGTCAGAGGGAGTCAGCTAAGGTCATTGGCGTTGTAACCCGGCTAGAACAAAGCAAATAATATTAGCAAAATTCATCTGATTAGGCCATATCTAGGGGGGGCGGGGAGGAACCAAATTGTTCATTATGCAGATGTTCTACAGTGACTGGGTGACTTCTTTTACAGAGGACAGTCCTCTGCTTTGAAGGCATCTTCTCTTTGGAGGGCTGTCCAGTCCAGGTTCAGTGTAAAGATAAAGACTCCTCAAAAGGAAGAGCTGGAACCTGAAGTTGCCCATCTGGACAGCAGACTGATGGTCACCTGCTTCTCTTTTTTTGTCAATTCACAAGTGGCCACCCTATGAAGAACATGTTTACATAAGTCATTTATTTGCATTCTTTATTAGACACAGTAAAATGGAGCTTCTTTGGTAAAGAGACATTTGGGGGTTCTATCATTGACGTGGCTTCTCTAGCACTCTGACTCAAAGCCACAGCACTGGTTATCAAATATGTTAACGTTTTGTTTTGCAACATTTTGAATGGCTCATGGCGGCCTGCAGCTTCATGGAGCATAAGCTCCCAACTATCTGAAAGGTAGTGCAGGCCTACCACCCAAAGCCTGCGCAAGGCAAGTGTATTTGCCCAGGGCGGCCTGTAGTTCACTGAGGATACATTTTGATTGGTTTTAGGGGCAGGGGGACTGTAGGTGTCAATAAGAGGTGTTCTGTTGCTTTCTCTTCTGGGTCAGTCAGTTCCCAGCTAAAACCACTCAAACTGTATCATCAGTTGTGGGAAATGACACTTACCTCTCTCAGGCCTTGGGTGGTAGACCTGTACTTGCTTACAGACAAGGTCCCAACCTAAAGCAGCTACTCACCAGCAACATCAGGCTAAATAAAACAGATAAAGGCACAGGAACCAAACCCTGTGAAACCCTAGATCCCAACTCTGTCCCATGTTTATTCTGGCAACACTATTAAAGGACCAAGGAGTGCCATCCACAATAATATCAGGAGTCCATATACCTGCTCATCTTCCAACGTTATGTATGCTATCATTTCTCAGCAATGTCCTGCTACATCCAGCATAGGACAAACAGGCCAGTCTCTACACAAAACAGACCCAAATCTAATATTTCAGTAATGGCAATGTTCAAAAACTAGTAGGGGGACCCTCCAACCTCCCAGGGCACTCTGTCACAGACCTAAAGGTGGCCAGTCTTGAACCAAAAAACTTCAAAGACAGATTTCAGCATGAAAGAACTGAGCTACAATTCCGCAAGCGGTTCAACTCTGTCTCCTGTGGCTTGAATAAGGACAACAGTGTTTGTTTTAACTATACTGCATGTCTTAATCAGGTCACCAATGCAAAGATGTCTGTGTTATCAGTCAACAACTATTTTGTGAATGACCACTGTAAATAAGATAATTAACACTGCCTGCATTTTCTACATTTCAATTCCTTCTACTCTCCCCATCACCTCCTCACCACTTGTGTGTATACGTACCTCCTGGAACTCAGGAGGACACTTAATGTGTCTGATGAAGTGGGTTGAAGTATATGAAAGCTTATGCTATAATAAATGTGTTAGTTTTTAAGGTGTCACAAAACTCACTGGCTCTCCATGCTTAAGACCAGAGTTTGCTGCATGAGCAACCACAATTAGAAGACTTTGTCCCAAGGACTTCTCTGCTGTTAAATAATTGCATAAAGAACATGTGGAACATCTGGAAGACCCTGATCTACAGGAAATGCTTGATGAACTTTGGGGGCTGCAAGCGGTTATCAACATGAACATGGTAGGCATGGCTATGGCTTTTGCTTTGTGGCTTTCCTTTTTATGAACATGAACAGAAGCATTACTTGCCATTTGCAGTTGCTGCCAAAAATCCTTTTCCTATGCAAGCAGATCAGGCCTCATCACCATCTACCTTGGAATGGAGCCTCCATCAATGATCTTAAAGCTGGGTGGAGGAGACATACGGGGGGGCAACTGCTACTGGTGAGCAATCCCTCCGTGCTTTGAAACAATACACAGGCCAGAAGTTCTTAAAAGTTACCTGTTGCCATGTGGTGCCGCTGCACAGGAAATAAGTTCTTTTGTCAGCATTTGTGGGTAGAAAGCAACATCTATATCAGCCCTAACCTATTATATGTAAAGTGCTTTGAGCACTTAGGAAAAGAATACATTTCTAAGTCGTGTCACTATTATTTTCCATAGTCTCCTTGGGACCCTGAGTGCTTGCTCAGCAGAGAATGATAACCTAATACCAATTTGTATTTATTTAGCTTAAAAGTCAATAGAAGGACAGCATTTTTAAGCATTGCATTAAAAAAAGTTAGCGCATGTATTTACTGTAAGGGCCCCTCTAATTATTTAAGACTACTACTGTAACTGATATTAGAAGTTCAATATCTGTAAATTTTATTTCTTTTAAAGAATTAAATTATTTGAGGTAGGTATGTTGAAATGGCACCAACTTGTTTATTGTTTCATCTCATGTTGCAAAATTTGCACCATTCATCAATGGCAGGCTGTTTAATAAATGTCTTACAGCAGCCTTCCCCAACCTGGTGCCCTCCAGATGTTTTAAACTACAACATCAGCCCCAGCCTGCATGGCCAATAGTCAGAGATGATGGGAGTTGTAGTCCAAAAGATCTGGAGCGAACCAAGCTGGGGAAGGCTGTCTTATAGCATGTAACGAAGAGTAACAAGACAATGGAGTTTATTGGTAGGCTATGACTAAACCATAGCCTAAGAACTGCACAGATCTAGGGGTCACACAAGCCAGTCCCCAAGCAACAGAAGAATGATGGTTCTCAGAGTCACCAATGCATGAAGGTTTCAACACAAGAACTGCCAAAGAGCTAAATTTGCTTCCCACTACAGTGTACCATAGGTGAAATATCCATTTGAGACATTTGTATTATGTGTTTAAGTCAGGAGATGACTGAAATCAATCCATGCCCACAACTTGGTTATCTCAGAACAAACCAACAGGTGCAGGCACAGGAAGCAAGATGACCAGATACAGATGCTTACTTGGGACTAAGCCCCATTGAATTCACTGGGGAGACACATGGGATTGTACTGTTAAAAGTCCACTAGACCTACATTAAAAGATAAGCAAATTAAGAGCAGGAATTTTGGATTTCAACAATGTCAAGATATAAACTTTTGTCTAACTGATGTTTTGTGGAACAGAGGATTGCAAGCGTTGACTAGGTAGCCACCTATGAAGACATTGGGTCTTCATGGTCATCCTATGGAGCTTATTGGTGGGAGATTCAGGGCAGATAAAAAGTAGCACTTCTTCACAAAGTGCATAGTTAAAGCTATAGAATTTGCTACCATAAGATATAATGAGGGCCACCAATCTGGATGGCTTTAAGAGGGAATTAGACAAACCCATAGAGGATGAGGTCATCAATGGCGACTAGTCTTTATGCTACCTCCACTATCAGAGGCAGAATGTCTACATACACCAGTTGCTAATGGACACAAGTGGGAGCGTGCCGTTACACTCATACCATGCTTGTGGGCTTCTCACAGGCAGCTGGTTGCCCACTGTGTGAAGATAATGCTGGACTGGATGGACCCTTATGCCATTTCCCAGACTACCAGTTCTGTGAATTCCAGCATACCTTTGACCTCATGGGTGCAACAAGCATGTAAAATAGGACTCTCTTATCCTACATACTTTTCATTCTCTGTAGCTTTACAATTTGCCAATTTCCTTCGATGGAGCATTTTGTGTCTGTGTCATGGATAAGAGTTTGGGTGGGGAAAGGTGGATTTCAGTCTCTGCAAGGGCTGCAAGGGAGAGCTTGGGCAAGTCACTATCCTTCAGCCTAACTGTGACAAACAAGGTCTTTGCAGGAATCTTTTGATGCTTCAGTTTGAAGAGAAAATTGGGTCCTTCAAGTGTATGGGGGAATATCTAGCAGCAGGAAAAAGTTAATATTTTTCTTTTCAAATAGCTCAGTGGGTGCTTTGCATGCAGGACGTCCCAGTTTCAATCCATGGCATCTCCTGGTAAGAATAAGAAAGACCCCTGACTGAAAGTCTAGAGAGCTGTTGCCAGTCAGTGCCAACAATACTGAGCTTGATAAAGGTCTGACTCAGTAGAAGGCATTTTCCAGTGTTCTTTACACAGACACATACTTAAAAAAAAATAGAAGAACTCAAGCTTTAGTCTCATCCCATCATATGCAAGTCTCTAAACTTGATCTTAACCTCAAGATGTGAAAAATAGCCTGCAATAAATCTCAGAGCATGCTAAATTCTTGGCACTGCAGTCCATTATTTGGTCCAAAAATAGGCACTGATTTGAAGAGACAATGGACGAGACGCACACCTGCCCTGTGGCCAGCAGGCCTGGAACTGTTTTGCTCTGCCTTCCAAGCAAGAGCTAATTTCCTTCCCTGTCACCCATTTGAATCCCAACTGAGAAATCAACCTCAGTACTCATCCTTAACATGGAAACAGGACACATCGTTATTCATTTTCCGGCAGGAGGCCTATAGATCTTTTCCTCTCCCCTTCCTTTAAAAAAGAGCGAGAGCGAGAGAAAGAGGGTGGGGGCAAGGTTCAATTCCAAAGAGAAAGGGGATCTAGCCGTTGTTTGTGCCATCAAGTTCTTCAGGAATTTTTAGCAGCCAATCTCATAGTTTTGTCCCTCAGGAAGAGTGAAAGTTCCAACAACACGGGCATCTCAGTCATTTGTCATAGCGGATGGTGCTTAGATTCTTCCCAAAGTGCTAGTTTTTTCGTAGTGAGCAGCTGGGCCGCTCCACTTAAGAGCATCAGGAAAATAGTGAAGGACATCACAAGGACGTAATGGCTGATGCTGCAACAAATAGAAAATTATGGATCAGAAAGGAACAGATGATAAAATCAACAAGTCTAGAGAAGGCTAAGGTTACTGGTAAAATTTACTGGTAAGATATACAATCTTGGTTCCTACCCATAAACAAGCAGGTTCAGTCGTCGGTATCCATTTATTAATTATGTTAAGCTCTGGCAATAGCGATGCAGACAACAACAACAGATAGAATAGAAAAGGCATAGATGAGCATGCAGGTTGTAATGGATCTGAAAGGTTGATAAGGTATTTCAGGACTGCTTGGAATATCATGGTTATCCAAAACACTATGTTCACATGTCTGCTATTGGGTTTACTACATGGAGGGCTTGAGCCTTAGTAGTCCATGGGCTGTGAGTCAATGCACACAGACCTTCTGGAGGCTGCCACATGCTGAAATAGACTCTTGGGATGCATTCCTTTATTTTCCATTATTATGGCTTAATTGATGAAGCCCAAAACCCTTTAAAAACACATACAACATTGTGTCAGAATTACAGAGTGAATTTGCGTCAGAACAGGGTCATAGACACTACCATGTCAACGGGATTGTGTGCATAGTTTACATCATACAACCTTGCAAACAAGAGATGAACTAGATAATTACAGAAAGGTAGTGCTGATAACCAAGGTTGGGAGCTTCAAGAAGGTATCGTGCTTTCCCAACAAAGCATGAGATGGATCTGGTTTTATAAAATAATAATAATCAGACCCTCATGTTGCTGAGCTTTAGCCACTAGAAATAGAGGAAAAAAACATCATGAAAAGGTAGCCATAATTACGCCTAATTGACATTGTTGAGATAGTTCGGTGGCAACTGATTCATTCCTATTAATGGGGCTACCAGCATTAGACAATTATAGGAAGAGACATTTTGGGGAAGAAGTTTGTTATCTTTCCCAAAATGTCTGTTCCTATAACGAGTAGTTGTTGCATATTAAAACAAAATAATCATGCATTTAAAAGCAATTGTGCCTTTCCCTTTGGAATCCAGAACCAATTGGAACAACTTGTTTTTCATGAGGATTTCAGCCTCCCCACTCCCTGACAATATTTGTTATATGCATATCTTACTGTTAAATGGGGCAGTGTTCTCTCACTCAGAATATTGATCAGGTTGACATCTGCTTAGCTTCAAGGGAGGGATATTGAAAACTACCTGCCTGTTGCTGATATACAGATGTCTTAACCTTCAGGTAATCTACCTTCCCACTTGAAGGACACAGTGTTTTTTTCCCCCCAGGACAGCAAAGTTCAAAATCTGAATTGGTTTAACAGGAGGGATACTCAGCTAACATGTGGGAGTTTAATGCTGTAGAACAGCCTCCCCAAACTTGACACCCTCCAGATGTGTTGTGTTGAACTCAAACTTCCATCATTCCAATCCAGCTGGTTGGGGATGATGGGAGTTGCAATCCAACACGTCTGAGGGATACCATGGTTGGGTGAGGCCGATCTGGAACTCCTGCCTGAAGGTCTATATGTTTGAAATTCTATTGGCACGTAAGATCCTAATGTAAGATCTCCAGGCTGGGACCACAACCACACAGGGGCCAAATCTACACCAAGCAGGATATTGCACTATGAAAGCAGTATATAAAAGGCAGGAGCCACACCAAGCAGGATATAGTAGTAAGATGGTATGTGTCAATAGGCCCCAATAGTTGTCAGTACACTTCAATACCACTATAAAGTAGTAGTGTGGCTCCTGCCTTTTATATACTGCTTTCATACCACTTTCACAGTGGAATATCCTGCTTGGTGTAGATTAGGCCAAGGTCTAGCATTCCATTTGTGGCAAAAGCATGGTTCCTTCAGAGTAGAGAATCGCGGACTCTTCAAGTGAAGAAGCTGGGATAACTGACTAGGATGAAACAAGAATATTAATCTCAAGATATTAGCTAACAGGATGGCCTGACAGTTCCAACAATCAAAGTCCACCAAAATGCCCCACCTTGATGGCCTCATAAGACTAGAGTGCCTCCAAGCCAGCAACAAATAGATTGTACGTCAAGCAATGAAAATAGAAGCACTTGCTAAGAGAGGGAATGGGAACATTTTCAGTGATGTAAAATCAGCTACATTGCTCTTTAAAATAGCCAAGGACCCCCCACCCCCTGTTCCAGCTATACAGAAATGGCACATTCAAGTACTTATTGTTGCTGCCGCCGCCGCCACTCCACTTCCATAGAGAAGGTGCAAGTTCAGAAACTGATAATATTCAATCTGGCTTGCCAAAGTGCAGAAGGCATTGCTGTTCAGCAGCCTGGACAGCACCCTTTGGACTCTGCAGTTCACAGGAACGCTTGTAGTAAACTGATAACATGAGCCTCTCTTGGGAGGGGAAAAAAAACTAATCTTGCAACCCAGCTGCTTAGGCTGAACTCTTTTTCCCCCCTGCACTTCAGGATGGCTTAAAAGAGAATAAAATTGCTGCTGAGCTTTTCTCGAACGCTTTTGAGAAAGTTTCATACTAACAGCCTACATCCTAGCCTTTCTTGCCTCCCCAAAGTACAAGCTGCTGGCGAGGGATAAAGCATGGCTTTCCACATTTACAAAACAAGTGTTGCTGTTGTTGTTTTTCAAAAAAAAAATACACAGATCCTTCGATGAATATTCTAATTTGTGCTTTAATCCTTTGAGAACTTGGATGAAATTTTAATTACAATGAATAATTAAAAAGAGTTCATGACTTCATAGTTTGTTCGTTCATTCAGTGCAGAAGTTCAAACTGCACAGCCCTAGAGAATCTACACAGTCAGTGGAAACGGTCTATTGTCTTCAGTAGAATTTGGCTACATGCCAGGCACACAACTGAGACTCCAAATCCAATAGTCAACCCATCATTGACTGAGTTGATTCTCTGGTATTTACCTTGAAATATGTCCAGAATCAGCTCAGCACACAACCTAATAACCAAGGTGTATTATATTAAATATAATGTGCAACTCCACTTTTTCTCCCTTCTTCTACCTTATGCCTGGAACTTCTCCTAAAATGCCTGTGTGTCACCAGCTTTTTCTCTTCCATAAAATTTCCCTTTTTTGTGAAGCTTTTGGCACAACACCTTACTCTTCATCCCCTATTGAAACTAAAGCTAAACTTGTGTAACTGAATTGAATTATGCCCGTTTTCAGTTGACCTTCCCTTTGCATCTTCCTTTTATGCCTCGGCTGTGCTGAATTTTAGAATATAAGCGCCTTGGGTTCCCCCCCTTTTTGGGGGGGGCAATACTCAGTTTTGCTGATACCCACTGATGCGGCTAAACGAATTATTGAAACTATGAAGGCAGCTTTTTAATTGTACATGCAGTGTGCAAAATTGATTGCACGGACACCAAAGTTGCCTTGGAGAACTTGGTTCAGGAAAGCGATGTACTATGGATGGAAAATAGCTTTACCTAACTGCAAATTCAGAGAAAAGAGATAAGAAAAGGAAAACATGGACACAAAAATCCTGTCTGGACTGGCTAGTCACAAATAAAGGGTATACGATTATAAGGAGCTGCGATATACATAGACCATATTCAGAGTGCTAGTGCTCAGGGCTGCTTTTTGTGTGTGTTGTGTGTGTCCTCCAAAGAGATCATCTTCACATAAGAACAACAACAAAAAGAGTACCCTGTTAAATGAACAATGACATGAATCCGCTGTGGATAAATCAAATCCATAGCTAATGAATGTAGCAGTTGTCCAATCAGTGTCTTCACAGCCAGATAAACTACCATGCCTCCATTTATATGCAACTGCATACTTCCTTTTTCCCAAATGCACTCTCTCATTTGCTTTGTACTATGTAACCTGGAGTGCCCTGGCCACTCTTTCAACACCCCCACCACACACCATTTAGAGCAACCTGCAGAAAAAATGGGACTGAGACACTGCTGTAATCCTGTGTTTTGTTTTTAAGACCATGTTACTTAGGCCTACATTGGCTAAGGTTGAACACAGAGTAGGAAGTGCTACAGAAATGGCAGAAGTCACAGATGGTCCACAACTTAAATCAAAAACACATTAATCTGAACATCTTGCCAGGCTAGTTGTGGTAAGAAATTGTGGCATGGTTTTGTTTGTTGTTGTTATAAACATTATATGATGATCTTCCATGGATTCAAATATTGGGTTGAATCCAATGGTGTTATTCCACTGACAGAAGCAGTTCCACAGCAGAACCAGAGAGGCATCATTCCCCCTTCCCTTGAGAGTCCCATGTACCCTCAAAATCTGCTCCAGGGGCTGGGAAACCCCCAAAGCAGATTTTCAGACAGCATGGAAGGCTTTGTGGAAGGACAGAAGGAAGGAGAAAGTCCTGTTGCGCTTGTGGATTTATGCTTGCACAACTGATTCAACCCATTTAATTTATCAAACTGACTTTACGAAAAGAGAGGGCAATTACAGGAGAGGTGAGATGTCTTGGCCTTTACCTCACGTAAGTCTCTATCTTATCTGTGAGAAGATTCTAATTGCAATAGCTTTGTGAGACTCTTGTCTCTCGAAATGAAAGTACGTTTCCTCTTCTATTAGCTGTAATTTCAATTTGTTAACATCTATTTCTGCTAGCTCTCTTGTACCTGGACTAACAACTCAAGAGGAAGAGGACTATTTCGAATTCCATATCATTGCATTCCAGAAAGGGGACTGAGTTTGGGCCTATATGTGCAAAGCATATGTTCTACCACAGAGCTACAGCTGCTTAACAGCTTGGACAATGCACTCGCTTGCGTTAATTAAAGCTTACAAATGGAGCTGCTCATCAGGACAAAGGACACAGCATGACTTGGAGGCTGCTCATATTAAGTCAGGATTATGGCAGGAACATCAATGGAACAGGCTGGGATTTGAGGAAGCTGGTTAGTGTATCAATAAAGCACCTTCCTTAGACATTTTAATGCCTTCTGATTCCTGATGTGAATTCTTTCCACTCTTTCCTTTTGAACTAATCGTGCAGAGATGCACATGAGAAGAAGCCTATTTTGTTTTTTAAGAGTTTTAGATTTTTAAAGGCTTTTAGATTTAATTCACATGTAGCCAGACGTTTGAACTACATAGCCAGTCAGGGCACTAACTCTATTCTTGATTTCATCCTGAGAGGGCTCCTCCACCTCACCAAATAACGTGTGTGCCTTTGGCCTGGTTTGAGAAAGTCAAAGAAAGTTGGGTAGAGTGGTAATCACGCTGGCTGTGACTAATTAAGGGCCCTTTAAAGCATCACTAGTCCCGTGGGAGGCACTTGTCCATGGGTTGATTCTACAGGCTTAATGTAGAATCTTAAAGGCTTGCAACCGCATGTGAGTCCCATTCAGTGGGAAATACCTATATGGAGGCCCTTTACATTCTTCCAGAATTTCAAGCACCCCCACAGCATTAGTGCAACATTTTAAAGCCACCTTAAAATAGGATGACCATATGAAAAGGAGGACAGGGCTCCTGTATCTCTAACAGTTGCATAGAAAAGGGAATTACAGCAGGTGTTATTTGGATACATGAAGAACCGGGTGAAATTCCCTCTTCATCACCACAGTTAAAGCTGCAGGAGCTATACTAGACTAGAGTGACCAGATTTAAAAGAGGGCAGGGCACCTGCAGCTTTAACTGTTGTGATGAAGAGGAAATTTCACCAGGTTCTTCATATATACAAATGACACCTGCTGAAATTCCCTTTTCAATACAACTGTTAAAGATACAGGAGCCCTGTCCTCCTTTTCATATGGTCACCCTACATAAAAAGCCATAACTTCTTTATGTTTGGTGGGCCAAAATTCTCAAGATGCAGCTTTCACTTTTTTTCAGCTATCTTCCCATTATAAAGAAGACAAGCATCATAAAGCTATTTCCAGGACACCAATGGAAGATTTTTTGGAATTGCAATGCTACTGCCAGATGGCAAAGATATCATTCATGAAACAAGACTTTTATTTTTATAATTAATAATAATTTTTTAATATTTATGCACTGCCTTAGTTATATTAGATGATTTACCAAAGCAAAAGTCATCTCTGTTCAGGTATCTCACAGTTTAACTCACAAAAAGGACAGAAAGAAAAGGAGAAGAAGAAAAAGCAAATAAGAGGCAAGAATACATATGTATATCCAAAACAACTTGGGCGCACACATAGAAGAATGGGGAACTTCACAAGCCATGCACACTGCCAAGAATAATATTTAATATTAAATAAATTATTCCAATATGAATGAAAGAACAAAAACATTTAAGTCACCAGAAGAAGAAGAAAACAATGTGGTTTAAGGAACTATTCTTAAACAGGGAAGTGAGAAAGCGTGTGCGATACTCCTGGGAACAGCGTTTCAGCTTGCCAACTGGCCAGACTTTTGTTCCCTTGACTAGTTGCCATAGCAGGAGACTGTCAAGCCAGGGGCAAAACAAAAGTGTTTGGGGGTTGTGTGCTGTTAACTCAGATGTGCACACTTAGAAAATATGGGTCAGTTCCACATCTTTTATGTAGTGTCCTGAGCAAGTGAGATTATTAAAAGAAGCGTCATGAGGCACCTTCTTCCACTGTGCAACCTCTGTATGAATGTTTGCTCTGACGGTCTCCCTTTAGCCAAACCAGTCAATTCAAGGCCAAGCTTCAGGGCCAAACCCTCAAATGACCATGGTCTGTTCTTGACCTAGGTCGCTTTTCAGCTGTGTCAGTTAGGGCTGGCTGAGGTAAATAGTCCCACTTTCCATTTCCAGGCTTGGCAATCCCCAAGTTATGTGAGTCCCATGTGGGTCCCATTCCTGAGGGTGCTACTAATCTTCCTCAAATGGGGAGGGCTGAGTTTGCAGGTCTTTTGAAATGTAACTTTAATATAGCCCACAAGTCAGCCAGCCCGTCTGCAACAACTTCTGTTCCATGTGCTGGCTTTCTGTCTATCACTCATTGCTGAAAAGCAGGGAAATAAATCAGCCCTAATGCCAAAACCAAGTGGGGAGGGGACGAGCCCATTCTGCCTCTGTTGTAACTCTGAAGGCACTGGATTCTTGCCTGAAAATATTTCCACCAATGGTTCTATTTTCTCAGGCTATACTTCTACAACAGCCCCTGTATACGATGGGAAAAGTTGTGCCTATGGAAATTGGACCCCCGAGACAACTCCTGTAGAACAGCAATACTGCACCTTTGAGAGTAGCTCTGAAAAGAACATGAAGAGGGTTTTGTGCATTGAGTTGCACACAGTGACTTGTATCTAATAATATTATTCTGCTAGCGCAAAGCTTCTACCAGTTGTGGAAACTCTTGTTTTTATCGTTGAGCAAGTTTCTACAAGGGGTTGCATGATGCGTTGCACAAACCGCTAGCAGAAGGCCACCAACTCATATAATTTTTTCTGCTACCAGAACATTGGTATAACTCAGAACTAGCACAACTAGCACATGTAATGCCTAGTAATGAGTTACAAAATCCCTTGTGCAACAATTTGCAGAACAGCTTGTGCAGTGCTTTTTGGAGCAGCTTGTACAACCCGTTGTTCAACAGCTTGCGCAGCATCTTGTGCAACAGCTTGTACCACGGTTTGCGCAAACTAAACAGAATCAAAATATTGGATTTGACACATGGGCAAGGATAAAAAGAGGTTTCCCATGAGAAACAGAAGCTACGTGTTGGCAGAATGACGCCATTGGATACAACACAATGGTCCTATTCAGAAGACACCTTAAACCACATTGGTTAAGGCTTTTTTTTTTAACAAAAAACTTGATTTGAGTTGTCTTCTGAACCGGGCCAATGAATTTCTCATTTCCCCTTCTGGGGGTCTGGAGACAACTATACTCAGCAGTACATACATACATAAATAAATAAATAAACTCATTCTTCAATCTGTTTTTAAAAACCTTGCTTCAGGGGGTTGTTGTGAGGAAACAAGGGGTGAAACAAGTGTGCCGCCCTAAGCTCCTTAGAGAAAGGTTGAGATACAAATGCGACAGACTAACAGAACCTGGCTCCTTCACAGGGGAAAGGCTCTCTGTGCTGAGTGCCTCTGAGCCACGTGCAGATTGCCAGAATGATTTTAAAAAAAGAAAGCAACTCTTGGCTTAAGGGCATTCCACTTCTGTGGATAAGGAACAGAAAAGGCAATCCAAGGCCTGGTAAGAAGAAAAGAGTGAGAAAAGCAAAGAGGCCAAGCCACAGCATTGAGATTGAAAACGACAAGTTCAAAAGGACTATAACAGTCAAGGCTTTAGAACAGGAGTTAGGCAACTGTTTTGGGCTATGGGCAATTTGGCATTTCGTGGTACTGTCATGGGCTCCACCACAAAAGAAAGCTACCATGGGAGGCATAGCAAAGGATAAGCAACCTGCCCAAAAGGGTGAATACAAGACAGGTAGAGCCTCAACTCCAACACAGAGAACAACTCCTCCACCAATAGAAACCTATTTCACATCAATATATTACATTAATGGAAATGAGAAATGTACAATACAGTGGCCTAGCAGAAAAACAGAAACACATTTCTCTATAACTCCACCTTGAAACACACCGTGAAATAGCTCCGTAAGACATGGACTATGTGTGTGTACCTGATTTGATGGCACCTGAGAGTGAAACACACAAACAGGAGTCCTTTGAAAAGCACGGCATTTGCAGGGGCGGGAGGAGATTTGAATGTTCTACCAGTTGCGGGATGGCTCATTCACACATGTGATTCCCCACTTCATGCTGAAGTCATCAAAGGATGAAGACAGCATGTGTGAACCAGACCTAAGGCATTTAGAAAGGATTGGTGCGGAGACCATCGTCGGTACTGTGCCGGACTCATTCCTCCCTTATACGCTGCGCTAGATTTAGCTAAGCAGAAGAATGCTCAGCAAAAATGCTGTGGAGGGAAAGAAATCATGCTACAAATAGAATGCAATTAAAAGCAATTCCTACTCCATTTGTTATCACATAATGGCAGCCTGCCAATATATCTGAGGCTATCAGCAACCAGTACTGCAATGCCTGCAGGCAGCTCTGCTTGGAAAATTAGTTTTCATGCCGGAGTAGCATTGTAATTTTAAAAGGAAACAAAAAGCCATGCTTCCTGAACAAAAAGGCAGTATCTAGTTATAACAGCTTGGGTTGATGTCCTTACACCATTACGTTGTACATCGGACCAAGTCCACGGTTACAATAATATCTAATATATGACTCCTTCATCTCAGGTGAAGGTCAGTAAGAATGTATATAAATCAGGGGAACTGGTGGAAAGACAGGAATATGGGATGGGGAGACATTGAATGAATATATGAGAGGATTTGGGAACAGACACACGGCACGTACGTAGAAGTGCAGTTTACACGTTCAGAAAAACCATTTGGTAAAGCTGTCCTAGGTATATACTACTGGTGGGAGATAGTATATTTGAATACTTCTCCACATAAAAACTTTGCTGTATATAAAAACAGACACATCGCACAGAAAAGTAAGTTCCCCCTGAACTGCTAGTTTTCCAGAGGCAGGAATTATTTTACAAAGGCTCTTGGTCAAGCATGCCATTCCCCACCTGCCTTATAAAATGGGCTTTAGGCTTACAAGGACTGTAGAGTATACTTTTCAGAAGGGGTAGATCACCCCAAACTTCAGGATGAGCTTAGGGTCAGGACTCAGGCAGAATCAGAGACATCCATAAGAAATGGAGAGTGGAACCAAGGTAAATTCAGAGACAACACAGAGATAAAGGTAGGAAGGAAAGGATTGCTTTGGGGTGGGGTCACTGGGACCACTGCCCAAAAATCATTGATAGGCAGCAGAAATTACTTTTGACCTTTGCAGTATATATCAGAAACATATAAGCCACATGAGTGACAGATATAGATATGTATATCTCCTGCTAAACAGAAAAACTATCACTCAACTGGTAGAAGAAACAGTAGTGGCTAGGATGGGATTCTTTAGATTGTTTTCCTATTTCAGCCCAGAAGTATAGCCAAGCATCGAGACTCTGTGTAAACACTGTAGCCGAAGCCTTCACATGGAGGTGACCTCTACTCTGTAAAATGGTGTGTTTTAAAGCCCAAGAGCCAGTTTAGAAAGAGTTCCCATGGGTGCGGGTGTTTACACCAAAGATTGTCTGCTGATGCGGGGAAGGTGATTCATGTATCACTAAAAGGTGATAAATGAATGCCCTAAACATGACATTTTATAATTTATAGGTATTTTCAGCCTCCGGGAAGACAGGGCTTCAGAGTGATTACTCACATAATGATGATAAGCGGTGAGAAAGCTCTTGCATGCCACGGCAGCCACTGCCACGGCTGAAACTTTAGAGCGGAGGTGCAGAACCTCTTTCAGCCCGGGGACTGAATTCCATTTCGGAGAAACTCTTGGGGCCCACAATCCAATAGTGAGGGGAAGGATTAGGGTTCAAAACCAAAAACATTGCCCTATTGTAGCTTAAAGCTCTTGCTGCCAGTATGTACACCTTAGAAGAGGCATTTCAAACTTTTATCATGGGCAGAAAACTGCACAAAAGCTGAGAAACCACCTGACGACCAGTGACTGCAGGGAAGGGACTGGGGCCAGAGGAAGAGGGCCTGGCTTTCTGGAGAGTCCTGCTGGACCAGGCTGGCATCCCCATAAGACCAGATGTGGCGCTTGGGGCTGAGGTTCTGTGTCCAACTGTCCATGCTTTAGAGGGACCCTTTCAAATTCAAGTGACTCCTTGAAAGAAAGTTACCAATATCAGGAATCTGGAAGCAGCATGGCAGGGCTGTGTGTTCCTTGCATGTATATATAAACTGTACATAAACTTTTCCAAATGGCTCCAAGTGTTTAGTTGTAATTTGTGAAAGCTCTTCCATAATTTACAATTAAGCTGTCTCAAAGCATCATCATCATCTAAATACTGGGAGGCGATCCAGTGCCCTCCAGATGTTTTGGACTACAACTCCCATAAACTCCAGCCAGCATGGCCAATGGTCAGGGATTATGGGAGTTTATTGATTAATTGGTTTGATTCATATCCTGCACTTCTTCACACACATATTTATTCATTACAGTTCTACACTGACCAATAGCTGGTGGTTCAAAAAACTGAGAACCATAAAATACAACAATATAAGAAAACGTAATAGAAAACTGTTAAAAGTTTAAACCAAAGTAAAAGCAAACAGCAGTGTAAAGGTTAAAAAAAAACTTTTTTTAAAAAAAACTGAAGGTCTAAAATGCCTAGGAGGATGAAAAGATCTTCACTGCTGCTGAAAAGACTAAAGTACAGGAAAGGTGAACCTCTCTGGGGAGAGCATTCCACTACTTGGGTGCCACCACTGAAAAGGTCTCATTTGGTTGGGGCACAGAAGATGATAAATGGCAGTATCCAATGCTGTCACAGTGCTAGTGCTAATGATGTTGTGCTAGCATAAACCAATGCTAGTGCATCAGCAGCAGCACTCGCTAGGCAAAGGGAAAAAGCAGTGATTTGCTACCAAATTTCGACAGCGCAGTAACAAACCGCTGCTTTTCCCTAGCAAGTGTAACAACATTGCACTAGTGTTGCTTTATGCTAGTGCAACGTAATTAGACTGAGTGCTGTGACAGCACTGGATACTGCCCAAAGAGCCCAGGGCAGTTAACCACCTTTATAAAAAAACAACATTAAACAACACATAAAAACAACATTAAAAGCGTGACTCTAAAATCACAAATACATAATAAAATACAATAAAACCACCAACACAATCAATCAATCAAATATGCTGCGGTCCTAAACAACCAGAGGGCAAGAGTTTGCCTACCTCGATCGACTGTAATAAATTGGATATGCTGGCTGAGAAGTTTTGGTGAAACCTACAATCCTAAGGGATGTGGTGATGGAAGATCAGCCGGCTTTCGTCATCGGGAGCTCACATTGCTCACTGCGTTTGAAGACCCTGGGCTACTCAGCAGACAGGCAAGCGCCAACTCCTGCCATTCCCACTAGGGCACTCTTTGTAACATCACTTCTTGCCCTTCCCATGTGGCAGGGCTTGGCACCTAGTAAAGACTAAGAGCGTTATCAGACGAGTGTTTTATAGCATGCTCATTACTGGCCACTCATGGACGTTCGCAGGTCTTTTTGATGACGCCCCCTGCCCATCCCCTGCACCTCCTGCTCTTTTCCGTCAAAAAATAAGACCCAGAAAATCCCCCCTTTTTTTACTATAACAAAATATGTCGCCGTTTCCTGCTGTGCAAAGGAGAAGCTGGGTGATAAAATCGCCCACTGAATAGGCTACGTGGTTATTGCTTGATTCCTCTTTCTTGCCTGTGTGAAGAAAGAGAAAGCTGTTCGTCCCTACTGTGGGACAGAAGCAGGAGGCAAAGCGACGGTAGGGAAGCGTGTTAAGATGGAAGACTTAAATCCTGCTCTCAGGAGCTCTTTCTCGACATTATCCTGGCTGCAAACCCATCTGACACTCTGCGTTATCTCTATTAGGACAGTAGTGGACTTTATTTGCCCTTTAAAGAGCACTCACCATTTATGGGTGGTACATGCAAATTCTGGCTTACTGCTTGCTTGTCTCTGTATCTACAGAGAGTAAGATTTCCGGTTAAGCCAGAACCAAGTCTGCAACCCTAGCAAACATTTTTAACATTGCCACCTAGCAAGTTCAGTCACAGGATGTAGCTCTTACACAGTGAATTAAATTCATCTAGGACAGAGCTACAGGGCTGCTGCTGCTAATAGCAGGCTTGGCACTGAGTTCTCTTCCCCCCACTCCATCCCACTATGATGTGCAGAAAGACTTATTCGTGTTGTGAAATCAGCACTCTGTCCATGCTCAATATCACCTATCGAGGCTAGTAGAATGGGGAAATGCACTACATGGAGATGTCAAGAGACAGACATGATTTACTTGTCTGTCTCCTGTGAGCCCGTGTGGTGTCATGGTTAGCATGTTGATCTAGGACTAGAGAGACCAGAGTTCTAATCCCCACATGGCCATGAAGCTCATTGGGTGACTTCGGGACAGGCACTGACTCTCAGCCTAACCTACCTGGCAAGGTTGTTGTTGTGAGGAGGATCACGTACACTGCTTTGGGCTCCTTGGAGGAAAGGCTTGAATATACATGTAACAAACAAACACTACACATTACAGAGGGAGAAATATCACTAGGAGGCTAACTTTTCACTACCGGCTCCATTTTTACTGTGATATGAAGCTCTGTCCCTGTATCTGAAGAGGTAGGGTGAAGATTTATTGCTTACAGGAAAAGAACCAACATCAGCTTGGCCATTTACCAAGTACCATGCAACTAGGATGGGTAACAAGGTATGCTATTACTTAATATCCTTGTCAACGAACTGTGAAAAGCAGAAAAATGGCAGTCCAATTAAATGTGCAAATACATTAGGGATGTAAATGCCACAAGAATACACTGAATAAAATAGTGTAAAGAAGTAATGAGATCATTAGCAGTTTTGGAAAATTCAATAGTCCAGAATATGATTACTGGATTTTTTCCTCCCATTAATAAGCACTGACCTTCTTTCAGTGCCCAAATAACAGAAGCTTTCCAAAATAATATCTAAATTTGGAACTATTTTCTGAAATGGCTTCAGGAATAAAATAATTCTACGACACCTTGTTTGTGAAAACTGGCCCACACTGTTGAAAAACTGTTTTGCAGTTGGTAGGCAGTTATAGGATGTGTGCCTAAATCATTGGCAACAGAGGAGCAACTCAAAAGGTGTTTGGGGAAGGTGCAGAATATGTATATGCCTAACTATTAACAACCCTGACATACTATCCTCCACCTCCTGGACCCAGTCAAATGACCACTGAAGATGCTAGTGCTGTGGATATGTCCTTCAGGATAAGGAACTCTGTCCTCCTGGGGCAAGTGGACAAGCCAATGTTGGACGAAGAAGATGCTGATGGATGTGGAGGAGAGGGGGAGATGCAATTGCAGAAGACACAATTCCATATTTATACTAGGGCTGTGCAGGGACCCCGATCTGCCTTGGAGGCCGGTTCAGAGCCCCCAAAGCATTCCCGATCCACCTCGGGGCTGCTTCAGGGGTTGCCCGACTCGCCTCGACGCCAAAGCCAAGGTGAGATTTGGGCTCTCTGAGGCAACTCTGACTTTCCTAGGTGCCTGCTGCGCAGCTGGCACCCAGAAAAGCCTCCATTTCCCCACTTACCTGCTCCTCCGCCACCTTTGCCAGCTTCCGTCGCCGGCGACACAGGTAAAAATAACCAGGTAACGTGCGATTTTAAGATATCGCGAGGCCTCTGAGTTATTAGTCTCTCTATGGCCACTGTATTTTCTGGCCATAGAGGTACTAAATGGCGACAGAAGCCAGCAGAAGTGAGACGGAGGAGGAGGAGGCAGGTAAGGCCCGCCCACTGCTACTCTGAATTGGCCTGAGGCGACCCGAAGCTTCGGAGCCGATCGGCTTCGGGGCACCTCGGGTTGAGCCTGAACCATGCCTAGGCGGGCCGAATCAGCCTGCCTCAGCTTGGATTCAGTGCCTCGGCCTGAGGTGGTACACAGCCCTAATTTATGCTTATTTACTCAGACTAAAGCAGACATCACCCAACTCATCTTTTCTGGTTTTCCTTATCAGGAAAATCATCTCCCTGATACTTTGTGTTCATCCAGGACTAAAACAATGTCATGACATACCAAACTGCCCTTTGGTAACATTATTTAACCATTTACAAGTCTGAAGCTTCCAAACAGCTCAGAAAACTGCTCTCTATGAACTTTAAAAACAAAAACAAATAAATAAATAAAAATCAGGAGCTCTTTTATTCTGGGGGGGAAACACACACACACGTTTCGTCCAGTACTGTGGGGAAAAGTGGTGGGCCCATTAAGGCAATGACTGAAGGGGAATCATGAGGCGAAATGCTGAAGATGACCTGAGCTGAAGGCAAAGTGATTCACAGCCTTCCCTATCAATCACCCACTACGCAATTTAACAAGAGAAGAAACAAAAAGAACAAACAAACATAACTTACAATTATGAGTTTCTTAACTGACCCCAGAATAGTTGTTTTTAGATGGATATTGTCTGTTTTTGTTTGTATTTTATGCTTTTTATGGTTTTAAATTTTGTATATATCTTTTTAACGTTCAGTTTTTAACTTTTGTAACCCGCCCAGAGAGCTTCAGCTGTGGGGCAATATATAAATGTAATAAATAATAATAATTTATGGATAAAGAAGTGAAAATTCACTGAATGGCCCTGAAGCGTTTCCCTTGATTGGGCAGGAGGCAACAGACAGAATCTTCTTGATGAGCACTTTAAGAAACATTCTCATCTAAGCCAAATGAGGGGATCTGGGTGGCTACTAAGGAAAGGGCCTTTTCAGTGGTGACACCCTGGTTGTGGAACGCCCTCTCCAGAAAGGCCCGCCTGGTGCTTACATTCAGGCCTTTCCGGTGTCCGGTGAAGTCCTTTTATTCTCCCGAGATTTTTAGTTCAGTTAGTGCTTTAAATCTGGCACAGCTGCTGCTTTTTTAAAAACTTTGGTTTTATTCTGTTGTCTGAAAAGGGTGTGCTTTTTTCTATTGTTTTATTATCTTTTTATATTCTACGGTTTTAAGTTTTATTGTGTGAATCTTTTCTTGGATGGTTCAGAAATGTACTAAATAAAAAGCTTTCACCTGGTGAGCCGCACATGCTTTATAGATAACGTTACAGATAAAGAGGAAGAAGCAGGGTGGGAGAGGGGGGAAACCAATGCCTCGTACCTTGTTCCAATATCCAGCCAGCTTCCGTAATCTTTAACCAGAAAGAAGAAGTGCTGGGGGGAGAGAAAAGAACACAACTTCGTTCAGTAAATAAACATTGCATACTGATAATGACAAGGCTCAAATGCAGGTTTCCAAGTGTTTATTCAGGGCATTTAAATCTTGGAAGTAAAAGATGAACAGGCTCCATCAGATAATGTTTAACCGAACAACAAACAGTTCAAGAAACAAGTCATTCAGGACGTGGACCTGAAGAGGAGAGAGCGAGGTTCAGACTCCTGCTAAGCTCTGAATTCTCTGGGCCGTGTTTGATATCACCAATGCCGTGTGCAGGGGCAGTGCCAGACTATTTTGCGCCCTAGGCAAGGTGAGCTACTTTACACACACCCCGGCCCCCAAAAATGCCAACTTTGATTTTTAAGAACATATGTTTCCTGGAAAAAATAAGAAGCACAAAACTTGAAACTGCTAAATTTATTTTAAAGTGCAAGAAATACGTCATGCCAATTCTAGCAAACAAATCAGAAATGCATTATTTAAGAGGAATATCACCTCCAAATCATCCCCCCCAACTCACACGCGTGTGTGCGCGCACACACACACACACACACACACTCAGCATCGCTCACTCCAAACAAACACACGCATGAACACATGCATTCACTCAAAGACCCCATGCACCCATACATTCTCTCTCTCTCTCTCCCGCGCGCATTCTGGAAGTCTGAATGTGGAGCCGCCCCACCCCAGAGTCCCTGGCTTCGCTTCGGCTGGGCGGGCATGGGGTGCCATCTCGCCCGCCCAGGCCCAGCTGAATCGTCGGGCCAGGCCAGCTGACAGCCAACGTGCATGAGTGCTGCGCTGTGCCCGGCACCCCTCTTAGCTTGGTGCTCTAGGCAGCCGCCTGAGTGGCCTCTATAGTAGCACCGGCCCTGGCCGTGTGGCTTCTCTTGAGCCACCATTGTAAAAATATGGCCCACAACATGATCACTTCCAGGATCCACGCTCTACTTCATTAGTTACTGCTTGCCAAGGTGAGAATGATTCTTACTGGGAAGAGAGGGGGGTGCTGGCTTTGGCGGCAGCCAACTTCCCTCTTAACATCTAATGCCTGGACGATTTTTGGCAAGGAGTTTCCCCTCAGCTTCAGTTCCCCTTACTTATATCAATTACCAACCTAAATTACGTCATTAATGCAAAGCCCTTTGCACACTAAAGAGGCTGTAGAAAGAGCGGGCGCTTCCAGGTGGAGAGCTCCTAGCTCTGTCAATCAAAAGACGTGGGGCATATATTCCAACTTTTCTTTCTTAACAGGTTTGTTTGTAGAACAAAAGAAAATACAGGAGATGCGGTGGGAAACCCGGGAAGGTTACAAGTTGACAATGATGACATCTAGGTGCCCCATAAAATTCTGTGAATGAAACAGGGCAATTGTGTAACAAAAGCCTCACCTGGAAGCACCCCTTGTTTCTGGTGGCTGTCTAGAAGCCACAGCGTGATTTCCCTGAGCCCCTGAATACGGCCAAGTAGGGGGGCCCCGCACCAGTGGGGCAGGAAGCAGTGACTTTTCGGTTGCTGGCCAATAGGAAGGAACTCTATCTCTGGCTAGGGAAAAATGATATAATGCAGCTTTGTCCAACCTGATGCCCTCCAGATGTCTTGGACTTCAACTCCCATCAGCCCCAGCCAGTATGACAACAGAACAATAAACTATTTATATATGTGTAACGTAAACCTGATATGTATTTATATCTGCTACAATTACAATTATATGCAGCAAATTCCAAGAGAAGATACTGTTAATTAAGTGAAACAATTCTCAACTCTGAACTAGGCCTCTGGGCTGCAGAGCTGTTATCTAACTGCCAAATGTTCATACACACTCTTTAAACAGTGATATAATAGCATCTTCTGAATGGGCTATATACAGAGGAGTAATCACCTTGAATTTAGCAGTCTGTAGTTTGGGACCTGTAAATGTTTCCTCCTAGACATGAGTTTAAGCTGAATCAATTCAAATCAAACAATTGCCATGCTATTTCGGAAACTTATTTATTTTAATGATTATGTCTGAGAAAGGTTTTTAAAAAAACACATTAAATTGTTGACTACACTGTAATTAAAATTACAAGTCTCTGATCTCTAGCATTAGAAACGTTTCTTCTATGGCAGTAGCTCCATGATGTGACATAACAAAAGCAGAAGGTGTTGTCACTTCAAGAAGTAAAGAATAAGTGAGAACACACACAAAAGCCATAACCCCTCCCTTTACTGCTCTGAGCTTTATCACACCAGCGTTATACTGTGCAATCACTGCAAATTGCGTGCAAAGGACTCCGAAGTTTTCCAGCTTGTAATCTGCTTTGGCTGTGAAGTGCTCCCATGCATCCTGCTTTAATTGTGCTATAAAGCCAAAAGACCCGGCCTATTTTGCTACTAGTTTTGGAGCGAATCACTTGTTGTTTTCCGAGCGGCCACTGGGGGCGCAGGAGCAGGATTTGATACTTTCAGGCATTCAAATTAAACAAATGCTTACATCTGTGTAAGTTTTAAAGATAAAGACATCAAAACTGGCACAGTAATAGATATTAAGGAGAGCTTTAAGCATACCAAATTTGAATCGGATTGGGTCATCCGTTGATTTTTTATGATTTTTTTACATTTCCCCCCTTAAATCCTTTTCCGGGTATGCAAAGGATCTTAGGAGTGCTGCCACCCGGAGTGTGATTTAGCTAGCAACAACAGCAACAACAACAGCTTAGCGCTGTAGGGGATAATTTGAGGAAAACAGGGATGTGGGATGAAGCTTTTTGAAGACACATCCCTCCAAGCCAGGCATTTAACAGCATTTAACAGCATATGCCGAGTTTTTAACTGACCCGAGAATAGTTGTTTTAAATGGGTACTTTTTTAATATACTTTTGGTGGTTTTAAATTTTGTATATCTGTTTTTAATGTTCATTGTTTTAAACTTTTGTAAACCGCCCAGAGAGCTTCAGCTATGGAACAGTATATAAATGTAATAAATAAAATAAAATAAAATAAATATCATGATGTGAAAATACACTGCAGCCAATGGCTTTTGGTTGAAATTTGCATATTTTTCATATTTTTTAACAAGGCCATTTTGATGTTAGTAATTCCAGACCCTGAATTTACAGAGCAGGATGCTGAGAGAGGCTCCATCCCCCACACTGTGTATGCAAGCTGCATCATTTATCCCTTCTTGGGTTCCCTTCCCCGACCCTTCTCACTTGATAATTCTGATATCTCCTCTGAAAAATGAAGGCCAACATGACATATTTCCCTTTTGTTCTGAAGGCAGGGAAGCAAAGAATGAAAAATTAAACACGGCACCCAGGTGCATCTGGCATTCCCTTTCACTCACAGACCTGAACATTCAGTATGAAGTAGATGAAAACCTAGCAATCCTAACTTAAAAATAGCACAGTGAAAGAACTGAAATAATGAAGATTATGTCTCTTCTGATGCATTCACTAGATGATGTACAAAGGATTGTGAAGCGGGGGGTGGGGGCAGGGATTCTATCTGCAATTTATGCAGGGTTTCAATTCAACTCCCTGCCCTAGTTCTAGAAACTTTGAAGTCTGAAACTAATTCAGATCTCTCTTGATTGAATTAGCAGAGCTCTTCGGATTTTGATCTTGTTTGTACAGAATGTCCAACAGTAGCTTACCAAAGCCATAATGTCTGAAATCACAAGAACAATGAGGAAAAGCCTGGGGAAAAAAGAGAGACGTGTGTGTCAGAGGAAGACCATAATTCAGAGTTCAACAACAGTGCAACAACAAAGCTTAATATAATCCCAAGAATATGACAGAACGTGTTCAAAAGGCAAGGTACAATTCTCCTTTGATCTATTTTCTTAGCCTTATGTGTCCAGGGTTATCAAGACTATATACACTCTGTGCTATCAGACAGTGGGAGAGGAAATCAGAATGTTTTGCATCAAGGCAAGTGGAATTCCATGACCTGTTGAAATTATATAAAGTAAACCAGTTCCCTACAGTCACATATTTTTTACATAGTTTGTTTTACTTCCGCTACTCATGGGGCAGGGGAAAACTTTCCAGGACACTGAGATTCAAGTGATTACTAAAAACCTTGTTAAGCTCCTCCTCAGGCGTACAACATTTCACAAAAACACTTTTCAAGAATTATCTGCTTATTTATATTCCTAGCCACCTTTCTTTCAAGGAGCTCAAGGGTGGTATATATATGATTCGTCCTCTTCCCCCATCCATTTTATCCTCTTAACCACCCGCATGTGAGGTAAGAACCCAGACCTCCCCAACCCTAGTCAGACACTATAACCACTACACCACACTATTTGTTTATTTATTATTGCATTTATATCCTGGCTTTTTTCTTGCAAAGAACCCAAGGTGGCGTACATAATCCTCCTCCTCTCCACTCTGTCCTCACAACAACAACCCTGTGAGGTGGGTTGGGCTGAGAGTCTGTGACTGGCCCAAAGTCACCCAGTGAGATTCCAAGGCCAAATGGGGACTAGAACCTGGATCTCCCGACTCCCAGGCCGAGACTTTAGCCACTACACCACATTGGCTCACACTAAGATGAGCTCTACAGCCTTAAGGACTAGAAACTTGCTTTACAAAGAGAACGCTTTTTCTCAGAATCCTGATTTCTGCGGCCTGCACCAAATCAGCTGCTTTGGGCAAAGTGCCCACCCATCATCCATGCTATATAACAAACAATAGAGTGGATACAGCTACAAGGCAAGGCATGTTTTTGGCTGAAGCTTTAGAGTGATTTCTAAGAAAACATGGTATGAGGCCTCACACCTGCCAGGTACCCACCTTATACTTCCAGATAGGTAGGGGTATGGCAGGGCTGCGTTTTGTCAGTGATGAACCTAGAAAGCCTGCACAATGCAGTTGATAGAATGCTAGACTTCACCTAGGGAGATTGGCTTCAAATCCCTGCTCAGCTCATTGCAAGACCAACATCTCTTGGCCTGGCCTAGCCTACCTCATGGGGTTGTGAGGATACTGGTGCATACGTTACCCCAAGCTCCTTGGAAGAATGTATGATACAAATGTGATAAAATAAAAAGTTAGTTAAATGTCATACATGCTCTGAGTCACCCTTTTCGTTCATTTGCATAGTTTTCAAAATATGTCTGTTTTCTACAACCGAAAACTGTCTCTGGTGGTTCAACCTACAGGACTACTGTTGTAGTCCAACAGATGTTGGACTACAACTCCCATCATTCATGACCACTGACCATGCTGGCTGGGGCTTTGGGTTCCAACATCTGCCAGGACAGAATTTTCCCAACCCCATGCGTTATAGCTATTTGGCCTGAGCCCTGATCTCTTCACTGGAGTCTCTCTCACCCCTTAGCCTTGCTGAGGTATTTGCCAGAACACAGCTGGGTTAAAAGTGTCCAGAAGGCAGCGCTGGGCAGGCAAGCCTTTCCCCCAACAGCCCTGGGCCTCTGCAGAGCTTCTCAGTAGCGTTTCTTAGCATGTTCAGCTGAACGTGCTTGGAAGCACTGGCACGTTCGGGAACTCCAGATAAGGTCCAAGCACGGAGAGCCTTCTACCCATATTCTGCAGAGGAGTTGCACGCCCAGGGATGTTGGGGGTGGGACTTTCATGTGCACCTGGAGATAGAATCATAGAATCATAGAATAGCAGAGTTGGAAGGGGCCTACAAGGCCATCGTGTCCAACCCCCTGCTCAATGCAGGAATCCACCCTAAAGCATCCCTGCTTTAGGGGCGGGGCTTCTATACGCACCTGGGGACATTGGGGGGATGGGCCTTCCATGGGCACCCCTGCCACCAGCACACTTTTAACATTCAGCCAAGCATCTGAACAAGCCTCTTATGGAGGCAAGCTCCCAGTTACAGCTCTCACCTTCGTCAAGAGTAGTAAGACAGCTCTCAGTGCCTGCACCAGAACTTTATGTTTATTTGTTCCAGGCTGATAAGGCAGTCTCTCTTCAGCGAAGGCCATTAAATGACAAGACCGCACCCCCCCCCCCCAAATCAGGTTCATGAATGGTTGAGCGTTGATTTCCACTTAGCCCTGAGGCACAAGAAACTAGTTATCCGAGTCTTTGGTATACAAGACCATTTGTGTTCGGAAAAAAGCACATTTCAGCGAATGAAATGGACTATGAGCAAGTGAAGTGAAATACTGCTAAAGACCTTTTCATTATCTTTATCTTTTCATTAAGCGATTGAAATATTAGGCCACGTGAAAACTGTTCTAAATCGCTAATGACTGGTTTTGCCAGGGACTTGCACTAAAGTAATGCTGCAAACAGCTGACCTAGTAGCAGGAAGAGGAGATGGGTCATTAACTGTAATAATAATTTAATTCGTAAGAATTATAATTATAAGAGTGCTATCAGTTACAGTGTGAAATTTCATTAAAAAGTGCTATACCATGGCACTGAGCAAGATTGCCACAATAGCATCTAACAAATGATCTCCCTCGGAGAAAAACCAAAATCTGGTCATATTATTAAGAATCAACTCGGTAAATTAACTATACCTTACAAGATCATTAAAAAATGTGACAATTCCAGTTCCTGCAGATTAGTTTACAAGCTTCTTTGCCTTTGCAAAGCACAACGGGTTCCATCACATTGTTGAAATTACCGTCAAAACATTCGGCGATGATCCCACAGGGAGATAAATATATGTACCCGTCAACTAATAAGACAGCAAGAAATCACCCGAACGAACTTTCATTGTTTATGGGTCCACGTCACATTCAGGATCATAAACAAACAAAAACACACACTCTTCATTAAATGTGAGAGTATCCTTAACCACAACCCTTCCTCTGCATAGATTAGAAGTATGTTCTCTTACAGCATACAAAAGACAGAGGACATCAAATTCTATAGGCAATACTAATGATGGTACTGAAAAGCTTTGATTGGACAACAGATAGGGTGGCCAAGTGTCTCCTTTTATAGAGGAGAGTCCTCTATTTGAAGAGCAACCAGAAGGTTGCTCTTTATTTTGAAGGTGTCCTCTATCTGAAGGGCTGCCTTGGCCAATTCCAGTATAAAAGATAAAGAACCATCAGCCCAGGGGCCTTGAAGCTACCCACCAATAGCACCTGGACAGCAGGTTGAGCAAGGCACACAGGTCCCCCCGGTTGCAGTCTTCCCCGCTATGGTGAGATCTAATGAATTTCTATTTAAATTATAATCATTTGTAAATTTGCATCTATAAATGTAATGCACATTTTATGTAAATACACATTTTATGTAAATACATATTTTATGCAAATCCAGGCTACCTGGGCTCCCCAGAGGGCCACGCCCACTCCCCTGGCTCCACCCACTCTTTACCCAGCCAACAATGGTTTGGTGGTTTCCGAAGTTTTCTGCATCCCTCCCCCTCCAATTTAAAAGGTTGAAATTTCTTACCTAAATGTGGCAGGAAGAGCTTTAAGCTAATAGATGCTGGCATTTTTTGTGGCTTTGCCCATCCTTTTGCCTTTAACCCTCACCACTGGACTGAGGCTCTCGACTGCTTTTCCAAAATTGAATTTGCCCTCTGGCTGAAAGAATTCCCCACCCACCCTGCTCTACATGGAGTGCCTACATCACACCTTATTTTAGGTGCGTGGAGGTGGCGAGGGAGTGTGAATGCTCCGCCACTGCACTGTTTATCACCCCCCTACCCCCAATAAATGCCATAGCCACCCTAAGGCATATAGCTATGCTAGTGGACAATCAGACGACTCACAAGAGGTATCTATTTGATGAGCTGTACCACTTCAAACTTCAAGGAGGAGAAATCATGTTTCAATGGGCATGGCGATATCCCGGGGATCGTCCCGGGATCATCCCTGTGCATCCACATGATGCACAGGGCATCCCGGGAGCAGAGAGGGATGATCCCTGCATTTCCCCGGGATACACATTTTTCTTGCTTTTCCCCGCAGTCCTGGGATTATCCCAAGACCGTGGCACGTGTTGGCAGCCATCCCAGTATAGTACTGGCTCCTCACGAGTAAGTGCAAGGAGCCGGGCAAAAGGCACGGAGCTCTGCAAGTGCTCTGTGGCCATCAGGGGGGAGCAAGATCAGAGATTTTTTTAAAAAACACACAACCCACCTACCTTTGTGCTGGTGCGCTCAAGCTTCTTAAAAAAAATGGCGGGTGTGACGTCCTCTTCCTCCTGGGACATTGCGCACCGCGTGTAGACGAGGGGCACGATCTCACGATCATCATATCACGAGATCATCCCCCTCGTCTAGCCATGCCCAATGTTACCCCATGAACACCTGCATATAGAAAACTAGCATGCCCCCAAAAGCTTTCTACCATGCAGTCTAGTGGATGTATAAGTGTCTCCTGGTTAGAATCATAAATACCCACAGTCCTGCAGATTATGCGGAAAGAACAGTTTTGTATTGTATACCTACAATACAATATCCATGGAAAATAGATGCTTCTAAGAACACAGTCCCGGTTTGGTCACACGGGGGGGGGGGGGGGGATAGTTTTAAACAAACTTTTTTAAAAATCAGATTTGATCAGCTTGAATTCTTTCTACAGTGAATGAACATGGTTAATTGTGTCTAATGCTGGGATTTACAAAGCAGTCGCTTCAGACTGTTTCACTTTTATCCCATAATAGAACCCAAAGCAACTGCTGCTTCGGTAAAAGCATTTACTGTACCTTTTAGATGATAGCTGGGTTGTGACTTGAACAGCTTCAAAAGCACATGACACAAGAACAAAGGGGATTGCAATCTGTTGAGGACATAGAATTACATTAAGCTAATGGCAATCTCTTCGCAAACAAAAGAAGAGCCCAAAATTAACATCGGTAGTATTTTTTGAGACAGTGAAAGTTAAGCCTTACAAAACTCGTAATATAACAGCTCCCATTAAGACATTTTATTTGGGTAATAGATGTGTTAACTTCAGTCATGGCAAGGTAGATCCTGTGCAATACATTAAGACACATTAACAAGCTTGGATTTTATTTTATCATTTCTGACACTGTGGTTAGTATTTTAGACACGTTATTAAAATATAGGGAATGTGTTATGTCATTGGGTTCCCCCCCCCCACCTCCTGCTTTCAAGGTATATTTCCCAGGAAGGGGGTATAAAAAAGTGAGAGAGCCAGAGGGAAGCGAGGGAGAAAACCAGAACATGCAAAAGAAGCAGCCTGGAAAAGTCTAAACATAGCTAGGGTAAAGGAACTTGCGTTTTTGCAACTTTTACTTTCCTATAATGCCTTTTGTATCACTCAGCTTTATTGAGAAAATACCTTTCATTGTGATTTACTTGTTTTAATTTACTAGTAAACTGTTGTATTAAGCCAAGTGTCTAGAGTGTCCCTCACCCCACGTCTACAACCGAAACCCCACGTTACTGGGAAGGGGAAGGGGAAGGAAGGATGGTGGAACACTCAAGGAGGCAAAAGATCCTTAAGGAGTTGCTCAGGGGATCCAGGTCATAGGTGGTTTGTAATAGCGTTTGGAGTTTCCAGTGCACGTATAACACAATAATCTGAGATCTGAATTAACGTAACACTGTTGTCTGGTGAGGTTTGGAGGTGTGGGTGGTGATGTTGCATAACCTCATAGCGCGCCATTAGCTCTTCTTCAATGCTATCTCTCTGCTGTGGGGTTTTAAGTGGTGCGCTCCTGAGCTGCAGATAGTGAGCTCTGCTACCTTATTAAGGCAGAATGAGGAATGATCAACAAACCTCTTGTCAATTTCATCTCATTTTTGCCTGGAAACTGTGGCAGGATTCCTGGAGAGACATCAATTCCTTTTCTTTTTAAGTAAAAGTAGCTTCACTTTAGTACTCATGTGCAACACACTGCTTTTGATGTGAACATCACCCCCCACCCCGCCACACACAAACACACATTCTCTTCTCTTCATAGCCATCCTAATGGGCTTTGGTTTTTTAGAGTGTGTGTGTAAGTGTGTTTTGCTACAAGCAGCAGCTCCAAGTATAAATTCATACAGAATTCTACGTATTATTTTCCTGCGGTAACATAATGCCACAGGAAAATAATACACAATGTGGCGTAGTGGCTAGAGTGTCAGACTGGGAGTTGGGAGATCCAGGTTCTAGCCTCCACTCGGCCATGGAAGCAACACAAGGAACAGCAAATTGGAGTATTAGTAATATACCATTTAAACACATTTTACATAAATGAGGCATATGCATGGGTGTGTATATATTAATTACAGTGCAGTGTAGTGGCAAAAGTGTTGGTCTGGGAGTTGGGAGAACCAAGTTCTAGGCCCCGCTCAGCCATGGAAACCCACTGGGTGACTTTGGGCCAGTCACAGACTCTCAGCCCAGCCTACCTCACATGGTTGTTGTTGTGAGGATAAAATGGAGAGGAGGAGGATTATGTATGCCGCCTTGGGTTCATTGGAGGAAAAAAGGCGGGATATAAATGTAATAAATGAATGAATGAATGAATAAATAAATAAATATTATTTTAACAGTATTCATTTTTAGTTTGACAGAATAAACAGTACAGATTAGAATATAAAGAAAATGTAAAAATAGCAGAAAAAACAGGCTAAATAAAACGTATGTTAAGATATGACCAAATTAAAAACATGGGGTAGTATCCAACGTTAGTCCTAAATAGAGTAGACCCATTGGAACGAATCAGACTTAAATTAGACAAAACTAACGCAAGTCCCATTCATTTCAATGACTCTAATCAACATAGGATTAACAATGGTTACTGCCATAGTGTTTTATATTTAAGATGTATTACAAGAACACAGGTGTTCCTGCACCAAATGGCATGTCATATGTTAGATTTGCATCACAATCCTATCCGGGTTTACTTAGAAGTAAGAACATAAGAACTGCCATGCTGGATCAGACCAAGGGTCCATCCAGTCCAGCACTCTGTTCACACAGTGGCCAACCAGCCATCGGCCAGGGATGAACAAGCAGGACATGGCGCAACAGCACCCTCCCACCCGTGTTCCCCAGCAATTGGTGCACACAGGCTTACTGCCTTGAAGTCCCACTGGTTTCAACAGAGCTTATTGCCAAGTAAGTGTGCATATGATTGCCAGCTTAGCCAATTAGATGGCAATGTTCCCTAAAGAGGCAATTACTAACCTTCAACAAGAGCAAAGCTCCCATCAGGAAAGGGCTGAACACCGTCAAGAAGCAATAGACCGAAGTTGGATCAAAGCTAGACGCCCAGGATGATAAGAAAATATACATTATCCATATGTATTTTTGCAAGCAATACTTTCCACAAGGAAATAGCAGACATATTTTTTCTGCTATAAAAATGTGGCACATTATGTAATAATCTCACTGATGGTTTGTTCATATTGCTTCTACTTTTGCAGGTTGACTTCAGGGTTTTTCATGTTACAACTTCTTGCCTGTTACCTAAAACTATAAACTGATGTATAGATATTTTAAAATAGCACCTTTGGTTTTGCAAAACACTTCCCAACCTCTGTGTTTCACAACTGTCAGGTCACCACTTGGATGTGTCCAGACAAAGATTTTTATGCACGCTGCTGCAGGGCACAAGAGTTGGCACATTTCTTGCCGCTACTCATGATCCGTTGCTACTTATGCACCCATTTCCTGGGGGGTTTTCCCAACATAGAACAACCCATGAGATACGTCCCAGCTTTTGTGCAATTTGTCTGGGCCAAAATCTCAGGCCTTCCTTCTTTTCAACCACTGTCCCATGCTATTCCTCTTTCACTATCAAATTTGTAGTTATGACCAATAGGAAAAGCAAGATGTGTATGTGTGTGTCTAAGACACACAGTAAATGTGTGCCGTAGCACATCCAGGCATTCACCCTAAGCACTTGCTCATTTTATCTGCTAAGACTAGCTGTAAAGATTGAGAAGTTTTTCCGTGACCTGAACCACCGGATTTAGCATGGACCCAAGCAAAGACAAAAAGGGCTTACAAATTGTGAGGTAGAAGACTTTATTAAGACTAAAGGTAGGGTAGATACATGGGAAGAATAACTAAAAACAACTTGAAACATGCATAGCATAAAAACCCAGTAGCAGATAAAACAATCACATCTTAACTGTGACTACTCACTTATAAGCAGGGCCTTGCCTCCCCACCATGTTTCTCTTCACATCCTTTGGTTTGGCAAAGACCAAACAAGGAGTTTGGGGCAGGTCCCCAACTATAAACTTTTTCTCCTGTTTCCTCTTGCCCTCCACCCTCCTTCCTCAACCTCTGAGATGACTCACAGCATTGAAGTAGGTAAGAAGCGTCTTCCTGGCACCAAGGCTCTTTGTCATTTAGAACTTGCGCATATTAATACCAAACTAAAACTACCCTTTCCGAACTACATCACCCATTTGTCCTCTGCCCAGCGCAGTCTATCTGCTCTCCTTCACACTAGCTACTTCACAATTTGATGGAATTTCATGCAACGCTCAACAGAGGGCTGCTGCCCAGTTGCATCCTCTGCCCGTACTCCATACCATTAAGCCAGATATGCCTATAGGCTAGGGTGACCATATGAAAAGGAGGACAGGGCTCCTGTATCTTTAATAGTTGCATAGAAAAAGGGAATTTCAGCAGGTGTCATTTGTATATATGGAGAACCTGCTGAAATTTCCTCTTCATTACAACATTTAAAGCTGCAGGTGCACTGCCCTCTTTTAAATCTGGTCACTCTAGTATAGCTCCTGCACTTTAACTGTTGTGATGAAGAGGAATTTTCACCAGGTTCTCCATATATACAAATGACACCTGCTGAAATTTCCTTGTCTATACAACTGTTAAAGATACAGGAGCCCTGTCCTCCTTTTCATACGGTCACCCTACTATAGGCCATTTCCCAATGTTCCTCTGGTCCACAACCAACAGCCAACGATGCTGAGCAGGAGCACAGAAACACAGGGAAACAGCATGGCTAAACCTGACTAATGGTTGTGGGATAAAGGCATGAGACCACAGCATGGAGCTGCTGTATCTTGCCCCTCTGCACTTCCACCCTCAAAGTTCTCTGTTCCTCTTTTGAGCATTCTTCATCATGTTTACTCAAGTGTGGTGAGCGGACAGACTCAATTGCACAAATTCTGTACTTATTAAGAAAAAAAAAGGTGGGGAAGAACACTCCACCCATCCCAGTAGCCTGCAACCTCAAGGGATGCACGCACATGTGGCGTGCATGTTCCGAAAACGTGCAAAGAGACAGAAGTGAAATGACCTGCAACAAGAGCACCCATCTGGATGCATCCGTACCTCCATTTTACAGCTGGCAAAATCTCAAAAGCCAGAGAGAGGAGGCTTTTCAGGACCCTGCATACCTTTGCCCCTCCTTGTGACGAGCAGAAACAATATTATGAAAAATAAGAAACATCACAGACTATGGAAAATAAAATAAAGGATGCAATGATAAGAAAAGCTTGATCAAGTTGCATCGTCCAAAGAGAGTTCAGCTGAAACAGAGCAGAAGCATTGCAATCATTTCTTTTCACCCAACTTCTCTGGATATAGCTAACGATAGTTACCTGTTAACAGAAGCTATGTTTCCAGTACCGAAAAAGGCTGTCACTATGAAGAAAACCTGCACAGCGCTAAGGAAAATGCAAACTGACACACTTCTTTCATGTACCAAAAATATAAGAAAGCAGCATTTCTGACGACAATTTTGCATCACAATCGTAAGGTAAAGGTAAAGATCTCCGGGTCACTCCAGCATCCTGGGCTTAGATCAAATAAGGACTTACAGTGCATGTCTGCCCATTTTGTTCAAGGGAAAGTGTGCATAGGGCTTCAACCTCAAGTCAGGAAAAGCACATCAGCCAGATCTCCTGAGACCTACACTAAAATAGCCTTGGCAACCTATTATGTGTTTTACTCGCATTGCAACGATACGTTTACAAATGACGGGGCGTCCCCTGAAGAATGCATAACAGATGTTACACCCTCCCATTTCCTCGCCAACTAATACATTTCAGTCCCTCAGTTCAGGCACTATTTTCTGTACATATCGAAGAGAGGTAGGGGAAAGAAGGACGTGTGCCATTAGAGTACCCGCTTCCAAGCCTATCATGCACAGAGGTGAGGAGTAATGTTTGCACAGGCCATTAGTACACTGTTGGAATACACTTCCAAAGAGATGCATTTGCCTGAATGAGAATTTACTGATCGATGTAAACATATTCTCTGCAGCCCAGGAAGGCTCTCTCAGAGGAAGACTCAACCAGCACCCCGTAACCAATCTAATGCACCAACTCGTTCCCTTCCAGCTCATTCCCTCCTGTATCCTAACATTGTGTTAGATCCACATGACTCTTAAAATGTCAACTGAACTAACAGTAGCTGTGAAACTGAAAGAGTCTTAAAGCATGGCCGTTTTGGTTGATCAGCTCCCATGATCAAATGGGAAACGCTAGACAAGGGAAGTGTAATACAGCGGTTTTAACAGGGTCAGAGCAAGTAGTATTTACCTGTTTAAACCAGCCCTTGTAACTGTTGAGAGGTGAAGCCGATGAAAGAAAAGCCTGCCTGAAGTGAGGCAGATTAAGGGAAGCAGGAGCCGGAGTGACCTCTCTGGCCCTTCTCCCAATTCCCCAGCCTCAGTCTTGAGCTTGGCAAATGTGGGCACTGTGGCGTTACACTCCACAAGTCAGTTCCCAAATGTATGTCTGCAGTTTGTAAGTCTGTGTTGAGTTTTGAATGTTGGCCTGAGTGGGCGGAGTTAGAATGTCTTGGGAGGGGGAGGAGTGATATATAAGGGAATGACTGAGGGGATTGAGGGAGACTTGTTAGGTACTCTTAGAGTCTTTAGTGCTCTCTGTGTTTAGGGTACTTAAGTTCTGGGAAATTTGAGGTTCACTGTAGAGAGTGGTGTCTTTGGAGTGTGGTGTGCACATAGTTGATGTACATTAATCAATACAGATAATAAAGAAAGCTCAGGAGTGATTGGGTGAGAGAAAGGAAAGTGCATATGTGAATGAGTGAGAGAATTGGATGAAAGGTTTCAAAAAGGTTTTAAAGGTTTTATTTGAAACAAAGCTGGTGAACTTTTAAAAATAAATTTTAATTATTTTGTTTTTAACTACCATAAAAATCCCACGTGCCTGTTTGGCATTTATCATCTGAGGTTTACACATTTAGCACCCACTCTGACAATAATTCTCCTCAGCACATATAACTCACAGTGTTTTATTTTATATATTGAAATCCTTCTCCATTTAACCCCTTTCTCCACATAGTTTGGAGGAAGGTGGTTTTTATCCCTTGCCTCAGGCGTATCAAGCGGTGGTGCTTGGCTTGAGCAGGGAGTAGCCGTGGCCAGGCTTGGTGTTCAGTGCCTGTGTCGTGGCAGGCACCTCTACCGTTCTTTTGAAAGTGTTTTCATTTGCGGTGTTGCTGGGCGTTTTTGCAAGCTTGGCATTTTGATGTCGCGTTGTGCGGCGTCAGGGAAGCTGCATTGTAAATAAGGAAATCCAAGGCACGTACCTCACAGGTGTGTTCATCTCACTTTTTAAAATTTAGTCACTTAATGGCCCAGCCATACAACAGGCAAAAGGCTCTTCCCGGCGAGATTTATAACTACAATTCTTTTACCATGTGGCAGAGAAGGGGAGGGAGGGAGAAAAAGCAGAACAAGACAAAAGGGTGGGGCTGGAGTCTACTAAGGATGTTCAACACACACAATATTAATCCTGTTGTGGAAGATCAGGCTAACAGATGTTTTGGGACCTTCACAACAGCCTAGCTCATGAGTCCTAACAACTTTTTGGAAATTGTTTTTGATTACTTTAATTTTAAAACCTGGACACCGTATGTAGGTTCGATAGAGCAACCATAACGTTACGAGACATGCTTTCATTACACATAGGCATTGCCTGTCCTATCGACAAGCACTTTGCCTGTAATAACTCAGCAGTGATTCCAGGTTATGCCCATCCCAAGAGACAAATATTTGGACTTTGAAAGGCACAAATCATTTGAGCATAACCCCCTTCTTCCCAGAAGCAACTGGTTTTATCACTTTCACTCTGACAGCTAGCCCAAGCCACGGTGATGTGAATTTCTGTGCCACAGCTGAAGCTCTCCCAACGAGGCCTTTGCTCAAGAGGAAAAGGATATGAAGAAAAAAGATCGCCGGATGTCATCCACATGGAGTTGTCGAAACTGCGCTATATCAGTAGCGTACGAAAAGCTGAGAGCAGCAAGCTATAAAGACAGCAGAAGAGAAATCAATAAAGTAATGTCAGTCGGTATCACATTGATATTAAAGGTATATTTTCCAGGGAGCAAATGAGAAATTAAAGAGTTGTTCCTTCAAAAAAGCCAGCCTGTATTGCGATAAAAGTCTCTTCTGCTACAGTTTTATTATACTTTAATGACTCTCTCAAGAAAGTTATCGTTCAACTAGGATGATCAAGTGGAAATACTTCTACTGCCTTAGGTAAGGAAATAACTCCCCAACCTTTCCATTTGCGCTCTTATTTCTCCTTCCTTTTTCCAAATGTATAGGAAAGAGACGTATTTTCATAATTCACAAAAGATTATTTTGCAGCTCAAGCAGCATCTTCCAGTGAGCTTCGGAGAGAAGGAATTTATGCGTCAGATCACCACGGCAGGTTAACTGACTTCCCTATGATGTAGCGTTGATTTACAGCACCTGATAACATCTTCTTTCCAGTGCTCCCATATTAGATCAAACCCCGGATATGCAGACATTAGGTTACTCTAGAACAAATTAAATCAAAGAGTTGGAAGGGACCTTGAAGGTCATCTAGTCAAGCCCCCAGCTCAATGCAGGATGCAACTACAGCATCCCTCACAATTGGCCATCCAGCCTCTGTTTAAATCCGTCCAGTGAAGAAGAGCCCACCATTTCCAAAGGCCATCTGTCTCTCTGATAAGCAGCTCTCACCATTAGGAAATCTCTCCTAATGTTTCACCTGAAATCTGCTTCCCTGCAATTTCCACCCATCAGTTCTAGCTCTGCCCTCTGGAGCCATAGAGAACTATGCTCCATCATCTATGACAGTTTTTCAAATATTTGAAGACGACTATCATATCTCCTCTTAATCTTCTCCAGGCTAAAGATACTCCGGTTCCGTTCAGCAGACACATTAAACCATGGCTTTAACCACAGTGGTTAAGCCAGAAAGCTGGGCTGTGTTCAGAAGACACCTTAAACCATGGCTTTAAACACGGTGGTTAAGCCAGAAAGCTGGGCTGTGTTCAGAAGACACCTTAAATCATGGCTTTAACCACAGTGGTTAAGCCAGAAAGCCCACCTGACTTCCAGAGGCAGGGAATTCCATAGGAGGGGGGCTACCACACTGAAGGCTCTTCTCCTGGTGGACTCTAATCGGAGGATGAGTCTATGTGGAACCAGCATTTAAGTGTGAAAGCAAAAGGAAGTGCAATTTCCTCTTGTGCATTTGTAGTATTTCACTGTACTACAGGGCCACCTAGAGGTTATGCAGCAGAAAAACTACATTCCTTGTGTAGTGCTTGGATCTCAGTTCTGTGATAAAACCAAAGTAGATACAGCAGATTAACAGCCTCATGTACAAAAGCTCTAAGAGGTGCTTCCTCAGGATAAATGTCATTACACTAAAGCATTACCTTTGGCTTAAGTGAAACTCCATAACGTTGTACTGCTTCTTGTTCCAGATTTATCCACACAAACATCAACAAAGCCAATGCCAAAGGGAACAGGGCTTCATATCTGCATCGACACACATTTTGGCAGTGAGTGAAAATAAAGGAACCAAGACATTGATTTTATTTCTCCATCACCACCCCTTTCATACGGAATGCTAACCATGGGCAGTGGGGCAGAGGAGACTCCTTCACAACTGATGGCCACAGTAAAGATGAGATCTCAATATTCAAGTGAGCGTATTTCACCTCATTTGCGTATCACTTTGATTAAGGCAGCAAACAACAAATAATTGGAAGACATGTTGACAATTCTTCCTTAATTTGAAACAATTATTTTTCAAGGGTAACTACGTTCTTGGATGGAAGAACTGAAAACTGAATGATCCAAGCCTTTATTCTTATTTGCCTTCCCTCTTCTGATCTTTTACCCTTTTGGTGGAATGTGGAGGGAAGGCCTCGCATTTGCTAGCATATTTTTGTAGCCATAATAGTTAGAGACTTGATTTTGAATTAAAATGTGTGTTCTTAGAATCACAGAACCATAGAATAGTATAGTTGGAAGGGGCCTATAAGGCCACCGAGTCCAACCCCCTGTTCATACACCTTAAAGCATCCATGACAGATGGCTGTCTAGCTGCCTCTTGAATGCCTCTAGTGTGGGAGAGCCCACGACCTCCCTAGGTAACCTGTTCCATTGTCGTACTGCTCTAACTGTCAGGAAGTTTTTCCTGACTGTTAGAGCAGTACAACAATGGAACCAGTTAATTGTGAATAAACACTATCATGTGGATTATACAAATGTGCCTGGAAGTTCCACACTGACCACTGGCTGAGTGCTTACTACACTGTAGAGACCTATGCCAGCTCTGAGATTTAAAACACACATAGGAAACATCTGGAACTGTTTGTCTTATGGGTTAAATGCAAGGGTAGATTTGAAAGAACCTGGCAAAATGAAGTATATGATTTCAAGTTGCTTAATGTATACCACAACTCTCCCACCCGCCCCACACAAAACGTACTGAAATTCATTCATAAAGAAGAGAATTACCCTGTGCTAAGCAGAAGGTATGTTGACATCAAAGAAAGCAATATGCTCATCAGCCGCAGGAAAAGAAATGTAGAGCTGAGTAGTGGCACTATCAAGGATAAAGCTGCAATGGATAAAGTATTATCTGTCAATGCAAAAAATTACTTGAATACCTCCACAATGGATCCCAAAGGTTGAAACAGTGGATTACTCCTGAGCTATCAGCTAATTTGCATTCACAGTCTTGGAAGATATGATGCAGTAGAATGGCGGTGGGGTGGAGTGTCTCATTCTTCACTCTCTGGGGAAAATGCCGCTGCGTAAAGGTTACACAGGCTACAACTATTTTGAGTTTACGTCATGAAAAAGGAGGATATTTTGGATACAATTTTCCATCGGATTTCTTGCCCTTCCTCCAGTACAGAGATTTGCATTGGGGCAGGGGGAAGCTAAATGGGGTGGCGGCCAGATGACCCACCCACCCAGCCGTTTGGGGCTGGGATGACATCAGTGGAGGAGGCCACCGCACCTAGCGTCATCCAGTCCCCAGCAGAAAGGCAAGATCACATAACACAAACTCACGGCGTCTGTGGATCATACCATCTAGGATTGGAATTCTGAGTGGAGGTGGGCAGAGTTTGGGTCAAAATAAGTTTCCCCAAGAACAAGGTGAGGGAAGGATCGTGGCTCCAAAGCACATCTAGAGAACACCCAGGCAGAGTTATAGCCAGAACAGGCTCCGTCACATTGCTGATTAGTCATTCCTCAAGCTCCGGATATAAAAAACAACATTTGAGCCAAGGTTGACCAGTCATAAGTCCTGGAATTGCTTCCGGAGCTTTACCTGTTCAAGTCTGAACATGTAGGGGGATAGAGAAGTGGGGCTATGTATGCTGGCCCCGCCCCTTCAGTTTAGACCTTGCCCAATCGCGTGGAGAGCTCTACTTGCGTTGAAATGAACACGAGTAGGACTCCAGTTCAGGCCTTTCCAATTCAACACGACAACGTGCACCCATGTTTCATTTGGTACTCTCCAACCACATTAAGCCTTCACGCATTCAGGCAAATGCCTGAACAGGGCTAGATATGCAGTAGTAACACAAAGACCAAGCTTTTGAGAATGTGGGAAGTATTTTCCCCCCCTCACTGATAAGTAACCATGGCCAACCATAACAATTAGAGACCAGGCCCTCCAGCTAAGAATGAATGGTTTCGAGGTAGGCTTTTGCTCAAGCACATCTATTTATTATTATTTTTAAAAAAAACGAATCGTGGTATCTGCGTTCCAGCACAAATCTGTGTTCTCTGCAGTGGCTCCACACCTCTGGATCGGCTTCCATTGGAGAGTTCATCAGGGCCACTTCTTTGCAGTTTTTCAAGAAGAGAAGAACCACCTGTGTTCGCTTGCCTTTGTATAATGTCTGGGCTTCTGGTGTTATTGGTAAGTCCTCTTTTCACTGGTTTTTTTATTGGTAATCTCTGTTTTTATGGGATTTTATTGGATATGTTATTATGGATTTTAACTGTATCCACTTTGTGTGGTTTTTATCTTGTACGCCTCTTTGAGAGGGTTCTACCCTTAAAGGCAGTCTAAAAGTAATTTTAAATAAGTAACTAAATATAAAGCACAAACTATAATCTTGAAACAGTCAACGTCACCCATATTCTCCTGCCCAGTGTCTGGAGTAGCTTGCATGTATATATATACATACATATGCATGTAGACCTAGAGTTCTTTTCAGTCATGTTTCAGCGAGTGCTGAAAACCAACGAAACGTTCCAGAAACAAGAGAGTGTTTGATGCATCCCTTGAGGGACATTTATATTACCAAAGAGCGCTTTTCTTTCTGGCTGTAACTTAGAAGCAGAATGCATGAAGCTGTCAGACTTGGCTCCTGCCAAGGAGAGGATGGGGTGGGGAGGAAAGCAGAGGTACAGGTAAAGCAAGGCAAAGGCCAAAGCAATCTGTATTCACCTTGAGCAGGGAAAGCAAAGAGATTCCTAGTTGAGAGAGCAGGCAGGAAGTCTGACCCAGAAGTCTTCTATGGCTGTGTTCAGAAGACACCTTAAACCACGGCTTTAACCATGGTGAATAATTCAAAAAGCCTTATTCGCCGTGGTTAAAGCCATGGTTTAAGGTGTGTTCTATGAACACAGCCTGTAAGTGTTAGAGGGCTATCACCTAACCTACTCTGGTTTATGGCTATTAAGAGACTTCTAGTGCTGAACATGTGTCTTCTACCTTTGCTCATGCTGCGAATGGCAGACCTGAGACAAAAGTCGAGAGGGTCTGGGAGGCAAAGGGGGTGAGAATAGCCAGCCTGGAGCAGCAAGAGCAAATTTCCTAGATGCTGAGATAAAAGCAGCAAGCCAGACTTTTCAAAGCCTTTCGAGAGGTCAGGGTGCATGGTGCCCTTGAACTGTCAGCAGCTGGAGAGAGCAGAAATTCCAAGTTCTGTGCTTACACATAATACAAGTATCAAGACATGTTTGTTTTGCAAACAGAAAAGAAAGGTTCAACACTTGGAAAGGCCCTTATTCAAATTCATGTCAGGTTTTGAAAACTGTTCTTAGAAACAGTCTACGGTTTGGGGTTGAACATTTGGTACCTCATTAACTAACCATACCAGCTTGGACTTGCTGGTATACGGAACACAGCAGCTGCCTTATATCACATCAGACAATTAAAAACACACACATACACTGCATTTATATCCCCCCCGTCCTCCAAAAAGCTTAAGATGGTGTACATGGTTCTCCCCTCCTATGGGAAAAAAAGATTACAATGGGGCTGTTCGCACGTAACGACAATCCATCAGTTTAAACGATAGGTTGTTGGCTGTGTGTGGGACGGAGGGAATGGATGCACTGCCTGCAGCACAACCCTCCTCTTCCTCTTTGCTGCATAACCCACAGCTGGCTCAACAACCCACCATTGGTGCACCCGCTCCTTCCTGCCCCTCAGCTTTTAAACTGATGGGTTATTGTTGCATGTAAATCAGGTTGTCTTCGGGGACTGTTCAGCATAGAAAAAAAAGGCAAGTGGAGACATGGTGGAGATCTACAAAATCATGCATGGTATGGAGAATGTGAATAGGAAGACATTTTGCTCCCTCTCCAATTATACTAGAACCTGGGGTTGGTCCCATGAAGCTGAAGGGTGGGAGATTCAGGACAGATAAAAGGTAGCACTCCTTCATACAATGCATAGTTGTAAGCTGCCCAGAGAACTTCAGCTATGGGGCGGTATGAAGTTCGCTACTGCAAGGTGTAGCGATGGCCACTGATTTGGATGGCTTTAAAAGAGAGCTTCAGCTATTAGATGGTATAGATATGTAGTAAATAATAAATAAATGGGGATTACACAAAATCATGGGGGATAAGGTTATCAAAGACTATTAGTCATGGTGGTTACATTTTACCTCCATATTGGAGGCAGAATGCCTCTGTATACCATTTGCTGGGAAAGGTCCTGCTTCCCATAGACAATTGTTTGGCCACTGTGTGAAAAAAAATGCTAAACTAGACTGCTGACTCAGCATAGCTCCTCTTCTGAGGTAAATTACTCAGAGAGATTGTGACTGGCTCAAAGTCACCCAGTGAGCTCTGTGGCTGAGAGGGGATTTGAATCTGGGTCTTCCTGCTCTAGCTCCAACACTCTAATCACTACACCATACTTTCTTTTGTCCATTAAGCTCACTACTGTCTACTTTGCCTGGCAGCAGCTCTGGCAGTCCCTAGAGGAGCCTTTCCCTCATGTAAGGGCATTTCCCTTCATCTGTTGTTGTTGTTGTTGTTGTTGTTGTTATTATTATTATTATTTACATTTATATCCCGCCTTTTTTCCTCCAAGGAACCCAAAGTGGTGTACATAATCCTCCTCCTCTCCATGTTATCCTCACAACAACCACCCTGTGAGGTAGGTTGGGCTGAAAGACTGTGACTGGCCCAAAGTCACCCAGTGGGTTTCTAGGGCGAAGTGGGGACTAGAACTTGGATCTCCCGACTCCCAGTCCAACACTTTAGCCACTACACCACACTGGCTTTCTGATCCTTTCAACTGGAGCTGCCAGGGATTGAACCACAGACCTTCTGAATGCAAAGCATGAGCAATACCACTGAGCTATAGGCCCAAAGGAGTTCCTTTGCTGGTCTCTCTGTACTTCTCTCCTTTGCTCAGAGCTGGGTGGTGATGCACAGAATGAACCCCCACCTGACATTCCTTCAGTTCCGGAATTGCTGCAGGCTTCAACCTGACAGCAACTATGTTATGCATCCAAACTCTACACTAGGTAATGAGACCTCTCATTAGTGCCACACTGCATTATTTATCTCCAAACACCAGCCTGTTTCTAAACGAAAATTGCTCATATGGACTCGAGTATGGCATTTCCATGTGTTTGAATCAGTCTTTTCTTTTCCCCGACGATGCTTATGGATACTTTTATTTATATGTAACGACAGAACATGACCTGTCTGAAGCTGGCAGCAGATGGTCAAAGGCATGTACCTTCAAGTCACATTCTTAAACAGCAGAAAGACCAGTAAGCCAACATTCACCTCTTAACCTGCCAGATCTGTATCCAAGGTAATCTCAGTCAAGATAGGTAGGGCTTACCTAATGTTGTCCAGCTAATAACTTGATTTATTACAGGCACTCCTTGTTTGCTGTGAAGACTGCTGTGTGTACTGTTCACAACATATGTTGATAGTGCCAGACTCACCAACTAATGAAAAGAAAGAAAGAGTTAGTTCATCTGGGGTGGTGCCACGATACTGCAATGATTAAGGAATTTTTGTAATGTTAAAAGTGAAGGTCACGAAACAGACTTTCCCCCACAAGACCCAAACCGACAAAAGAATGGAAATATAAGCAGGTCTGAGAGGCGCTCACACTTTTGGACCTCTAGGAAGGAAACTGTCCGAAGTTACATGGCAGGATGTATGGTCAGCACTGTCCATTGTGAATGGTACACTTGTAATTCTTGTGTAGGGCAGAGATGGCTTGCTACATCCCTCACCAGGCAAAACAAAAATCTCTCAAGGAGCACTGTGATGTTTTTGTACCATTTTTGCTACGATAACACCACATTCTTTCCATCACCGGTTATCTGTCCATGAGGGGAAGGATCATAGCTCAGTGCCTGCAAACGGTCCCTGATATCTCGAGTATAACAGCCAGAACAGATGAGGGGTGGGCAGACATGTTCCGAGGGCCAACAGTTGGGGTGGCTATAAAAGGGGGTTAGACAAATTCATGGAGCATAATGCTAACAACGGCTACTAGTCCTGATGGCTATATGCTACCTCCAGAGGCAGTATGCTTACGTACACCAATTCCTGGGGAACTTGGGCAGGAGAGTGCTGCTGCACTCATGTCAGCTGGTTGGCCACTGTGTGAATAGAATGCTGGACGAGATGGTCTGATCCAGCAGGGCTTTTATGTTCTTACTAGCTGTACCCGGCGTAACATACGCCATTGTAGCATATCTTAAAGTTTATTAATTAAATATCATCGCAGGGGGCTGCCGATACAGTGCCGTCTGGCAGACATGGGGGGCAGGGAGGTCGGGGGGAGGGGGAGCAGGTGTCCCCCTCTCCCCGGGGTTCCTGTCAGCCTTGGGCAGCCCGCCCAGCTCTCATGAGATTAGGCCGTGGCCTCGGCTCGCAGCAGGCAAGCGGCCTCCCACCCAGCCACCAAGGGCCCCAGCCATGCCTCACTCATGCTCCGGACCGTGGTGCTTCCCCCTTCGTGGGAGGGGGTAAGCGAAGAGGCAGAAAGGGGGGGTAGGATTACCTTGGAAAGCCCGGAGGAGTCGGGCGAGGGGCTTAGTAAACTGTATCAGCTGACGTTACACGTTGTTACTGTTGCTTAGCAACCTGTATCAGAAGAAGCCTTTATGGAAACATACCTAAGCATTTTATATAGAGAGATGGATGCAGATTAGTCATTCCATGAATGGAAGGCACTGGGATCCAATAAAAGCTCTCCACTGGAGAAAGGGGGCGGGGAGGCAATCTTTGCCTATTCTTCCTTCTCCCTGCAGCCTCCCAAGCTGCTCCAGAGGGCATCCCAGCCCAGAAAAGGGCAGCTTCTCAGGAGACATCATGAAGTCTGCCTCCCTGCTTCCTGCCTCCAAACAGGAAGCAGGGAGCAGGCAAGCAGGAAGCTCCAAGCAAGCAAGCAGAACTCCTCTAAGTGCTACTCTGATTCCAAACCTAGAATTCAGAATCTGTCTTTTTGACCACAGCAGAATGATTTTCTTTGCTTGAAGATATACACGCTAGACCCAAAGCCACGTAAATCTCCCACACAAAAAAATATTTAAAATGATGGGAAAGCTTGTCAAATAGCCTGAGCAAAGAATGCAATATCATGGACTTTTAAGAAAGACTTCAAAACTCTATACAAACAAAAGAGGTAAAAGTCTTGGAACTGCCCACTGTTCCTCATCTCATTTGGTCATGCATTTTGGGAGATATTAAGTATTGTATAACCCCATTATGTTTTGGATGCCACCGTAAACTATCCAGCAACTCCCAGAGCAAACTGTTGATTCATACTTGCATAACTGCATTTCATGCTTGATTTCAGCCAGACTGAATAAATAGGGGAACAACAACAGAAAAACCAACCACTCAGGAGGAAGACTTTCAACAGAGTTTATTTAAAAAAGAGATTTGTCAATAAGAGTCCATTTCCAAGCTTTCAGAGTTACAGATTAGAGAGGTAATTAGAGTAGATCATCAAAACGGCAGCTATTTGGCACTGAGTTTTATGCCGGTTTAATGAACTTTGCCTGATGTGCCACAGAGTGACAATTCATAGAGAGAGACCTAAGTAATATATGCTGGGCTCTCTGGGGTTTTCACCCCCCTATCCTACTCAACACAGACTTTGGACTCAGAGATTAATATAATACTAACTTTCCCACATTTTAGTTCTACAAAAGTCAGTACGTGCACTAGCCAATGTCAGACTATCATTCCACATTATATTTAAAGCTGGGGGGGGGGGATTTATTAGATTTCCCTCCCCCCTTTTAGAATTTTTTTTTGCCCATAACAGCAGATAAGGAGAGAAGGAAGTCAATTCAGAAAGGAGTTTATAACTCTAGGTACATTTCCACATGTCATAAAAATGTGTCAGGATGATTCCAACCCAGAAGGCATCCGCAGCCAATTCCCCAACACGTTTATTCAGTAAAAACCACAGCAAGATGGTGCTGCAGTAGTTCTGTTTATATATTTATTTATTTATTTATTTATTTATTTATTTTTGCATTTATATCCCGCCTTTTTTCCTCCAAGGAACCGAAGGCAGCATACATAACCCTCCTCTCCATTTTATCCTCACAACAACAACCCTGTGAGGTGGGTTGGGCTGAGAGTCTGTGACTGGCCCAAATTCACCCAGTGGGTTGCCATGGCCAAGTGGGGACTAGAACCCAGATCTCCCAACTCCCAGTCTGACACTTTAGCCACTACGCCACACTGTTTGCTCTGAAACGCTAAATAGAGACCCAAGCATCCTATCCCCATAACAAATTACTAAAATGTACCATACTGCCCCTGTCTTCTCGAGTTGGAGGCCCCAACCCTTTGTTGTTGGGTCTGCTCCTCCGCTGGCCAAGAACCAAGGCTATTTTAATGACAGTAAAATAAGATCAGAGTGTGGCTGCCATGTTGTTCCCAACAATGAAACTTACAAAAGATGGCCATTTTATTAGCTCCTGCCTTGCTTTTTTAAAGAATATACTTTGTAAAGTTTCAGAACTCTACCATGTCAGTTAAGAGACACAGGTCTGGAGAAGAAGGAAAAAACTGAAACAAAACAGAGAATCTGAAATAGGCCAATTTTGGCGAGGCTAATTAGAATTTTACTTAGCTTCACGCAAGAGAGCAAAGGCTTTGTCTTCAGTGTTTCAGGCCCATTCAAGAGCACAACAAAAGAAAATAGGTTAGCATTTAAGTCAGGCATAATTCTCTCTCTAATTCCATGTGAGTTTCACAAATTATATGCAAAGTCAAACCAGATAAAATTAAATTAGGAATGGTGGCTCATAACCTCATACTTATTTTTCTTCCATCAGCACATGTAGGTCCTCTGGATGCATTACTTTTTAGGAATACCCCAAAGTTTTAAAGCAGATATTTAAATAGTGAATGCAGCAAGCATTTACAAACATGTCCATCTCTCAAGTACATATGCTCTTCACAGAGCTCTGATGCTATTTGGTAAGGATGCTGGAGCCATACTTGATGGCTTGCTACTGTACAATGTGTGAAATGATGTTGTCTTGGAGATGTGCAGGCCAGGGCAAAATTCCCTCTCATTCCACTCTAAAATCTACCATTGCTCCTTTCACATCCACCGCATTGTCAGGCAGGAGTGAAATCTTAAAAGATTCTTGGGTACAGGAAGCCGAGTAAGCAAACCCCTTACACCAGAGCACTACCAGATAATTTAGCCAAACTCAGACCACCGATTTGGCTATGACTCTATTCTAGAACATGCTCAGTGCAGTAGACAATCCAGGCATGTGTCAAGCAGAGAAAAGATCGGGCAAAATGTTGTTTCTCATATTAGCTAAACTAGAAGTGAAATTGCAAAAATGAATTCTCAGGTTATGATTAATTTCCTGAAAAAGATACTACTTAAAAACAAATCTAGGAGGTTCTTGACTCCTAATTTACTGCCAGTGAACTTTACTGTAACCAAATAAAAGTTCCCCTGTGACAGGCTGAAGGTGACTTTGCTGGAAAAACAACAACAGCAGGAAGAAATCAATTACTTTCTTTGTGAGTATCATTTAATTCTGTTTTCATTCCAAGAGGTTAATTCTGTGGCAAAGCCAACATGCCAAATCAGTCTGAGCCAACTCATGCCAGAAAAACAAACAAACATAAATTAAAGCATTTCAAAGCGAGTAAAGGGGAAGCAGTAATTACAAGGCTATGGCAAATTACATGGTCACAATCCTTTTAGGTTTTTTATCTTATTCTGTTCAGTTCCTTAATTCTTCCATCTATACTACATTTACAGTGACACCTAGTGGTCACAAACCATGCTTTAATTTAATTGTTACATTTATTAAGAATAGTATTTGATTTATCTCATCACCTATTAATACCAGGCCACTGCCTATAGGTAAATTTTCTGTTTACATGTGCACTGGGTAGTAATAATTAACATGCAATCCACCAGAATGGTGAAATGTTTAACCCTATAAAATACATTGTACATTTAACCCCATATTGCCTCATTAATCTTACAACATCCTTGTAAAGTAGACCAGTCTTGTTCCTAAATCAGAGATGGGGGAAGAGTTCAAGTGGAGAGATAATGGCTTACCAAGGTTAATCAGAGATTTCACATCCGAGATGTGCCAGGAATGGGCATTCAGCTGACAAATATAAAGTGATGCATAATGGTGCAAAAAAAATAAATAAATCCCAACTTCATGTATATGTTGATGCGATCTGACCTGGCAGTGACTGACTAAGAAAGAGATCTTGGACTTAGGAAAATAGGAAGCTGCCTTATACTAAGACAAATCACTGGTTTATCTAGCCCAGGATTGTCAAGACTCACTGGCGGCGGTTCTCCAGGGTTTCAGGCAGGATTTCTTCCTAGCCCTAATTGGGGGGCTGTCTATATGTTTTAAAAGCTCCGCGGTGGCTGCACGGTGGTGCTGCGTTGGTTCTATGACGCAGCAGCCACCTCACAGCCACTGCAGGGCTTTCCCGCGAAGTTGTGCACTGGAAAAGTTGGGGACTTGCCCTGACTTTTCCTGCCAAAGCAATGTCACTACGGCTCTCCCGCCTTCTGACCTTGCTCCGGCATTGGGCCAACAGTGTTCCCTGGCGGAGATGACCTCTGATTGGTCGCTGGAAGCGGGATGAGGGACAGGGGGTGGGCCCGACGAACCAAATGGCCACCGGAAAGCCCACGCCGCCGCCTCCAGTGAAGATTACTCGCCTCCACCCCACAAAGCGATACTGCGGGGTTTGGCGACAGAGCAGCACCAGCACGGCGCCCTGAAGGCAGGGTCCTGCAAAGGTCGGGGATTGAAACTTTTGCATGCAAAGCATGTCCTCTACCATTGATTTATGTTCCTTCCCCAAGTGGTGGAGGATAACTTGATTAAAATGTTGCAGCTGCTGTGAAAAAGGCATATTCCATGTTGGAAAAAAGAAATCAAAAATAAAAGTGCCAATATCACAATCCTGTATACAAATCGATGGTACAGCCACACTTGGAAACGAACCCCACTGTCACACTCAAGACTACACCCCTTGCACAAGCCCGAACCCCCTCCCCAGGCATCACCTCCTGAGACCCCGTCCTGAAGAACCAGGCATGAACTCCACATACCCCTCTCCCAGCCTGGAGCTCACCCACTGCCACGCACCCATCCCCTACACACACCACCACCACCACCACCGCCACAAGCCCCCTGCCTTCTGCATCTCCTGCACTTTCCATTGCAGCCTTTTTAAAAGCACACTGACTTAGGTAAACCAAACATGCAACACAACTACCCTTTCCACACTCAAAAATTAAATTAATTAAAAATTCCACCATAGCCTATGCACTAGAACAGTGGTTCCCAAAGTGGGCGGTATTGCCCCCTTGGGGGCGGTGGGATTGCATAGGGGGGCGTTAAGAGGCAAAGGGACGGCAGGGGGGCTTTAACAGGCAAAGGGGCGACAGGGGTGCTCGAGGTGGTCTCTCCAGAAGGTCCTAAAACCCAGGGACCAAGCAGGAAAGAGCAGCAAATTCAGCTGCTCTCCCCACACCGCTCCTGCTCAGGAAGGACTTTCTCACTCACGCAGCCGCTCTCTCCTCCTATCTCAAGCCCACAGCGGCCCCACCAGAAGTAGGGGGTGGGGGAAGCACCCACAGGAGGCAGCAGAGCAGGAAACAGCGGCAAATTCAGCTGCTCTGCCCACTCTGCTCCTGCCTAGGAGGGCCCAGGGCTTCTTTCCTGCTGGAGCCACTGCCGCCCGCTCCCTCCCTCCCTCAGCCAGAGCTGCTCCCTCCTACAAGCTGCCCCGGCAGACCTCTCACGATAGTTGCTGCACAAGGCGGGAGCAGCAGCCATGTGGCGGAGAGGAAGGAGCATGTGGAGGACGGCGGGCAGCAGAGCAGCTGCCAAGAACAGCAGTCAGCTGGCAGGCTGGGTGGGGAGCAGGACTGCTTGTGCTGCTGCAAGGTATCACCAGGCTCCCTTCCCCCATCAGGAGTTGCAGTTTGGGGCCATCTCCCCTCTGAGCTGCTGCCCTCCTGTCGTAATCAGCCTGGCAGCTATTGTGAGGCTTGGAGGGAGGGGGGGTTGGAGAGAGAGAGAGAGATGCTGTGTGTCTGTGTGTGTGCTCCCACCCCCCAAAAAATCTGGACTACAACAGGATTAGGAGAGAAAAGAAAAGGGGGAGGGAGAGAGAATTGCAATTCCCCAGGTCCTTCCTGGCTAAAGAAGATTCAGCAGCACCTTTTTCCAGAATGCTTGCTGAAACCATTCCTATCTGCCCTTGCTTATTTCAGGGTGTCCAACCCCCTTTTTTCAAGCGTTCTTTTGGTAAACATGGTATGTGTGTATCTTGTGTCCCCATAAAAACAGAGCTGCAACACAATCCGAAGTATGTCTACTCAGAAGTAAGCCCCACTGAGATCAATAGAACTTACTCTGAGGTAAATGTGCATAGGATTCAGCCTGAAAACGAAGAGAGGGTGAAGAAAAGACAGGAGAAAATGAATTGTAGAAATAGAATAGCAAGGTAACTGTGGGATATTTAACCATATTTAAACACAATAAGTACAGTAAAATTAGTGCCCCTCTACTTCAGTCCCAGCCAGATTTTCCATAGGAAAACTCTGTACCAGGTAGCAGATAATTATTTAAAAATTTTAATTAAGATACATTATCCTTTCCTATAACAAAATGGTGTTTACTCCTAAGTAAGTGTGTTCCACTGAAGAAGGAAATCCTATTTGATTCCTGTATTCATGCTAGTGTGCCATGATAAGTTAAAGGCACAATTTTATGCATGTTTAGTCAGAAAAAAGTCCTTCAACTCCTAGAATCCCCTCTAAATGGGAAGCACCCGCCCCAGGCTTGCTGAGGGAGGGAGGGAAAAGAGAGCAAACACCTCTGTTTGCAGCCAGCATGGCAGGGCACACCAATTGGATTTTGAATAAAGTATTCAATTAATCATTGTTACTGTTTTGAATTTTATTGTTATTATCTTCCTTGGTGGGTCGTTGAAAACCACTATTCTGAACAATGATTTTTATAGTGTAGGGTAGGGGGGCGCTGGGCATGAGTTTGTGGAACCAAGGGGGCGGTGACCTGAAAAAGTTTGGGAACCATTGCACTAGAAGAACTCTCCACAGATCTATATCTCAAAGTACAACCCTAACTTCTGTCCATTTGTATTGTCAACAAACTCACTGGGTTCGTACGTAATGACAAGCCATGGCCTCTAATGTCTTGAAGCAAAAAACTACTTGGACTAGCTTAGTTACACCTTAATTTAGTGTTTAAAGAAGTGTGGGAGCTTCTTACTGGGCCTTTTCAGAGAGAGAAATTCTACCTACTCATGTTTAACAGGAAATGTTGGTGTAATCATTTTTGTCTTGGATGGCAGGTGGCTGATATAAATTGTAGGAACAGTAAATTACCCTCTATAAGGTCATTAATACATTTTTCCTGCCAAAGCAGCTGATAGATATTTTTCGATGTCATCTAAAGAAAATTTAACAGCAATATATAGCGTACAGCTACTCTAACATAATGATTAAGAAAATGAGTTATATTGCAAACGTAAGAAGAGCCATGTTGGATCAGACCAAAGGCCTATCTAGCCCAGAACTCTGCTCCCTCAGTGACCAACCAGATGCCTATGGTGAACCCACAAGCAGGACTTCAGTGCATTAGCACCCTCCCACTCATGTTCCCCAGCAACTGGTACCGAGACAGGCATACTTCCTCTGACACACAGCCATCATGACTAGAAGCCCTGAATTGGTCTAATCCCCTTTTAAAGCCATCCAAACTGGTAGCCATGTTGGGGTAGCAACCTTCATAGCTCAATTATGCGCTGCACAAAGAAGTACTCCACCATTACCCAAACAGCAATATATTGCTGTTGGGGGAAAAGTTTAATCTTTTTCAGTACTGTGATACTAGCAATAGCAGTGTGCCTATTGCTTTTGCTACTGCTGTGCGGAATATGAGTCACATAAGGTTCATAGGCTCCCACTGGATATCATCAGTGACATCATCCCACTGTGACATCATCAGCGGCACAATTTCTAGCCTATCCCCTCCATGCCTTCACCGTATGAAGGATTAATTATTTTACTACTTTAGGGAGCAATCCTATGGTTCCTAGACAGCATCCAGTGAACATAGGATATTTCGGATTCCTGGATCCAAGGCCAGAGACGGTGTGCCAACCTCGAATCCAGGAGTCCAAGCATCCCACCTTCTCTCCCGGCCCCTCATAGCAGGTTGGGGAGAGAAGGATGCTGAGGACACAGGGACCTGAGCTTTCCCCAGCCAACTCCAGCGTTCTTCCGTCCCCCTCCCCGAAACCTTTGCTAGATGGACAAAAAGTTTGGAGGCTTACAAATACCCAGGGCGGATCCAGTAGGATTGCGCCCTTAGAGGTTGAACATACTCCTGTGCAGGACTAAGGGTAGTGTATAATCTCTAAAAGAAGGAAGTTTCAGTGGCATTTTGTGTGCAGTCGAAACAGTGGGCTTACATTTTGAGGTGTCCTGGTTTCATAATATATAACAGATATGCAGAAAATATACTCTATATAATGATGAAGCATAACCTATTTTGACAAAGTGGTTTCGGGGCATAATCTAAGGATATTCTTTATCTCCCCACCCCACCCCCCAGTGTCAGCCCTACAGAACCATCTTTGTCCTTCATGCTGAGAATCCAGGGCAAAGAAGAAATATTTTAAGCTTTTAAAAAATGAGCGGAGATGAAAGGAATTTAAGCAAGAGAAGAAAGAATAAATTCATTTCATTTGTTATCTGTGCAGGTAATTTTGCAAAGTCTTATTTGCATTGCCTCCCCCACCCCCGCCCACCCCTGTACAAGTATCTTGTATTGAATTTTGAAATACACTCTGAAAGAATAAATCTTATACCTAACCTCTTAATATCATAACTGTAAAATGAAGTGTGCCCTGATCACCACACCTAAATCTTACTGAATACAAGTGTTACTGAATACAAGACTTGCTACTAAGTATTCTAATGTTTATTTGTTGTTTCAACCGTCAAGGTCATATCAAATTTACAAATGCATAGGTAAGCACACAAAATACTACTAAGTAAACACACATCCTTTGCAGTGTTAGTCAAGAAAGTAAAGCAACATACTGCTGTCAAAGCAAATCAAGGGATTCCCAAACAAACCGAAGGCCTTTAACCAATTTGATGTAAGGGAATATTCCTCCCGAATACCAAATTTCATAATCAGGTTTTATGCTCAAAGTCTGTTTATCTCCAACATCACTCCTCCATACACACAAAATTATTTTGGGTCCACAGCATCAAGTATCCTATCTCCAGTTCTGGCAGTCTCCGAACTCCAGAGAAAGAGATAGAAAGATATCCTTCTGGAAATTACATATGGCCAAGAATGTATGGAGATAACTTTTGGGAAAAAAGCATGAGATTGTATTTATGTGAAGGCGCGTCTTACACAGATCCTCAGATACAAGACACAGAGCAACTTATTATAATAAGCACATTATTGACATAAAAGTCTCTCCTGATCCAGAATGCCTTACCCAGCTTAATTTTACAGTATACATTGTGAACACCCTTTACTCAACATTAACGTCACACAATTAATCAGTTACACAGCAGCAGTACTTGGTGGACTGCAAGGTTTCTCCCATTATCTCTTGTGAAGGGAAAAACACTCTACAGCTACATAGGATTTCTCAATTATAAAGGTGGAGTGTTCCTTGTTCACAAAAGAACACAGAGAAGCACACATGTAGCTCTGATTGACCTTTGGAGGTGCTGAATTATAGCCAAGAAGTATAAGCGCCTTAAAAATAGCAAATCAGGCAAATCTGTGGGAAAACTCTGGGTGAGAAGTAGGTTAACTCCGAGGAACACGCAGAACTGATTTTTTTAATTGTGAAAATCATACTCCTCCATAATTCATGTTCACAGAACTTACTGACCTGAAAGAGATATATTTTGAGATCCTCATGATGCAAGTATGTCTTGTTGCTTCTCCATAGACTTGCCACCACGTAGGATGAAGCCATCAACAGAACCAGCAAGCCCGCTGCTGTTCTGTAAAAGAGAAGCTCTTTGTGAGTCCTTTTGGAAAGTATGGCCTTAGGAAGAGTTTTCATGGAGACTGAATTACTTGAGCCACTAAAGGACAACTCTATAACATGCATAAGACATTCATCTGAGCCTCATGTCGGTGGAGAGGGTTAAACAGCCATTGGGGCTGGTCATTTATGGCAAATAAAAATTCCCCTTAGTGGGCCAGGCAAGGAAGCTTTATAAAAGCTGGCTCCTTTTTCAGTGAAAGGGCTACTTTGTTCAGCTGATATCTTTACCAGATCTCAACAATACTTGTAGCTCCTTCTTCTACCTCCTCCCTCAGAGAGAAGAACCTGGCCTTTGACACTAACTGCCAGGGTCCAGAAGAGACAGCTCCCTCTCCCAACTCCCCCCACATATCTTCAATATCTTTGTACTGAATTCTAAGTGTCGTAAGCCACTTTGAAAACCAATTGTCACACATATGAACCCAACAGTGTGGGGGAACTGTCAGCAAGGTAGAATCCCATACTAGAGCAGTATCCACAGGAATAATGTGACTGCAGGTTCTGACTTCTGTTCTCTCTGTGGGCATTCAGAGCCAAACAAGGTGCTCGCACATCCTTCAGTGTTGTTCCAGTCACTCGCCTTCTTCATAGATGAATCAAGAGAGAACCAGACGAACTGGGGGGGAAAGGTCTCTATGCCGTCTTCATAGCCCGACATCAGGGATGCAGAACCTCATAAAGTGTTGTACAGGGTTGTCAGCGCCCCACGGTGAGAAACCTGGGGTGCCCCGGAGTAGTGTGATCAAAATGTGAGAAAAGCTACAGCTCATCCTAGGGACATGTGGTTAAGTGACATAAAAGGTAGAACTCGTTGCAGGGAAGTGTGGTTAAAATGCTGCCCCCCTCCCCGCCAACTCTAACCCTCACATTACTCTACTACTAAATGGGGGTTAATTAAGAATCTCAGGCCCGGGGGTTCCCAGTCTGGCCCTCTGGGGTTCTCCAGGTGACCATGCCCCCTTCCCTTGGTCTCTCCCGCTTTCACCAATAGCCAATCCTTGAGTGTTTTCCAGGCATTTCCTCGTTCTAAAATGCATTGCCTAAGGCTTAGTTACAACCACTAAGAGTTTTACACTACAAAATGGTGGGGCTTTTGGTATTCTGGCCCTGCCCATTTTGCCTTAAGCCCCACCTACCACTGGAATGCAGACCTTGAGAGCTTCTCCGAAATGCAAAGAGGCCCTTGGGCTAAAAGAGGTCCAGCAGGAGCCATTTGGAAACCCTGATTTTCAGGAGTGACACTGGAAGAGAGCCCTTCCCAGAAACGATATATTTTCACAACAAACCCAATATGACGTCCTTCTCCAGAGAGGGGGGACGTTGGGCTCTAAAAATGACATTTCCATTAAAGAATCTCAAAAAAATTAAAGACAATAATAAATAATGCATTTCCCCATAATTATCTAAAACCTGAATTTCAACCGCAGCGTTGATGGGCTTTCGCTTAATGTCATTCCTACACAACAACAAGAATCAAATGAAATCTGTGCACATTAAATGAGAAAGTGGAAACCTGAAAGAATATGATTGGTGCTCTTACACTAGAGAGATATTTGGCTCTCTTCCGACCACAGGCAACAAGGGGAAGACTGCCAGAAGCAGACATGAAAGAATCCAGCTCAGCACAGTTGTCTACAAAAAAAGCAAAACAAAACAAAACAACAACAACAACAACAACAACAACATATTATTATTATTATTATTATTATTTATTACATTTATATCCCACCTTTTTTCCTCTAAGTAACCCAAGGCGGCGTACATAATCCTCCTCCTCTCCATGTTATCCTCACAACAACAACCCTGTGAGGTAGGTTGGGCTGAGAGTCTGTGACTGGCCCAAGGTCACCTTCCATGGCCAAATGGGGACTAGAACCCAGATCTCCCAACTCCCAGTCCAACACCTTAGCCACTACACCACACTAGCAGATATGACACAAATGAATCATATCTGCAAATAGAACTAATTACGGGGATTGAAACATTAAGTTAAAAAATGATTCACATAATGTCATGTCAGTTGTCACTTGAAGTGGTCTAACATGTGCTTTCTGGCTCATATTTCATTTAGAAGTAAACCCCATACGCTTAAAGAGAATGGTTGTACTTCCCACTCAACGTATACACAACGGCTTATCGCAACACAGCTACTACGCAGCTACTATAACAGAAAATATGGTGCCATACAGAATACCAACCTACCCTGGCGTGACAAGAGAGCATCTTGGGATAGTCACAGCATAAAGTGTTGCACAGGGTTATCAGCACCCCACGGTGAGAAACCTGGGGTGCTCTGGAGTAGTATGATCAAAATGTGATTAAAGCTACAGATCATCATTGGGATTAAGGTAGAACTCATTGCAGGCAAGTGTGGTTAAAATGCTGACTACTACCCCGCAACTCTAACCCTTGCATAATTCTACTACTAAATGGGGTTTAATTAACCCTCAAAATAAGCTACACTGGCTGGTTCGGATGTTGGGCCTGGCATGCATTGCAGCTCATTGTGGGTTAAATAACCCACAATGACCTGGCCATGTTATGTGAACTAGGTCAGAGGCCCCACTAGATTCCTGATGACATCATCAATTTTGAATGGATCTCTTAAACCGGACTAACGTAGAGAACATCTGTAATTGATCCATTTTATTATTTACCTATTACATTTTTATTCCACCTTTCCTCCAAATAGTTATGTACGTGGTCCTCCATTTTATTCTAACAGCCAAGGTAGATTAGGCTAAGAGGCATTGACTGGCCCAAGGTAATCCAGTAAACTTTGTGGCCAAGTCATGGTTTGAACCCAGATCTGCCTCATCTAACTCCAGCACACTAAGTACTACTATTCTGAACCTGACACAGGGCTGAGGGTAGCATGGACAAAGTGTCTGCAATTACTGCCTAAAAGCAATCTTGAATGAACCATTTAAGGAGAAAATGTCCCCGGGCACAGGATGTTTTATAGTCAACCCCTGAGGAAGTCCACCACGATCTGGGATCTAGCATGGAGGTATCTCTCATTTTCAGAATCAAGCACCTGCCACCAGTAGCCAAACAGTAGAAGTGAGATTACTCTTTTCTTCCGGAAGCCTCAGATGCCTACAGAACAGCCTTCCCCAACCTGAACGCCTCCAGATGTGTTGGACTACAGTTCCCATAATTCTCAGGCATTATGGCCATTCCTGGCTGGGAAGGATGGACTTGCAGTCCAACACATCTGGAGGTTTCCAGGTTGGGGAAGGCTACCACAGAGGGCTCCTTTACTAACTTCAAGGAAACTTCTCAAGCAGGGATACATTTCAACGTGGCCTGTGAAGATGATCCTTCTACCAAAGAATCAGAACCTCACTGTGCAGAAAATACCTTTGCTTGGGTCCACAGCTGAGTGACCAAGGGCCATGCAGAAAAGGCAACCAGGCCAAAACTGAGAGCAGAGCGATAGAAAAAGGAGAAAACCTAAATGGAAAAAAAGGAGAAAAATATATATTGATATGTGAGCAAGACTGACATTCTTCTGCAACAGATAAAAACCTTCTTCATATCTGTGTCTTAGCTTCTCTCTAAGTACACTGTATTCATTCCTTCTGTTATGGTTTGATTATATGATTTCATTTTGATAAATTAACACTTTCAAAAAGCTTTTTGATAAATAATTTTTTAAAAGGTAGTATATTACTTACTAATATTTCGATTCCCAAGGTGCAAAATACTAAAAATCCAACAAATTCAGTTCGTTGAAAGTTTAAAAGAGATGTGATCAGTCCTTGAATAACAGGGTATCTGTTTGAAAAGATTACACTATATAATCATTTCATATTAGATTAGAAACTACATATATACATTGTCGCATGATAAGGACAGTTAATGCATAAGCATGAAACTAGAGAACAACAACATGTTTTAATTCATCTTAAATTCTGCAGACTTCACCTGTCCCTCACCCTTCATCCTTTCCCACCACCCATCTTTTACAAACATACCATTATCCTTCCCTCAACTATTCCACTACTTGATGGTCATTTGCATTCTGTCCTTATTGCAATGTTGCAATCTCTCGGTAAGCATTTCTGCTGATGAACAGTCACTGTGCCCATACAGTTTACTGCCTTACAGAACTCGATTCATTGCATATCACAAGCCAAAATCTAACTTATAGCTCTGTGGGACATACAGAAAGGCAGGAAGATAAGATCCTGCTCATGCCAGCAATGTAGGAAATCCTATTATCCAAATACCTCTCTTCTATATTAAGCACTAGCTTCAGAAGTTAGGATCATTTCCCTCTACACAGCACCCCCAATCACTACATTTGGTGTGAATGACACCTGTACGTTACAAGAATATTTTTGCTTTTCTAGTTCAAGTTTTCTATCTGACATTGGCCCCATTCAGAAGACATCTTAATCCACGGCTTTAACAACAGTGTTTAAGCCAGAAAGCCGGGGACCATTCAGAAGACACCTTAAACCATGGCTTTAACTACAGTGAATAAAGTTTTTTGCCTGACTCACCGTGGTTAAAGCCATGGTTTAAGGTGTCTTCTGAACACAGCCTGGCTTTCTGGTTTAACCACCATGATTAAAGCTGTGGTTTAAGGTGTCTTCTGAACGGGGCCATAGACACAAAGTAGCCAGATATTGCCCATCAGTTCACAAACCTATGCTGGTTTTAAGAAGCCACGCATACCAAATTTGAAAGGTTTTAAAAAACAGGGAATTCAAGCAGGGAAATTGATTCTATCCTTAATTCCTCTCAATTTTATTCAAAGGCAGCAGCACTATTCCACCCCCACCCCCTGCTCCCTTTTTAAACTTACTCTTTCAAAACTGCATACCATATTGGGACTGGTAATAGGCAATAGATGTAGTAGGTCCAAGGCAAACTTTGAATGAGTAGAAAAATGGCTATCGATGCTCCTACAGCGACAAACGTACATTGGAAAAAACTGCCATCTGTCTGAAAATCAAACAGAAACTTGTCAATATTATTTTAATATTATGAACATGTTACTTCCTGTGTGCAGTTTTCTCCAACCACAGTGGTTTATTTAGCCAAAGTAAGATGCCCTCATAAGCCATGGTTCTCAGCACGGCTTATTGCAGCCATCATGGCTTATCATGTCATCTAGCGCTCCAAACGTGGGTAAAGGCATCCATTAGTGAACTGCTTGCCCAACGGGGCTGCGACCACCATTTGCAATCATGCTCAAACTGCTGCCCATACAAAAAGTAATGGAAGTCTATGGCAACGAACTCCATTGACTTCCATTAGATTTTCATGGTGCTCCTGGGAAAACTGGGGGTGGGTGGAAATTCCTCCCACCCCGCCATGGGATACCCCCACCCCGATTTTCAGCTTTTAAAATTTTTACCAGTCCTGTTGTGCACAAAAAGGGGCTTGGGAAATAAAGAAATAATTGAAAATTAGGGGTGAGGGGGCAAAATCCACACACACCCCACACACCAAGGACTGTATTCGAAGCAAAACCTCCTTTTTTATGGCAAGAAGGGGGGTGCCAGGGTGGGGAGATGTGGCCCATGTGAGGGAACCCCGAAGGACCTCGCCAACCCCTGCATGAATGGGAAACACATAGGGTAGTGAGTAACTGTAACGCTTCCCCCCACCTTTAAAATCACTCATTTCCCTGCAGGTCTCCCATTCCAGAGAAGATCTGGGGACATGGGAGTGGTGGCTGCAGGGGGGTGGGAGCAGATGAGAAACTCCCATTGCACAATGGAAGTTCACTCATGTAATGTTTGACTTAGCCTGATTCAATTAAGGTGGAAATCCTATGCAGGGTTGTTGTTGTGAGGATAAAGTGGAGAGGAGGAGGATTATGTACGCCGCCTTGGGTTCCTTGCAGGAAAAAAGGCGGGATATAAATGCAATAGTAAATAAATAAAATAAAAATTTCAGATAGAAAAAAGTCCAACAACTCCCCACTTTCCCCAACCAGATTCTATTTTCCTCTACAAAACATTTTTGTTCTCTCTGTTCATCTTTTCAGACTCAATGTCTTTACATTTCCTAATTGAAGAAATATAACTTGTTTAAAAATCTGTATCTAGGGCAATCATACTCTTGAAAAAGTTTTGTCTATTCTGCTCAAGTACAGTAGTGCCATTTTGGAAATCAGAAAACCGAAAAGAAAAGAAAAACCCTGTGAGATCTGCAAACGTTTCCCAACTGTACTGATAATACTAATTATTCATACAAAGCCTTCAGTTTACAAGGCATTTTACAGAGAAACGCAGCCAGGAAAAGAGAGGCTCGTGTTCCCGAAGAGCTTATAATCCAAATTTTCATGGGCGAGACAACAAGGAAAGGAAAGGCAATAAAATTAGAGATCCCAGTGGTCCCACGTTTTAACTTACCTTAGTCCTTGAGATGTTTTTGGTCAGACTTGTATGTGTCTTTATAATGATCAGAATCACGTACAACGTCCAGCCCACAAAACCCATGGCGACACTTATGCCTAGGAAAAGCCTGTCATATGTGTGATAATACGAAAGCCCTTCCAAAGCAAGGCTAATCAGCTTGCTGCAAAGCAATGCCTACAGAAAGGAAAGCAACATAAGAACATAAGAGAGACATATTATAAGAGTTAGACCCTTGGTGCATTGAGCCTTAAAATCTGAAAAGGAATGGCATTCGTAAAGCTCAGCTGCATGATTCTTTTCCCTGGTCGTGTGTTTTTTTTAAATAAAAAGCCATCCCACAACGGAAAGCGATTGTCCTCACTCCCCTGTAGTTTTCGTCTTCATCTGCTAACCAAGTTGTCTATGATAATTATGTTTCTCAGCTAAGGAATACTCGCTCTGACAAACTCAGAACATCCTATCAAACCCTATTGCTCTCAACACTGACTTGCAACTGAGTTTAGACCAAATCATTGTAGACCAAGGACGCAGAGGAAGGGTCTTTACAAATCCTACTGCCAGAGATCAAACTTGGGTTTATACATTAAAAGTATATATTCTACCAGTAAATGACAGAAGGGAGAAAGGAAGTGGAACCAGATGAGTTAGAAAAACAACAAACAGCTTGTTAAAATTTTACACAGAAAATGAAAAGAAGATGGAATGGACTCAGACGGTTCACTTACTGCTTCCTCGTATTTCTCGTGCTGAATAAAAGTCCTTGCTTTTCTGAGAATGTCGATCTGCTTTGAATCAGAGAGAGACCTGTGCAAAACATGCAGGGCAAAATATTTTAAAATCTGTTTTATTTCTCTTTTTAGGAAAGAGGAATAAGAGCGGGTACTTTTCTTTTAACATATTGCTTTCCTTTTTTAAAAATAAAAATAAAATCAGGCTCTAATTTAAAAAAATGTAAGCATGCTCTCGCTGACAGATTGCTGTCTTGCAAAAAAAAAAAAGCACACTTACAAAAACATAATGCAATTTTTTAGAATTCCTGTACTTACCCGGGGGTGTGCGCGTGTGTGCTTTTATTTATTTATTTATTTATTTGTTACATTTCTATACCGCCCAATAGCCGAAGCTCTCTGGGCGGTTCACAAAAATTAAAACCATAGTAAGACAAAAATTAAAACCATAGGATATGGTTAGGATATGGAGCATCACAAAAAGCAAGGAGAAAACTCAGGGGAAACATGATAGCACTTTCAAGTACTTGAAAGGTTGTCACACAGAGGAGGGCCAGGGTCTCTTCTCAATCATTCCAGAGTGCAGGCCGCAGAATAATGGGCTCAAGTTAAAGGAAGCCAGATTCTGGCTGGACATCAGGACACCGATTACCCAGGGAGGTAGTGGGCTCTCCCTCCCTGGAGGCCTTCCAAGATGCAGCTGAGGTGGATTCCTGCATTGAGCAGGAGGTTGGATTTGATGGCCTTACAGGTCCCTTCTAACTCTACTATGCTATGATTCTATGATATTGCCCAAACAAAACCCTCCAGAAATAACCATGGAGCTAGACAGGACACAGTTATTCAGAAGCAGAAGGTATAAAAAGGATAGCATTTTTTTTAAAACAGAAGGTGGGAAGAGGTACTAATTGCCAAGCGCATCGTCCTGCAACAGCTGTAATATTGTGAATGCAGCCACTATAGAAGCTGAGGGGTTTGAACTAATGGTAACTAGATCTTACAGATCGCTGCACCTGTATAATACTAAGAAGGCCCAAGAGGTTTGGGATTATAACCGCTAAAATTGCAATGGCTTATCATGAACAATGATGAGACCAAAGCTGCTTAGTTTCACGAATATAAATAACATCATTCATGTGTAAGGACAATTAATTATGTAACTAAACATCAGTGCTAATTGTGCAAAGGCTTGTAAATTGTCCCTTATGAGATGTTACTTGCTCTCATTGGGAGTATACCTGACAAAATTAATATTTCCGCCACATCATTTATGTGTCCCATTAAAAATCAGCGCTTGACAGCCCAGACGCTAAGGCTGTGATCAAACAAAACAAAACAAACAAGAAACCCCAGGGTAATAGTCTCAAGAGACTTCAGTCTGGTCAGTGATTCCTGTCAATACTCTTTAGACACACCACTTGTTTCAGAGAAAAGGGAAGTCACTTCACCCTCATAAAACCAACAAAAGAAAGTAAAACTTTTTAAAGAAGAATATGCTTCCTGTTAAGCCATATTACCATACATATTGTATTTCTCTCACAGTTCTCTTTCCCTTTTTTAAAAAAATCACACTGAAAAGAACTTCTGACATACACAGTAGGGTCCCTTTCCTAGCATATGTTCTAGGAAACAGTAGAGGATAGTCCTCTACTTAATCATAGAATCATGTAATGGTAGAGTTGGAAGAGGCCTACAAGGCCATCAAGTCCAACCCCCTGCTCATGCACCTTAAAGCTTCCCTGACAGATGGCTGTCCAGCTGCCTCTTGAATGTCTCTAGTGTGGGAGAGTCCACGACCTCCCTAGGTAACTGGTTCCATTGTCGTGCTGCTCTAACTGTCAGGAAATTTTTCCTGATGTCCAGCCGGAATCTGGCTTCCTGTAACTTGAGGCCATTATTCCATGTCCTGCACTTTGGGAGGATCGAGAAGAGATCCTGGCCCTTCTCTATGATAACCTTTCAAGTATTTGAAGAGTGCTATGATGTCTCCCCTCAATGTTCTCTTCTCCAGACTTAACAAGCCCAGTTCTTTCAGTCTCTCCTCATAGGGCTTTTGTTTCCAGACCCCTGATCATCCTCGCTGCCATCCTCTGAACACGCTCCAGCTTGTCCGCATCCTCAGAGTGCAGCAAGGACGTCTACCACACCCCATGAGACTTTGACAGTACCATCGTAGCAAATAGAGCCCACAGCAACTAAGGCCCTGTTCACACATAACAGGGCTCCAACACAAGTGCCACCAACACCACTGAATTTGCACTCACACAGAGGTGCCATTTGTGGGAAATGGCACTTCCTTGTGGGTCTGTCCACAAAGACAACATGAATTACATGAAGGGAGGGGCCATAGCTCAGTAATAGAGTATCTCCCTTGTGGGTAGAAAATCCCAGGTTCAATCCCCATCATGCATGCCCAGTTAAAATGAGCACAGGCTAGAGGGCTCTGTCCCAAATAGTGGAGAGCTATGGCTGGTCAGAAAAGGGAATATTGGGTTAAACAGGCCCAGTCAGACCATGGATCTGAGGAAGCTTTATACATTCATATATCTTATTGCCAGGATTCAATCATTTTTGTCTGTCTCTTCTGCCAAGACTCTTGTTCATGCGTTGGTTATTTCTCAGTTGGACTACTGCAACCTTCTTCTCACTGGCCTTCCTTCTTCTCACATCAGTTTGTTGGTTTCTGTTCACCACTCTGCTGCTAAGATGATCTTCTTGGCTCGCCGCTCTGACCATGTTACTCCACTTCTGAAATCTCTTCATTTGCTTCCAATTCACTTCAGAATCCAATATAAACTTCTCCTGTTGACCTACAAAGCTTTTCACGGTCTAGCTCCTTCCTATCTTTCCTCTCTCATCTCACACTATTGCCCCACTCGTGCTCTTCGCTCCTCTGATGCCATGTTTCTGACCCACCCAAGGGTCTCTACTTCCCTTGCTCGGCTTCGTCCATTTTCTTCTGCTGCCCTTACGCATGGAACGCTCCTCCAGAACATTTGCGAACTACAAGTTCAATCCCAGCTTTTAAAGCTCAGCTAAAAACTTTTCTTTTTTCCAAAGCTTTTAAAACTTGATTTTGATCTGACTTTTATACTGTTAGTTTTACTCTACCCTGTGCCTGTTTGGTGCATTCTCTTCCCCTTCTTATTGTTTTATTGTGATTTTATTAGAAGGTAAGCCTATGCGGCAGGGTTTTGCTATTTTATTGTTTTACTCTGTACAGCACCATGTACACTGATGGTGCTATATAAATAAATAAATAATAATAAAGGATTGATTTTGAGAACCAACATCTCTAGAAGGAGTGTCTTCACTTAGCGTCTTCACATGTGTAATGGGAGGCTACTTGCTCCAGGGATGCTCTCATGGGATTCAAGGTTGCAAGGCAGATGAGCCTCCAAGGTGTACACAAAAAGGGAGAGAAGTCTCAGGATGCTATGGGGAAATTTTATTATACAAAAGCCTGACTAGCTAGTCACCATCACAAGACAATTGTATAACGCTCAGAGAGCTTCAGCTATTGGGCGGTATAAAAATATAATAAATAAATAAATAAAATTTGATGTTAATAATTTCTGCATGCATTATAACAACTTCCTGAAGAAGGGCTAAAAAAAATAAGAGGCCGAAACCTGTTGGGCTTTTGCATAATAAATTTTTTCCTATAGCATCCTGAGATTTTTCTCCCTTTTTGTGTCTCACAGGATTCACCATTATATTTGAGCCAGGTACTAAGCAGTGGTACAAAACTTTAGCAGTGCACCAACCTTGCAAGTCCATCAAGCCGGTTTGATTTGTTTCAGCCATAACCGTAACATTCAGCGAACACGTCGAGTACAAATAGGTACAAAACATTCACATTGAAAAATGTGGTGTTCTCATACTTGTCCAAACCTAGATATACATTTAATCGGAATGAAAAACACCTAAAAATCAATACAGAGCTCCCGCCACATCAGAAATCAGGCCATGTCCCATTGATCCAATTAACAATCAAGTACATGGGGAATTGGAGTCCAGTCACGTTTCGCCAATGCAAAAATAGTTACTTTCTGCGTAATTTGCTTGCTATTGCAACGCAGTAGGAAGAGTGGAGATGTGACACCACCACCCCGTCTATTTTGGAAACCTAAGGTCAGTTGATTTTGAAGGGTGGTTTAACACTCACAGTGTGGTCTGAAAGTCTGAAGTTGGTTTCAGATCCTGGCGTGTTGCAATCCTGGTTACCATAGTTTCCAGGTTCAAATGTAACAGGAAACTATGGCTAATAAAGGCAGGGAGAACTGAATCCCAGCACACTGAGAATGGAGGAGGAAAGGAAGGCGTGAGGGTGGAGTGTGTGGGCACAAGGCTCATGTGTATCTCGATGTATTAAGCAGTGATACGTACTGCTTAATACATCGATGTATTAAGCAGTGATACGTAAGATGGACTAATCTCTGAGCCAAGTCTGACAAAAGTGTAGGTCAGGAACAGGTGCCCTACAATTCACATATGCCTGAGCCAGCATGACCTATGGCCAGGGATTGCGAGAGTTGTAGCCCATGACAACTAGAGGGCACCAGGTCGCCTAACCCTAGTGTAGATGGAGGAGGGAGTATTTCTTGCTCACCTGAAGTATAAAGTCTCGGAAAGGAAGACTGATATTCAATGGTGCTTGATTGCCTGATATCCTGGGCCCAGGTGCTTATATTAAACCACACTGCATCCAAATTTACACCACAGGCTAGTCTTGAGGGAGCCAGAGGAATTAGTTACAAATGAAAGCATTTGCATACGGACATTTACAATAGCCGAGCAGCATATAAAACAAGCATACACTTGCAAGACCCAAAAAAAATTAAACAAAATGGAAATTAAGTTCCTCTGTTTCCATAAATCCTTGACACGGGTGAATTGCATAAGCCCCTCATGATAACAAAGCAGTTTTTTTAAAAAAAGGCTGTGAAGGCACGCTTGCATATTTATGTACTTTGCATGTAAATTAACTTAGAGTCAGGGTCAATTAAGGGCCAGAGGGAGGGAAAAATGTGATCTGCAGCAATTCCTCTGGCCAGCATTACAGCCGAGTCAGGAGACTTCAGCAGAAACTAGAAATAGCACATTTAGCCTGAAGGTCTGGAAGATGTGATGAGGGACACTTGGGAGTGAAAGGAGCTTAATAGGGAAGCACAGGAAAATCATCACAAACACAATTTAAAGCAAACTCTCTCCTGTTCATGTTGTAAAGGCTAAGTATGCATAATGAAAGACATAGGCCAGATACACATGGGATTTCTGTACAAGGCTTTAGTTCTTTGGACAGACAGACAATTAAGATTTTTACCATCACTACAAAGAACATGGCCAAGAGGAGTCCAGTGGTAGAGCAGTGAACTGGGGGAAGTTCCCGGTTCAATTTCCATCTCTGCCAGGAGCTCACTAGATGGCCCTAGATGGCAAGCCAGCTTTCAGCCCAAGCATTTTTTACTTGCTGTCTGAAACAAAAGGCGAAAACGTTGATCTACTTTACAAGACTATTGTAAGCATTACTGAGATAATGTATGAGAAGCACTCTGAACACTCTCAAGGCCCAAATAAATGCTAGGCAATCATAATAAAATGGTAACAAAAACCTCCTGGTCCTTGCTTTTATTCTAACACAGGTCTGCAATTTCTCCAGGCTTCTTGCTCATCTCTACAGGGGTAAAGATTGTGTGTGTGTGTGTGTGTGTGTGTGTGTGTGTGTGTGTGTGAGAGAGAGAGAGAGAGAGAGAGAGAGAGAGAGAGAGATCGCAACATATTATGCATTAACTACCGTATTTCTTCGATTCTAAGATGCCATTGATTGAAAGACACACACTAATTTCAGTACCACCAACAGAAAAAAGCTTTGATTCTAAGAAATAATAATCACACCCGCGATTCTAAGACGCACCCCATTTTTAGAGATGTTTATATGGGGGGAAAAGTGTGTCTTAGAATCAAAGAAATATGGTAAGTTAACACCTATACTGGCTTCCCACCACATGAATTCCGTGGCAGCTCCGCCTCCCCAATCAATTATGTCTAGAAAATATGTGGCCATGTGGTGGATTTGATACTGGAAGAACTGGTGAGGAGTTTAGTGAGTTCCCACATTTGCGTCTGGTATAGTATGCTGAACGCATAGAGACTTGCGTAGCCCAACACAATTAGTAGATTTTAGCAGGCTTTAGCTAACAAAGGTAGGCCCCTTGATGGGAGGCTTCTATAGTGCGTCTTTCACATACTTTTAATTGGTACCAAACCAGTGCAGCTCCATCTGTCAACAACTGTACATATGCCTGATTACCTCGCCCCTCTGAGGTAGGGAGTAGTCTCTTAGCTCACCCATGGACTGGGAGGCTCTCCCTCTTAAGTTTGAATATTGGGGCCACTCTCTCTTCTTTGTATATTCTTTCTGCCTCCACATATCATCTGTGCGCAATCAATAAACTGTTAAACGGATCCATTTGTGATTTGTCTCACTTTGGGACTCACAAATCTGATTTAATTGGGACCAAAGTCAATCATGATCCCAATTTATCAATAAATCTGGGACTATGTTGTAGCTTGCAGTTTCTTGGTTCTTATTTACTGTCTCCTTAAAAATATAAAATAACATAATTTGCATCAGGGACTTAGAGTATTAGAGACAGGTTAGGATATATATCCATTTTAAAACAAAAATAAAGCAGAGGTATTTTCAGTCATGGCTCAAACATAACGGAACTTTCTCCCTGAAGATGTTAGAAAAGCTTTTTATTATTTTTTTGGAGAGGCTTTTGGCTGAACTGGGTTATTTCTGTGGTTGTTTTAATTAATAGTCATTTTACTTGACATTATCTATACTAGCCTTCCCCAGCCTTGTGCTTCCAGACGTTTTGGAGTACAACTCCCAGGATTCCTTTCCATTGACCATGTTGGCTGCGGCTGATGGGGCTTGAAGCCAAAAACATCTGAAGGACACCAGGTTGAAGAAGGCTGATCTATACTTCGATGTTATGATCTCCTTTTAATGTTGTGACATACTTGGGAAAGTGGTATAAACATGTTATTTATAAATAAGAAGCAGATGTCAGTCATTGAGTGGGAGAACCATGGCACAATGACTTCAGCTTCCTCATACCACTCTCCTATCTTTAGGGGGAGTAGTAGAATGTGTAGGCAGGAGCAGCGCTGCCAGGGAACACAAACTCGTTCAGTGTTAGTAGCTTTTTAATATCCCAGCTCACTTCCCCCCAAGCCACCCTCTGCATCGATAAACCGTGTCTACAATCTCCTTCTCTCTAGGCAAATTGCAATGAAGCCATGAGTCAACTGCTGTAGAACCGAAGGTGGCACTGATTCACTGGTTTGCTTCAGGAATTCTTGATGCAAAGGGCATCAAACTTTATAACATTAGTTCTCACAAAACCTCTCTTTTTTTTTGCAAGGGGGCCAATTTCATCCCTCTGAGGGGGTGGTGGTCCAGAGATAGCTACACCCCCTTCCTCTGGCCCCACCCCCTTTTCTCCAAGGGTTGATCTTTTGTTGGTTTCCTAACTTTTACACATTCCGGCCCTCCACCCCCCTATTCTAAAAGGTTGAAATGTCGCACCTTAGTTACTGGAAGTAACAGCTTTAAGCTCTACTGGTATTTTTGCTGTTTGGCCCCAATCCTTTTGCTTTGGCCCCACCCACCATTGGAAATTGAAATCGGCCCTCAAGCTGGAAGATGTTTGATGTCTCCTGTTATAAAGGATTATTAGGACTCTCAGGGTATATTCCCTTTGGCCAAATGATTTCAAGTGTTTGGGTTGCCTTTTCTCAGTCTGCTAAGCACTTGCTCCTGCACAGGCTGAGCTGGTCTCACAATGGTTCTCAGCCAGTGCTGTCACTTTATGCATCGCTCCTTTGTCACTGGCACATGACAGAAAGCAAAGAGAGACAGGGAGCTGACACAGCAACGTGCAGACATGGAAAACGGACTTACTTGAATGGTGAAAACAGGAACGATAACGTGGTATTCTTCTTCTGAGCCATCTTGACCTGAAAACATACAGCAAGAGAAAAACAATCAAGGGCTGTTAGCAAAAATGCCTTTATATGAAATAACTGATCATTATTTAACTGGGGCGGTATTAAAAATGGTAAAAACACAATAAAAACAGCAACAGCAGCTTAAAATAGAGCTTACAACAGAAAACTGCAGCCACAGCTCAGTCTGATAAAACATAATCAGAGGAAGGCCAGAGAAAAATATTATGTTTTCAGGGCATTCTTAAAAACCCACAATGATGGGCTCTGCCAGACCCCTGATAGCAACTTATTCCCAAGGTATGGAGCCACTGTGGAAAAGTCCCTCTCTCATGTACTGGCCCCACCTAACTGTTCCGACCTTGCTGACAAACCCAACAATACTCTTTTAGCATCCATATACCTGGAGTTTCCTGCCTCCAGAAAGACCTATACCAATGGGGGAAGTTGACAAACTCTAAGGCAGAACATCATGGGATTAAGAGTGGGAGAGACAGAGAACGCTGATCACAGGATGGCACAAGACACCAAGTACAGCCAGCTCCTGCAATGACTTAAAGAGTTCCTGGAATAGTTCCAATAGCCCATTATAAGAGAAATGAAAAATACTGTGCACTTCCCATTAGAAAAATCATTAATAAGACAAAAGGCAAAGTTTAGTTGATGGTGGGTGAATGGTCACTACAGTTGAAGTATAACTTCCCAGACAGCTTTGGCTATGAGGAGATATAGAAATGTAATTAATAAAAATCATCATCGTCATCATCATCATCATCATCATCATCATCATCATCCCCTATAGAAGGGAAACAAAGAAAATTTAGGGCGTCCAGTGTACTGCTTATTCAGCATGTGTGGTGTAGTGGCTAAGGTGTTGGACTGGGAGTCGGGAGATCCGTGTTCTACCCACTTGGCCATGGAAACCCAGTGGGTGACTTTGGGCCAGTCACAGATTCTCAGCCCAACCTACCTAACAGGGTTGTTGTTGTGAGGATAAAAAGGAAAGGAGGAGGATTATGTACGCCGCCTTGGGTTCCTTGGAGGAAAAAGGGTGGGATATAAATGTAATAAATAAATAAGAAATATTCTTAGATCAGAAACAAAGGATGCAATATCAGGAGAAAAGGGAGATCTCCCTATGGACAGAAAAACATTTACTGTTTTTGACAACCAGGCCCCTGGTTTGTCTCAACTAGGCTTAACCCAGCCAGGACAGGCAAGGATAAATGAGCGGTTGCAAGATGTAAAGATTCCAAATAGCTTATCAACATTCTTGGGCAAGAAAAATTGAAACCCATCCAACAATGGATCTCTCAGCCATCAGAACTCTAGAAATAACAGTCTATATGTGAAGTCCAAAGCAAGTGGTTTTACTAACAAAATGTTTAGCAAATTGATTACAACAGGCAAGAGAAGTAAGACAACAACTGGGATGAGGATGAATTAGTACATTCATTTCCTTAAAAAGCTCCACCAGACAATATCTTGCCGGTGCAATGGCGGCTGGAAAGAAACAAATGTTTTTCACAATCACTGGTAGAACGTAGGTTTTTGTATGCTGTGTAGGTGTCAAATTTGACTCAAGTCTTCCATCTCCTGTGTTCTGGTAGTCTGCCTGTAACTCTCCATTATACCTTGGGGAGACTTGGTTCTGGTGTGTCAGGAGAGGGCACCGCAGAACAGCTGGAACAGCTGCATATCCCAAAATTCTAAACAGCAGCCAGCTGGAAAAAAATGTACATTCCCCACAGCACCTGCCTTGTTTCTTAAAAGTTCAAAGCCAGCTAACAATCACAGCATTACCAAATGCTAACAATATCAACACAATTAAAACGATTTAAAATAATAAATTAGTTAACAGCAAGATAAGTAAAAAAAAGTCAGGAAGAATGACAATTTAAAAAGTTGTCCTTTTTAAAGGAAGGTCTTTGCCTTCTTGCAAAATGCCATTAAAGGGTGAGCAAGGCAAACCTCCTTTGGGAGGGACTTCTAAAGTCTAGGCAAAGTATCAAGAAGGCCCTCTCCGTGATGACCTTAAAGAGCGGACAGTCACGTACAGGAACAAGCGGTCCTTGAAGAATTCTAGCCTTAAAGAGATTAGAGGTCCAAAGTCCAAGCAATTCATTTTCTGTTTCATTTGGCACATACTCGAACCCGTACGCGCAGATTGTAACGAGAATGTTTCAATCCCAGCTGAAGAGGAACCCTAAACTCCAACTCTGTCAATGCTTATGATTCAAGTCCCAGTAGCTTGACCAGGATGCGTGCCAGCAAAGCACTTTGAGGATTGCCAGAAACAGTCATTAACGAGATCAGAATTAAATTCCAGGACTGAGTCTACCCTCCTATGAGACTGCTCTGCTTTCAGTGGCGTCCATTCACACCAGCTAGCCAGAATTTGACCCTGGGAAATTAAATTCCCCTTCCTAATTCAGCACCACTATTACCGTGAAACATTCACATTTCTGTTTAAGTCAATGAAAAGTGTCAGGTTGTTACATTAAAATAAAAAGAGTTGCAGGGATTAAAGCTAGTTTTCCTTAAAGCCACTGTTCCTTATTATAAATTCAGTATCTTAGAGTATGCACATAATTCTTCCATCACTCTAAATTATAATCATAAACATGCAAATTAGTGTGTTCTATCTCTCTACCGTAACAGCTTTTAGAAGTATGCTGTTTTTCACTGAAAGTATCTATCTGGGCATATAATGAGACATTCATAATGTTTCAACCATAGTTTATTTACCTTGAATTGTTCAAGAATCTGAGCGGCATTTGTAAACATACTCTCTGCTTTAAAATGAGCAGTATTATTCAGGTACTCCAGAGGCAGAATTCCCTGAAAAATACAACAACATTCACTTTTATTCACAACATCTAAAACTAGAAAAATATGTCCTAAGACCTATTACTCAACACAGTAGGTTGTTGTTATTATTAAAGAAGGAAACCTTTTTAAAACAAGAGAACGCCTACAAAATGTCATAGACCTGGTTCGCACATAACAACAACCCAGAATATCACCTGGTTCACACATCATAGTGGCAAATCATGGGTTAAATAATGCATGATTTGCCACAGTGCATGCTGGGTGTATTGAATATTTTGAATTGTGGGTTAAACAACCAACAGTTCACCTACAATTAATATTCCAGTGTTAAATATCCAAAAAGGCTGCAGAACAAGCCCAGCCTGTGCCACAGCAAACCATGGGTTATTTAATCCACAATGTGTGAACAGCCCCTACGGGCTGAATATGGGTTGTCATTGAATTGAACATTCTTGTTAAATCATGTTGACTCATCATTAAATGCAAACCCTGCTCTATAGTTTAACTATGGATTGTTAGCCACGAACAACCCAGAGATCACAACCCAACAACAACCATGAACAACCCAACTAAGAACAACCCAGGTTTTCTTCATGGGTTGTTTGTGGTTAATGACCCATACTTAAACCGAAGTGCAGGGTTTGCTCATAATGATACCAATAGGTTGTCGGGGAAGACTGTTTTTACTCCACAGCCCACAACTGGTTCCTTCATAGTTTGCGCAGAGTGATGTTTTTATTGTTATTACATGTGAATCAGGCCTCCTGATTAATGTACATTTTCCCAACCACCTTCAGCTGACTAAGGCATGAGAATACCCTAAATATTTGAACATGTTTGAAAAGTTTCCAATAGGTGAGATGGAAAATGTATTTTTTGACCGTGCCACTTCAGACTGCAGGATACAGTCTACTTACTGCCCCAAACAGCACCCCAGAACTAAACACAGCTATTGAGAGTAAAAGCACAGTGCAGCTAGACTTCGACTCCCAGTCCCAAGAGACAAGTTGATCAGTTTCAGTAGGACATGGGAGAAAGAGACTAGAGCTCTGCAGTCCCCTTCTCAGATTATAGGTTACCTTGTACACAATGTATACCTGAGTGTATCATACATCTATTATATGCCCAAGAGGAATTGCAGCGCATTTTGCTGCCAAGAGAAAATTAGCACATGCCTTACCACGGAGTTGAGGGGGAAAGAGACTCCAATAAGGGAAGCCATCAGTGGTGCTATATCAGCCTACGAACAAAAAATGTTCTCAGCTTAAGGCAAATCAAAGCAGGATTAAAAGTTTAAGTATCTGTCACAATAGAGAAAAGAGATCTTAAAATATGTAGCACAGTTTAGGACAGGTAGTTCAAAACTACTGTGTTTGAGGGATGATAGCATCACATGGTTGTTGTTGTTGTTTATTCGTTAAGTCGTTTCCGACTTTTCGTGACTTCATGGACCAGCCCACGCCAGAGCTTTCTGTCGGCCGTTGCCACCCCTAGCTCCCCCAAGGTCAAGTCTGTCACCTCCAGAATATGTTGATCTTTAGAACATCAGATTCGTCGTTCACCACCAGCACCGTCGGCCACTAGCCGTCCTTTCGGCTTTGAGCTAGCTGCGTCATCACATCTGGGGCTAGTTGAACTTATCCTCTGTTCCTCCCCAGTAGCATTTTGACCATCTTCCGACCTGGGGGTACCATCTTCCGATGGTGTATCGACATATCTCTGGTTGTACTGATCCATTTAGTTTTCATGGCAAGAATACTGGGGTGGGTTGCCATTACCTTCCCCAGGGATCGTATTTAGTCTGACCTCTCTACCATGACCTTCCCGTCTTGGGTGTCCCTTCACTGTTTAGCTCATGGCATCCTTGAGGTGCTCAAGCTCCAGCACCACGACAAGGTAACGATCTCCTTTGCTGGAGAGCATCACATGGACTGTACTGCTTTTAAGAAACTCAAAGTGTGGGCCAACGTAGCAGAGAGGAAAAACTTCCCATAAGGCTTAGGAACAGAGGGGCTCTATGCTGTTGGCAGGGTGTGTGGAGATGGTGTTGCTTTTGAGACGGGGAAGGCACTAGGGCTCTGTGTTACAAAGGCCTTTTCTAGAAACATAATATTCCCAACCTCCGAACCACGGTGCTATTGTAGCGCTATGGGCATTGCCCAGGATTGAGCCATTAACAGCATTTGCAAAGCCATTTTAAATGCTGGCCCTCATCTTCACGATGTTGCTGCAAGCCGCAGCGCAGTTACATCGACGCTCCTTCCGACTATTTACATCAGAAAGAGAGCAGTCCTGGGCATTCCTGCCGCCACCGCTGCGCCCACCCACACGAGGACTAATGCCGCCAGTTCAGGGGCACCTGGGAGCATCGATGCCCCCGCTTCAAAGGGCAGGTTTGTTTTTTAAAAAGTCGGACTGGGTGTTCTTTTCTTTTTTAAAAGAGCTGTAAATGTGAAGAACCCATTTACAGCTAAGGTAGGGGAACAAGGGGGTAGGAACAGGGTGCTCCCTCCCTACTGGGATTTCCACACACACCCCACTTTATTTCTTCTTTTTTTTTTTTTTCTTAACAAGGCTCCGCAGAGGCACAGAGCCTTGCTCCAAGCTAAAAAAAGTCGGGGTAAGTTCCCGACTTTTTTAGAGCAGAGCTTTGGGGCTTCGCCCCTGGATTGCATTGGAGTGGTGGCTGTGTCATATAGATCACCTGCCGCCACTCCGAAGCAATCCAGGCGCAAAGCACCCACGTGGACAAGCCCCTGGTTACAAACTATGCCTGTCAGGGCAATTTGGATTTGTGCTAATGAAGAATAACACTATACCAGGGCTGCAGAACCTTTTTTGGCCTGACGTGCTCTCAGGAGCCGCGATCTGATGATGGGCAGGAACAAAGGGGAAAGGTAAAAGAAGCCGGGGTAAAATACCAAAGATACCAGCCTATTTTAGCTAAAAACTCTTACTGCTGGTCACTAAGCCTTATCAGAGGCATTTCAACCTTTTTGAATGGGGGGGTGGGGGGGCATGGAAACCACCGAACGACTGGTAGTTGGGGAGAAACAGTCATGTCCGTTTGGGGAACCCAAGAGGGCCAGATTGGGATCCTAGGTAGGCCAGGTTTGGCCCCTGGGCCCAAGGTTCTCCACCCCTGCACTATATCAGGGTAGGGGGGAATTTGCTTGCAAAAGGGGAGGGAGTGCTCAGCCCCACAGCATTCTCCGAATCCCTTCACTACGCTTAGGATATTGTGAATGTTGCATGGTTATGTGCTGGTCTAAACAAAGAAACTACTAGGCTACAGGTGTCCAGTAAAAAGAAAAAAGATCTAACATTATAACTTATTCTCCTGCCTGTATGTCTTTATAGCATCTTAAATTAAACAGTAACATGAATGAGCTACGAGCACGGTGCAAGTAGGTACCTGGTTGACATCTTGCCGCTTCAAGGTCTCCAATTTCCACTCTATACAAGCACAAAGAGAAAAGAAAAGACGCTTCGTGACACAGGGCCAACTGATCTAAACAGATTTGATGGGGAAATAATTCATCTGCCGCTTAATGAGTTGTCAGAGAGTGCTGCTGCATAACACTCTTTTTCATACTTAAAAGAGATTCATGCTTTAGCTTCAGAACACAAATCTAAGAAATTTACCCAAAGCACTCAAAATAAATTTGTTTCAACTTCTTTAAAATTACATACAAAGGCAAAATTAATTATTCGCTGAAATGTCAAGTCTTTCAGTAGAGTTGCAGAAGATAGATACATCTGCATAAATCATTGAGCCAGCTCAAGATTAACACCTTGATCCTAGGCCCAAGTTACATGTGCTAGTGGAGGCCAGGATCGCTTCTCTCTGTATGTGTTGGAGGATCATAGAATCATAGAATAGTAGAGTCGGAAGGGGCCTATAAGGCCATCGAGTCCAACCCCCTGCTCAATGCAGGAATCCACCCGAAAGCGTCCCTGACAGATGGTTGTCCAGCTGCCTCTTGAAGGCCTCTAGGAGCCTGACAATACACTGCATCAGGCAAAAGCAACGTGATGCCCGCAGACCGCTTTCTTGGTGCCCACGAAGTTGACTTATGCCTTCTACTTTTTTTTAATTAACTCATTTTCTTTCAGGCAGCTGAAATTGCGATGAATTGCTGTTGCTGAAAACAGGGTTCCAAGAAATGTGTTTAGTGTGTTGGGACTCAGCCCCACCTCTGCCTCGTAATCTATTTTCGATAGGTTACTTGTCCTTTGCCATTACGGCTGTGGCAACCATTTTGTGATGTCGCCCAGGACAGTTTCTCAAATTACAAAATGGTCCCATGGCCCAAAATGTTTGCCTATCACTACCCACATAGTGAACCTATGCTCCTCTTAGGGAATACATGACCCTAGATTTGTTTTTTCAGGAAATCATCCAGGTGTGTTCAGTCTTAAAACAAGGTCTAACTTTAATTAAACCCTGTGACTTCCTTTTAGCTGGTTAGCCTTGGAGGCAAACCGCACCCGACTGGGGCAGTGTCCAAAGCTGGCAGTCTGCCGGTGCTTATTAGGTTGCTCATTAGGAATGACCGCTACAGCAACGGGAAGCTAGCGCTTCCTAGAGCAATTCCAGAATCTAGCCAAAACTAGCATTTCCAGTATGGGACGGTGAGTGCAGCCCCTTTCTGCCAGCTCCACTGACTTGTTCCGTTCTGGAATTGCTAGCTTCAGTTAGTTTCCAGGCTGCTCTAGGAAGCATTAGTGTTCATTCCAACTAGCGCAAGGGCAGCTTTGGATACTGCCATGGTGTTAAAACATGGTAACAAACACAACATTTTATCCTGGTTGCGCTTTTATGCTGTATTTTGTATTTGTGTTTTTAACCTGTTGGTTGTTTTATTATGGTTTTAATTTTTGTGAACTGCCCAGAGAGTTTTGGCTATTGGGCGGTATAAAAATGTAATAAATAAATAAATAAATAAATAAATACATTAAAATATGAGAAAGAAAGCGCTTGGGGTCACTAACAGCAATGCTATGGATGGCAGCTACCACGAAGAGAAAAACTAGGGATGGACTGGATTTGCATGCATCTCATAAAATATATTTCAGCACAGATAAGACATTTCAGGACTGTACACCAAACGGCTAGGTCATACTTATTACAAAATATTTACTACAAATTATTTATTACAAAAACCGGTTTCTGGACCACATCCATGCTCTACATTCACTGTTCCCCCACTCCTCTCTCTCTAAGTACAAGGTCTGAACTGGTACAAAACTGGTTTTATGAAGTTCAGTTTGCTCTGAACCTATTATGTGTTTAGAGCAAGTGTCACCAGTGGGCCACTGGCCAAATTCTGAAGGTTTAATTCCATCCAGCTAGCATTCTGATGAAAAATTCTGGATTTTGGTATGATTGTGCAAGTCACTTATGTTCTTAAGCAAGTGTGCACATTTAAGAATCACTTAATATGGATTAGATCCTGAATATGCACTCTTGCTTTTCAATTTAATATACATTAGTTTATCATGGATTGATCTGGTTTTTTTTTAAGTAGCAACAAAACAACTACGTTGAGCTTATTGGTGATAATAAATACTATTATCACCAGTAAGACCAATCCAATTGTTTGGTTGCCACATTTCTTTGGTTTGGGAGAGATTTCCTGTTTTGGTTTTGTAAGCTTTTAAAAAGGTAGCTCATGCAAGACTAAAGTCACCCCCCCATCCTCTGCACTTGCTCAATCCAGCTTCATCCAGGATGAGAGAGTAGGTTTAGGGCAAACCTTTTTCAGAGTTTTTCCAGCACAAGCAGCTTCTTCCTTCCACAGAAACAGTAATAAAAGTGACACCTCTCTGCCACTTTCCATTTTTTTCTTCCTTGTTTTAAAAGCCTCATAGCTGAAACTAGACCATTACGCCCAGCTCCTTTAGGATCCAACAAAAGGCTTAGAACAAAAGTGTGCAAATAACGTAAACCTCCAAGAGGTTTTCTAAGATCTGGAAGCAATCATAAGAACACAAGAAGAGCCGTGCTAAATCAGCCAAAGACCTCTCTAATCCAGCATTCTGTTTGCACAATGGTCAACCAGATGCTTGTGGGAAGCTCACAACTGTGGCCAGGTTATTTGAAGGAACGCCTCCTCCCATATGTACCTGCCCAGACCTTAAGATCATCTACAGGGGCCCTTCTCCGTGAGCCCCTGCCAAAGGAAGTGAGGCAGGTGGCTACTAGGAGGAGGGCTTTCTCTGCTGTGGCACCCCAGAGAGCTCCCCAGAGAGGTCCGCCTAGCGCCTACACTGTACTCCTTTTGTCGCCAGCTGAAGACCTTTTTTATTCTCTCAGTATTTTAACACTTAATTTTAACTTAAATTTAAATTGTACTGTTCTAACTCTGTATTTTAATCTTACATCAATTTTGCTGCGTGGTTTTATCCGGGTTGTGCTTTTTATATTGTGTTTTGTATTTGTGCTTTTAACCTGTTGGTTGTTTTATTATGGTTTTAATTTTTGTGAACCGCCCAGAGAGCTTTGGCTATTGAGCGGTATAAAAATGTAATCAATCAATCAATCAATAAACTGTCCACATGAATGTAAGAAAATCTTCTCACTGCCTGAGATACTCGAAGTGGTATATAGCCATCACGACTAGTAGCCACTGACAGCCTTATCAAAATATATTTCTCTCTCTCTCTCTCTCTCTCTCTCTCTCTCTCTGAGTTAAGTTTTTGAATGGTAATCTTGAAATGGATCCTTTCTTATTTGAATTAGCATCATGTAAATGTTGTGAACTGGGAAGATCTTGAACTCAAGATGTAAGGTCTTAAAACTCATTAAACGCTGCTGCTCAACTCACTGAGTAGTCCTTGGCAAGCCAACATATCTCAAGCCTTAGGCCACATTGGAAATACGGTACTAGTCATACTTGGCCTGCTTTCCAAGGTTGTTCTAAGACTGAGAATGAGATGCAGTTTGACCATTTAAGAAAAGCAGCAGCCACCCTTTATTACATTGTTAGTCTTTTCATTTCATTATAGTTGCACTCAATTGCACTCACTCCCCTACAACCTGAAGGATTTTTACTTGCCAAGTTCCTAGTAGTTAACTTAGGAGGGCAACTTCTGTTTTTAAACTTGCATGGAATATCCAACACATTTGCGCTTTTACAGAAATGTGCCTATCAAATACATGTGTAGCTATTTAATGATGGCATTTGGGGATAATCAGTGAGGTGCGGTGGCTTGGACGAGAAAGCTATATTCATATCCCTGGGGTACCAAGAAGCCACTTGCACGGCCTTCTGTAAGCTTTCACTCCCCATCTGTTTTCCGAGGAGCACATCAACCTACCTGTGGCAACTAGCCAAATAAAGATGGCAACGCACCTTTTATATTTTGTAAGGATACTGGAAAAAATCTAATCCATAATCTGCACAGATAATCCTATTTACCTTTTAAAAATTCATCTCCAAATCGTTGCGAGGTGACTCTCTGTGGATAATTGATCCCTGCTCCCCAAGCAACTAGTGGCGTTAAAGTCTCTGATGGATGACCGGCCCCATGAGTACCTAAACACATGGAGAAAACCAAGACCAAGTTAGTTTATAATAAATTGTTGTCTTCTACTCTAAATTTGGTCAGACCCCATAGGATAGAGCAGAACGTGAATGCAGTTGATCCACTAACAATAGTAAAGCCCAACCCTACATTTCATCATCTTCTCAATGAGGATATCCTGTAAAAACTTGTCAAAAGCATTGCTGAAATCAAGATATACTACATGCATGGCATTTTCACAATCTACTAAACTAGTAACTATCAAAAAAGGAGATATGGTTATTCTGGCATGACTTATTCCTGGAAAACTCATGCTGGCTCCTAGTAGTCAAAGCATTATTTTCAGAACAAAGGAATATAGGAAGCTGCCTTACACTGAATCAGACTATTGGTCCATCTAACCCAGTACTGTCAACACTGACTGGCAGCGCTCTTGAGGGTTTCAGGCAGGATTCTTTCCTCGTCCTACCTGGAGAAGCCAGGGATTGAACTTGGGACCTTCTGAATGCAAAGCATGTGCTGTACCACACTGAGCTACGGTCTCTCCCCATAGCTGAATTAGTTTTTGGAGAAGCTCTTAAGGGACACATTCCAGTGGTGGGAAGGACTGAACGTAAAATGGGTGGGCCCAAAATATCAAGTTACGTACTATATTAGGGTGACCATATGAAAAGGAGGACAGGGCTCCTGTATCTTTAACAGTTGTATTGAAAAGGAAATTTCAGCAGGTGTCATTTGTATATATGGGGAACCTGGTGAGATTTCCTCTTCATCACAACATTTAAAGCTGCAGTTGCCCTGCCCTCTTTTAAATCTGGTTACTCTAATATAGCTCCTGCACCTTTAACTGTTGTGATGAAGACGGAATTTCACCAGGTTCTCCATATATACAAATGACATCTGCTGAAATTCCCTTTTCTATGCAACTGTTAAAGATACAGCAGCCCTGTCCTCCTTTTCATATGGTTACCCTATACTATATATATGGCCAGGAGACAACAGGAAAAGCAAACTCTTGGTCCTGGGTCTCGTCTGACCTCTCTTTCTTCCATATCTTTTCCATGAGTCCTTGGCAAATATCAGTGGTATTACATTTGGATTGTCAGCTCATATACTAAATTGGTTTACACAGCATCAGACCAATGGCCTATCTAGTCCAGCCTTCACCAAGATAGTGCTGTCCGGGTGTTTTGGACAACAACTCCCAGCATTCCTGGGGCTGATGGGAGTTGAAGTCCAAAGCATTATCAAGGCATCTGTTTAGGAAAGGCTGGGCTAGCCTAGTATTCAACTGTCAGCAACTCTCCGAAGTCTCAGGTAAAGCCTCCTCAGGCCTATTATCCAAAATCCTTTTAACTGGAGAAGCCACAATAATGTCACTGAGTTGCTGCTGTTATGGGACTGGTATGGCTCTCTGAATCTAGCAACGCCTGCCTACATTTGCATTCTTGTGCCTCTGTAGCTCCTGCTCATAAATTCCAGCTTGTAAAGAAACTGATGTTTACAGACAAGCTAAGTCTCCGGGTTTTTTTTGTCTCCCAAAGAATAAGAAAACTATCTTGAACTTCCTACCTCTCAGGGAAAGGGGAGCCCAAAACAACGACATGTACAAGCAGAGGTTCTTTGCAAACCTGAGCTGCTCTGTGATCATGTTCTGAAAAGCCTTACCCCAATCTGTCATTCCATGGTCAGAAGTCAAGATAAAAGCTGTGTTGCCGTCATTCCCATAAAAATCCTCGATCACTGAAACCATTTGCTTTACACCTTCATCAACTGTCCTGATGTTATTCCTGTATTCTCTGCAGAGGAGACAATGTATTGGCATGTTTTGACAGGATTATAACAGAGAATCCAGTTGTTCATATAGATGGATTCCTGCAATGAGCAGGGGGTTGGACTCGATGGCCTTATAGGCCCCTTCCAACTCTACTATTCTATGATTCTATAGGGTACTGATTTTCAAATGCAACCGACCAAAGAGGAGCGTGGGGGGAATGGACAATTACTGAGGTTTTCTATTTAGCTTGCTTTTCAACAATATCCCGTGCACAGTTTACACTAGAAATTTGGATTTAATGGAACTACTGTACATCCAATTAATCTTCAAATATGATCTCCTATGATAATTATAAAGTCAGTCACAATATAGAGACACATTTGCAAGTTTGCCAGACAGATTCTTTAATAGAACCTCTCATTTCCCCACTGGAAAATCCACAGTGTCATGCATCTCTTCTTCAGAGGTGCTCTCAGAATTGTAGTTCAAAGAAGGAACTACATATTTTTAACTATAGCTCTATAGCTCTGTGGGAGCTGCCATGGCAGTAGCATATTTGTCATAGCAAGTGTGTTGTAGTGGCTAAAGTGTCGGACTGGGAGTCGGGAGATCTGGGTTCTAGTCCCCACTCAGCCATGGAAACCCACTGGGTGACTTTGGGCCACTCATACACTCAGCCCAAGCCACCTCACAGGGCTGTTGTTGTGAGGATAAAATGGAGAGGAGGAGGATTACGTACACCGCCTTGGGTTCCTTGGAGGGAAAAAGGCAGAATATAAATGCAATAATACATACATACAGATTTCTATGTGTCTTTTCCCACATCAACCCTCCTGAACAGTCTTTTCAGGAAGCAAGTTGTTGCAATATTTGGGATAGAGTCGTCTCAGTAGCCGTATTTAGTCATTTCCTGTCATGTGATCACAAATCACATGAGGCCCCACCCCAGTCACATCCCTGATTCCACCACCTTCCACACTTTGTTGTGTGTGGGTGAGGGGGGGATTCTGAAGGATGTGGGACCTGGTCCATGTGTGGTGGCTCCCTATGCTATCAGGGCTTCCACAAATTGAGCAGACACCCCATTTCAGGCCTTCCCCTCCCCCACCCTATGTGTAGAACGCAGCGGCGGTGCATGATGGAGACACAGGAAAGGACAGAGGGCCAGCAAGCGTGGCTCCATTCTCCCAATTCACATGAGGGTGAATGCCTGAACACGACAAATAGCAGTGCTGCGATTACGGAACAACTTCCCCAGAACGACATTCCGGGCTGCTACATCGCTCAGTTTTAAGTAGCTTGTGAAACTTTTGTTTTGGCAGATCCTCTGAAATCCTCACAGCTAGAAATTGCGAGTTTAATTAAATTTTCTGTGCATTTTTGGTTTTTGTGTTTTTTAAAGTTTTGTACAGTGCCATAAGATCTTTGTTGCTATCACCGTTAGTAGGTGTTAAAACAACAAAGTGCCCATTGGTGTCCCTACACCTACTAAATGAAGTAGTACAGCTGCAACAGTAACACATTATACAAATGTGGAAGCATCTGTTTGTAGAAAGAGGTGCTTCTTCCCCACCCCCCTCTTCCTGAACAACAGCCTCTGCCCAACTCCCTCCTATCCAGAATGCTTGAAACCAAACACATGTCTGAATCTACGATATTCGGTTTGGGAACTATGAAGAAGTTTGAAGCCGTCCTGAGGCCTTTAGAAAGGCTATGATAAAAGATGTTAACAAAATGCTCAAAACACAGCATTTGCATAAATGAGTAAGTTAACCAACTTTCCTAGGAAGAACTGAAATTTCAGATAATAATTAAGGTTAAATGTATTGGTCATAACATGCCTCAAACAAAACTGACTTTCGGGGGGGGGCGGGGGGGGAGTCACACAAAACGTAAGATCTAGTCATTATTATCTACCTTTAAGCCCCATTTATTTCAATGGGGAGAGTTAGATACATGCTTAACCCTGTCCCATTGATATCAAATGTACTTAAAACTGTTTAACTTTATCTGGATAACATTCAAATTGTAATCTATTTCAAAATGATAAAAATCAAGACACTGTACCTTGAATGAGGCCGGTGAGCATGGCCGTTGGTGTCTATTCCTAATAAGTGCAGGAAGAAAACTATCTTCGGCTCATGCAGTTTAGAAAACAATGTTTCATTGTTTCTCGCAGAACTGAAGAAATCCTAGATCAGAAAAGTCAGTCAAAAATTACCCAGAGCACTAGCAGTTATCCAAACTTCTAAAGCAAGCGTTTTTAAAAATTTTGTTTTGAAATCAAGCAATGAGCCTGAATGCAGAAGAGCTCAACACCGTGGTTAAATTCTTCTATTGAGAAGTGTTCCCCATTCACTTCTACAGGAAAAAACTACTTCAACAGCAAGTCTGAAATATATTTATTGATTTATTATTAACATTTATATATCATCTTATGTGCAAAAAGAATCCATCAAGGTTGTGTGGGTACAATTCTAAACAATAAAATCTTGCAGCAATCAAAACAAGAAGATTAAACAGTAAAACATTAAAAACTACATATTTTGAAGGCTGTAAATTGAAAAGATGTGGGGGCAAAACATAGTTCTTGAGAGGTTGCATTCCATAGGCCTGGTTCAGAGAACACGCTAAACCATGCTGCTTAACCACAAAATGGTTAACGGAATGCATTGACCTTAATGCATTCTATTAACCAGTTTGTGGTTAAACAGCATGGTTTAACGTGTTGTCTGAACTAGGCCATTGTCTGAGAACAACACAGGAGAAAGCCCTTCCATGCGTTCCTGACAAATGGATCTCTGTGGGTAATGGAGCCTACAAAAAGGCCTCTCCCGCAGATCTTAGTACTTGGGCAGGTACAAGTAACACATGACCACAGCTTAAGACACCTGTAACCTCAGCATCAAGGGAAGTGGGAAAACATTACCCCTGCTGTGACAGTTTCCCAATTAGACTATTACAAGCTTTTCCCATTAGCATCTATGGTGAAAGGAGAAGGCATGTGGGAACACTTAGGGAGCCCCGAGGAAGTGGGGGAAAGGCAACAGGTCTGTGTGCATTCTACACAAAGAGTTCTATTGCCATCTCTTTTTCAATCACCCCACAAATACACCCACCCACCAAAACAAAACAAAAACACCCAAATTTCCAGGAGAGCAGGGTATACTGATCTGAAACCCAACATAAAAAAAGACAACAGTAAATTGCAGCTTACATAAATGATTACTAAAGAGCACCTAAAATACATTTTATTTAACATGTACTACATTACTCACAAAACCAGGACGTGAGAAGGGGAGGAGGGAGGAAGAGAGAGAGAGAGAGAGAGAGAGAGAGAGAGAGAGAGAACAATTTTTTGCATGCCAGTCACATACTCATAGGCATCCGGTTAGCCCCTGTAGGAACAGAATAGTGGACTAGAAAAGTTTTAGTCAGATACAACAGAGCTCTTCTGATTTTCTTATGCTAAGGATTCAAAACAAAGATTTTTATTCACCTTAACATGATCAAAAACCCAAGTGTCTAGCAAAGTGGCATCTTCTGCTCCAAAATCTTCCCTTTCAGCTTTGTAACAATTGGTGTAAACGTGATCCCCAGTAGCACCTGCAAGAAAGCATTCCCAAAGAGAAAGAAAAGACTGTTAAACTTTCTAAGTAGTCTTTATAAAGGCATATTAGCATCTGCGTGTTTTTAAAAAGTACAAAATGCTCTTATAGAAAAAATGTGGAAGAAAAAGACGAGGGTCACATAAAGGAAAAAAAACACAATTTGTTTGGTACTAGTAATAACGTGCATGGAAGTATTCATATATCACGGGTGACTACCTGAGTTATTTGGATTATTTAAAGTACGTTTTCTCATAACACTCCATCACCGTTACTCTAGTAATTGAACTAGCATTTACAACATGCAATGAGTTATCAGCCGTAGATAGAAATCTCTTTGGGATTTATCCTTGTCACTCATAACTCAGAAACAACAATGAAAAGGAGGGAACCCAAAAGCAATATTGAAAAATACAGGACCACATCATGATTAGAAAACAGGAAGAAAGGTAGAACTCTAGGCAATACAGATTTCTATTGGGATCTGATGTGCCCTGTGGCTTCTAAGGACAGGAAAGAGGAGTCAGTGTGGTGTAGTGGCTAAAGTATAGACTGGGAGATGGGAGATCTGGGTTCTAGTCCCCACTCAGCCATGGAAACCCACTGGGTGACTTTGGGCCAGTCACAGACTCTCAGCCCAACCCACCTCACAGGGTTGTTGTTGTGAGGATAAAATGGAGAGGAGGAAGATTATGTACGCCGCCTTCGGTTCCTTGGAGGAAAAAAGGTGGGATATAAATGCAATAATAATAATTAAAAAAAAGAGGAGGTAAGTAAGAAAGTAAAATAGGTAATACAAAACAAGTAAAAATACATTATACTTTTGTAAAAACAAAACAAAACATGACAACAACAACTATATGAACACATGTGTTATTACTTCATATAGCCATTGTCAGGCAGTGTTCAGGCATTCACTTCTACTCATAGTTACCCCAATCCACTAGAGGCACATTATATGTGCAGAAGCACATTTCTGTACATGTATCCATAGCTAGATGGGGAACCACACACACACACAATTAAGTATTGTATGCACCGTTTCCTCTCCATTCCATCAGCTCGAGCTGCATGTACAGAGAAAATAAGATCGTCCCATGTATGCTATGATGAGCTTTTTGAAGGTACACATGTAATAAACAAAATCACTATATAATCATAAAATCAATTAGTTACTATGGAGAGAGAAGCTACTACAGAAAGCATATTGAATGTAGCCTGGTAGTAATTTCTAACCCTGTAGATGCTATTTATTCTTAGGTATTCCTAGAATTCCACCTGTAACTTAATTTTAATCAAGGACTCCGGTTTCTTTTAGCATTTGAAAACTTGACAGCATTCTGGTATTCTAACACAACTAATGCCACCTGTCTTTATAGATAGAAATAGGAAGCAATTTTGCATAGGTGTTGGGGAAATGGCTCACCGTCAATTGAGAACTTCACATATGGAGAATGAGCCCATTAAGATTCTCCATATCAAGTATAAATGAGTAGTAAATGTCCGTCGAAAGACATTTCGAGGCAAGCAAAACAAACACAAACACAATGGTCCTTGCCCAAGGAACTATGGGTTGAGCAAGACAGTCACAATATTTGGGTGATCCCTTGAAATGCCACACCCTGATTTTCTACACTACCTCACCCAAACTGCCAGCTACCTCACCCAAACTAATGAGAACTGGACACAGTGTAAAATTAAATAACTCTGGAACTCCAGAAAACACTCTCAAAACACTCACAGCTTAAGAAAACAATTGAACAATATTAAAAACAAAAAACCAGAGGCTACGTTCACTTGTCCTGTCCTTCAAGATTTCCAGCAAAGGCCTTACAGAAAGAAAATATATAACTCAAAGAGAATATTCGAGCCTAACAGAAGGAATATGTTTTTAAGAGATATAGAGCATCATCACACCGGGGGAAATTGCGATTCTTCCACCCACATGTTTGTCCCTCATTACTTCCTCTTTTGAAAAAGGAAGTAAACATAGGGTGACCATATGAAAAGGAGGACAGGACTCCTGTATCTTTAACAGTTTTATTGAAAAGGGAATTTCAGCAGGTGTCATTTATATTTATGGAGAACCTTGTGAAATTTCCTCTTCATCACAACACTTAAAGCTGCAGGAGCTATAAGTGACCAGATTTAAAAGAGGGCAGGGCACCTGCAGCTTTAACTGGTGTGATGAAGAAGAAATTTCACAAGGTTCTCCATAAATATAAATGACACCTGCTGAAATTCCCTTTTCAATAAAACTGTTAAAGATACAGGAGCCCTGTCCTCCTTTTCATATGGTCACCCTAGTAAACACCCTGCACGTTGCCCATTCAGTGGGCTGTTTTGATCTTGCTGCTTCTCCTGCATACAGCAGGAGATAGCGGCAACTTCCATCTTTAAAAATAAGTCGGACTTACTGGGGTGTTTTTTGTCACGAGAAGAAGGGGCAAGCGCACAGAAGGCAGATGACATTGTGAAAGAGACCCGGGATCTGCGAAAATCTGTGAGTGCCCAGTAGCAAGCAAGCAATAAAACGCTTGTCTGATGGAGCTCATAGTGAAGGTGCAACAGTGAAAGGATATGAAGAGAGGGGAAAGTTTCAATTACAGAAATGACAAGAGTAGACTCAAGGAAAGTTGAAGTGCTGTCACATTTTAAACCCCTCCTGTCAATTCTAAAATGATATATCTGGGGAAATGCATTGGAGTTTATCACATTATTCTGGTTCATAGATTTCAAACATAGTCAGAACAGCAGCACATATTTTCTTCTCCCCAGGGTTCTTCTGCATCATTTACACGGCCCAAGGAGTCTCCATTTGTCATTACCATCTCCTACCAATTTCTTACTATTTTTACTCTTAGGTCTCCACGGGACAACTACTGTCCTTCTGGAAGCCAGGTGGATGGGATTTCTTTAAGATGCTTCTATAATTAGTTCAAATACATTGTCTTGCAAAATGAAGAGCATTCCTAACGTTCTAAGAAAATGAATGCGCTATATTCTAAGCCCCAGTAGTAATACATATCTTATATCAGAAAACAGTGAGCTCACTTTTGAATTTCAGAGCACATCAGGGTTGCTGTACAACATCAAGGGGGACAGGGAGAGAATACGACATTGCCAACAGTTCTATATATGTTCTAAGCTTAAGATGGTGATTCAGAAATCTCTTTGCAGACTAATTAGGTCCAGGGTGGATAAAAATCAATATTTTTTAAAAAAAACACCTATTTTTTTAAATTTTAATCAGATTTTTTTTTATTTAAATCAGATTTTTTAATTTAAATTGGATTTTTTTTAATAAAATGCTTTTTGAGGAATAATCTATCTAAAGATAGTTTTCTATTTAAGATACATTATAGTACATGAAATAAGGATTAATTTTTAATTATGTAGCATGAGGTTGTTTAAATTTTTTGGTAAATGAATTCCATTAATCCATTCACAATGCCATGCTTTTCCAGAGGTTTCTGTAAGATTATTTTTCTCCTTCCAATAAAGTACAGCAGAAAAGTTGTCCAAATATGATTGATTAACCTATTAAACTGGAGATAGTTCACCTCGCAATAATTTCATAATTATCTATCTATGATGTGTTTCTAAGAGTATAACCAAATCAGTATTTATTTTTTTATATAACTGTAAAACTAATCTGAAAAGTTGCTATTCTAAAAATGAAACTTTCATCTGGCTGTAAAAATTAAGATTATACCAGCAAGAACGAATCTTTGGTAACTCTGAGTTGTGGAAAATATAGCGAGAAAGAGTGCACTTTTTTCCAGGGTGTGTGTGTCACATGATTAAATCGAGTCTTTCTGAGTAGTGATTTAAATCAAATCCATCTTAATTTAGGTCAAATTGTGTCTGCTACAAATGATCACAGGGTGCACCAAGGACAAAGAAGCAAGGGCCACTCTCCTTTTGAAAACACAAATGCCAGGTATACAAATCTTATGCTCATAGTCCCCTAAGCTAAAGAGCAAGTATCTTGGAAATTCTTGACTTGGACCTAAGATTGCACTGTGAAACTGTGGAGGGCAACTGTGCCTCCTATGGGTGAGAAAAGATTCCTCTCCCCACCTGCTCTGAGTGGTCCACCAACAGTGTGGACCTAGTTTTCCAGGATTCAGGGAGACTGTAGTACGTACGTACGCACGCACGCACGCACGCACACACACCCTGAACAAGTGGATCTAAGTAATTGTATATTTGGAGGCACTAAAAAAAACCTGGCATTTTAAAAACAAATACCGTATTTCTTCAATTGTAAGACGCCATCGATTGTAAGACGCACACTAATTTCAGTACCACCAACAGAAAAAAAAAACCTAAGACACACCCTGTTTTTAGAGATGTTTATATGGGAAAAAAGTACGTCTTAGAATCGAAGAAATACAGTAGAATGCCTACCACCACAGCCCAGGTAACAATAAATAAATAAAAATAAAAATACACAGATGCAGAAAAAATATACAGAACAGATAAATTTATTGGAAAGTCAGCAACAGCCCCCGCCATGTTTTAAGCAACGGCAGTTTTTCATCAGTGACCTCCAAATGTTTCTGTCCCACAAATACAAATTCAAAGCACTTCATCCAGATTTGGTATGTTGTAGGAACACTTTGTAAATGAAGCACCAGCGAAATTAAAACATGCTCACCTTTAGCAAACATAGGCAGAATATCTGGACTTCCCCAGCTCCACGTGTATTTACTTTCATTGAAAATGGAATCAAATTCCACTGGGTTTTCTTTCCATCCTGTTAGCCAAGAGATTCATGGTTATTGATGGCTTTCTCTAAGGGGAATACAGTTATATCTGGCTCCACTGATAAAGGAGTATAGAGGTGGTGCACACATTTAGGAGAATTGAATGCAGACAACCATGTTTAATGAGTGCTCACACACCCTTGTTTCGCCAGGTGTACACACAGTTGGTTGTAGCATCCAAACACATGCACATTCAGAAAAACAGACAAATACATGCTTATCACATATTGCAGTGCATGGGATTGCGCTGTAAATGTTATCATGCATTCTTTTAAATAGCCAATGCACATAGAAAACTAGCCTCCGAGATAAATGTTCCAAATAATTCCATTTCTGTAAAACTAGTATGTATAAAAGCTACCATAACTTTTCAATACCGTTTAGAGAACAGAAGAATAACGTCAGTTTTCTGCTATGCTGAAATAAAGTTTTAATAAACTACAATGCACAAATCTCACTTCTACACCTTTGAATTTCAGATTAACAGAACTTGGATCCTAAAATAAATTAAACGAAGGAAGTTCACAGAACAAACGTTTCCTGTTCTCTGCAGCCCCCTGGCCCTCTGAAAATCTTATCTGGAGGGTTAGGACTCCTCCTAAACAATGTGAAACAGGGTGGAGGGGGAATTGACCAAACCTGAGTGGAACTCTTCCCCATTTGGGACAATTTCCCTCCCCAAGCAGAATCTCATTCCCCATCCCACGTTGTTCAGAAGACACCCCCTGACCCTGCAAAGACACTTGAGGGGGAGCACAAGGGGACAAGAAACTTTCCTTACATGAACTTAAGTTAATTTATCTTAGAAGTCAAACCATAATCTTGTTGTTAGTGGGTGAATATTCTAACACTCGACAAATAAAAGGTTTTATTTAGATGAATGGATGATCAGCATACCTCTAGCAACAGCACTGACATCTTCATAAAATCCAGCTATGAGCGCTACATGCCCAGGTCTAGATTCTGTTGGGACACGAGTATGGGATACACCCCAGCTGCCTTTGGATTGTATGATATTCCTGAAAGTAAAATATGATAATGAACGTGGGGATTTGTAAATTGCAAAGGCGATGGCACAGATCAATTGGAACTAAACATATCTGTTGGTATTTCTAGACTATATCAAAGAAACGGAAACCATATCCCAAACTGAGTTAATAGGCGCAAGGTTGATGCCTGAATATTGGATACGTAGGCTAATAATTTGGTTCAGATGCAACACTAAGCCAGTTTACAGCCATGGAAACAAGCCTGAGCAAATGCCCTTCTTAAGTGTGGCACTTCCATTTTTTGATGGGAAATTTTAAATTATGGCTTACTGAAACAGCCAGGAACAAAGTATGATTTCTCATCCTGAATTATTCACTATTCATAATTTAAACAAACCAGAGTGCTCCAAGTTCAGATGTAACAATAATCTCTTGTTAATATAACATTGAAAGTGGAGGCCCATTACTAGTTTAATAAATAATTTTCACATCTTTAATAGTAGCAGCCTATTTTAAAAAAAGAAAAGAAAAAGCTATAGCTTTTCCAGTAGTAAATCCTTCTACGCATGCAAATACAGTGTACTTGATTTAGTAGGATTTTATAGTTCTGCAACACCAAGAGCAACATGTATACAAAACGGCTCTCTCATCCCTCACTAATCCCTTGAAATTAAGTTTGGATAAAAATAAATTTGAGGAGGTGGGGCAGGGAGAGAGAGAGCAACCTTACCAAAATGAAACTGGCATATATACATAAAAGAAAATGAAAACTACAACCTATCAAATTGGATAACTAAATGAAGAAGACACATAATGTGCCAATTTGCATAATTTACTCCATTTTATTCCAATTGCAGAAATCAATTCTCTAGCTGGAAATGATATCTATATCTTGGATGTTGGAAGGATTAGGGAAATAGCTTAACAAGAGGAATGGAGTTACCTAAGATAAGGAGCATTAGAAGTGCTGTTCTTATCCAGTTCATAAAGTGAATCTGCACGCAGACCGTCCGCGACAAAAAGTACTAAGCGCTGTGCAGGTGGTGGCAGCAGAGTTTGATGAGGAGTCATGCCATGGACCAAAGGAGAGGTGAAGTATATGTCAAAAATGGAGATCAGGAAAACAGAATGGACCAGGAGACCAGTAACAATAAAGAGCCACATATTCCTGATGATATGTTGTCAAAGAAGAGTCCCACACTAAGAAATCAAAACAATTACAGGTCAGGCAGGCAACTGATTACATACTACCAAGTTGACAAATTCCACAGACACACAATCTGTGGTTGGGTCTGGATGATCACATGGGTAAAAAAAAAGCCATCGTAACTTCTCCCCCCCATACCCATGGGTGCCACCGCACATCCACCATTTCCATAATTACCTGCGATGTCAGAATCCAGCGCACGGAGCAACAGGGCTAGCTTTTTATCCACCCTATAACCCACGACTTGCAGAAGGAATTGTAAGGTGGGTACGAAGCCACTCCCACCATGCTGCCCATCAGGTTCGGAGGACATGGTAACCCATGTGCTTCATGGCTAATTATGCAAATGGCAGACAGGCGCATAGCTTGCGCAGGGGCAGGAGGAGAAGTCATAATGCCTTCTTTTACACCCACGGTCATCCAAATATCCTCTATGAGAATCATTATGTCTATCAGACTACTTGGAGGCATTGATTCCACTAGGGGAAATCCTTGGAGGGTTATAGCATTTTGTTGTGACTACTAACAGGTTGAACTTGTTAGTCACTTTGGCTTCTTACTGAAGAAAGGCAGGATAGACATGAAATAAAGTAAGAGCATGCGCAAAAAGCATTGGGGTGAGCAAAGCAGTGAGGTGAGCTTTCTGGTGAGAAACCTCTAGTTCTGTATCTTCTTGTATATTTGGAGAATTCCTTAATTCCACAGAAAAATAAAGACCTCTATTAAGATATCAACTTTTCAGCCCACTGTTCTATGTTTAAGTAGGCCCTGGGCAAAAGGTGCCCTGTGCTTCCCCCACCACCACGGTGGGTCCTGATGAATTGAGCTTACCAGACTTCGGGGTGGATGGCATTGGAAGAGAAGCACTGGCTAAAGCCACTGCAGCAGCCACCACTGTCTTCATTTTCCCAGAATGCAATAGCATGTCCCCAGGCATTCTGGAGAAATGAAGATGGCACCTACAGCTGCTTCACCCAGCATTTCTCTTCATGGTGCCAGGTTGAGCACTGCCATCCTAAAAAGTTACATTTAAAAAAAAATGAACATTTGCAAAGAACACCTGCAGTTGGCCCCAGAATTTGCCCAACCACGCCAGGTACAGCAGCTGGGCCTGTCCAAGCTTCATTATTCAGATCCATTACCCTGAAAAAACAAATTTCAATCCGTTTGCCTCACTTTGATGATCAATGGTCTGGTGTTGGGGGCAATATAAAGCTGAAAAAGAGAATGCCATTTCTTTGCAACGGATGCACAAGCACGGGGAATGTCATTTGGATAGCCTGAAGCCATGGTGGCTTTTCTCCTACGTTCTAGAAAGGGCTATAGCCACTCACACTGTCATCCCAGAAGTGTATGCAGTAAGGTTGCTGGCGCATTTGACCATACTTTCAGGGATATTAGTCACACCAACCAGGGAACCAGTTCCCTTCTTGGGCCATAATTGGCTCTCCACCCAACCTGCTGCAAGTCACCAGTTCAAGACCACTGAGGACTCACCCACCACCACCAGTGCACACACCACCCCCTCGCAAATGGAGGCTGGCTCCAATCCAATAGGGTGTAACCTCTTATGTATTTTTAAAGCACAGGCCACAGCTCTTGTGAGCGATAAGAAAAGCGTGAGAGGCGGCAACAGAGCAAATTAAGTCGTCCGAAGCTGTCGCCTCGTCCTAGACAGCTCCATTACTGCCTTGATGAGAGGACTTCTTTCTCTTCCTTCCAATAATGCTGCGGACCAATCTACTGCCTGTGAAGATTTCTTTGCCTCTTACAGAACCTGCAGTCTTCTGCTGAATCAGGTCCCCCAAGATTAATGGAAATGTCAACATAATGAGGCAAAATGCAGACCTAGTTTCCCCCAAAGCCACCATATCTAACACTGCAGCTCTTTGAAAATTTCAACCTCACAATGCTGCGGCTGCTGAGCTTGCCTTTTTTTTTCCTTTTTCTTTTTAAGACCATAATATAAATCTTTATGATATATGCAACCATTTGTTTTCCATTTCTATTTATGTTTTCAATATACAGAGAAACATGAACAAAGCGTTATTCAGATGTATATTTAAAAGTGTCAAGTCACTAAAAACACGTTAGTCATCTCTTTCAGAAGAACCATGCTCCAGTGAGCACGATATGCCTGGTGTATATAATTTAGGGAATTTATGGAGAACACGTTTTCAAAAAGCTTCAGTCCCATGACACGCACATTAGAAACAGATATATACTTAGCAGCTATTTTTCTAGGTTTACAAAAGTATATTACATATTGTTTAATTTAGACTGTCAAAAGATATGAAACCATTCATCCACAAATACATGGAAAGCAGAGTGAAATGTCACCTCAGAATTTTATGGTAAAATATTAAATTAATACTACCATATTGTTCAGCGTTATAAACACCCCTCTAAGTTATCCAGGTTTTGAGATTGCATTCACACACCTGGAATGATCTTCTCTAAGCTGTATAGAGATCACCTCAGCCACATTATATTTCTACACCATGGCTAAAAAGCAAATAATATTCTGGACATAGCTATGCCTTTGATAAGATAAATGGATATGAATAAATTTGCATGATGAGCATCATCTGTCATGCCATGTAGCTTATAAGATTTTTTTCATATTTAAATAAGTTTTGGTAACTCATATAATCTGTTTCAAATTATCTTATAGACAAGATTTTCATTGAGTGTTTTTTGTACATTACAATAACAAATGTCATCTGCTTTAAATTGTAGATGTGGCTCAGCAATGCAGAAGAAAACCCGAGGCAAAAAGCTCCCGAGAATTAAATATTCCATTTAATATCACTTGACTTATCAAGCTAACGCTTTGCATGAGCAATTCCTATGCAAAATCTCCAAAGGATAAATATGATTATCTGCTGTTCTGGCTTGTAGGTCATGAAGCATCTGTGCCATCCTTAAGATATACTTGCTTGAACTTCCTGCGAAATTTTCTAGATGTCAGACTAGGATATATTCAGCCCAACCACGGAGGCACCCCCTGAAAATAGAATACCCTACATAGCAAGGCCTGCAAGTTTCTTAGAAGCCCAAACCCAGAATATGGCTAAAACCTCCACAAAATTTGCCTCAGGTTTATAATACTGTAGATTAAAAGGTCAGGCCTGAGGGACTCACCTTTGTTGCTACTTACTTACCACACACACAATTAACCCACATCGTCTAGATAAAAAGAATCATTGATGATACTGGCCTGATTTACGAACCACGTTTTATGAAGCTTTAAAGAGCGTCAGGGCTAAGTGATCACACACACCCCATCACTCACCAACTTTGGTGTTAGAATCTTGGCTTCTATTAAGCCAGAACTCTTTCTTAACTCTGAACCAGGGAACTCTGACTTAACATTGGCTAGAAATATGGAAAATAAGCCAGGATGCGGTTTTTGTAGCCGGATGCAAGTAGAGAATTGTAAAGTTCAGAGTTTAGCTTCTTTGGCTGAGACAAACTGAATGTTTCTGAATCTAGTATTCAACTTTGTTTACTGAACTAACTCGTATTGCTAACTAAAGAATTCACAGGTAGCCTAAATTACTTGGGACCAGGATACCTAGCAGACCACCTTCCCTTCTACATACCCAGGCAACCTTTAAGATCAGCAAAGGAGGTCTTGCTTGTCATTCCAAAATGGACAGAATGTCATCATGAAGTACCCAGGTGGCAAGCCTTCTCTGTAGCAGGGAACACCATTCCAAAACACCATTTGGAAAACGCTCCGCCACGTAGTTCAGGAGGCAGAAAATGTAGCATCATTCAAACGCCTCCTGAAGACACACTTGTTCACTCAGGCCTTCCCTGAGCCTTAAATAAATTAACTACGCCACTCCATTTAACCGTCCTATTTTATCGTGCTTTCATTGCTGTTAGAAATGTTTTATTTTATTTATTTATTTATTTATTTAAACATTTTTATGCCGCCATTCAGCCAAAAAAGGCTCTCACGGCGGCTTACAAAAGTATTTCTTGACAGTCCCTGCCCACAGCCTTACAATCTAAAAGACATGACACAAAAGGAAAGGGGATTGGGAGGGGGGAGGAGGGGGAAAAGGAAAGCAAATTCAGGCACTACAATCTTAGTTGCAAAGTTCAGCAGTTAAAGTTGGCAGCTGGCAGCAGGAGGGAGGGGGCTCTCAGCTGGAGCTGGACCCAGGCACGATGGAGAGGTGCCTGGCTGCTGCTTCCTCCCCCACTGGTGGCCTCTGCAGAGACAGTTGGCAGCAGGAGGGAGGGGGCTCTCAGCTGGACCCAGGCACAATGGAGAGGTGCCTGGCTGCTGCTTCCTCCCTCACTGGTGGTCTCTACAGAGACAGTTGGTAGCAGGAGGGAGGGGGCTTTCAGCTGGAGCTGGACCCAGGCATGATGGAGAGGTGCCTGGCTGCTGCTTCCTCCCTCACTCCTGGTCTCTGCAGAGACAGTTGGTAGCAGGAGGGAAGGGGCTCTCAGCTGGCGCTGGAGCCAGGCACGATGGAGAGGTGCCTGGTTGCTGCTTCCTCCCTCACTGGCGGTCTTTGCAGAGACAGTTGGTAGCAGGAGGGAGGGGGCTCTCAGCTGGAGCTGGAGCCAGGCACAATGGAGAGGTGCCTGGCTGCTGCTTCCTCCCTCACTGGTGGTCTCTGCAGAGACAGTTGGTAGCAGGAGGGAAGGGGCTCTCAGCTGGAGCTGTGAACCGCTGAGAGATTCTAATATGATCAGTTGTATAGAAATGTTACAAATAAATAAATAAAATTCTATTGGCCCACTGGGTGGATAAGACCTGGGTAGCATTGGTCGGTCCCAGCTCTGTTCACCTGGTTACACAGTACAGCACCAACATCAGCTGAAGGAAGTCTGTATGCTGTCATTTATAAAGAATTCACCTCCCTCAACAGGAGAACAGTCTGCTCAGGTGCTGAATTTAACTGTTTGTACTCATGTTGGGCCAGAGAAATAGAGTAGCACATCTGCTGGTCCACATACATACCACCCCATTGCCTACCAGTTTCCTTTCGTGAGTTGACTAAGGTGATTTCTGCTGTGCTTTTGGAGAGCCCTGAGCCCCCAGGTCAGCAGTATTGGGAGACTTCGACATTCATGTGGAGGCCACATTGGGGGGGGGGGGCAGCTCAGGACTTCATGGCCACTAAGATAACCATTGGGCTACTCAACTCAGCAACTCAACACATTTTGCAGGACATACTCTTGACCTGATCTTCTCAACCAAGTATGAGATTAAAAGTCTAGGATTGGAGGGTGGTGGTGTCTGTGACCCCCCTGTCATAGTCAGACACTTCCTGGTGATGCTTAGATTGTCAGTGGCCATTCCCCTCCCTATTAAGGATTCCTTAGATGAAAGCAACTCTACAAGGGTGGTGGACCAATTAAGATGAGTTGCCCTGGAGATGTATGGAATCCAAAGGATTCCTGAATGCTCTTGGGAACTTCTCAGCTGACATGGCTGGTACTCCTGTAGTCTCACTATGGAATGGTAAGTTGGAACAAGCTACTGACACTATCACTCAGAAGTGCCTTTAAAATCTGACCCTAAGAGCTGTTGCAGCTACTCCTTAAGAAATCCTCTTTGGACCCAGGAGATCTTGAAAACTTGCTCAGTTGATAGTATCCTCTTTTTGGGCAAAGTGTTGGAGAAGGTGGTGGCCTTAATGTTTTAGAAGTGAAATCAGATACTCAACAAGAATAGCAATTGGTCCCCTCTCCCTCTCCCCCCACCCTTTCTGCCTTTGCTGGGAGGTGTGAAATGGCCAGGTGAAATAAACTGTTGGAGAGATGTCATTCCGAATCAATTGCTTTTGTCTGACTCCAAATCAACATGGTGCTAGAACAAATTATAGTGATTGACAAAGAGGAAGTCATCTGACTCACGCCCCTGATGTCTATCAGTTTGCCCAGCATCCTACACACTTACATCTCATTCATGTTCACTAGCTTGTTTGCCAGTGCCTGCCAGTTAGTTTCCCACCAGACATTGTTATCCAACCCATCCACATGGTATATCCCATGCCAAAAACACTGCTTTGTCTATCACACCAGCAGTAACCAGGGTTCAGTGGACAATGACCTGTTGGGACCTGCCCTCTCTCCCTCTTGCTGGTGCTTAAGGGATAAGGTCACTACAAGTTGCAGACCCCCAGCCCTAGTGCCATGATGCAGTAGAGAACCTACTGCTCCCTTCTGTTCTATGACCCATGAAAGTGAATAACAAATGGGGGTGGAGCAGAAATTCTCTCTGCTAATCATTATAAGAGAAGTGCAAAATGTCACGATTTTATACTGAACACATTGTGGAGCAAGTTCTGGCAGCAACACAGGACAAGGCAGTTGCCACATTTTTGTTCTTGAAAACAGCATGGCAGAAAGCAGAATGCAGCTTCCACTATCACTTTATCTCCATGCTGCATATAGCTGCACCAGTTATACTTCTATCGTGAACTCCAAAGGGATGCAAGAGCCCTGCAAGAACAAGAAGGTGGCAATTCATATCTAGGTCACTGTAGGCCTTGACTGAGGTTTGGAAGACATAAGGCAGCCTTCCCCAACCTGGTGACCTCCAGATGTCTTAGTCTTCCATTCCCATCAATCCTTGCCACCATGGCCAATGGTCAGGAATTCTTGGAGTTGTAGTCCAAAACATCTGGAGGATACCAGGTTTCAGAAGCCTAGCATAAGGGGTGGGGGGCTCTAGATCACTGGATGGCTGCCTAGAGAGACGAAACACACATAGGGACAACAATACATAACAGAGAGCATCTGCAACAGGCAATACCTGCAACAGTTTTCACACTAAACGGGTAATTGGAAAAAGATGCCTCCAGTTGGGTCGACTTTCCATTCTACGTGCTTCAGCTGTGCTCCCCACTCTCCCACTGAATGCGCACTTACTTAGTGGTTTCTAACAAAGTCTACATTGTAAGCAATAACAGTATAATTAAGGTAATACTCACCAACTCAATGCAGAGAGACACTCAAGTCTCCAGTTATTATTTGTCCTGTTTCATCTGCCCTGACTCAGATCCTGCAAGGAAAAAAACAAGCCATGAGTGTTTAGCCAGTGGTAGTTATAGATGGGGTAGAGCTTGGTGTTCACCAGCAAAGACGTCTGTTCTCTCCATGCCTTTCCTTGTGTGAAGAAGGGACTCACCTGGGCTTGTGGCAACAAGACCTAAGCTTGCTAAAAACAGCAAACTTACCCTGTATCCTGTTTGTGGGGGGGAAACTGCTACAACCTGTTGAGCAAAGGACAGGTGTTGGCCCACTGTACCATCCTATATTGCAGGGAAGAGGGAAAGGCTCTCAGGTCATGGGTGTTTTGAGTGCTCTGCCACTTGGCGGTACTTAGAGAGGATGGATGGACATGCAAGTCCAGCTTTCCCACCCAGTAGGTCCTCCCTTACTTACCTGCTTTGACCTTGCAGCCCCAGTTGCAGGAATGGAGTTGAAGTTCCTGGTGAGCACATGTGTTGTCCCTGGAACAGAGTATTTGCTATTAGCACCAAAGCAACACTTTGCAGATAAAAGAATGCCCTCTCACCAAAGTTTTCTATCACCATTATTCCCATGTGTATGGTCCTGGTTCTAGAGGCACAGTGCGTAGCGCAACACTGTACATCTTAATATATGAGTTGTGTCCTCTTGCTAGGACTTACATCCTCCTAGAGATGTTCTGTGATTGGCTCTTACATTAGCTGAGATCTTAGTCTCTGATGTGGCTGAGGAGATGGAAGGCAGGGCAGTCATCTGGTGTTCTCCACAAGTCCAGTGGAAGCGATTTTACTTTTGCCATTCCTTTTGCATGCACAACATTACATGCTACAGCCTGAACCAACCTCTCAGCAAGTACAGGATTCTGACACGGGACACTCCTGCCATGTCACAAACTATGTACGCATTTTTGCCCCCTTGCAGTGGCAGAGTTCCACCAATGCAAAGGTATTAATGTGCCAGCATAAACCCCTTATGTATTGTAACATTTTGATTCACCAGTGCAAGGGGGTTTCGTAGCAATCCTATCATCGTCCAGAAGATATAACTCAAATATAAGGTTGTATTATAACTCAGACATTAATTTTCTGCTCCTATTTGAGATACCCTGTCCACAGCATGGAGATTCATCTGTTTTGTTCTGCTCATTTCAAAATGATTACCAAAATAGATTAGCGTCAGTGAGATGTTGAATTCATACTGGGAACAGGGCTGGGCAAAATTACTACCAAATTGCTAAATGTTTCAGTGATTTTAAATACAGTAGTTTTAATCTAGAAAAACAGCTAATTTCCAGTGTTTTGTTGGACACTACATATTTTCCCAAGGAATTACAAACCTGTAGTTAGGATAAAGGTAAGTAAGCTAAAGAGCTGAGCTGCACATTGAACTTAGATTGAGAAACTGACAGTATAATCTTAGGCATGTTTACTCTGAAGGAAATGCCACTGTGTTCAATGAGGCTTGCTTTCTAGGAAGTGTGTTTTGGATTGTAGCCCGAAAATATGTTTAATAATTGGGCAGACCGTTGAAAACAGGAACTATAGGTACAGACACAGTAAAAGAATCAGCAAGTGAAAAGCAAAGTTATGGTATAGTTTATAATTCAGTTTCAATTCCATTTTAACAATACTATTGTAAATGACTTACAGGGCTAATAGCTAATACAAAATAACATAACATGTTCCTATTAGCTGTGTTCTTTTCTTCATATAAGCAAACGCTTCAATGAGGGTTTGTAGTGTGTGCTGAACACCACTAGGGGACAGAGTTGCTGAGAAACAATTGTTTTCTCTTTTTAAACTTCGCCTGATCATCAAATGCCTAGGAAGACCTAATATAATAATGCCAAGTTATTTCACAGGCTGCATAAAACATAATATTCTAGAAATGAGTGGCACTTATAATTTAGCTATTAGTTAAGGTCTGCAAAAGTTGGTCCAATCTTTCAGCACGATTAGCGGACCGATTCAAATGGCTAGGCGCCACTTCAGAAAACTAAGCAAGCAGGTCCCTGAGGTTGGTTTTTTTTCCTTCAATTTCTGTGTTCCAATATTCCATGATTAATTAGAAGACCTTCATCAGTTAAATGTGCTTTGTAGAGGCACAAAGGAAAATTGTCTATACTTTTATTAGCCACTTTGAAAATCCACCAGGAAGATGTGTGAAGCCATTCAATAAAACACATTGTTCTACCCCACCTCCAGAATACATTTCTGGGGCTTGGGCCCAATGTGTGTTTTATTTTTTTAAAGGGTTTTTTTCCAGGGTTCCTTCATTCATAGATGGTTCCAGAACACTGTTTCTTCTCCACTATCGCTATGAGGTCAAAGCCCAAGCTAAAGCTATATGACTGGATGGGTGGGAGTATTTAAAAAAGGAAATTTTAAAGGCACAGTTACAAACATTTCCAACAAGGAGAAAAGATAAAAGACAACAGAGGAAACCAATGTGGCTCCACAAAAAGCTTAGAGGTGACCTGAAAACAAAAAAGGATACATATAGGAAGTGGAAGGAAGGCCAGGCTACAAAAGAAGAGTACAGACAGGTGGCACAGAAGTGCCAAAATGGCGTCAGGAAGGCTAAAGCTGTGAATGAGCTGAGATTAGCGAGGGATGCTAAAAGCAATAAAAAGACTTTCTTCAGATATGTGAGTAGTAAAAGACAGAGGAAAGAAATGGTGGTTCAACTGCTTAATGAGGATGGCAAATTGATAACAGATGACAAAGAAAAGGCTGAAATGCTCAATTCCTACTTTGCCTCAGTCTTCTCCCAAAAGCGGGTCTATGACCCCCCTGGAAAAAGTGAAGCAGAAGTTGAGGGGGCAGGATTACAGTTTGAGATTGATAAACAAATGGTCAAAGAACACCTAATTTCCTTGAATGAGTTCAAATCTCCAGGGCCCGATGAACTGCATCCTAGAGTAATGAAGGAGCTAGCGGAAGAACTCTCAGAACCTTTGTCTATTATCTTTGCAAAATCATGGAAGACGGGTGAGGTGCCGGACGACTGGAGGAGGGTTAACGTTGTCCCTATCTTCAAAAAGGGCAAAAAGGAGGAACCTGGGAACTACAGACCAGTCAGTCTGACATCCATCTCTGGGAAAATTCTGGAGCAGATTATAAAGAAGTCAATCTGTAAACACCTTGAAATCAATGCAGTGATTACTAGAAGCCAACATGGATTTGTCAGGAACAAATCCTGTCAGACTAACTTGATCTCATTTTTTGATAGGATAACCTCCCTTGTGGACTGTGGGAATGCTGCGGACGTCATATATCTTGACTTCAGCAAAGCTTTCGACAAAGTGCCCCATGATATTCTGATTAACAAACTAGCTAAAAATGGGCTAGATGTAACAACTATTAGGTGGATTCACAGTTGGCTACAGAATCGGACTCAAAGAGTACTTATCAATGGAACCTTTTCAAACTGGGGAGATACAACGAGTGGGGTACCACAGGGCTCAGTCCTGGGGCCAGTGCTCTTCAACATTTTTATTAATGATTTGGACAAGGAAGTGCAGGGAACACTGATCAAATTTGCAGATGACACAAAATTGGGTGGGATAGCTAATACCCTGGAAGACAGAAACAAACTTCAAAGTGATCTTGATAGGCTGGAGTGCTGGGCTGAAAACAACAGAATGAAATTTAATAGGGATAAATGCCAAGTTCTACATTTAGGAAATAGAAACCAAAGGCACAGTTACAAGATGGGGGATACTTGGCTCAGCAATACTACAAACGAGAAGGATCATAGAATTGTTGTAGATTGCAAGCTGAATATGAGCCAACAGTGCGATATGGCTGCAAGAAAGGCAAATGCTATTTTGGGCTGCATTAATAGAAGTATAGCTTCCAAATCACGTTAGGTACTGGTTCCTCTCTATTCGGCCCTGGTTAGGCCTCATCTAGAGTATTGCGTCCAGTTCTGGGCTCCACAATTCAAGAAGGACGCAGACAAGCTGGAGCGTGTTCAGAGGAGGGCAACCAGGATGATCAGGGGTCTGGAAACAAAGCCCTATGAAGAGAGACTGAAAGAACTGGGCATGTTTAGCCTGGAGAAGAGAAGATTGAGGGGAGACATGATAGCACTCTTCAAATACTTAAAAGGTGGTCACACAGAGGAGGGCCAGGATCTCTTCTTGATCCTCCCAGAGTGCAGGACACGGAATAACAGGCTCAAGTTAAAGGAAGCCAGATTCCAGCTGGACATCAGGAAAAACTTCCTGACTGTTAGAGCAGCACGACAATGGAATCAGTTACATAGGGAGGTTGTGGGCTCTCCCACACTAGAGGCATTCAAGAGGCAGCTGGACAGGCATCTGTCAGGGATGCTTTAGGGTGGATTCCTGCATTGAGCAGGGGGTTGGACTCGATGGCCTTGTAGGCCCCTTCCAACTCTGCTATTCTGATTCTATGATTCTATGACTTTCTTGCAAACACAATAATGCCAAGATATCTTGAGACAAGAGCTCCATAGATAACTATTGGGCTGGGACCCACTACTGGATCACAGCCTGACCTAAGGCAGGTCATAACAGCAGCAGTACCATCATAGTGTGGTGTAACAGCTAGACTGGGATATAAATTTAATAATTAATAAAAACAAAGATATGTGTGTGTGATTTTAAAAAAATAAATAAGAAGAGAGCCCCAGAAATGCATGTTTGGGCTAAAGGTGGGTTCTGTATCTGAGAAGGTTGGCAACAACTCCACTTCACCAGGCTGGTCCTCAACATACTGAGCTGCATTGTCCCCTACAAGCGCAGCATATGGAAATAGGATACTTAAAAGCACAATGGAGGTGGAGAGAGTGGAGAGCTTATGTTATCTGTTAACCCAGGAGTGGACAGGCTTCAAACTTGCAGGATCTACCTTGTTATTTGGTAGAACACCAAAATCCGTCAACTGGAAACAGATGCAAAAGCCATACATTCAGAATTAACATTTCCAGAAGAATATCATTCATTGTCTTGGGCAGCAAAAGCTAGAGTCTTGTGGCACTTTAGAAACGAACAAATTCATTCTGGCAGAAGCTTGCCCGGAAAGAGTTGTAGTCCATGAAAGCTTATGACACAATAAATGTATTCGTTTTTAAGGTGCCACAATACTTCTTGCTGTTTTTACCTAGGATTAAAGGATTCCAATCCAGGAATTTGTTCTGAGTACCAGCACACAGTCCTCCCACACAAAAATCCATAGCAAGTTATCCCAAGCATTCTTTAATTGAACATAATAATTTGGGGTGGAAGACGATCTTTTTATTGCTGCTTTTTATGACACTGAGAGTCAGAAACGCTTGCTGATCCACTGCAAGTCACCCAGATATCTACCTATTGCCTTACCTAGAACTCTTAAAGTGAAAATAGAATGACGTGGCTCAGAGAAGTACCGTAAGATGTGAATTTCCCAAATCCCTTCTACGGAGCCAAATCTCTTTGTTCAACCTCCCACCCCACCCATCTGTTGTGAGGGCAATGCAGTGTGCAGCTAGGCCTGGACCTTGGGGCTGAAGTCCAGGGCTCTGCAGCCCAGGGCCACCCCCCCCCCAAATGACCAACCAGAGAGTGGCAGGTTATAAGGGCATCATGACAGCAGAAGCAAACTCCACTTTATTCCAGTAGTCTTGATGTTGCCATGAAGGAGTGCAGTGGACCCAGGGCTTGCTGAGGCACAACCCCGGCACTTTTTTATTCCCTGCGACACTGACATCATCTGCCACCTCCCACAGAATTTCCTGTTTCTTCTGAGCTTAGCTGCAGTCCTCACATTAGCTGGGAGGCAATGAATTTCCCCAGTAACAATGAATTATTTCCTGCTGTAACACAAAGCATTTATTTTGTGGTGGCTTGGTCTTGCATCAACCATTAAGACCCATGAACTTTACCAAAGACCTGCTCCAGGTGGAAATGGAAACTGCTAGAATGAGTTTGTTGATATGGGGGGTCAACACAGCTACCTGAATATCTGGACTCTCCTGAGGGGCTGTCATGATGAACGACTACACTTCAAAATTCACCACTACACCAGTGGTGCTATGATTAAAGTGAGTTTAAAATGGATAACTGCACATGCTCAGAGGGTGCTTTAAAAAAAATCAGGGAGGGCAAGCAGTTTTGTTGTTCTAACACACCCTTCCCCAACCCGGTGCCCTCCCGATGACAGAAATGTTAGCTATGAAGTAATACACATGGGGCATAAAACCATTAAATCCGGGGTCTAAAATGAGTTAAGTACACCAGTGGGGCAATAGATTGCCACGGGAGTCTTCCTGAGGACACAGAAGCGAGAAGAAGAAACGACGCCTACGCCCAGTCTCACCTCCGCCAGCGCTTACCCGTGTCAGGTTGGTGGCGAGGGGGCGTCATGCAGACCTCCGCACACGCGAATCCTTCACTACTACCGCAACACATTCAGAAGTAAGCGCTCTAAAGCCTCATCTAGCATCACAGTTCCCATAGCGCACTGGGAGTGCGTAAAAAGTATCGCGAGATTCCCCAGTAGAAAGGGGGGCGGTCTGCTCTTTAAGTCACGTCTCTACGGTCAACGCTCAGGGAACGCCCAGCCAAACAGGTACGGCGTTTCTCCTCACGCCCTTCTAAGCCCCGCCTGTCTTCTTTATAGAGATAGGCAGGTTTAGAAGAGTAGGTCGCGCCTCGTGTGATTGCCCATTTTACGCTGCTCTATAGCATACACAATCCTGTACGCGTCTAACTCAGAAGTAAGTCTCATTGAGGTCAATGGGGCTAACTCTCAGGTAAATGGGAATTGGATTGCAACCTTAAAATTGTGGTGTTAGAGAACTAAACCCGCATCTTATCCCACCTCAGTGTTGTTATAGACCTCTCACCTTCAGGATCTACACTACTGCTTTAAACCGGTTTATAACATAGAATCATAGAATAGCAGAGTTGGAAGGGGCCTACAAGGCCATCGAGTCCAACCCCCTGCTCAATGCAGGAATCCACCTTAAAGCATCCCACAGATGGTTGTCCAGCTGCCTCTTGAATGCCTCTAGTGTGGGAGAGTCCACAACCTCCCTAGGTAACGGATTCCATTGTCGTACTGCTCTAACAGTCAGGAAGTTTTTCCTGATGTCCAGCTGGAATCTGGCTTCCTGTAACTTGAGCCCGTTATTCCGTGTCCTGCACTCTGGGAGGATCAAGAAGAGATCCTGGCCCTCCTCTGTGTGACAAACTTTTAAGTATTTGAAGAGTGCTATCATGTCTCCCCTCAATCTTCTCTTCTCCAGGCTAAACATGCCCAGTTCTTTCAGTCTCTCTTCATAGGGCTTTGTTTCCAGACCCCTGATCATCCTGGTTGCCCTCCTCTGAGCACGCTAATGTTCTGAACACAGTAATGACAACTGTTGGGGTCCAGGACACACAGCATATACAGTTTTCAAGCCGTTTTCAAAGTGTCATATCCTGCTTGGTGTAGATATTAACAGTAGACTGCATCACAGGGTTGGCATAAATTACTAGTTCTCATCTGCCCAATTTACAATAATGGACTACAATGCAGCGCAGGATCTACACTACTGCTTATAACGGTTTATAATGGTTATGACAACTGTTCAGGCCCAGGACACATTACATATACCGTTTTCATACCATTTTAAAAGTGTTATATCCTGCTTGGTGAGCTGCGCTGTCTGAACTACTACCAACACCACCCCACCAGTGAAAATATTAAAATGTTTCAGAAAGCCACACGCACACACAAAAAGTAGCAAAGTTTCTATCTGAATTAAGACAAAGTTAGAAATGCTGCAGGAAGTCCGACTTAACTCAATGGAACTTACTTCCGAGTAGTAAGTGCATTGGGTTGGATCGTACTGCAAGAGTATGAATTCCTGTGATTGCGTCTACCTTTTTTTGGAAACGAGAAGCAGCAGCGCTCTGTTTCTCAATCACGGTTATCCCACAGTCCTGTATTTCTCCATCGTCGCTACGAGCACCTGCCAATTTCCCCCCTTCGGCACGGGTATGTCAAAAATTAACCAGGAAGTCCCACGTCCGAAGAAGCACAGCGCCACTCTACCCTAAGTCTTTTGAAACCTCTAAAGAACGGCGGGGCTCCTTTTGTGTAATTCACAGGCGCAGGAAAGGTAACGTTGAAACTCTCGCGAGAATTGCTACCCGGAAATGGTTTGTTCCGCGGGTGGGAGTGAAGAAGGAAGGAAGGGAGGGAGGGAGGAAGGAGGTGCAAAGGAAGGAGAGGAGAGGAGTGATTGGTGGGCTGCCACTCGCTGCTGTGGCAACGGGGTTGGGTTGGGGCGCTTGTCCTGAGCAGCGCTGCTGTGGGTGCTTCCTCTTCTCCCAAGATGGCGGCGGTGGGGGGCGGTGGAGTGAACCCCTTCCTCAGTGACTCCGAGGAGTCAGACCCGGAGGAGACCAGGCCGGGCGGCAGTAGCAGCAGCGACCCCGGTGGCTCGGCCCCTCGGCTCCCGGCCCCTTCCTCCACCTCGGCTTCGCCACCTCTTCAGCAGCAACAGCCGCCCCCGCTGCTGTCGCCCCCGCCGCCGCCGCCTCTGCAGGCCGAGGAGCCGCCCCGGGTGCCCGTGGACGCTTTGGCGGCTCAGCTGCTGCGAGACCAGTTCGTGCTGACGGCGCTGGAGCTGCACACGGAGCTGCTGGAGAGCGGCCGGGAGCTGCCCCGCCTGCGCGACTATTTCTCCAACCCGGGCAACTTCGAACGGCAGAGCGGAGGCGGCGCCGGAACCCCAGCCCCGACCCCGCCCGCCTCTGCAGCCCCTGGGATGCTGGCGGTGGCTGGAGCGGGGAAGGAGCCTGGCACCGGACAGCTCCGTAAGTGGATAGATAGCAGCGCCCAGGGAAAGGGAGGCGAGGAAGTGCCCGCTCCCCACCCCTTTCTCCTTGCCCCATCTTGGCCCTTGACTGACCTTGGATGTACTTTTGCTGTACTTCTTTATTTTGTGTCGAAGGATCAGGATATCTTCGTAGATACGTGGTTTAGTCACGGGAGTCACTTTGAAGACAGTGCTCTTCTACTATGGGGCACAGGATCAAATAAGCCGGTGCGGGTTGGTGCTTGCAGGCAGCTGTTACGAATGTTCAGACCGCAGTTTGTCGTGTCGTCTGAACCTAAGCGGTGGGTGTTATATGAGGGTTAAAGAACCCTTGCATAACTAATGGACTGTTCTAGGGTTATGCGAGGGTTATTTAACTGTCACACAACCCCCACCTCCCAGGTTTGGATGACACAACAAACCATGGTTTGAATATCCCAAAACTGCCTGGCATGCGTCGCATTCCACCATGGCTTAAACAAGTCACAGTGAGCTGTAGTGATCGTGCAAACTGGTAACACCCAGATGCTTCTGATACACCCTACTTGGTTAGATCAGTAGTGCTATAACGTATTTCTGAAGGAGTTTGTGTAGTGTGGCTTGCCACGCTGAATGAGAAGACTTAGGCCACAGCTAGACCTAAGGTTTATCCTGGGATCATCCAGGGTTCACCCCTGCCTGAGCACTGGATCCCCTGTGTGTCACCTAGATGAACAGGTTTGACCCCTGGACGATCCAGGGATAAACCTTAGGTCTAGCTATGGCCTAAATGTGTATAGGGTTGGAGTACAAGTCACTACCATGTAACTGAACTCATCCCTCATATGGCCTTCCAGATGTTTTGGACTACAATTCCCTGCATTACTGACCATCTGCCATGATGGCTGGAGCTGATGGGAATTGGTCCAAAACATCTGGAGGGCACCAAATTTGGGAAGGCTGGATGACATAGAGTTACTAGGTCAGAGGACATCATTTCCAGATACAAGCTATCCGAGATCTGTGTAATCCTTGCTATCTTATGACATGAGTTTTTAAGGATGCATGGAATTTGGATGATATGCTGTGGTTTGTTAATCCTGTAAGCAACATAGCACCTTGAGCTCAGGCTCATGATGTCAGTTATTCACACATCTGCACAATAAACAGGAGTAATAGTTAAGTGACTTTTGCTGTCTTTTTGCAGGGCTAGGTGTTGTGTTAGCTGGGGTTCCTCTGAACCATATTCTACCTTCTGAAGGTGAAAACTGACTGCTTTGCAGTCACTTACAATTTGGTGCTGAAGTATCAAGCCAGGAACATAGGGAGAACTCATGAAGCCATAAACTAACTGATTAAAAAAGCTATGTTAGGGAGCAATCCTATGGCAACTCGACACTGAGTAGAGAGTCATAGGCTTCTTTGGTTTCTGGGGAACTAAGGTCGGAATCAGGGCTCCGACCTTGGAGCCCAGAAACCACCCTCCCCTGCCCTTTTGTAGCCGGTGTGGTTCTTGCCACCCTGGCTACATCTCCACACTCAGAAACACAACATGGGCAGGAGAACGCAGAAGTTTTATGCAGCTACCTAACATGTGGCTAGGTCCCTTCCTTCCCTGAAGCTTTGTCCATCAAAGCAAAAATGCACAGCATGGAGGAGAGGATCTTGTCTGTGTTCCAGCCACCCTGCATAGGATAGTCGGCAGCCTTCAATTTCGGAAGATGCCAGCTACCCAGATAGGACTGTGCCCATAAAAGATTAGTTAACCAAATAGAAAGCATCGTGTTGGCACATGCTTTATTTCTGGTTCCTTCACTGGTATTGTCAACATAACTTGTATGATGTAGTAGTTGTAGAAGTAGATCTTGATATATATGCCATGAGCATTAGCTTTTTGTTTAATGACTGATGCTGGAACATTGAACTGGGAAATAGAGATTCTTGTGGAAGTCAAGAGGTGCCTGTGTATTGTAGGTGGGTGTTTTGGAAAACTTTCAATAATCCTGCTCATGTTAGCAAGGGGTGTTGTATTAATCCTATTGACTAGTTAAAATGTTTACTTTCTGGAAACACAGCATTATTTATTATTTATTTATTAAATTTATATACCGCCCCATAACCGAAGCTCTCTGAGCAGTTTACAAAAGTTAAAGTGAACGTTAGAAAGTATACAAAATTTAAAACCATCAAAAATATAAAAACAACAGTATAAAGCAACAGTGTCCATTTAAACAGCAACTGTTCTGGGGTCCATTTAAAAACAAACTTAGCATATGTTGTTAAATGCTGTTAAATGCCTGGGAGAAAGAGAAAAGTCTTGACCTGGTGCCAAAAAGATAACAATGTTGCCGCCAGGCAAGCCTCATCAGGGGAATCATTCCATAATGGGTGGGGGGACACCACTGAAAAGGCCCTCTCCCTTGTTGCCATCATTATGCAGTGAAGCTTGTAGACCACTGCACCTTGATGTTTTCTAAAGTTTGAAAGTGGTGACTCCTGTGAGGGCATGTTACTAGTTTTTATGATTTATTTTTTAAAATTAACATTCCCATGCATGTATATAAACATCTGCAGCAACCAGGATTTTTCCATTGCTAGGATGTAGATAGCTGATTCTCATCCAGGTCTTGCCATGTGTGTCCTTGCTACCTTTACAGCTCTAGCTGAATAGGATCATATTGTGATCTGACTAAAATTGAAATAAATGGAGTTAAATCATAGAAGACACTAGGATGATGTGCTTGACAAGTTTTGAATTGCATAGCTTTCCACAGGGACAGTATCAGGATGTTGTTTGGCTAAAATATAAGTGTAGAAATATAAGGAAAAGATTGTTGAATATTCCTTTCTTCTTGTTACTATATAGAATAACCTTTGTTCTTTCTAGCCATGGTTGTTTCTAATATTAATGGAAATAAGGAGCAACTCGCCATTGCTTTTGATGAGAGTCAGATGTTTGCAAATACACTGTTCATGTGATTGATCTACTCACATGAGCAATGTAATGTAGGAGCAGCAAACTCATGTGAGATCATCTGCTCCTTTCTGTGAATTGGGAAATTGCAGCTTGAAATATTTTAGTTCGCAGAAGGGGAGCTGTAATGTGTGCATTTTGTGAGTTATGCTACTCACAGATAAGCTGCTTCTTAATCACTATTACCAAAATGACAGGGACTGATTCTCAGTATTGCATAATTGGAAGAGACCCAATCTGACACTTTGCCTTATGCTTTGCCTTTTCCTCAAGGGATGGACTGGTCTATGTAGCTACTTATATGGGCCAATATGCCTGTTTTTTGGAAGTATTTAAAGGAGTGAAAGTATTTGCTACACTATGGTTAGATCAGAAAGATAGTACCATCAGCTATTTTTGGTAGTGTTTGTGTGGTAGAACTAATCATATTTAATGGAATTGCTAATTGTTATGTGATACAAAGTCCTGGTCCATGTGTAGTGACAACCCAGAGTATGGGTTTAGTACAGGTTGTTGTTAGTGCAAACCCTACATTATGGTTTAATTATGGGTTGTATCCATGAACATCTTTTTTTAACCGCTCAGAGAGCTTCAGCTATGGGCCATATAGAAATGTAAGAAAGAAAGAAAAAGAAAGAACAACCCAGGAAGAGAACCCATAGTTTGCTGTTGGATTGTGACCTCTGGGTTGTTAACAACCCAGAGTTAAACCATAGTGCTGGATTTGCATATAACAACAACCCACAGTTCAACAACAGCCCTGTTCTGTGGGTTGTCATTATGTGTGAACCAGGTCATTGTGAGCTTGGAAACCACACCAGGAGCTGCAAATGCAATCAGTTTCGTATTTCATTATATTGATGAATGCTACCATGATTTCATTTTTTATTACTTTATGTTGGAATAAATATGGTGCCTGTTTTGATTTGAAAGTATAGATAGTTTCATTACTTAAAAGCTTTATTAACATAATTTACTATATTAGTTAGGTGGTATTAATAATAGATATTTATTGCATTTTTCTGAAGTGTTCTTTTAGATAATGGATGTATCATATGTGTACAATAGGCTCTCTTGAAATTTATGATGGCATTCTTAGTTTAGAAAATGTTATTGGTTGTCTCAGCCCGTAAAAATGTTTAGTTAGAGAATAAGCTCCTTTTCCCATGTGAGGAGAGAAAGTTTAAAGCTTCCATAATAGTTTTCTATTATGTTTGAATATAAGGAATTAACTTGTTTAAAAAAATCAGGATCGAACTGCAGTTTGTTCAAAATTGGAAGCTTTAAATGTTATGCTTGCATGCGAGCCTGAGGCCACCTGCTCATCCTCATTACAACAAATCTTGTTTTGTGCAATGTCTGAAATGGGCCTTTAGAGCATAGGGTTTTCTTATGTGAATTGATTACTGATGGTTACACAATATTGTGGGCACATCAGCCTAGAATCCTATGTATCTGGGAGCTTCCAGCCCTACTCAGCTGTTCTCCAGCATTTTGTGTGGTCCTGGCCACAGCTACTGGACATCTTCATGTTGGTGCAGACATCTGCATAGCAAAAGCCTCCGTGCTTGTATGGAAGCATATTTGTGAGCATCTGCTCGTATGTTAACTTTCCCCATACAGATGCCATATCAACATGCAGGTCATATGGACACTATCTGTCAAGTGGGATCTGTACCGCAGTCCCACTTCCCTCTTCTCCACGTGTAAGTTCTACACATGGAGAACAATTGGATAGGGTTTCAGAGTCTGCAAAACCAGATTTTCACTATTTTCCCCAGCATATGGAGAGCATTCAGTTGGACATAGAACTAGCTTGGGGTAAACTAGGAATTATGGTCATTCTGTACGTTATACCTGAGGAGTAGAAACAAGATGGAGTGAGAGGGATGAATTTTAATACAGGTAGTGTATTTTTGGAAGTGGTTGTTCTTGGCAACGTATTCTACCTTTTCGACTTCATACCAGCCTTAATGAGATGGGCTTTTAAACTTGTATTTGTCACACTTCTGTATGACATACTCTGCAAATAAAAATACTTTGTAGTAATTTTACTATGCCTTGAAGTCATGTCATGATGGGGCTTGAACTTCTGTTCTGAACTGAAATTGTTGACTAGTTCATCTTATTGGACTGCAATGTACTTCAGACTCTGCAAAGATGTCTCTTAGATCCATTCCAGCATGAAATAACAGAAACTGTGCAAATGGGGAGTAATTACAGCTGCTAAGAAACAGAATAGTAACCAAAGGAGTAGATGTATTTACTCCAACAGGAATTAGAATGTAGTTGCACTAAGTAATTCATCACTGAAAAAAATGCACTGGAGAGCACATTAATGTCTACTAGTACTGTAGATTTTTCATTAGATAAAAGTGGAAACATATCAAGGTGTGTTATCAAGGGAATTTCATACTGTACAAAATTAGTGTCAGATATAAATTTTATCATCTAGCAAGATACGTTTCCCCCTTGAGTCTCCCTCAAAGTGAGACTTGAATGTTTAATATAAAAATAGCACCATTAAAACTTCTGAACAAAAAGAGGTTCAGTTCAAATCCTTAGTTTTAAATTTTTTATCTATTTTTTATTTCTCACCTCAGAATTGCACTGCACATGCTGATATTTGAGCTCTTTAACTTTTACAACTTTAGAGAGTTTATTTAAATACATTCCAGCTTAGTATTTCAAGAGCAACTTTAGATGCTCTTGCATAGGTACCACACCCAAATAGGATTGAAGGTTTTCATTATTACTTCCTGTTCATCATCTTTTGCAGCCGGTTTTTAATTGTGTAATCCATTTGCATCTTTATTGCAACATCCAAACGGACTGGAATTGTACAGTAGACTAAATTTTGCTTTATTGTAGTAAAGGTTGTATTGAAATAAGACCTTTCTGCTTTTTCAAACCTTCCAAATTAATTCACTGCCCAAAATTCAATAAACAATTTCCTAAATGTCTTGGGCTTGTGAATATGTTATGCACATCTTTCTATAAAATCACTCCATTTGCTTATGCATTATTCGGAATGAGATTTAATGAATCGATTGATAACTATGTAACAAAATCTAGTTCTGATCAACTATAATGAAATGCTTGTTCTGTGAAGGACAGGATTGTATCCACAAAACTATCAAAAGGTTATTATGCAGAACTGAAAAAATGTAGAAATTTATTCTCATAGCATGTCCACCAGTTTGGTAAATGGAGAATTCGCTTTTTTACTCTCAGCTCAGTCTTTACGTAGGCATTGTTTACACTGCAAATGCTTTTATTTGATTTTTCTACCAAGTCATTTATCAGAATGAAGCCACAGGTAAAGCAACCTGCTTGCCGTGGGCAATAACAATTGTACCAGCAGTTGCCTTCATAAAATAATAGCTGATCTAAATGACAGGCTGAATAGCAAATACTTGGGCCTGCTTCATCTTGTCATAATCCCCATGTTAGCAACACGAGTAGCTATACTACACTGTTTCTATTCAAGCAAAATTTAACACAGTGCAATGGCTGCTGCCTCCTGATTGGGGAGAGGTGTGCACACCTGGGTTGATAGCATGCATTGAATTCAGCTGAGTGTTCTCTGCTAGGGAAGTAGCAGCCCACAATGGTGCTAACCTCTGTGCAAAGCTGGTCTTCATGGATGCGCGTGCATGCCAGAAGAGAGACAGACTGGCAGAAGCCATAGTGCCCTTCTGTGTTTCCCCAGTATTTCTGTACAGTGCCTCAGTGTAGGGAAAGACAACACTCACATGCATCAGAATTGATGGGCAGAGCAGAAGATGGGCAACTAGCTACTCAGTACTTTTTTGCAAGTCTAAATTATAGCATCTTTTCAAAGATATCTAGTATTTAAGCAATTTATTTTTCTTTTGCTGCAAATAACAACTTTTATACCGTTTTTGACAAATGTTTCTCACAAGAATGGTTTCTACAAATTGATTGGAAGACATTACAAACTGAATGCATGTCTTACTTCTATTCGTACTATGGGAAAATTGAGTGGAGTTCCTGTATGAGAAAAAGATAGTCTTTCTGAATTCCTATACAAAAGAATTGTTTGCAAAAATAAATAAATAAAATTGTACTGCAGGTTTTGATTGCATTCTTGACAACACTTGAACAGTTTCTGTTTTTTTATTTTAATTTAAATAAAAATACTAAAACTTAAGGTTTTTCATTATTTGCTTCTACTGATTAGCACATTATTTCTCGGAATTGAAGCTGTTATCTGTATAGCATGGATAATAGCAACAAGGCAGTGGTAGTAGTAGTAATAGTAGTGTTGAATAATTATGCAGCACTATGGAATAATTTCAAGATAGTTTGCCAAAATAAGAACTTAAGAAGAGCCATACTGGATCAGACCAAGGGTCCATCTGGACCAGTGCTCTGTTCACACAGTGGCCAACCAGCTGTCAACCAGGAACTCACAAGTAGGATGCAGGTGCAACTGGTGTATATAAGCTTACTGCCTTGGATGTTGGTGATAGTAGGTAGCCATCAGGACTAGTAGCCATTGATAGCCTTGTCCTCCAGGAATTTATCCAACCCCCTTTTAAAGCAATCCAAATTGGTGGCCATCACTATATCTTGCGGTAGTGAATTCCATAGTTTACACTGGGTGAAGAAGTTATTCCTTTTATCTGTCCTGAATCTCCCACCACTCAGCTCTATGGGGTGACCCCAGGTTCTAGTATTATGAGAGAGGGAGATAAATGTCTCCCTATCAACATTCTCCACACCATGCATGATTTTATTATTATTATTATTATTATTATTATTATTATTTATTTATATAGCACCATCAGTGTACATGGTGCTGTACAGAGTAAAACAGTAAATAGCAAGACCCTGCCGCATAGGCTTACAATCTACGCCTTTATCATGTCTTCCCTTACCTTCCTTTTCTCCGAGCTAAATGTAATTAATAGAAGGGCCAGAAAAGAAAGAAATTGTAGAAGTCATCCATTCTTGACCTCAATGGTCAGTGTAGGAGCCAACTCTACAGTGTGCCATGAGGTAAAAGGAATAGATTCTCTGAAGCCAGTCTGGCAATCAGGTATTTAAATAGCTAAACAAGACTTACTATAAAACGCTCTAACTACATACATTTCAGCTCCCTGCCTCCTTTTTATATTTTTACAGTTACTGTGTTACTTATTAGTGTTATACAGGTCACTTTCACTCTTGTGTGATGGCTCAGTTCCTTCCACTCTTTCATGTCTTGGTGCAGAGTAACAGTCCCCATGGTATTTACAGAGAGTAGGAATTTACAGTGCTGCATTTTTGGCATATAACTGGTTCAAACTTATGTTATAATTCAGCTCTTAGCAGGGTTTTTTAACCATTGAATTTTTTATGCTTCAGGCATAAGTATAGTTGACAATTCTATAATTAAACCATCATATGAGTACAACTAAAAGAGAACATACTGTCTGAGACATTCCTTGATTTTTCTTCACACCCATTCTGCTCCCACTTTCTTTCTCTTCCTGCTGATGATCAGAAAGCTTCTTTTTTAGCTGTCCTATATAGAGTACTATACTCAGCAGAAACTACCCTACTGCAGTGGAATAGTTGCTACGCTCTTTTTGCCCTATCTTGTCTCTAGACTTGACTTCTTTGCATCCTATTCCCAGTATAAGGTGAAGGTTGTGCTTAAGATGTTTTCTGAGGTAATGCAGGGGAAGAGAGCAGACCTATAATGAGAGATTTTGTAATAATGAAAAATAAACAGGTGTAACTTTATTTATTTGAAGTATGTTTATGCTGCTCCTCAACCAAAAAGGCTCCCAGAGTTGCTTACATATAATCAATTAAACAGGACCATCCCTGCCTGCAGGTTTGCAATCTAAAAAGACATGACACACGGAAAAAGAAATGGGAAGGGAAGGAGGGAATGGACCTACTTTCCTTCTCACCCTCCTCAGTGCAAGCTGCTGGAATGGCTGCTGGTGGTAACAGCTGAGAGCAAGCTTGGCTCAAGACATTGTGCTGCCTGAGGCAAAGACCAAGATGGCAGCCCCTCCTATTCCATGTTCAAAAGCTGACTAGGGTGGAAGTTGAATTTTTCTTCAACACTGGTGATGGAATAGCATGCTCCACCAGACCTGAAGGCACCAGGCTAGCTTAGCACACAGGTCTGTCTCCTCCAACACCTTAGCCGCATCTGCTTCTTGAGGGGACTGCCTCATTCTGGCTAATGGTAGGGCTGGCCCTGCTTGAATGAGGACGAGCCTTCATGAAGGAGGCCTTCAGCAGGGCTGGTGGAATGAGCTTGTTCTCCCACTAATCTCCCTCCATACAGCCTGCTGGAATGGCCACTGGTAGTGTATTCCCAGTAGTCCTAATGAAGCTGATCATCAGGCTTTTAATGGGTTTTTTTCCTTTTGCAGCCTGAGAACTATTGTGAAACCAGAAAAATTCAAATCTATGTGCTTTTCTTATAAACATGGAGGCCTCTGGATTGCAATTTTAGTCTCTTAAAAGAAAACATTTTCCTTTGGTTTTATAGATCGAGCTGGAAGCATTAGCACGCTTGATTCCTTGGACTTTGCAAGATACTCAGATGATGGAAACAGGGAGACAGATGAGCGGGTGGCTGGTGAGTAACATTAAAGATAAGAAGAGAAGTAAACTTTAGTCACTCCATGTTGCTTGATGACCTTGCATTGTGTAGCAAGTGTTAGTAAATCTCATTCCCCCGCTCCCAAGGTCACACGGTAAGCTTAATTTGCCAAGTGTTATCTAGTAACATGAGTTCTTTTTGAGTGAGTAATTAAATAGGTAACATTTTTATTACTTTGAATTGAAACCAGGAAACAATTATATATTTTTAACCCAGCGTGTTGCTGTGAGCATGTAGGAACTGCCAGCATCTTGCCTTTCAGATAACTGTCTCCTTGGAACAGCCTTTCCAACCTGGGTCTCTCCAGATATTTTTGAACTCCGCTTCTCATCATCTATGAGCATTGGCTTTACTGGTGCTGATGGGAATTGTAGTCCAAAATATTGGCAGGAGCCCAGGTTGGGAAAAGGCTGCCTTACAATACAGTTCTTAAAATATCCTGTGCCGTTTGCCACCATCCCTTTCCCCTCTATGACTAAATTCCCTGGTTGTTCTAATGTTTCTATGCATTCATTTGTGAATGCATTCATGTTTCTGGCAAGCCCTTTGAATGGTAGTTGGGAGTGCTGGTATGTCAGGGGTGAAATATTTATGACCTGTGTGCCATTTGAGAAAGCTCCCACACCCATTACTTGTTTGTTGTGCTGTTGAGTAGGAAATGGATGAGGGTATTTGAACTAAATTTTATTTGTACTATTGAAAAACAATATTTCCATTGAAAAGGTTTTAATATCAGTATAAACAGGAAGATAACCTGGAGTGCAGAATAAGATCCTCAACTAAGGATTTGATTTGAAATAATTAGCCAATAAATGGGGTTTGGTATCTTCATATTGCCTCCCTAACTGCTCACCTTTCTTAACTCACAATTGCCCATCAGCTTTTTTTGTCCCTCTCTAGCCCCATTCCCAAACATCACACAGTCAAAACACTTCTTTATTTACCTGTTCTTCCTTCTAGGTCTTCTGTCATGAACTCTTCAGTCTCTGGGGTCCTCTTCCTAGCACCCACTTGTTGCCAATAGCACTATAATAACCTTTGCTGTTCCTAACGTCCAGTTATATTGAATTTCTTGGGGCTTAAGCTCTCAGTTTAAAATGCTATTTATTTAGAAAATTTATATACCGCTCCCCATTGAAAAAATTCGGAGCGGTGTACAAGATAAAATGAAAATAAACAGAATAAAAACGCTTTAAAATAGATTTTAAAAGAAGCAAAATGTACAGTGAACCGTGGCTGGCTGTTAAGGAAAGGCTTCCTGGAATAAAGACATTTTCAGGAGGCGCCGAAAGGAATACAAAGTTGCAGCCTGCCTGACCTCCAGAGGCAGGAAATTCCATAGGAGGGGGGCTACCACACTGAAGGCTCTTCCCCTGGTGGACTCCAATCGGAGGATGGGTCTATGTGGAACCACCAGGAGCAGACCCTCGGATGACCTCAGTGACCGGGCAGGTTGATAAGGAAGAAGGCGCTCTCTCAAGTATCCTTGTCCCAAGTTGTTTAGGGCTTTGTACACAAGTACAAGAACCCTAAACCTGGCCCGGTAGCGAATAGGCAGCCAGTGCAGTTCTCTCAGCAGAGGAGTTACATGCTGGAAAGAGGCAGCTCCAGACAATAGCCGAACTGCAGCATTCTGCACTAGCTCCAGCTTCGGGAGCAGCTTCAAGGGCAGCCCCACATAGAGCGCATTGTAGTAATCCAATTTTGAGGTTACCAATGCCTGTATCACCGTGGCCAAGAAGTTGAGCTGTATATCCAACATCTAATTTCTTACCCATTGTAACAGTGGAGAAAATGTGCCTATGACCAAGAGGTGTTAAACAGTTTGATAATCAGAATTGCATATTTGATAGCTATATCACATACTGTTTAATATGAAATACTCTCTATTGTACACAGTGGATGTACTCGCTCACTGCGGTTCCTTCCTGCTTGTGCACACTATGCCAAACCTGCGGAGTCTGTGGGTGCAAAAGCACCCAGCAACATCCCCATCGCCTCTCCCTGCACGGCCACTGCAGCGAGAACCGGCAGGCACATTGCCTCCAGTGAGAGGGGAGGTGATGTACCCGCTGGAGTAACAGAGCATTGATTCCACCTCCTGTCAGGAGGAACGATGCCTCTGCTGCCACTTCTTTCTCCAGCAACAAGCACTGTGAAAAAGTGCTGTCGCCAGAGTATGAAGCAGAGGCATTGTACCTCCTGACAGGAGGTGGAATCAATGTGCGGCCTCCACTGTTGCTCCAGCAACGGCGGTTGTGCATCTCCGCATGCTGCATTTCTCCTTCCCTCCCCATGGAACGGCAGCGCCCTGAGAAGGTAAGCAGGAACCAGCACTGCTGTTCAGTGGGGAGGGCGGAGGAGACCACTACACAACGGAGTGTGAATTCTCTACGCCACAGAGCACTACTTCTGTGTTGCCCCAGTGCGACATGTAAATAGTCATCCATGAACTATTCACATTCCATGGAGTAAAGTGTTGTCCGAACACACCCATCATTTTCGCTTACAATCACCCTGTTCATAGGTTTTTAGTGTGACATCCAAATCTGGATACTGTGGGTTGTTCAGGAGTTAACCTATTATTTTTTGTTGGGTTAACTCTGAGTTGATTAATCCCTAAAAAGTTCTGGAAACAAAGAGCATGCCAGAGGCACTGTGCTTGCTGGCTCCTGCTAGATTTTGTCAATTCATGGGTTAAATAATTTGTGAAGTGCGAACGAGGTCTGTGTAGCATCCCCTTAGTAATTCATCGGCACACTGCCTTGTGGTCAAGGATCTGTCCTCAGAATCTTCACAAACATATAACAAGCTATCATTTTTCTACTCTTCCTGACTTCTCACATGAAGTACTAACATAATTCCCCCCTTGCAATATTGAGCCTTTAGATATTGGCTGCAAAAGGATGGCTTCTGTGAAGTACTATGGGCATAGGCTGTGCATCTCCGAGTGAGGGAGGCTTTAACTTTTAACTCTTTATGTTTGTTTTGAAGGTTTAACATCAGCTACAGATTCTAGAGAGATAGCCGTCTTCATTTCTTGATGCAAAGACGGGATTCTGTAGCATCTTTTAAAGACTTAAGACTTGGTCCAGAAAAGGACCAGTGGACTGTCTTCCACTGCAGTCTCTTGCACAAAAGCCACTCCTGAGGGTTGGGGAACCCTCTGAAGCAGTGTGAGATATGGGGGTGGGTGCTCCAGAAGGATGGGGGATTTGGTGGAGGGCAGGGGCTTATGCTAGCAGATGTACCTTCTGCTCAATCAAGAGACCGTCTGGATCCCAGCCTAACAAATTTACTGTAGCATAAATGTTTTTGTATTAGATCTAATTTTATCAGATGTATCTTCAAAAGCTAATGCAGAAATAAATGTATTAGTCTTTTTAGTTTGACAAAAAAAATGTCATTGACTTTGGGATTATTAAAGTCAGGACTGCAGCCAGATCCACAATAGCAGTTAAGCCATTATCACCCAAGGAAAAAGTTCTTGTCTTTATCATGGCTTTCTACCTGATAGGATTAAAATATCTCCATTACTTGTAATAGAAACATTGACGCTATTTCATGGATCAGGTGTAGACTAAGTTTAGTTGCGCTTTAACTTGTCCTGTTGATTTCAGTGGGACCTAAGTGCAACTGACTTAGTCTTAATCCAATTGTGTTTTTTATTATAACATGAGACAGTTTTGATATATTGATGAACTAATTAGCTGTTCTAAAATGTTAGAATGGCTAAAGAGAAACCATGCAGCAGAGTAAACTGTTTTAATGAGGAAATCGAGTATAGTGATAATGGCTGCTCAGTGTATTTCAGAGTTGTCATAATTAGGTAATGGAAATAATTTGCCGTCTGACATGGGTTTATGTAATATGGGTTTTCTGGCTTTCTGTGCCCTCAGTGATATGTCTTGCTGTTGAACTTCAGTTTCCTTACTGGATTTCCTGAGTTTCTCTACAATTTGTGTTCTTGCTACTTTTTTTTAAAACATTTTTATCATCATGTTGCAGGGCATTCCTGATCTGCAATTGTTCTGTAACCATATATTTTTATATATATTTTAAAGAAGGAACCTTGCCCACCTTATTTTAATTTATTTTAAATTGAATTCATGTATAAGTTGAGTAGTTTTTAAAAAGCCAGGGTTAACTAAATCATGTTAATGCTGGCTGCTGCTTCAGAATTAGTTAATATAGAACGTATCTTAACATTTTTAGCCTTTGTTGCACAGAAATATTTGCAGATCAGCATTGCTGACTACTACAGAATTTTTTTTCACACTTTCTCATCGATTCCTCAGTTGTGCTTTTGTATTTCTGCAGTAAAATTCTGTGCATCAAACAAGTTATTTCCATGTAGTAGATGTGATTAATTTCAACTACCCCTGTTTTTGGAGAAGAAAAATGCAAACTGTGAATCTTTTTTCCATATGTAGGACTAACGTATTACAAAAATTCCTTGTAGGACTAACGTATTACAAAATTCTACAATAAAATGTAGTTTTCCATATATATCTTCCCAAAGTGAAGGATTTATGTAAATAAGCAAGCTATTTCTTGTGTAATAGTTTAACTTTTAGGGATATTCCAATATAAAAGGTTTGCAGTAATCCCTGGAAAACTATACAATTTTCCTCGATTATTTGACACTGATAGTGTTGAAGCTTAATTACAAACTATCTACCATTAATTACAAACTATCTACCAGTGAATTAGCTATAATAATAGAGGTTCCCATTTGAGGTATTTGATACATTGGATCATTTTTTTGTATATCAAAATGTGGCAGAAAGGAATTCATAAATGTTAAGTAATCTCATCTTGGCTAATTGATGGAACAATTTTTGGGGCGTTTGGAATGATATTAAGTTGTTTTCAAAGTTTGCAGTTCTGTCAGGACAGAAAACGAATCGTCATGATAAGGTGCTCCTCCACACAAACAGCATGCCACGTGACAGCTGTCACATAGAGGAACTTAAAGTGGCCTCCATATAGTGGCAGTAACATGTAAGCTGTTCCTTAATGTGTGCAATTGCAGGTAATTCTGTGCTGTGTATGAGAGTTGTAGTTTAATCAAATTCACCTTGGCCCCTCAAAGCAAGACACAGTCTTATCTCCACACTTTTCTTTTTTAACTTTAAAATATTAGTATACGTTAATGCTTTGTAAGGGAAGTCATTCAAACTTCCCAATCAAAAGTGGTACAGTATTCTGCTTAAAACCTATACCATTCCTTGTCAGACAGCTTAAGTTATTAAGATTAGATTTTAATTATGGAAAATGTTCACCAGTTTGCTTCAGTCTAACTCTGCTGCATGCGTTCATGAATTCCATAAAGATTGCATGCTTTGTCTTTAATACAAATTGTATTTTAATTTCATACCCATCCTTGCTTTTTTATATTTCATTTTTGTTTCTCTATTCTTGGTTGGATGCCTGTGTATGTTTAATCCAAATCCTTGTCCAGTCCTGGAGTTTGAACTACGGAAAGCAAAAGAGACCATTCAGGCCCTCCGAGCCAACCTGACTCAGGCTGCAGGTGGTGTACATAAACCTTTTCCTTTGTTTTTTGTATTTTGACAAAATAGAAATAGGTGATGCATTACAAGATAGAGAATAATACATTTTTATGTATTGCTGTTTGCAGAAAATGAAGTTCCTTTGCAGGAACGGAGAAATTACAAATCAAGTCCTGAAATTCAGGTGGGTAATTGAATAGGCTATATTTGCTGTTCTTGTTTTGCAATTAAACGACTTGTCCACTTCTAGGCAAAAAATTTGCTAGACCCACAGCTCAAACTACTTTGTGATGCCTCGATATGTGTCATTGGGGTGCTGTCCTAAAATATCTGCTGATCATAATATAACAGATATGCTAATGAACTTAAAGTTTTAAACCTCTTACATATGTCTATGCTTTATCCTAGGAACCAATTAAACCTCTTGAAAAAAGAGCTCTAAACTTCTTAGTTAACGAATTTTTGTTAAAGAATGGTTACAAGCTTACTTCAATAACTTTTTCAGATGAAAATGATGATCAGGTAAGTTGAAATAACATTACCTTTATGTCTTGCTAAGCTTGTGAATTTTCACTTATTTTCTAGCACTCAGTGACCTAGTTCACACAATCAAAACAGCCCACCATGGTTTGTTTAAGCCATAGTGAGCTTTGGTGTGTGCCAGATGGGATTTGAATAAGCTTACTGTGTCATGAGAACCCGGGGACCATGAGTTATTTCAAGGGTTAAATGGGAATCTAGAGCTTAATAGTGTAATGAATCTAACTCAAACTAGCACGTCTGGAACAGGACAAATCAGCAGAGCACCCTTCCACAAGCTCTGCTGACGTGTTGTGTTCCGGAAGTCCTAGTTTGGGTTGGTGTCCAGTTACACTATCAAGCACTAGCTTCCTGTTGGAAGGGCAACATTGGATACTGTCCATGTGCGCCATGATTAAATGAATTTCAGGAACAAACATGATTTGCAAATTAAATATCTTGTTGTATGAGTTATTGTACTCATTGTGCAGAATTGATTAACCTCTAATTGTGAAATACAATCCCGTCAAAAGTCTGGAATCTGCTAGCTTGTATAGATGACCATTTTACCATACAGCTGTACCGAACATGTGGTACCATACTTGTTTAATTGACAGGGGAAAAACCACAATAAACCTTTTGCTTTTGCACTTCTGAAGGATTTTGAGCTGTGGGATGATGTTGGACTGAACATTCCAAAGCCTCCAGACTTGCTGCAACTCTACCGTGACTTTGGGAACCACCAAGTAACTGCAAAAGATGTTGTGGACATAGCAGTTGGCACAGAAGAAGATGAATTAGAGGCAACCACTCCTATCCTGGAGAGCATTCCTGTATTTGGAACCCCAGAATCAATAGAGGTAGCCAAGTGTAATTTGCCTTTGCAGATTTGTAGCCCACTTCCAAAATACAGATTAGCAATTTTTTTCTTCATATTTCTTTCATTTAGCAATGTGTAATGGTGCAGAAATTGGAAGATCATATTAATGCGTTAAGCACTGAAAAATGGTCTCTGCTAGAACAAATACGAAGACTTGAAAGGTACGTACTGCACCATTGTAAGCATTTTTGAAAATTGAAAGTTTTGCATCATAAGAAAAAACTTGGCACTGATAACTAAACATATTGCTAAATAGTCAGTGGCCATGTCACATCAGATGCAAATGGTAAGACATTTGATGGTGTATTTATGTAACTTAGCTCTTGTGTCCTGTTGCTTTTAGTGGAAAAGTTACGTATACCTACCTTTCTCTTGTTTCCTGTCCTAAAATGCACTGAAGTAAATAAAGTATAATTTGGGTTAAGCTACTTAAGAACCCAAATCTACCTTGCTTAGCAATGTGTTTTGTTGCAGTTTTCAAGTTAATGGTTTCCAGTACCATCAACCATGGTGTCCTTCTAAGATTAGCAGTTTTCAAAGTTATTTTGGTGATATTCATGCAGTGGAGAAAATGAATTTGGGCCTCTTAAAGACAATCTGGAAATTAAACTTGGTTTGAAACTCTGTGGCCACACTTGACTGGGATCAGCAGGACAAGTTGTGAAAGGCGGAAGGGGGTTGCCCTAACTCTCAGAAGTATAAGCAGGAACAAAAGGTTGCCTGGGTTGAATACCAGCCCAGAATGGTGGGCTGCCACCACCCCTTCTGTCCAACTTAGCCTGAGCCAGGGGTCTCTCAAATCTTACAGGACAACCTAAGACTTATGAAATAGATGCTAAATTAGCAACCTCTATTTCTAAGGGTTTGATCTGCAACTTAGTAGCATTAATCAAGAGGAAGGCTCTGAATTTAGTATTGAGGCAATTTAGGATAAAGCGCACAGGCCACCAGCTATAAGAGGTAGTAAGTTTATTGGAGAAAAGGGAATAAGAGACACACACAAAATCAGAATAACATTTCGAAACAGGACTTAAAGGAAAAAATAACAAAGCTACCTAAATCTGTCTATAAACACAGACCTTCCAATAGGACAAGGCCCAAAAGGAGATACTTGGAGTCCAAAGCAGAAGCCAAGATGAAGGCCATTGGCAGATGTAAGCCTCTGGCAACTCTAAGGTGCTTTCAGTTAGCCAATCACAGGCAAACTACAATAGTTTCCTTAGGCCCCTAAAGAAGGGTGAAAGTTCGCACAGGAGCAGAGCTGAGATCACTCAGTCCAATTAACTGGGCCATGTTCTGGCCTTGGTGTTAGAGACATCATAAGAAAACCCCACCATGTGCAGCCCCAGTCTTTGCAAAATGGGAGCTTACAAACTGCTAGAACACAAAAAGAAAATGGAGTTCCTGACACAAGTCATGTTAGGTCAATCCTGTTGCAATTTCATTGGCTTTCAGTTTGTTTTCCAGCACAATTCAAGGTGCTGTCTTTGGCTGTTTAAACTCTAATTAGCCTAGTACATCCTCCTACATAAACCTTCTCAAGAACTGGGTTTTTGAGTCTCTTCTTGTCCTTGGACAGATAGGAGTGCAATTGGTGAGTAGAAGAGAGGGGGCCTTTCAGTTGGGGTACATAAGCTATGGAATAGCCTCTAAAGGGAAGTTTGTCCTTATTCTGTTAAACAGACTCGTTTTATTCCAGTGGGCAATTTTTAGTTGGAACATACGATATGTTTTATAGTTTCTTGTCTGCTGATAGTTCTTCTGATGCTGTGTGTGTTTTGCTTTCGTTTTTTAACTGGGGTGTTTTGTTTTTGGTGGTGATAGATTTTTCTTTCATAGAATCATAGAATAGCAGAGTTGGAAGGGGCCTACAAGGCCATCGAGTCCAACCCCCTGCTCAATGCAGGAATCTACCCTAAAGCATCCCTGACAGATGGTTGTCCAGCTGCCTCTTGGCCTCTAGTGTGGGAGATCCCACAACCTCCCTAGGTAACTGATTCCATTGTTGTACTGCTCTAACAGTCAGGAAGTTTTTCCTGATGTCCAGCTGGAATCTGGCTTCCTGTAACTTGAGCCCGTTGTAAACTGCCTTGAACATGATTTATCATATAAAAGTAGGGCATAAATGGCTAAACTACTAAGCACTGCCTTTCTCTCAGTCACCACCTTAAGCACCTAAGCTTGTAAAATGGACTATGAACATCCCCTGGGACACATTTTGAAGAAGATAAAACATAGTCATAGGTTACTGAAAGTGCTTTATTAATTAGTAACTTTTTTGTTAATGCAAAACTTCTTTTTTCCTTCCCTCTTTTAGTGAATTGGACTACTCAAGAAGTGAAAAAACTCTGATTCCAGTGATATGCGATTCAGTTCATTCATCTTTAGATCAAGTGCCTCTCACTGTCCCAGATGATAATGGGAGATATTTAGATATGAAGAGTTCAGCTAATGATGATAAACATGGAGAAACTGAAGAGAGAAGGATTTTCACAGAACCTGAATCAAGGACTTCTAAGGAGGGCACTGTAATTTCACTCCCTTGTAAAGAGAGAGAGAAACTTCCATCTTGTTCCCCATCAAATAAAGCAGCCATACACTTTGATAAACCCAATAGGTTAGTGATGTCTAGAATAAGTGTACCAGTTTAGTATGTTAAACAGTTTTTGTATGCTTTACTGCCTCTATAGAATGGATTTAACAAGTCCATGGGGTATCTGAACGTGTAACATAATAACTCCCTCAAAGTATTTGTGGAGTTTTCTTTTCTTTTGAAGTGGGGAAAGGAAAATTGTCTCCCTGCCCCCAACACTTAAGAACTGAGAAGCCAAGCTCAAAGCACTGCCTGACACTAACAATATTATTCTAGTATGGATTGTGATTTGGGCTCTGATGCTTCTGCATTGTGTTGGCCAACTTCGTTGCATATAAGCGTTGCTTGAATCTTGTTCAGATGGTCAAGACAGTTCAGTTTAAAAAATGGCTCACTTCTCCAGCCACGGGAAGATCTGTGGCAGACATGACAGTCAAAGTTCTAGCTTGGCCTTCCCCCAACCAGGTGAGATCCAGATGTTTTGAACTACATCATCCCAAACCATTGCCCATGCTACCTTGAACTGATGGGAGCAGATTTCTGGAGATCATCCCACTGGGGAAGCCTTCTCTCGCTGCATGAATACATTTTAGAATTTAGTGTATATTGTGACCACCCTGGGATTGTTTAACGTTGAAGGGTGAGATACAAAAAGGCTTTAGAAACATAGTAAAGAAAAATGCTGATGTTGTTTTCAGCAGCTTCACCTATAATATGGCTTCCTTGGATGTCTAGATGATACTTCTTTAAATACGGAGCACTTACATTTGTAAACCCTTCCATCAGCAAGAAACCCTGTATTTTCTTTTTCTTTTCTTGCAGTTTGTTTATGGTTCAAAACACAATTCTTAACAAATTTAAAGACGTATTCATTTAAAACTGTTTTCGTTAATACAAATTGCCACTTAGGGTTAAGGCATGCAACATCTTGATTAGTTTTTCTGTATTTTCATATTGGATTGTGGAGGTACTTACTTTATTAATGTGTGGTAAACTTGCAGATATTACTCGTCTTTATTTTGAGAAAATGTGTGTTCCTGTTGTTAACATCCATACCTTATTGTTATTGTTCATGGATAAGGTAATGCTGATTAATATACTTTGAGTGGGACTTCATACTAAACCTCATTTTTAGAAATGAGTATTTTCTTCTTAAGCAGTTTTAGATGCCATCTTTAAATCCCAAATCCATAGACTGCCTGCTTTGTTTCCAAAGACTGAAAAGTAATTGGCTGCAGAATATTATCATATTCAGCTTCCCCTTCCGTTTATAACAGATGGAGAACAATTTCTGTCCAGTGTTGTAAGATCCATCGAGAATTTTGAATGACCAGCCTCATTTTTGTATGCTGTGCTTTTATTTAATTTTATCCCTAACAGTATGAGCTTTGATTTTCTTCTTCTCTCCGTATATAATACACATACATGTCTTGTGCATCATTTTGTTAAAATCTGTTCGACCTTTTCTGTTTCAGATTTGGTATCTTCTATATAAATAAGGAACATAACTTTCACTTTTCATCCAAATACATAAAAGGCCTGTTCACACTTCAGAACAGCCCACTGTGGCTTTACCGGCAAGGGCTGTTGCGTCACGCTGGGCAGCCATCTTGCCAGGGCTTGTTGTGTCGTGTGAACCAAGGTGGCAGGGGTTGTTTGAGGGCTAGACAACCCATGGCTTGTTTTAGGGTTATTTGAAGGTTGTCTAACCCTCAAACAACTTCTACTGCCTGGGTTCACACAACATAACCAGCCATGGCAAGCCAACCATGTACATAGATGGTGCTATATATATAAATAAATAAATTAATAATAATAATAATAATAATAATAATAATAATAATAATAATAATAATAAAAAAAAAATTGTACGGACCAGATCATAGAGGTTGAACAGTGTTAGAATCACGATAGATCTCCTTTGTGAGAATACCTTTTGAAGTTGGTATGTGCTGCATTTGTGAGTGGGGGGAGCAAAATCACTGACATGTATAAATAACTAAATTGAAAAACAGCAGTTCAACTGAAGATTGCATATGTTCCTTGGATAACTGTCCAAGCTCAATCTTATTTTTCATATAATACAGAAAAATTAACAAAAATGTTTAAAAATATATATATTTATTTTTGTTGCTATCTAGCAAGATTAAATATCTCTTGAAAGAACTAGTGCTTCAAAGCAGAATGAATAAGCTAAGACCATCCAAGAATGCAATTTAAACCATGCCAAGGCAAGGTGATGATGCAACATTCTACTCGTGTACCAGGACTTCAGAGAGTATTCATCTGATGGTAGATCTCCAGGCTTCTGTAGAATGGGGCAGAGAGCTTTCAAGAGTATGCCCTTAAAGTAGCATAAGGAGTGCAGGCTGAACAAAGTAAAGAGGAAATTCCGAGGGAGGGAGGGAAAGCCCTGTCAAGAATCCTAGATCAGATGTACAAATGCTACATCATAGACACAGATGGTAATTCCTAAAGCAGCCACTTATACCAATAGCTTTGTATATTATGTTAAAAGTGCTTCCCACAATATGGCCAGTACAAGCACCCACCATACATGCAATTCCCTTGAAATGAAAAAAGTTTTTGCTAAGGTCTGGTAGATAAGGAATTCCTGTATGTATGTGTGTGTTTTCCTTCTCCACTCCTAGCTTTGGCTTGTTGAAGTAATATTTTGAGAGAACTCAGTATACAAATCTGTTCGTTTTATGTTTCTGTGGACAAACTTTTCTGTTCCTTGAGGAAGTTCCCTTGTTTTTGTCAGTGCAGTAGAATAATATACTTTGTACACTCTTGTGAGAGCTTTTTGTCCAATCTGCAAAGCAATTTAGCATTCTAGCAGTGTGTATATCCTTTTAGCTGTCAGTTGTGAAGCAAATCAGTCTCTACTAATATCAGCTTTCCAATTGTGTTCCATTATGTTCCCTCCCCACCCTACTCCAGGAAGTTATCGCCTGCATTCCATCAAGCATTGCTGTCTTTCTGTCAAATGTCAGCAGAGAGCCGTTTGGGATCAGAGGTATATGCAATTTTAGTAAAATATTAAACCCTGATAAATCATAAGATTCAGGTTGAGGAGACCCATTTCAGTTTGACTTTTAGTCTTTGAACGTACTTCTGGCTAGTTCCTTATGACACCACAGCCTGAGAAGATTTGGGCTTGTTAAGTCATTTGTCCGCCCCACCCATTTGCTGCCCGTGAGCTGTAGCTGCTCAGGTGTCCCCAAGGAGTCAAAACCAAGGAAAGTTCCTGGGCCAATCCATAAAGCTTTATTGCAAACAATTAACACTTCTGTAACACAAACTAGGCACCTTTATGGGAAAATTCCCCCTAGGCAACTCTATGCAACTTGGCAAAACAATTGACCATTTAAAGGAAAGAAAAGGCTTTTCAAATGTCCCAAGCTTCAAGGTGGAGGAGGGAGCATCACGGCCTTCCGCACACATCCTCTCTGACTGTCTCTTTGGTGCTAATCTCGCTGAACGAACGTAATTTAACTTCCGGCAATTCCTAGCATCCAGTAACGTTTTGGAATGTTCACCCCCGGAAGTTGATTCCCTGTCTCCTGAGAGCATAGGATCTGGCCTTGGGGAGACAGACTCTGGGAGGGGCGCATTTGCAGCCGGAGGCTCTTCGGTGTGAACTTCCTCCCCCACTGGCTCGGCATCTTCTGAATCAGAATCAGTTTCTGATGGACTCCCTGCGTCACCTGGTCCCAACACCGGAGCTAGGGGCATACATGACATTTGCCTAAGGATCATGCAGGACAATATGCCATTGTTGTAGTTGCATGTAGCAGCTAATATACTGCTCACATGGAGGCAGCAGTTCATGCAGTGGCTGTGTCCTTTCTATCCCTGTTTGTTTCCAAAGCCAGTTAGGTACAGATACTGCACCGATAATTGTCTTCTGTTTCAGTGTGTTTAAAGCAGGCATTTCATCCTAATGTCATGTCACCTGCTGATTTCTCGGAAAGCCTCTTCCTTAGACATTGTATAATGCCATTGCTGCATACATATATATAATTTTTAAACAAAAATTCTACTTCTAGGTTTCTCGAATTGCTGATAGTGAAAAAAGTGTCATGCTAATGCTCGGACGTTGTTTGCCACATATCGTCCCTAATGTCCTGCTTGCAAAGCGAGAGGTGAGAAATCCAGAAAAAAACAAAAACAAATTTAGTTTCATACAACATTTCTATTCATTTAGAGATTTGTAGTGTTTATTATGTGGAAGTCTATTACTTGCAATCATCTTCTTACTTTTGTGCATGCATCTCTGCTCCTAGAGAATGGTTGTGCACCTCTGTCAGGTGAGTTTAGAAAAACAGCATGGTATCCTGCTATTTATCCTTTTGCTTAAGATCCTTGATGGCACTCTGCAGGGCTGTTGTTGTGAGTCCTTCTGTTTTGCCCTTAAGTTTGCTTACTTGTGTTAGCTAAACCCACTTCTAGTGCTTCTATGTGTTGTAATAGAGTTTCGGTATTAACTTGGGATGAACTTGCTTGTTAAATTTTCTGTATGATTACTTGTTTTAAAAAACATTTAGTTTACCCTGCCTATTAAAACAAGTTCCCAAGCAGTTGACAATATACTTAAAATGCAGAAAATCAGGTAGTCAGTATTTCTGTCTGTTATTGGGCAGGGCTTCCTTACTTTAGTTGCCTGTGTTACTTGCAGCTATTGGCTTTAGGCAGCAGTCATAAGAGGAGCAAAGATCACAAGCTGTCCGTCCCGTCCCGTCCCCACTGCCATCCTCAGATGCTCCAACTGCCACTGAATCTCTGGGCCACAATTGGCTGCTAGAGGAGCCCGTTGTTAAAAGAGTCCCTCATGGCTAACAGTGATGCATGCATTTTTAGTGTGTACAATTAAAAAAGAATTGACAAGAGTAAAAAGACAAATAGAACTATGAAGATGATTGTGTTATCACAAGGTTTTCAAGAGGAATGTCCCTAGAACACAATAGCATTTCATATGTTCACTGTTCATCCACTGTCACTTTTACAAAAGGAAAACATAGATTTTGTAATGTGAGGGAAATTATACAACTGGGATGATCCTTGTTTTAGTCAGTAACAGTATGTAGGGAAACGTTAATGCATTGGGATTTGGGCCTTTATTGACAACGTTTTCATGAGTGTAATGAAGACATGAACTAAAGATGAGATGGTTGTGTGTGTGATTTTGTTATGGTTTAAAATTGCTTTCCCAGCCAGCTTGGCTTATTAATCTAGATAACTAGTAATGCATTTGGCATTTAAGCCCTTTAAAGTGTTAAGAAAAGGTAACTTAGTCAAGAAATGCGTACTGATCCTCCAGTTAAAATAACTTAATAATGTCATTTGTGTCTACATTTTTCAGTAGATATGTTGAAATTTTGTTCCATGGCATATTATTTTTAATTGTATAAACTGCACACCTAATCATATATACTGATGCTTCTGTTTAAGCTGTGATAGAAGAAAAAAAAATATGGGCTGTGTTCCAGGATCAGTTACCAATTTCTGGCTGTTGCCATTCAGCTTGGCAGGATGCTGCTTTAGCTTCTCTTTGCAGCTCCTAGTTACACTTGAACAGTGTGCAATGTGTCTGCAGCCCTATTTCCTGCTTATTTTACCCTTGCAAATGTATGGAAATAGATTATCATAATTCACAAAAAGAGATAAAATTCATTCAAGTTAGTAAATGTGTTTCAGATTTGTTATGTCTGTATTAGAACCCTGTGCTTGCATGTGAAATTCCCACAATCTGTTAAACAAACTCCTTTAAGAGAGTTTTGGCAGACTGCTGAATTTAGAAGAAAAGAAATAGTAGTTGAATCCTAGGTATACACAAGCAAGAGGTCCATACTACTATTGCAGTTGTCTCAGTGCACCATAATTTTAATCATTAATACACCTTGTGGCTTTATATAACACCCAGTGTTAATTGGTGTGAAGATACGTGTGTATCTGTAAACGATTGAATCTCTAGATATGTATATTTTTCCCAGAGTAGTTATATGCCTGAAAAATCCAAAACGAATCGATGTTAAGTTTATGGAACAGAGGATTCATTCATACTATAACTGTTAGATGAGTTTATTCCTATTTTATTACAGTATAGTGCTAACTTAAATGCATACAGCATTTGAGGAAGGGTGGGGTTGCTCCCAAGTACAACAGAATATGAATGATACAGCTACTATTTGAATGTCATTCAATTAATGAGAAGCAAAATCATATTTTGGATATTATTGGTGGCATTGATCATCATATATACATGTATATGTTAATTATATTTCAATATTCATAATCTCAGATACCAAGATTGAAAATCAGCACACCTTTCTCATGCTGTTTGACAAACTGCTTCTTAAGGTGAGAGGAGTTTCAAAAACAGTTTTTGATGTGTTATGTGGATCAAAACTCCACATGACTCATCAAAATGTCAAAAACTCCACGAGGCTTGCAAAAGCCCCTGGTACCAGCCTAAGTAGTAGTTTGTATCACAGGCAATTTTTCAGCAATGTAACTATTAGATTTCTAGAAATTGTTTTTGATAAGGAATGTGTTCTACCAAAAAATCGGTAATAAACATTTTTTGGAAGGCACTTTTATTAGACATATTTTATTCTGCCTTTCCTCAAAGTCCCCAAGACAGCTGCACCTTGCAAATCCTGAGAGGTTTTTAACATATTATTTTATGTTGACCCTCATATCTAAATACAGGGGTTTATTTGCTGTTGTAAAATATGCAGTTGTGTAAGTAATTTACTTGCTCACTTACTATAATTGCATATTAGAATTACAGAATAATAATTCTAGCACTTCGAAGCTTCAGGGATAATACCCTCATCTACGTGATTCTTTATAAATGTGTTCATATCCAAAAACTGAAAAGCATATGCTGACATTTTCCATAGAGCAGAGATAGGGAACGTTTCTGTCTGTGAGGGGCCATATTTTCTCAGGGATAATCTGTCTCAAGCTGCATGCCCAGCATTGGGCGGGGCTCACAGTGGGCTGGGCCAGAGCCCAAAGTGGGGGGGGCACCCTTTTTCTTTTTACCTCATCCTCACTGCCTATTAGGTTGCCAGGAGAGGGACAAATCGCTCTTGACATAATTCTGAACTGCTACTTAGGCTTTCCCACTCTTTCTTCCCCACTTCTCCTCTGTCTCTGTGCTGCCACCACCTGAAATTATGATGAGGACCACTTGAAATTAGGTCAAGAGCTTCAGGTTGCTCAACTTTGCCATAGATTGTAGTTTATTTTTACCTTAAATCTAAAGATCCCAGTGTTACCTATTTTTAACTGTTTTCTTTGAGTAGCAAGCAGTTCCCCATGCTTTTGAAACTCTCCGGTTCCAAAAGCAGTTTGCCATTAATGTAGAAGGGGTTCCCCATTCAAGAAACAAAAAGTCTCAGTTGAGACAACACATTTCTCAACAGTGGTTTTAGAAGTCCACAGTGGAGTTTTACACCATGGCTGAGAAATGTGTTGTCTGGCAGGAAAACACGCAATGGTGGAGTTTTTTTTGAAAACACTCCGCGCAGAATATCCACGCTGCGCAGAGGAGAGTTCCTGCACAATCGTTGTGTGTTGTATGACGGGCTCTGTGGAGTTTTCCATTGCATTGAGTTGACTTTTCCCACTGGCTACAGAGTTCCGTGGTAAGAGCGTCGGAAGGAGTGAGAGCTGCTAGGTGAGCTGTTGGGATTTTTTTTCCAGCAATGGTTGATCGGATACCATTGGGAAGACTGGAGGAAGGGAGAGGGCTGAGGAACTATCAGTCAAACATTATGATGGATTTTACTCAACTCCACGGTAGCCCACAGGCACTCTATGGTGGAGTTAGAACATGTTGTTTGGGGAGTACCTCCTAAAAACTCAACCATTGAGTGGACTTTTCACACTGCGTTGACAAGGTGTTGTCTGAACTGAGCCAAACTTTAAGCTCTGTTGGCTGTGCAGAAATAGTTGCACAATTCTTTGGATCCTGACCAAACTATTATAGGATTGCAGCTATATGAAAATAGTAATTTAACAAGTCATTCATATTGGCACTTTACCAAACTGAAGAGTCAAGTTAGTTGAAATCTTGAATTTGTTGATGATAGAAATCCTGTTTTGGTGTTTATATGTCCTGTTATTTACTGAACATGAACAGTATTGAGAAAATAAAATAAATACCATTTGATGGTTGTTCATGCTTTCTTTTTAAAGGAGAGCAGATTGTGGAATTACTAGTTCTTCTGGCAAGGAATTTAATTTAGTGTTTTGTAGCCAGAGAACATGGGGAAACAGAGGTGAATGACTAGAGCATAGTTACAACTACAGCAGACTTCAGTGCATATTATGCAAGGAACTTGACATAAAGCATTTTTTTTTAAAAAAAAAAGTGTTATTCTTTTTGGCGAACATGGTATTTCTTCCCAATAAAGGAAAATACAACTTTATTAATAAAAGTGGAAGCCCCTTTCCTTGACATTTGGACACAATCTATAGTTTTCATATTGTCAGATTTCATTCACCCTTTTCCTTCTAGAAGTGAATGAAGTTAGTTCTTTGTGCATGCTTTTTTCATGGAAGTTCTCTTGAAGTAGTAATCGTTCCCATAAACAACAGAGATTGACCTCAATCTCTGTGAATAAACCTCCAACCAGATCTTTAGAGCTCATATCCCAAAGGGCTTGATCCGTATTCTTCCTAGAAGACATGACACTCTTGCACTTCCAAGCTTAAGCATGTTCACTCACAAGTAAGTCAGTGGGGACTATTTCAGGGAAGTGTGCCCAGGAGTGCAGCACACTTAGGTCAGCTTTATCCTATCTCTTTTTGCTGGAAGGTTTAGAATTTCCTAAAGCCTTTGAACAATCTTCATGTAGTGTAGATAGTCCAAATATAGGATTTGAGCCCTTTCTATATATCTTCCCCAGTCAAGAAATACGCGTTTCCTCCTACTTCTGTCCTCCCTCTTCTCTCCTTTCCATTAACTATACATGGAACATGCATTAGGACACATCTGCTCCAGAAGGTTTCTCATTATTTCTCCGCTCCCATTGATAGAAGGAAGTTTAGAAGCACTGATGCAGCGATGCAGAGAACGCTCCAATCCCATAGTATGCATGAAAGAATATGACCAATGGACGTGGACACACAACTAATTCCATCTGATACAATATCCAGCTTTCTGCAAGGTAAAAGCATTAACCTTGTATCTGCCCCATATCAACCAATCTGGATTACATGAAACAACCTTGCAAAAGATAGTAAGCTGATACCCAGGTATATGTCACTAGTCTCATCCTATAATAATTCAATTTGAGGGGGAAATTAAAAAATTTAAAGTTCCCAGTCAACATTTTTTTAAAAATGTGTACATAGTTCTAAACACCCAGTAAGGTTTGGACATGTTTTGAATTGCCACTCCCATAGCGCATAACAAACAACAGTGGGAGTTTCCAAAGCAGTTTGTATAATGGAGATTTGCTGTTCCTGAATACAAAAATCCCACTGAATACCTCTAAAAGTAGCTCTTTGTGTCCCACAGATAAGACGTCAACAAAAAGCTTCTAGTGTGCTGATTATTTTATCCATATACCTGCGTTGAACCAGCAAAATAGCTATTTCCTTTCTTTTATTCATCAGTAAATTGTATTTGTAAAGCGCGCTGTAGAATAAAAACGAGATGTCAGTCTCCATTCACAGCTATTAGGTAAAAACAGTAATTATGCTTCCAGAAACAACTTGGTTGTCAGATAAATTACAAGAAGTAGTGATATCCAACAACCTGGACAGCTTTAAAATGGGATTAGGCAAATTCATAAAGGATATGGCTATCAATGGCTACTACTCATGATTTATTATTTTATTTATTTATTTAAGCATTTTTATGCTGCCATTCAGCCAAAAAAGGCTCTCACGGCAGCTTACAAAAGTATTTCTTGACAGTCTATAGACTATCAGGGGCATTATGCCACTGTATGCCAGTGGCTGGAAACATGAGCGGGAGATTGCTGTTGCACTCATATCATGCTTCTAGGCATCTGGTTGGCTACTATGCAAACTGAATGCTGGACTAGATAGGCTTTGGTCTGATCCAGCATGGTGGTTCTTTTGTCCTTAGCTTCCTAACTGGCTTACCAGAATTTGTATACTAACTTATAACAGGCCATGGAATGGCAATACTTAGAGCACCATATTATAGGACTGAGACGCTATAGACAGAGTGCTCCAACCTCTGAGCCCTCTTATCTATTCTAAAACCTGCCAGTCAAGTCAGGGGGAATGACAGAGGCTTTTTTGCCTCCTGTTCCTCCTGTGTGATATTTTTAGTTAGCAGGGCCTCTCAACCCACTGTCTTTCTTACCTTTCTAGGGGTGGGATCAAAGTCTGAACGGCTTGTGAATCTATGGCCTTTCCCCTCCCCTTAATCATCATGCCCCTTCCCCACCCCACCCCTTTTCCAAGGTTGCAACAGCAATCCCAGAAGAGGAGCAACCCCAGAAGGTTTCTGCAGCTGCTGGGAAGGAGGGTGGTTGTGGAGAAATCCAAGCAGGGATTTCCCCTGCCCTGACCCCACCAGGCTGTAAGGCCATATCCTACACCTTCCCGGGGACCATAGAATCCCTTAACCAATGATTCTGACCCGAAAAGCTGCTCCACGGGTTGGCATGTGCGGTTTTATTACTTTTTAACAGTCCTTGTCATGCATGATATACCCCAAATTGGTTCTAAGTTTTAAGACCAGTCAGAGAGTTGCTCCCTTGCATATTGCTTAATAAAACATACTTTTCAATATCATATGAATTTATATTCCATAGATACATTAATATACCTAAGTTTCTCACTCTACATCTTATGCAAGAAGTCATATTTATTAATGCCATTGTGTGGCAAACTTTGGATAGCCAATTGTTAATAGTAGAAGTTATGTTGGTGTTCCACTGTTGCATGACTAACATTCTTACAGAAATTAAATAAAAACCTTCTCTACTTTGATTTTTATTCTAGCACCCTTTAATCCAAAATAACATTTAGTTCACTGGCACCTCTGTTTCAGTTATCTCAAAAGTGTTTTATATCTCCTTACCCTAACACAGTTATTTTCAGAAATGGCTATCAAATATCTTTAAAAAGCTTCAGTTTGACTTCTTCCCCAAATTACTATTTCATAAATATGTTTAGTTTGGGGGTTAAATATCCCTGGATATAGTTTAGAATAAAACAATGGAATAAATTATCTCTTTCATCCTGATTTCTTCCCACAGTTAATTTAGAGAGCTTGGAATATACTAGTGCTTAAACCAACACACTACAGAATATCATTCACAAATATTTTTTTATGGCAGTTACAGCAAAATCCTGTGCATGTTTATTCAGAAATAAGACTCACTGTGTTCAGTGGGATTTACTCCCTAGTAAGTGTGTTTAAGATTGCAGACTTGGTCAGTTCTCTCCATACAATATTAAAATTTTAATAAGTTAAACAGTGATTTTTCCCAAATGTTCAAAGCATTTATTTTATTCACTTTATTTTTAATTAAAGTTAATTTAGTTTGAATGTTCATTCTGCTTATCCTTCAACAGAAGTGTACAGTAGATTAATATTCTCCTGCTTGATCAATTTTGTGGGTAGCAAATGAGGTTAGTCCTAGATAGAGTAGACAGATCAAAATGAATGAGATTTTAGTTACTGACAACTAACTTATGTTCCATTCATTTCAATGGGTCCACTCTATATAGGACTAACATTAGATACTACCCTGTTAGATATATGCCAGATTTCTTTGATAATCCCTGAAGCCATAAGAAATGAAAATCTGTTTTGGAAAACTATACTAATATCAGGCTTTAATCCTATACCTACTTAACTGAGAGCATGCCTAACAGAACTCAATGAAACTTACATCAGGGTTGCCATGTATAGGATTGCACAGTAAAATACACCATAACCAGTACCCTGACTTAATATACTGATATATTTAAATGATTGGTGTGTTCTGTTTCTATAGTAGTGAATTTTCAAAATTCCAGTGTCACATAGCAATTCATTTGAATGAATTAAGTTATTCAGTCAAAATTACAGCATACTTCTCTACTGCGTCTCTTGAGCCTAATATTGCATACATCCTCACACAGCTACCCTGACTTTCTCACACCTAAGTGGACACACTTGGCATAGCAAGTCTGACCTGACAAAGTTCATTCATATTTGGAATCTAAAATATCACTCATCTTTCACATTCTGTTATGGAATTAATAAAACGTCAATTCATCAAAAATCTTGTTTTAGTACAAAGGTGTCTAAATGTCCTCATGTTTCTTTATGTCGTGTTTCTCAGAAAGCTCCTGCTTTAGATGGGAGACAAATGACAAGGCCTGCTAGGTAATCCACAAAGCTTTTATTAAGCAGTAAACATCTCTTCTATCTGAAGAGAGTCTAATCTCTTGGAAACTTCCCCCTAGGCAAAACTGTGCAAACTAAGTGAGACAATTGTTCAACCAAGGAGAACAGGAAGCCCCTTCCCAAACGCCCATAACTTCAGAGAGCCTGGTGCGGAGGCAGGTTCTGGCGCAATCCTAGTCGGACCGACTTTCTCACGCCTTCCTTCTGCTCTGTGCGTTTTAGCTTCCGGCAGACCCTAGCATCAGCTAGCTTGTCGGGGCACTCTCCTGTCGGGAAGAAAGCTCACTTCCCACTAAGTGTGTAAGATTTGGCCTTGAGGAGATAAGTTCTGGAGAGGGCTGACTTCCAGCTGGTGAATCACCTGTGAGAGCTTCCTTCCCCCCCCCCCCCCCCCGTACAAGCTAGCTAGTGTCTGGCGCCTCCTCCTCTAAGTCCGAATCTAATTCTGATGGATTACCTGAAACACCTTCTCCCAAAACAAGGACAGTAAGGTTAAACATGACACTTCATTCTTCTACTTATAGTATCTTTCATATTTCCTTTCCTCGTTCCTCATGTGTATTCTCATAATTTATGTGTAAAATAATTACCTGTTTTTCTGGCCAAACCTACGGAACAGAGAGAGGGTTTTGGGGTGGTTTTGTTTTTTGTTTTTTTAAAGTGTTCTCCAAAGATGTTCTCTATTCTTTGATAATCTTTGCTCTCTCTGTTCGCAGCTGTTGCATTTGGGTTTTGTCCTTTTGGAGCCTAGAGGATCTTGGGAAGGATAAAACAGCATGACCAAGGGTTTTGAGACAAGACTTTCAATTACTCCTTAATACCCAATTCTGTAGGCTTTACCAAAGTTATGCATTATTTGAGTTAAAACTTTTGAGGTTGGGCAGCTTCTCAGTAGTTAGGGTCTCCCTCAAGAAGATTCCACTAAGGGTTCGAATTTGTAACAAAGTTGGGAAAAGCCAGAACTCCAAGGCAAAAAGAAATCACTGACAGAATTATTCTTTTCATGCCATAATGAAGACAGTGGTAATCACCATAGATATGGCGAACTTAAGATAATCAGTTCTACACAGATGGGAGAAGAAGTGTCAAGGCATTAAAACTGCAACGAGCATAGAAAAACCCAAAGTCAGAACTATAGTGTTTCATTTCAGTTGCAAAGGCTATTAAAGCTACTCTCAACTAGGTGGGTGTCCTTCCAAAGTTCAAATGGCGCCATCCCAGACTACTTTGGATCTTTATATGGTGAAAAGGCACATTTACCAAGTAAAATCGGTAGTCAAAGGTGAGGATAGACAGGCAATTTGTAAAAGCTTCCAAGCTCTGACTACTTCAGGCCATGTACTTTCGTACCATTAGTGAGGAGAAAAGCCCACATTGGCAAAATGATCTGAAGCATAATTGTTCGAATTACCGAATAAAAGCCCCCTCCTTTTAAAGTTCTGCTCTATTTATGCACATTTCCAGTAATCTCAAAATGGCTGTGGCATCTCTGCATTTGGTTGGTCTCTTTGAAATCTTGAAGCAAGGCAGCATAATCATAAGCATCTCATTGTTCCCAGAGCTAGACCACTGAAGCAGGTTTCCAAAAGGCTACTAGACAAGCTCTAAAAAAAAGCCATGAATGAATTTGAATTTCTATCTCTTACTGGCTGTTATTTCTTAAGGAAATAATAGAGGTTCCTGTTCTGACAGGAAGAATAAAGCATTGTTATAAAATGCTGTGCACTCTCTAGCCTGGGTGTAAAACTGCATTTTGTATTTCTAAATCAATATTATTCTTCATGCTGGCTTTCTCTTGTCAACAAGTTGCTGAGAAAATATAGAATTTAAAATTGGTTGCTCACAGTTCATCTTTCATTGCAAAGGTCTTCATGAAATATCTTATTCTCCAGCCATCTTACTATACTAATTTTGTGTGCTGTTACCCATTTTCTTAAACTGCCCGTTAAGGTCAAGGAAAGTCACTCTGGGAATCCATACCATCTGATTTGGCAATTATACCTGAAAAGAAAAGTTACAACTACTAAAAGTTGTTGTTGTTATTATTTCTGGACTAGCCCGCAGTTCAGTGAAGTATAACTGCTAGCAAAGCATTTAAATCAATGTAGCTTTCACAGTTTCTGAATGTTAGATATGTTGCAGGAAAAAATCCGGAATTAGTGAAATCCATCTCTGAATTGTACCCGCTTATTTGAAAAAAACATGTAGCTTTTAAGAGCACAATGTGAACAGTATAAAGGTATGAATCTGCTAAAAAAAACAGAACTCAAATTTAAGCAGGTTGTACTGAACCTCAATAAACAGGCATAGTTGTGCTAGAGAAAATCTTTGTGGCAGTCACCAGTGAGTATTTCAAAACATTTGCACCATGTCATCTCTTTGACATTTTCTTTAATAAAGAATATACACATTCTGTAGGAACTCTTCACATTCAATTCAGGGGTGTATAGTTGATACTAATGGAGCTGGCTTGACTCATGTGGTATCCCTGTGGCTGCACTGGGATAACTGGATTGCAATTACTGTCAGTATAACAAAGATGTCTTACGTTATCATATTATCATGTTCACTTAGCCTCCTATTTGTATTAAATTCAAAACCATTTCTTTTCTTCAATTTCAGCAAGAAAACATGTAGATAATGAAAAAAAATTCTAGCATGATCTTATAGTTGCTATTAGAATTTATAAATAGGATATTTGTCATTAGGGTTTTGTGATTTCACAAGAAATCAATATGCAAACTAATTGTGTTCATATTGGTAGTGGATTGACTAGGTTTCACCGTTTTATTTCTCTTTACAGTTTTAAATATTTCCTAAGGTGGTTTTTTAACATCATTTGATAGCTTTTCACTTTTCCCTCCTACTCACACTCTTTTAGGAATTGATACCACTCATACTGTGTACAGCTTGCCTCCATCCTGAACCCAAAGAGAGAGATCAACTCTTACACATACTGTTCAACTTGATCAAAAGGCCAGATGATGAGCAAAGGTGCGTGTTCTCATTCTCTCTCTCTCTCTCTCTTTTAATTAAAGGGCTCCTTATTTACTCACTTTTTCCAGATTTCTAGTCCTGTAGGAACTGCATAGCTGTATATATAGCCAATGGCAACTTCTATATTTCTTGTGTCTTCTCTCATAAGAATTTATAAGCATACTCGTATGTGGCAATTAATATTCTTCATGGTGCAGCCCCATAAATAGGAGTTGTTCACATTCAGGTTTAAGAGTGGAAACCTACAGAGCTCTAGGCAGGATGGAAAGGCCATGGAACTTTCTACCTACTAAACAGGCAGATATGTATTTTCAGTTTTCAAAAGTTTCCATAGCTCTATAAGCTCCTAATAGCCCCCACCCACCCACCCGGCCCTCTCTATGGTATCTTTGGCACCCATTGATTTAGTGTCTTAAAGACTGAAGAATAGGACTGGCTGTTCAGTCATGTGAGATTTTGCCTGCAGTCTGGAATACCACATTTAAGACACAGGCTTAACCCGAGAGTCAGGACAAGACATTTTGCTGCCTGAACATGCACACACTCCTTCCCCCATCAAGAGCATAGTCCCACAGGCTGGCCAAGTCATTTTTACACCTGAGACAGAAAATACCATAAGCATCTCTTATTATTGTAGAAGTAAAAAATAAATGAATAACAATTTGCTGCCCTTTCACAACACCCCAAATCAGCCGCCTCACTATGCTCAATGATAAGGCTTGCCCTGATTTTTCTCCACCTTATCTTCAAGAGTCTGAGGTATAATTTCACTTCTTACCTTAGAGGCTTCTCATTATTTTACAGAAAATTATTCTATTTATTATTCAGTAATTCATAATCTTGTAAAATGCTAACAGATTTAAAGCTTTGGCCTTATTTTTCTTCAGCCTCCTTGAAGTATCATAGGCATCTTTCAGTGTTTTATAATCTACTTTCTAAATTTTTCTGGGTGTCATCATGAGACTGACCATTCCTCAATTAATACTACAAAATCAAAATTCTCTGAGTATTTATCTTGGCTTTGCAGGACAGACTTAGAGTAATTTTCAGACTCTTCAAGCAGAACTGAAGTATTGAAGAGAAATGATGGAATGTTAAACTGAAAGACTAGTATCCTTATGGGGCTTAGAAAAATTGTCCTACCCTTGTACTGAATAGTAGGTAGTGAGATAGCTGTGTGCTACCTCCAGTAGCAGAGGCAATGAGCCTACTGTATGTATACCAGTTGCTGAGGAACATGGATGGGAGGATGTCCTACTTGTGGGTTCTTGATCAGCAGCTGATTGGCCACTTTGTGAACAGAATGCTGGACTGGATGGACACTTGGTCTGATCCAGCAAGACTCCTCTTACGTTCTTAAAGATTATTTTTAGAATTCAATATAGGCATATAGCTGGTATCCATATCTACTGCATGGAGACAAAAGTTCAGGTTTATGTTGCCAATTTCTTCAACTTCATAGGAAAAAGTTCTAAATATTGGACATGATAATTAAAACATCTTGATCTTCAGGGTCCTCAAGAAAAGCACAGATTCTAAAATGGTCAATTTATGCTTAACACTTAAAACATTTTTTTTCAATTTATAGCTTCTCCAATTTTACTTGGATAATCTACTTTCTGCTTCACTTCAAAGTGTTATCATTCAGGGCCACTTTATGCATGGCATTTTTCCGAAGCGCTGGACCAGACCCGACACCCACCACAGACTCCCAATCTGCCACATGGGGGTGGGGGGGCACTTCCACAATTTTCCCCATGCCAAATATGGTGGCAACAGCTTTGCCATAACCCATTTGGACTGATCTTGCTATGCACTTTGGGGTCATGACCCACCAGTTGAAGACCACTGCTCTACACAATCACATATGAAGCACTGTGTGAATATAAAAGTTGTTGTCTGAATGTTCAAGGAAGTCCCTTTGCAGAATGACTGCCTGATGTCCAAAATCATGTACGAAATGCAGTAGAAATGTGGACTTTTTCCCTGCATAGAAATTATCTTCATATAGGGGGAAAAACATGTTTAATTAAGCCCTTCACAATATCAATTCCCGATTATCATTGTATAAACATTAGTAACATCTGTCTGACATAATTTTCCAAATGGTCTTTTCAGTCTGTTGCATCTGCTTTTACCACATGTGCTGTTGCACAAGCATGTTTCATTTTAATAGGCTAAAAGATTTTTATTTTACAGGCAAATGATTCTGACTGGGTGTGTAGCATTTGCTCGGCACGTTGGACCAACACGTGTAGAAGCTGAACTCTTGCCACAGTGTTGGGAGCAGGTAATGGGATATTTTTTAAAAAAATAATAATTGTGAACTGCCCATAGAGCTTTAGCTGTTGGGGAGTATAGAAATGTAATAAATAAATAAATATTTTTCCTGCAATTAATTAGCTTTCAAAGAATAACTTTTCAAGAACTGTAGCATTGTCTGGCTAAGATGTTTCCAGTATATTGCTTTTGTATTAATGGGTAGCAGTGTGTTTAATCTGCCAGAATTTCTTCTGCCAAGCAGAAGTCAAAAGGAATCTGGGTCAGAAGCTGGGTAGGCAGTCATGAGTGTGTTAATACAGAGTTAATTCTCGCTTACAGGCCAGGGGTTCTGAGGTCATAAGTTTGAATTCAGATGGAACAGAAGAAGGAACAGTTCAAGCCAAGTACTGAGCTGACCCAGGAAGTTCCCATGTGCTCAACCCTAATAAATGTGGGTTTACGTGGATATTGTACAAGTGCCTTATGTCCTTGTAGTCCCTTCCATTCACTGAACATCAGTGGTGGTTCTTTGGCTCAGCTACTATCTGGAAACCCAAATACCCCTGGTTCAAGGCATACTGTGTGTGTAGTAAATAGTAACTTCTTGGTGTTCTTTTCTTAGTATGGGGTTTATAAATGGCATGTGTGTGAGATATGTACAACAGAACATCTATATGTACAACAAAAACTGAGATATGTACAACAGAATTGTAAATTAAGAATGGAAAGAATAACATGTAATGATTGGAGGCTTTGTCTTCTTACAGATCAATCACAAATATCCAGAGAGACGACTGTTAGTGGCAGAGTCCTGTGGAGCGTTAGCACCTTATCTTCCTGTAAGTGTTCTGTTCACCACTAATTTAAGACTCCCATTAGGAGATGAACACGATGGCCAGGTTCCAAAGAGCCATTTAGGATCATAGATCGGGCTTGTGCTATCCCAGTGGAATTTCTGGGGTGGGGTGAGAGTTGGGGTTGTTGTGCTGGACCGATGGGACACAATTCCATATCATAAACTGTAGTTTAGCCATCTGGCATTGGAGACTGCTGTTCTAGAACAAAAGGTCTATAGCCCCTGGCCAGCTACTTCGGCTGAATCTCTTGGTAATGTTGACAAAGAAGAAGAAAAATGATGGCCTTACAGCAAAGTATTCCATGAAGAACTAGTCTAACCTGTAGTGTTCCCTCCTCCACATTCAGAATGCATATACTTGATTATTAATTTTAATGTTTATATACGATCTTCTTTCCTAAAATGGAATTCAAAAGTCATTATATAATATTTTAAAACACCCAACCTACCTAAAAACATTTTTTAAATATTTAAACTATCGGTATTGAGATAATAAACCAAGGACAATAAAGAATTTCTGGAACAGCAAAGAAAACTAGAAGAAAGTTAAACAAAATAAAAACAAGCCAAGAAAAAAGCCAGTCAAAAGCCGTTTTGAATAGCCATGTTTCTACCAGTCATCTGAAACAATAGAATGTTGAGGTCTGACAAACTTCACTTGGCAGTAAAAAAAATTCTGACTCTGGTCGTCGCTTTTGTTTTGTTTTTGTCACATAGTTTATATCAAAATATGACTGATCAGCTGCCATTACTCTCTTGTGAATTAATTGTTAAAACCTAACAGATATGTGTACTATTAATGGTTCATGTTTCCAGTTTCTATATAATGTAACCCTGGCAATTAACTATTTCCTTTGTAATTTTTAGAAGGAGATCCGTAGTTCGTTAGTACTTTCTATGCTACAGCAAATGCTGATGGAAGATAAGGCTGATTTGGTACGAGAAGCTGTGATTAAAAGCCTTGGAATCATCATGGGGTACATCGATGATCCAGACAAATATCAACAGGTATGATACCTGATCACATCTGGTGGTTGCTAGATCATGCGACTGTGAACAAAGTCTCAAAGTACAATGCAGCCTGTCTAACAAAAAAGGAGCAAGCAGGAGGGAGGAGGGAATATTCTATAAGATCACTGTTGTTGTTTATTCGTTCAGTCGCTTCCGACTCTTCGTGACTTCTTGGACCAGCCCACGCCAGAGCTCAGATCACTGAGCCTTCAATATTTAGACTGTGAGCCGGTGGCTATGGACCTGTTGTTTTTTATATTAAAATAAATATTGCACCTTGTGTGTTCATGCAAATATTAAATGAATGGTCTGATTTGTATAGTTCACTTGACTTTGACCATACTAATTTTGTAACTATATAAAATTTAAAGCGGATATTTTTTATTAAAGTAGGATTCAGTAGTTACCATTTTTTTTACACTAAAATTCCAACCAAGACATGTCTAGTAGCCCTCTATTTCTTTCCTACATCCCAGTTCCTACCACAGAACTGCACCCCACACACACACACACATTTCTTAAAACTGGTATTTGGTTTTTTTTAATATCTGGGCTTTTTCAGTTTTGCTACTACTCCATTCAAAAACAGCTCTGCAGTCCATATCTTTATCGCAAGAAGGCCACAGCAAACTATCAAGCCACTATTACGTCTTCCTAAACCAGTTTAGTACCCCAATGCTCTGTCTTGCCCCCATCATCCAAGGTAAATTGAAGGAGATGAGATATCAGGTCTCTGAAAATATTCATAGAGTCCCTGAAATAGTCAGAGTAAACAAGCTGCAAAACAGTAATCATTCTGAAATTCTCTTCCATCAAATTCATGGAAGATACTTGCTTATTTGGGAGATACCCAAAATATTTAATATAAGTCAACATAACCCTTTTCAATGGTCTCTTTCTGTATTATCAGGGTTTTGAACTACTACTTTCAGCTTTGGGTGATCCCTCGGAACGAGTAGTTGGTGCAACTCATCAGGTGTTCTTACCTGCCTATGCTGCCTGGACTACAGAATTGGGAAATTTGCAGTCACATCTAATACCTACATTGCTTAGTAAAATTGAAAAACTACTCAGGGTAAATATTAAGATGTCTCATCCTTGGAGGTATTTGTGCATTTGAAGCAACCAAGGACACTTAATCCATATAATTGTGTGTGTGTTACTGCAAGGTTCAGAATTATTATTAGAAATTATCGTTAGAATCATTAACATGTACCACCATCACCCTAGAGTGTTTGAATTTTTCTGCACAGCAGCTTTTATATTGTTTATGTAGCCATTGAGTAACCTTTATGCCCTAATTACAGTTTTATTTGCTACTATAGTGTAAATGTGTAGTTGCTTGGGAATCCCAAATATCTTTAATGTGTTAGAGAATAATTCTGAAAGCTTCTAAATTAAACTAGGTTGCTCTCTGAAGTGATCGTTGACAAGTGAAATTAATAGTAGAATCACAAGTGAAATTAAAGTTTGTATGGGGCATTATAAGTTTTAAACTTTTGTGAGACTTTGACTATGTTCAGACAACACAATAACCAATGGTAGTTTAAATAGTCAGTAACTTGTTATTTAACCCACCATGGGTTATCGTGTTGTGTGGAGGGAGTGTTTTAACCAATGGTTGGTTATTTGACTGAAATAACCAATGCAAATAATCAACACTGTGCAGAGTTGGCTATTTGAACCACCATTGGTTATTGTGTTATGTGGAGAGCACTGTTGGTTATTTCCTTGGCCACCATTGGTTATTTCGTAAGCCACAGAGTCACAAGGCAAGAGCTGTCAAAGCGATGGCTGCCACTCTAGTCCAGCTGGCAGGATAGATTTTCAGCAGAGGACTGAGGCAGAGAGAGGGTGGGGGATGAGTGAGTCAACTCAGCGTGGACCAATAGTCAATTTTAACGCTGATCCCAATCCACACCACAGTTGATTATTATCATGTTGTGTGGGGAGTACCCCCTAGATAAACAACTGTCGAGTAGATTATTAGCCACCATTGACTATCATGTTGTCTGAACTCAGCCTATGTCTCTAATCTGGGAACTGCTACAATATATGGTGGCATTTCCAGGTCATCTTTATTCTCAAGTTTTTACTTTGATAGTTTAGAGAACTCATTTCTTTGTAGTAAATATGAAATGTTGATAATCCGGGCGTGCCTGGGCCACAAGGGCGGCATTGGATACTATGATGAAAGAAAGGAGGAATATAAATGTAATTGATAAAAACATCAATAAAACTTTCAGAAAGGGGCTGAAAATCCAGCTGTTTAGTTTGGATTTCTGGTTTGTGTTTCAGGAAGGTGAACATGGACTGGATGAACATAAGCTCCATATGTACCTTTCGGCTTTACAGTCCTTGATTCCTTCACTTTTTTCACTCGTGCTGCAGAATGCACCTTTCACAAGCAAAGCTAAGCTTCAGGGTGAAATCCCACAGATAGAAGGTACAACTTCATTATTTTCTGTGAAGGGTTATTTAGAACTCAGGTAAAAGTTAAACGTATAGTAAACTTAAAATTAGACATGCTGTGTAGTTGAGGGCAGGTCAGCTATCTTGCTCTCTGTAGATTTGTAGTGCAAGCAGATATGCGCACATATTTTTTTCCATGTTACCAGTGTAGACCTCTCGTAGTACATCTTAGAAGATGAATTGATGCTGAATTGAGCAGCATAAATGGAGACATTTGTTTACTCCTAACCATCTTTGATTGTCTCTGTTCTCCGTTCATTATCAGTTGCAAATCCTGTGCAGAGACCCAATGTTACTCTTGGTAAAGTAAAAGGGCTTAACGTAGTCAGCTTGGTTTGGCAGGAGGTGATAGTAATGCCTTTTCCTGGTGTAACCTCTCTACTAGGACAGGAGTATCAGTGTCTCAACAATTTTGTATGCATTATTGGTAATGTCTCACGATAATTTCCATGCATTATTGATAATGAGCCCAAAAGCTTTAGGAAGTCATGGCTAAGATCAGATATAACTATCTTTTGACACTTCCCCAGCTTGTTGTCCTCTAGATGTTTTGAATTACAACTCCCATCATCCTAGACATTGGCCATGCTAGGAGTTGTACTCCAAAATATGAGGTGGGCTGCAGGTTGAGGAAGGCTGCTAAAATGAACCAATAACTTGTGTACTAACTCTAGCCTCTAAACAAGGGATGGTAACTTAGGGTGCTTCAGATGTTTTGGCCTACAACTCCCATTAGCCCTAGCAAACATAGCCAAGAGTGAGGGATCATGGGGGCTGTAGTCCATAACATCTGGAGGGCTGCGAATTGCCGACCCCTGCTCTAAACACTTTTCACAGGCAAATTCCTGTATGTTACATTACTGCAATCACATCTCAAAGGTAAGAAGATATATATGGTAAGAATACACACACACACACACACACTGTTCCTGGATATTAGTCACAGGATTAGGCTAATTTAGTGCAATTGAAATTTATGGAACTAAATCTGCAAATCCTTTTTCATGAAATGAGCTGTGGGTAAGCCTCTTCCTTTCCGTTTTTTCTAATTACTTTATTAGGTGAACATTTTTATAGTTCGCTATGGTGATCATTTATCATCTTATACTTATTGGAGTAATCTAAGATTAGGGGGGTTGTTTTGTTTTTTTACTTCAATCATTTTTGTTTGCTGGCAGTGACAAGGTTCCCAAGGCCTGTATCACCTCTTCAAGATGTGGCCACTATAATCGGAAGCCGTGAACAACTGGCTGTGCTGTTGCAGCTTTATGATTACCAGCTGGAACATGAGGGTACCACAGGCTGGGATACTTTGCTGTGGGTTGTCAATCAACTGTAAGTACTTCCTGGTTTTTATTCTACTTGATCTGGATGGTTTCCAGAGGGCTCTGGGAGGTTTCCAGCTGATATGGCTACCTCTCCTGTCGAAACCTTGGTTGATCTGTGGAATGCAGAAACGACCCAGGCGGTTGACATGATTGCTCCCGAGCACCCTCTCCAGAATAGATCTCATACTGCTCCATGGTGTACTCCAGAGCTGAGAATGATGGGGAAAAAAATAGGAGACTACTTGAGTGCAGATGGAGAAGAACTCCTAGTGGATGCAAACGAACACTGAAGTGTGCTTATGGTATATTCAGGGGCAGTTATGATAACAAAGAAAAACCTTCTTGCTGCCTCTGTTGAATCCTCTGTTGCCCAGCAGAGCTTTTCAGAACTGTCCAGAGGCTATTACATGCTGGCCCTAAGGACACTATAGATCCATCTGAGGCCCACTGTAATGCATTTGCTAGGCACTTCCAGGATAAAATATCTTGCATCCACCGGGACTTAGACTCGAGTGTTACAGCAGGTATCTATAACACAGTCCTGTCCAGTTTTCTTGGATGAGTTTCAGTTGGTACAGCTCAAGAACATTGACAAAGTTCTTGGACAGTGCAACCACTTCACTATTGGATCCTTTCCCCTCTTGGCTTATCAAAACCAACAAGGAGGGAACAACCAGCTGGGCCAGGAAGGTGATTAAATCTTAATAATTTTAGGCCAGTGGCAAATGTTCCATTTCTGAGCAAGATCCTTGAGCAGGTGGCTGCAAACCAGTTTCAGACACTCTTGAATGAGATCGATTATCATAGAATCATAGAATCATAGAATAGCAGAGTTGGAAGGGGCATACAAGGCCATCGAGTCCAATCCCCTGCTCAATGCAGGAATCCACCCTAAAGCATCCCTGACAGATGGTTGTCCAGCTGCTTCTTGAATGCCTCTAGTGTGGGAGAGCCCACAACCTCCCTAGGTAACTGATTCCATTGGATCCATTTCATTACCTGGATCCATTTCAGCCAGGGTTCAGTCCAAGTTGTGGCAGAGAAAGAGGTGTTGCTTTTAAATAGGTGTGGTCTGTTTAGGTATTTTATGTCTAAAATATCTTTGTTTAATGTATTTATATTTTAATCTTTGTAAACCTCCCAGAGAGCTTTGGCTATGGAGCAGTATAAAAATGTAATAAACAAAACTATTAATTCCTCTGAATCATTGCAAACGGGAAACATCTTTGTATAATCATGTTCAATGTCTTCCTTTGAAAAGCCTATAGTTCCTTCTTTGCAATTAAAACTGCCTTCCTACATAGTCTTACAAATTATGCTTTTGATGGCAATATTTGAATAATAAAACAATAGCATTGCCTTTTGGGAATGCTAACTGATATCTCACTGATTGCTATTTGGCAAGCTTTCATAATTCATGATATAATTGTACTATTAAATGTATTGGGCCAAAAGACCCAAAATACTGGGTATTCATGCAAAAGGATCAATTTGCTTACAGCATATCAAACCTATTTTTTGAACAATGGCTTATTTTAATCTCAAACTTGATTTTTCAGGTTGCCACAGCTTATAGAAATAGTTGGCAAAATTAATGTAGCCTCGACAGCCTGTGTACATGAATTCTCAAGATTTTTCTGGCGACTTTGCAGAACATTTGGGAAAATCTTCACGAATACAAAGGTAAACATATTTATGCCTAGATGGTAAAATGAATTGTAGAAATTTTTTGTGTCTCTATTTAGATAAACAGTGGAATGCTAGGATCAGAAGTACTAACATGTGAAATTTTAGGTCTAGGAAGGATTTGGGAGGCATCTATCTCACCTTTAGTCCAGCAAGAGTTTTCTACCAACCAAGACTAGCACAGAGCATCCAAATGAACAGTCATAATGAATGTATTTTGTTCACTCTTTAAATCAATGCTTCTTTACTTATGTAACTGTTCATAAACTTTTCCGTTTTTACTTTGCTAATTTGTCTGTATTTCAATTTGTATTTTTCCTGCTCAATTATGAATGCTTGGGGCAAGGAACTCTAACTGATCCCACTATCTTGGGTGATATATTTGGACAAATCCTGTTCCAAATATGCCTCCCTAGCCTTTCCATGCTGGTAAAAAACTAAGTGCTTTTATTTTGTCACCATATTTCTATTGGAACATTTATAGTTACACATGTGTATCCTTAAATCTATCACTAAAAACCTGTTAGTAGAAACAGAGAAGATGGTTGTCGACAGTCTCTCATTATTCCTGCACTGCACCGTCTTGGAAATTATTGTGCCACGCCAAAGTATTTGCCAGTTTAGGAGCATGTCTGCTATCATTTTTGAGGCTCTTCCTTTTTGCTGCTAAATGAGATGGTAGATGGGAACAGGCCACATCTATAAATGCAACATTTATAATTGAAATCTAAGACATACAAGAAGCTAGCTAGCGCACTCACTCACATGCATGCTAATAGAGCAGGCATCAACAGTTCCACTCAGCAAGTTTGTTCATTCCTTGTCCCCTGGTGAGGCAGACTTACAGCAGTGCAGCTATTTAGATAAGAGCAAAGGGCATTATCCAGTACTACTGTGCCTCTGCTCATTCCGTTGCACTTGCACAACCAACCACTAGCACAACAGAAACTAGCACTTCCTAAATCACCCCCAGAAACAAGCAGAAAGACTTGTTTTTCAGGATGGATGATATCAGCAGAGCTCCCTTCTGTGAGTTCAACTGAACAGTCCTGTTTCAGAAATGAGAGCTTTTGCTAGTTTCCAGTTGCTTCGGGGTCTGCTACTTATTTATTTAATTTATATCCTGCCTTTCTTCCTCCAAGGAACCCAAGGCAGCATACATAATCCTCCTCTTCATTTTATCCTCACAACAACAGCCCTGTGAGGTAGGCTGAGCTGAGAGTCTGTGACTAGCCCAAAGTCACCCAGTGAGCTTCCATGGCCGAGTGGGGACTAGGACCCAGATCTAGCTTCCTGTTGGGCTAGTGGTAGGTCCCACTAGTGCACAAAGGCAGCATTGGATATTGCCCAGAAACAGCAGGGATTTCTACCATTATTTCCTTATTCAAGCCTCTGAAGAAGTGAGGCAAAACCCTGCCTCTCCCTCAAGCTGTCTGTGCTTAGTCAAAGGCTTGACAGAGAAGCAGGGTTGTCTCTCACTTGCAGGAAGCTTTGGGAAAAGACAAAATCAGCTGGTTAAATGCCTGCTGTTTATATCCTTCTCTAAACATTTCTATAAAATACATGCTTACTAGAATGCTGAAAGCAGAGGCAAAGACCTTTTTATTTATTTATTACATTTTTATACCGCCCAATAGCTGAAGCTCTCTGGGCGGTTCACAAAAATTAAAATCTTGAAGAGCGTAAAAACAACGAACCATCTAAAAACACAAATACAAAATACAATATAAAAAGCACAACCAGGATAAAACCACACAGCAAAAATTGATATAGGTTAAAATATGGAATTAAAACAGCAAAGTTTAAATTTAAGGTGTTAAAATAGGTGTTTTAATTTGCAGAGAACTGCAAAGGAACAAGCAGCAGGCATTATATTCCTGCTTTTCCTGTCATTCTGCAAATCAGAAAAGTCCTTTTCTTTTGCCGAGCTCGCTACAAAACACAGAAGTCTTGAGGGAGAGGCAGGGTCTTGCCAAACATTTTGCAGAAGCTCAAACAGTTCAAGAAACACCTGCTGTCTGTGCCTTCAAAGCTTTCTCCCAAGCCCCACGTCTTCTCTCAGCCTTCCATGTTAGCTAGAATGGTTGAAGAAGAGCAAAAAGTTTCTCTGACTTGCAGAAAGCTTTGGAGAAGCTCCTGGTTTTTTCTAACCTGCCTCAAAGCTTTCTTCCAAGTCAGAAAATTATTTTTCCTCCCCTTCACGCCCTCTAGCAGTCACAGGAGACTCTGAAGCTGGAATAGGCTAGAATTGGTGGTGAGGACAGATAGAGGCTTGGCTGGTAAGCCAAACTGATATTTGACTCTGACCAAATCCAACTATCTTATAGTGCTTTCAAAATATACTTAAGGGACACTGGCAAATTTCTAAGTTCTGTTGGGACAGCCCAGATACATAGATAGAGATATAAAATTTTATTGTCTAAGTATAACCCTTCGATGGTGAAGTTTGAAATACCCATCGTTGATCTTGTTTATTTTAGCTAGAACTCTTCTTATCCCATAAGAATTATTATTATTATTATTATTATTATTATTATTATTATTATTATTATTTTCTAACCCACCTCTCCATCCTGATCCCACTTGACCAATGCTAGTCTCGTTCAGGAGGGAAATCTGCTTAGCTTCTCCATAAAAGTGTGCGCCAATAATTTTTCAGTCAACCATGCTGGCTGTCCAGACTAGCAATGGTATGCAGCCAACCAAAAGTTCTTCACAAATCCTATGCATGAATGCTTGTAATCTGGCATATGACCGTTACCAGGCAGTCCTATAAAACTCTGTATTATTGAAAATTCTTTTCTTTGTTCTTATGATAGTTCTGAAATAGGTGGGGTGGAGAGAAGACTAGGACCTTTATAAAGGGGGGTTGCATTTTGGAGGCAAAAGCTGGAGTAGGACAGTAATAAAAAAAGTTCAGCATACATGGTAAGAGGGGTTGCATTCCTTATAAATGTAGGTCTAGTAATTGCATAAGTCTTAAACATTTGCTTTACTATTGCAATAAGTGAAGACTTCAGCTGCACAGACCTTGGATTTTAAAATATTTACTAATTAACAAGAATTTGAGAAATTTGAAAACAGCCATCAGTTTCTAAGGACAGATAATGGTAAAGCCAAACTTTTCTTTCCTTCCTAGACTTTTTCTCCCTTTAAAGCACACTTACCTTTTTCATTTGGGTTACCATGCCATCTTCTCCACTTAATCCTCACTTTGTCTGTATACCCCCTATTATGTACACGAGCCTTTCCCAACCTGGTGTCCTCCAGATGTGTTGAGCTGTGGTCTAATATATGTGGAGGATACCAGGTTGGGGAAGATGATCTATTCCAAAGGACACAAAAAACACTATTGTTTATGTAGTGCCCAATATTTCCATTAATACGTTGCGACCTATATCAAGTATGAAATGGTATCTTCAATTTGTATTCCATTTTCAGGTAAAACCACAGTTCCAGGAAATCTTAAGGCTCTCAGAGGAGAACATTGGTGAGAACATTTGTTGTTTTTTACTGGAGACTTTTAACAAACAGACTGACTTAACTGGAAATAAATGTTAAGTTCATTACTTTCTACAAATGAGATTTTGGAGCTACTCTAATTTCGGATTCCACTTATGAAACTCAATGTTCAACGTTAGGCTGACATAAGGCAGTAAAATGCCTGAATGTTTGTGTGCTTTTTATGCTATTTAGGAGGCTTCGTCTCCATTTGTTTTTTCCCCCCATAGTCCTGGAACTTCCAGTGCATGGATTCTGGGCTGCTTAATCCTTTATGTTTTTGCCATGTATTCACATTATACATGCTAAAGAGGTAGCATTTGTCATGTGGATGGATTCCCCACAGAGAATCCAAAGTGATACCCCAAGTTCAATGTGTTTTGTTGTTTTAATGGGAGAGGGGGAACTAAACAATTCAGTTAGTACACAAGTTCATATTTTATTTTTTACTAAATAAAACTGAGGACAGATTCTATTTTGCTAGGTCTGCAACTACACAACCTCTGCTCATGCAGAAGATCAGTTACTGGATGATGCAGAAATATTACTAAAATGTATGCTAGAATACCAATTCCTAACTTTAGTTTTCCACCAGGTTGGTGTGTGGAAGGCATCCAACATTGGGTTAAACTACCTCTATCGCCCTGGCTTTGGAAGGATTCCTGACAAAGCTGGTGGGGCTTGTCTTTTTTGCAGGTTTGCTTCCTCCTTTTTGTTTTCTTTCTCATTTTTATTTTTATTTTTTTGCTGGAGGAAACAAAAGTGAAACAGTAAGGGAGGTGAAAGAAGGACGGCTTGTTTTTTGTTTTGTTTTTTAGAGAGAGAAAAGTCTTTGAGGATTGAAGTTAAGGAGAAGTATTTTAAGAGTTTTATTTTTAGCAGTTTGTGTCTAATGTTTTTATTGGTCCTTGTTAAGCAAGTACTGTGGTTCCAGTTTGTTCCAGTCAATGATAGAGATTCAGGAAAATCCTTTTCCTGGTCTGATTTCTGTTAGTAGAGAAGTATGCAAGACTGAGATACACACATACAAAAATCCCTCGGATTGAACATGCAGCATCCTACTCCATTAAACTGATGCTTATCTCAGTAAACGTCAGTCCAGTAAATTTTTACAGGTAGCTCCCTTATGCTAGGTCAGACTATTTGTCCTTCATGCATCCTTCCTGGTTTGCTCAAAGTGCTCATCGACACCAAGCAAGATATTGCACTATGAAAGCAGTATATAAAAGGCAGGAGCCACACTACTGCTTTGTAGTGGTATAGAAGTGCACTGACAACTGTTGGGGCCCTCTGACACATACCATTTACCACTTTCATACCACTATATCCTGCCTGGTGTGGCTCCTGCCGTTTATATACCACTTTCATAGTGCAATATCCTGCTTGGTGTAGATGAGCCCCAGGACTGTCTCCTCTGACTGAGGAGCTGTCCAGGGTCTCAGTCAGAAGTCTTCCCCATCATCTGCTACTGTAGCCATTTACCTGGTAGAGTTTAACTGGTGAAGCACATGCTTTGCATGCAGAAGGTCCCAGGTCCAATCCCAGAATCTCTGGCTGGTAGGGTGGTGATGGTGGTGGTGGTGGTGGAAAAGAATCCTGCCTGAAACCCTGGAGAGCCGTAGCCAAACAGTGTTGACTGGGCTAGATGGATCAATGGCCTGACGGGCAGCTTCCTAGGTCCCCAACATGGGATCATCTGCCTGCAAGCCAGGTGCTCTGCCATTGAACCATTGCTCCTCCCCTCACTTAACGATCTTGCTTCTAGTGGGCATATTACAGGATTTGACAAATCTGAGTTTATTTTTAAGACCACCGTGTTTATACTTTTAATTCCTCTTTATTATCTTTTTCTCTCTTAATTTCAGATGCTACAGCAGGGAATGGAGTGCTAACAAAAGCCACAGTTCCTATCTATGCAACAGGTGTACTTACTTGCTATATCCAGGTAAGCCGCTAAGTACTGAACAGCACATGTCTCTGAAATATATTCACATTTTAAATGAGGGTGGTTATCACTTTTTTAGTAAAACTTTTTTATAAACCTTAAATACACAATAGCAGCACATTGGCATGAATTCTAATTCTGGTGAACCACCTAGAGAGCTTCAGCTTAGGGAAGTTCACAGAAGGATTTCCCCCCTGGCCCCTCCTCCCTCCTGCAGCCAAAATTAAGTGGACTTCTGCTGAAGTTGGGGTAATTCTCTTCTCTTTCAGAAGCCCCTCATGCCTTTTTCACATGTAGGTTTTGGGGTGGGGTGTTCCCAACCTTTCAGAGGCTTTTCAGGGGGTGCAGCTTACTGGAGGAGGGCACGGGAAATTTACCGTGGATGTTCATTAGGGTCTGAAGAATACTGTGGTTTCCCCAGTAGCCCTGCTTTTGTCAGTGTGAAAGTTCTCTCCTTGTGATGGTAAGGGAACCTTTCTCCTGCCAGAGATTGTATTTTAATTTATACCATAGGAACAAATATGGAGTGAACAGCAACAGCGATATACTTCTCTTCATAGCACTTAGTACTCACTAGTCCACAAGTATTTGTGCATTTGTACAGAGATGAAATATTTTCACCGGTTTTGTAACGTCTCCATCTTCAAACTTTCTTGTTTAGTGAGTGAAGTGAACATAAATTTGGCTACTGGCTTCAGCAGAATTAACACTTCTCCATTCATTGCTGTTTCCTGAATGGTAACATGGTATAGCCCACTTTGTCTTAGGCCATGGCTAGACGGAGCGATATCCTGGGGACCATCCCTGTGCATCCACATGACGCACAGGGGATCCCGGGGGCAGGGAGGGATGATCCCTCCCTTGCCCCGGGATATTGCCCTACCCTTTAATCCCAGTTTTTCCTGCGGTCCCAGGCTGATCCTGAGACCGTAGGATGTGTGGACGGGCATCCTGGCTTCTCGCGAGTAACTGCAAGGAGCCGGGAGCCAGGCACAGGGTATGGAGCTCATCAGGAGCTCTGTGCCCATCGGGGGTGGGGTGGGAGGATCAGGAGGGTTGTTGTTGTTGTTGTTTTTAAAAAAAACACCCTTAAAAAAACACTTTTCCAACTTAAGAACAAAAACAAAATGGTGGGCGCGACGTCCTCTTCCTCCCGGTATATGTTCCTCCCGGTGTATGGTGTAGACATGCCCTTGGATATCTGCCACAAATAAATAGAAGGCAGTAGTTTTTAAATGACTAATATATATATAAGGTGCCTGAAAGCACACAACTACCCAACGCACTAGTGAAGAGAGATGATCAACAAGAAACCCATTTATTTATTATACAAAAGTCTATAATATAGCCCAACAAAATCACACCGTTGGGCTATATTATAGAATTGTATAGTCTTTAAGTAGGAATATCATGCCAATTATTGGTTTATTGTATTATAGTACCCAACACCACTATTGCTAAACAACTATGGGATATATCAGCCTTTTTATAACTTTTGTATAATAATAAATGGGTTTCTTGTTGATCATCTCTCTTCAGTAGTGTCTTAGATGTCTGCCAAACATGGAGCAGTCAAAGTAGGCGTGGTTTCTCTGGATCAAGGAGTGTGTTGGCATTTAGGTCCTAAAAGTGTTACTGGATCTTGTTATAGGACCACAGGCATAGGTTTTCAACCACCTCCTACCACCTCAAAGTTGTGAAATTAAGATTTTAAACTTACTTTCAGGAAGAAGACCGGAAGCTGCTAGTTGGATTTTTAGAAGATGTAATGACGATGCTTTCGTTATCCCATGCTCCCCTTGATAGCCTGAAAGCATCTTTTGTGGAACTGGGGTAAAGTATACTATGTAACTGTACTTGGTGTGTTTTTCTCATGCAGGTTCAGATGTAAGAAATGTTCTTAAATATTTGTTTCAGCATGTATGATACCTTTGTAGTATGCATACAGTCATACTTCACGTTTTGTGATATTGCCATGGCAAAAGTGCTGAAATATCTTATTTGGAGCCCTTAGAGAGCTGACACAGCTAATCATCTTCTGAAATTATTCTTGAATCAGTGTTGGGGGACAGGGGGAAATGTTGCATATTAATTGCTGAAATAATAGTAAAGCAGTTGACCAAAGCAGTGATAATGAAAATCTGTAATTTAAAAAAGAAGCCCTCCAAAGCATATTTGGAGATCTGCAATATCAGATCTACATGCTCCATATATTCTGGAGACTGATTCTGAAGTTTGTTGTCAAATAATTTACATAGTGCCTTCAACATACATTATTATTTATAATTTAATGTAAGTCTTTATCCCAAGGAACTTACAAACTAAATTTAGACTGCAGAGAAACAGAAGGAAGGGACGCAAAGTTTGCATGCGAGCAAAATGCCGCTACAGGTACCTGATACTAGTTTAGATTGTGGATTAAAGTTAGCCAAAGGCTTCACAGTCAAGGTGAAATTTGAGGAGGTATTTGAAGAGAGAAAGTGCAGAATGAGTGGAGTCGTTTGAGAGCAAATGGCTATTTATAGTGCAATGTTGATTGTTCTTCGTTCTCAGTGCAAATCCAGCATACCACGAGTTGCTGCTAACTGTATTATGGTATGGGGTTGTCCATACTTCAGCACTTGTTCGGTGTACAGCTGCTAGAATGTTTGAGGTAAGTGCTTACAAAACTTATGAGAAATACTATTTGAAGATGCCTCTTAGTACAGTATGGGAACTGGTGGCTTAGGGGCCAAATCCAACCTCTCAAGGAAAGCCAACTGCGTCTCGTGCTCACCACCACTCACTGCCTACCTCTCTTCTCAAGTTGTAGATAAGGCAGAGGGAAGCATTAGGCAGCCAAGAGAGAGTGGGGCATACACAACTTTAGTGTTGGACTACAGCCTGTATACTCACTTAGCGTGGTGCAGCTAACTCCACATTTTGGCTAGTTGCCTCTGCCTTGCATGAAATTGGATTGTATCCTGGATACCTCTGCAGCGGATTCTATGGAACAACTGCCTCCCACAAGTTGCCTTTGCTGCCTGCTTACTCGGGACAGAAGTGTTTGGGGCAGGGGAAAATAGAGCTTGCCATCTATCCCTTTACTCCACCATCAGTGCAAGGTGATCCCCAGCCAGAATTAGTTAGTAACTGGGGATTTATGTTGTCTAATATATTCAGATGTTGAAAAGTGTATATTGCATTATATTATTTTAAGAAGTTGTGCACTGTGTGATGGAGCAGGATATTAACACCCAGTAGTTTAGATCCCATAGGGGCTGTAAGTTTTTCAGCAGTCATTTATTTACCTCAAGTGTCACTGGCTTGCATCTACTTGCAAGATGCTTTCATGGTAACTGGCAAAGTTAGACTTCTTTCTGTTTCTGACTCAAATATTAGGTTGGTGCATTGCATGCTTAGAAACTTCCATTGGCTATGAGGTACCATTTCAGTGCTGAGTTCAGTGTTCAAACCAGATATGTATTGGAAATACCTTGTGCATGGTCTGTTAACCACAGTTAATTGTTCCCAATAATAAAATCTGAAATTGGGTATATTGTGACTTAAAAGCAAACCTCTGAAAATACTAAATAGGGGTGAGAACAGTCAGTGCAGCATGTTTTTCTTGGTACTTGCTATTTCTGCTGCCACATTGGACATTTAACTGCTTCAGTAGGGGTGAAAGCCAAGGTCTGCCTTCAGTTTCCGATCACTGTTTCAGCCATGCAGCAGCAGTTACCCGCAACAAACAGGGAGGCTGGCCTTCAATTCTATCAGATTATGACTTGCCTTAAGATAGTTCTCATTTTGTATAGATGTAAGGTGATTGCTTTATTAAAAAAATAGTCTTTAGATGCCTTGAGAATGCTAGTGGATAGAAATTTATAAATAAATGCTGCTTTGGAGCATTTGCGGGAAGAAAGTCTTAGATATTTTTAATAGTCATAAAAAGTGTGGTCAGAATCCAAAGCATAGTTCAGCTAGTCTCACATGCCCAGCAAGGATTAGAGATTATGTTTTGCTTGATTAACAGTGCTATTCATATTAGTAAATAAGGGGAGTTTGTCTTGTTGATCTTTGGATCCTGGACAATATATATGTGATCATTTCTATTCTTTATATGTGCACACAAACAGCACACTAACATTTTGTCCACCTACATTGCACTAGTCTTTTAGGTTATGCATTAGTTCAGGTGTCGCTCAAAATCAGAAGCTAACCTGTTCAGTGGAAAATGTTTTATTAGTAATAGATTCTTCTTACTTCTAGATGATGATGATGATGATATATGGTCCTTCTTTGTAATTAGGTAACAAAGAATTGTGATTAATATAGCACACAATGTTAGAAGTAGAGGTGCTTCTATTAGTGTGTCGTGTCTTTTTCCCCTGTGCAATAAGATGGGAGTGATATTGCAAATTTGAATTGAGTCCTTTCTTCTCTTTGAATTGTCTTTGCATCTTGAGAAGCGCTCATAAGCTAGCCCGTGATATTAGCCTCCTGCATTCTTTTCCTATGACAAATGAGGAGTGAAATAAAGTGGCTATCAAATCACCCTATCCCACAACCTTCTTTCTAGTTAAATTTTTATTAAGTGTCTTTATAAAGAACATGGTACAAATTCCTCATCACATTTTTCTTAACCATAAGCATTCACTTTTTATAAATACAACTGAAATAGTAGCAGCATGCAAGTACCTACCTAACATTTAACTCTTGTAAGTACATAAAAGGAGTGGTAGGCAAATATAAATGTCGTTTGAGGCTACTATGAACTAACATGCTGTTTTTTATCTGGCTTTCCCCTTATTTGCTCTCTTTGTGTGCGTGTGCATGTTAACTGTCTATATTAAACCATGTGAATAATCTTTAGTATTCTGTATTGACCTAAAATTGGTCCTGGTTTGAACACAACCCATGCACAGTAGGAATATGAACCATCAGTTGAAACCATGTGTGGGAAAAACTTAAACAGAAGTCCTGTGGTGTATTAACTTAGTGCCAGCTGGTTGCTCGGCTTTTTGCAAAGAATGCTGGATTAGGTAGATCTTGATCTGATCTAGAAAGTCATGTTTTTGAACAAGAGTACATACTCAAGATCACTTAACTTGGATTAGTTATGGCTTAAGAGTTTGAGATTCTGAGAATGCACTCTTGGATTTTAAACTGAATGCATCTTAGTGGTCCTGCAGGGGTGCTCCTGTGTAAACGAAAGCCAATGAGGTACACCATGTAAGACTGAATTAGCCCACCCCTGGTTTAAACAAGGCCAGAGCAAGTAGACGTTTTGGCTTTCTGTCATTATGCCCTTGCTTTTCACCTTGAAATCAAAGTGCACTTTAAAATCAGAATTTGGGTTCTCAGATTGTGCTTTCTGATTACATTAAGGCTTCTTTGCTATGTGTATCTCAAACTTTTTGTTCAGGGATATGTTTTCTAAGGAGTTTTAAACTATGATAATTTTTTTAGAGCAGCCTAAATTTTAAAAACTAATGTATCTCAGCAGCCTCAGTATTCGAATAGAGAAAATATGTCACATGATAGAAGGAGGTTTTTAAATAACAATTCAAGAAGACAGTGGTCTATTCTTAGAATTCTAAAGAGAGGTATTTCAACCCAGTTTTACTGTCTTCTCCTGGAAACATAACTAAGGAAGCCCTTTAACTTCTGATGTTTAAAATGGAAAGATCATTTAATATTAACCATGGAAAGCTGGCAGGCTCTACTATAAAAGTTTATAAATTAAGTGATAATTTTCAGTTTGACATTAGTAAAGCTCTATCGTTTTACTGGAGCAGTTCCCCATTGACCTACAAGTGCGCATCAGTGAATGGTTTTCTGGTTACCTGCAACATGTGTGGAAAACAGTGTAGCACCAAGAAGTAAAAGATCCATCACTTTTAGGTCACGATGTACCAAAACATCAGGTCCCCTTTCAAGAATAACTTTGGAAACCTCTGCTGCAAAGAATTTCTAGTGAGAATAAATAGAAAACACATCTCACTCAATGCATTGTTTGTGTTTCTTAGTCTGTTTACTCAAAACAAAACACACCTCTGTGAGCAGACCCGCACAACTAATGAGCAGGCTGACTCCCCCACCCTTATGAGGACTTCAGGGTTAACTTAAAAGTACTCCAGTGTATAATATACATCCTTTACTTCTAGGGTTAAAATATCAATAAAAGTGCATTTAAAGTTCTGTGGCATCAAATTTAAAATGCTCATATGCAATTCCAGTTGTAAAGAACAATCTTACAAGAGGTGATCTCCAATGCAACTTCCTATGGAGGTGGCCGCAAAATGTTTCGTTTATCCATCTTATAGGTATTTCTACCCCACCCTTCAAATTATTCCATTGTAATTGTGGCAGCTCTAGAGCAGAGTACATGCTCCCAAATCACATGCACTGCTCGGCAATCTTATTACATCTATTGGTCATATGGAATCAGTTACGTAAATCTTCACTGCAAGTGAATTCCCTCCACCACCACCAACCCCACAATTGAGAATAATTCATGTATAAAACTTACATAGCCCTTGATAGAAGTAGAAAAAGACAGCCCGTAGAAAAAGACCGTCCATTTAATTACTTTTAAATTGCAACGCTAATGTCCAGAATGTCCCTCGAGGTTCGTTTGTTTTTGTTTTTAACAGCTCCACATTTTGTCTAGTTCGTGCTGCCTGCTTGGGCCTACTTGCGCTTCCATCATGCCTTCTGCATATTTATATTAAAAGGGCACTTTAGCGTAGTGGTATTTGCTTCTAATTTTGGTTTGCTTTTTGTGTTTTTCTTCCTCTTGGTTGTGCTGCTCTTCCCATGATACTGTGCTCACTCTTTCCGTGCATCACCTGTGGTACCCCCTCTGCTCTACCCACTCAGCTGTTGGTGAAGGGGGTACATGAAACTCTGGTAGCTCAGAGAGTTGTTCCTGCTCTCATTACTCTCTCCAGTGACCCTGAAATGTAAGTTTCCTGACTGTCTTATACAACTAGCGTCCCTCTTGCAACCTGTCAAGAAATAAACTATCAGAATGGGGTTTTTTTAGTACTCTAATAATAAAACCCAAGAAGCCTATAAAAAAAAAGCCATGAATATTATAAAAAAAACAACCCTCAGCAAGCTGAGGTCTACCTTTGAAATACAATTTCTATTGGCTGGTAAAATTATTGTAATATTTGGGAAATGCAACTTTTAAAGTTGCTATTCTTCTCAAATGATGCTGTCAACTGTTGTGGTTCCAGTGCCTGAACATGTGCCAAAGGCCACTATGCTTGTGTGTTTGTTTCTTCCACGCTGAAGAGGGATGCTAATCTCACTAACACATTATTGCCAGTAAATGCTGAAGCATGAACAGTCTTTAACAGTGTTAATGCCCTGTATGGGTGACTAAAAGAAAGGCCAGTGACTCTGCCTGCCCATCCTCAGTCACAGCTAACTTAGTTATCCTTCCAGTTTAAAACCATTTTTATTGCATGTTGACTGGTTTACAGCTGACTCTTCGAGGCATGAGTGAAGCCTTAGTTGACAAGCGGGTTGCTCCGGCCCTTGTTACCTTGTCCAGTGATCCTGAATTGTGAGTTTCTGACTGTGACCTTGAGTTAAGTCTGTCTGTTTGTCTCTCTTTTTTTATTATTAGTATTATTTTGAGCATTCTTCCTGCTCTCTCTTGTCATTGCTAGAAATTAATGTTTCTTGAAATACTAATTTTGAAGTTACGTTATCTTTAATTGGAATGTTAAAGGCTGAAGATTTTTTTTCCTTCTTAGCTCTGTAAGAATAGCCACAATCCCTGCTTTTGGTACCATCATGGAAACAGTCACTCAGCGAGAGGTAGGACGCCTTCATCTCATACCAGGATAATATTTGTTTCTACTCAACTGAACTGTATAAGGAAAAGTTGGCAACATGCTTTTTCTGATTGTCAGAGACTTAGTAGTTTAGATTAGGGGTGGGTGACCTTTTTGTCCCCAACAGCCACATGTGAGCAATGGGTGGTGGATCTAGGGCCATATTTCGGTGGTGAGCATGGCCAGGACTGGCATTCCCATTCTCCACCACCACCATAAAGAAATACAGACTCCCCATCCCACCCTGCGTGATCTCATCGTACAGGGATAGTGAGATTTAAAGCTACCTTCCACACTGAGATCCCATTGCGTACTTCCCCCTCCTTCCCTCCTGTTCAACTGATTGATGTTGGCAATCATATCCACACTCTGGCCAGCCCACCAAATAGCTGTTGGCAGGTTGAGGTGAGCATGATTTACCTGAGGGGGGCACTGTATAGAAAGGGTCACACCTCCTTGAACTGCTGGGAGTAGAGTTGACTGATATCTGGGGGTTATTTTATTTTATTTATTTATTTATTTATTTATTGCATTTTTTATACCACCCAATAGCCAAAGCTTCCTGGACTGTTCACAAAAATTAAAACCGTTCAAAGTATAAAACAAACAGTATAAAACCATGACATAAAATGCAATATATAAGCACAACCAGGATAAAATCAGCAGCAGTGCAGAAATACAAACTTAAAACAGCAAAGTTAAAATTGAATTTATAGACTGTTAAAATGCTGAGAGAATGAAAAGGTCTTCACCTGGCATCTGAAAGAATATAGTGTAGATGCCAGGCGAACCTCCTTAGGGTTTGCCTGCCATCTAACTTACTCAAGTTAGACAGGCAAAAAGCACTCACTCATAAAAGTGTTCCATGGGGCTAAATTCTTCATTAAACATTCGAATTGGGCCTTAATCACTAGGTCTCAAAGGAGGTAAAATAGTTGGAGAGGTGCAGAGTCCTTGTTAGTTGGTCCCTTCTCCCCACCCACTTACATTTTTATGATATAAGCATTAGTCTATATAGAATATATGAATTTATTAAGAGCCTGGGAGTAGCGGAGAGTGACCATTTTTATTATGTGCTGAAAAGGTAAAATCCAGCATAACTTGTGCTTAAAGTAGACCCATTGAAATGAATGGGATTTAAATTAGTCATGACTAACCTAAATGTCATTCATTTTAATAAGACTCACATTGGCTTTTACCCAAAGTTTCCTAGGTGCTTGGGGGGAAAAGACAGTCCCAATCTTCAGCCTTGCAATCTAATAGACACAGCATAAACGGGAAAAAAGATAGTGATGGAACAGTAAAATGAGAAAACTCAAGCACTGGTTCTTAAAGTTGCTTGCCTTGCCTTGCCCTTTGATTAGGCCAAATTGAGTATAGGCAGGCTATTATTATTATTTTTGCTCATTTTGAATTTCGGCCAGTGATATGCAAAGTGATGAACATGGTACAGAGCAGGGTTACATAAGCCAAGTGCCAGACAACTGTTTGCCATTTCTTTTGATGTGCTGGTGCTCAGTGGAAACATCTATGCATAAAGTTATACTAATTGGTGTATGTGTTTTTTAAAAATCAACGTTTTCTCCAAAGAGAAATTTCATGCATCATTATGATTCAACTTCAGGATAAGATATAAGAGAAATAACATTACAAGTTTTTTTATTGAATCAGCAGATCAGATTTTTGAAACCTTACAATTAATAAAACTGAGTTTCTAATGGTAAAATCTCTGCAGAGTTTGCATTCTTGTTATTTCAGCCTGTTCCTTATTTTCTAAAATAACATAGTTGTGGAAACGCAACTAAGAATTTTGTACTGACTCATAGTATTCAAATGCTGAATAAGTAGTAGTAGGGTACATTAGATTCTCTTGTCTATAATTGAATTTAAAGAACAAGTCATTCATATATTGCGCTAATGAGATATGCACTAATGTCTTATTTGGGTTAAATTCAGAAGTTAGAAAATAAGCATCAGTCCAGGATGATTTTTAATTGTACATGTATTTAGACCAAGGGGTTATAGAAGGGAGGGTGTTTATTGCTTATGAGATCAAAGTGCTAATTTCAAAAGGTCTCAGGTTTTTTGCAACAACAAAAAGCTGATAGCTTCTAGATGTTCACATTAGATAGACTATACAGATGTGGAACAAACAGATGTGCTAAACAGTTTTAGAGTGTCTTGCTATTGCATTTTACTCAGTTTTGTTTATTTTCTACATGTAAGTATTTATAACTTTATTACATTTCCTCTTAAGCTGTTGGAAAGAGTTAAAATGCAGTTGGCCTCTTTTCTGGAAGATCCCCAATACCAAGATCAACACTCTTTACACACAGAAATCATAAAAACATTTGGAAGAGTTGGGCCAAATGCTGAGCCAAGATTTAGAGATGAATGTAAGTTGTCATGATAAAAAAAACAACCTATACATTTTTCTTGTTGCTCCCCAACTATTGTAGCTCATTCTTGCAAGCCTGTAAGTGAAAGCATTGATTATAATTTTCATTTCAAATATTTATTTTTTCCAGTTGTTATTCCACATTTGCATAAGCTCGCCTTGGTTAATAACCAACAGTCTGCAGATTCAAAAAGATTGGACATTGCTACTCATCTCTTTGAAGCCTATAGTGCACTCTCCTGTTGTTGTATCCTTGTTTGGTTTTGAAACATTTGTTTTAATATGGGAACAAGTCATTTAAAAATATTCCATCAGGCATCAGTAATGAATCCATCATTGAACTCTGAGAATATTGCATCTAGAAAATCCAATATGCCACTGTCTCCTGACCATTGAAAGTGTGTCCCAGCCAGCTTACATTTCTTTGATTTAACATGTCTGAGGGGTTTTTTAATGCGGTTGATATTATATTAGAGATTGTACACATAACTCAACAACTTACTGAAAAAAACTCCATTGCCTTAGCAGAAACTGGATAATTTTCAAGAATCTGGAAAAACTAGAAAATTGCCTTGATAAGAAGTCATACATGATGGCCACATTTGCATATTACAATTACTTTAGTATTCTGGCTTATTTTGAACAAGCCGACATGCTAACTGCACACTGCTTGATCACTCCCACTTGGCTCTTCCTGCAAGCAGAAGCAGCTAAAGAAACCACAGACTTTCCATCCGGGAACTCTGGCTTGTCTCTCCCCAGGGAACCCAGAGTCAGAAGCCAGTATTTGCTCATTCACAGTAAGCCAGAATTCTAAAGAATTCTGGTTTATTGTGAGGTACAAACATGGGCTTTGTGATCTGCATAGGCAATGTAATTAAACGTTGTAGAGTATGTTTAATGTATGTTTAAGCCACTTCTGAAAGATGTCTAATTACTTTCTAAGGCTATAAAATTATATTGTTAGCTTTAATCTAAGAGCCAAACTAAAGAAAGTTAAGTTTGTTTTTTTTGGAATGACGTTTGCTCAGAGCATTATTGGAAAAACATGAACAAAAATAGAAGTTGTGGTATGGACTGCTGTGAAACATAGTTGTCAGGTTTTGTAAATAGTATTAAAAGCAGATGTTCACAGGTAGAACTCTGTTTTAATGGTCCACAATGCACTTGCCATCTCACCACTGGCGAATGCATCTTTTAACCTGGTGAGGGAAACATCAGGGGGTGTCTTTGGTCTTCTCCATATTCTGGAGAAGTGTAAGGGCCCTCTGGCATGCTACATGGAACCTCAGAGACAGTTAGAAACAGACCTCTCATCACTCTCTGAGTGTCTCAGAAGCTCAAAACAGCAGGGATTAGTCCTCACATATAACCTTCTCAATTCAGAGCTAGGGAGGAGAGCAGGAAATTCCCACCCCCAGACTCCCTTCTTTTCAAATACAGTGAATCATTGCTGAAGATCCTGCTTCACCCTTTGCAGATTGTTGCAAGCACATTTTTTTTCTAGTTAGAAAGACTGGCCACTTTTGTGGACCATGCCCTAATTTAATAGAAGCTGTTTTTACTAACAGCATCCTTAGTTTAGATTTTTAAAACTCAGGAATGTAGCAATGTAGGCCTGAATATTGTGAAATAAAAAGAGCAGGATAGAAATGCTGGAAATAAGGAAAAATGTATTCATATTAGATACCAAAATTGTTTAACGTATGTCACATGAACTCCTTGCAGTTTCAGTGAGTGGAAAGAATTAGAACTTTAAGTAACCCTTTTTTAATGGAAATTTGCAGTAGGAGCACAACGCAGATTTTCTCCCCCCACCCTCCTAGGGTGACAGGGTACTCTGGAAAAGGAAAGAGGAAGCACCAGTGACAGAAGTTTGAATTGCATTCCCCAAGTAGAGGAAGAGAAAGAAGGTAGTGGTCTGGGCCGGGTACTAGTGGGTAAAGAAGAAATGCTCACGGTCCAGGGCTCTAAAGCAAAGAGGAAGCAATAAGAAAAGTTATAGATAACGGTTATTGTTACGAATCACTTACAGGCTGATTTTAGTACTAGTATGCCCATTCTCTTATCAATGTGCATAGTGTCCAACAGTCTTTGAGGCATGTACATATCTTGACAGTATTTTGTACATTCTCTGGGCAATATGTATAATTTCCACACACACAAACACTAGCGGATGTGCATAATTGAGCATACTTTAGAAATCAGTGCCATAAGAAAGGAATTTTGTATATTATTTGTTCAATATACTTTGCCTACAAGTGATGTTAGAGAATGTGCATCAATAACTAGTAATCTTGAAATTAAAATATCAGAGAATTCTGCACATTCTCTGATATTCCTTGGAGACTATGCTCATTATTATCTTTATTTGTATGGGCAAATTACAAAATTATGATCAGATCATGCTGAAGTATGGACATTCTCCAGTGAGTGGTTTTTTTTGGAGACTATGCATATTGCCCAGAGGATGTACTAAGCATTGTCAAGATATGTATGCCACAAAGACTGTTGCAGATGATGCATATTTGATCAGAGAATGTGCAGATTTTCCAAGGCCTGTTGGAAATTATGTACAATGGCTGGAGAATGTGCACAATTCCCTCTTTATCAACGGATTTTATGGATGTTCTAGGTGAAGTGAATTTACACAATGCTTGGTTGTTATGCATATTAACCATTCAATTAATATTATCCCATATGTATTAAATATATATATACACACACATATATTGCATTGTTTTAAACAAATATTTTAAAAGTCACACTGGGAATAATATCTTCCGATGAAACTGGGCCTTAATCATCAGTTTATTCTAGTACCTAAAACTGACCTTATTTTTAGTGCCTTATCTTATGCTCCGTATTATGAATGTGTTTGAAAAGTTTCTTTGCTATTGCTATTTGTTGTCCTCATGTCTTGTCCACTACCCAGGCCTCCTGAAACTATTTTGACATTGCAATTATATTCCATTTCTAAATAACTATCTACAATCCTTTCATATTTGAATTTTTACAAAGAGACATTACAGTGGCATTGAAGACAATATAATGATTTTTGCACAATCTCTTCCCATTTTGACTTCGAATAAAAGAAATGGCAAGCCATTCTTTCTTTGTAAGACCTTAACTGCTTGTCTTATAGTTATTTCTGAGGATTTAATGGTCAATCACTTTTTACCTGGACTCAGGTGTTTACGAAATGACATGGAAACACTCTCACCAGAACATGAGGTGAGTAATTGAAGCTGCCATTTTGCATCTGGGTTTAAGATGGCAAGACAAATGTGGCAATTCATCATTCAGTATTAAATTGAATTATGAGGCTTATCAAACATGCATGGAATGAAAGATACATGTATTGAACAGACCATTTTCCATTGTGCCTACTTGTATTAGAACTCATGTACAACTTAATGACATAAAATTGCATTGTTGGATCAAAGATCTATCATAGTCCAACATCTGTTTCCAGCAATGATCAGCCAGTTGCAAATTTGAGGCTGTAAGCTCAACTACTAGCAGTTGTCATACTTACTGAAATGGTGATATCATGTTTTCCCATCAGAAACCCCACTCTTCCAAGAATTCCCTTTCTCTGCCCTCTTCCTGCCCCATTTTTAATAAAGATCCTACATAACCATATACTTTTGTTCTCATTGTAAAAGAAAGTGCAAAAATAACATATCAGGAAAAGAACAAATGGAGCCTGCCAAAAATATTCAGTGTGCCTGCCAGCCATGGCCTCTTGCAGGATGACCCTGTTCAGATGACACACTAAGCCACAGTGGTTAAGTATTTTGAGCTAAACATTTTGACTTATGGTGTCATGTGAACTATTACTTAATGTGTCAGATGAACCATTCTTAACCATGGTGGCTACATAACCATGATTTAAACACTCTCACTAACCATTTTCTGCAAAAGGGTTAGCAGCCTAACCATGACTTAGCATGTTGTCTGAGCAGGCCCAGTGTATTCCATTTCCCCTTCAGTCTTATGGGTGGTTTCCCCCAACAGATACTCAATATTCTGTGGCCAGACAATACTCATTCCTCATTGAGCTGTTTTTTAAATGTTATGCTTGTGTGTGTGTGTGTGTGTGTGTGTGTGTGTGTGTGTGTGTGTGTTATCCTAAAGTGTTTTTGTACTTTAGTTCACTATTAGGGGTGATTGAAAGATGGAAGAATTGTTAAGAAATTTATGGCTGAGGAACTTAAGGTATTATCTTCCTTTTGTTGGCTCACTGCATCTCCCATCAGTCAGTCTTCTGGATGGTTTTGCCCCTACAAAGTCTGTGTGGGTATAGACAGACTGGTACTGTTGGGGGGGAGGGAAGAATGAATAAAAATATGCATGCTGTTTGTGTTGTGAGAAAGTGGGTAGGAAAGAGGATATGCTCACACATGTTCATAGGTCTTGCCCATGAGTCATGTTCAAAGTTGGCAATACTATCTCCAGCTTTTTTTAAAAAAAAAATCTCTTCTATGCCTTTGCTCTAGGTTGTTCAATAACTAGACCATTAGGGGTACAGGAAAGAATGAGATGTACCACACATTACGCATTTCTGACATTGTTTAGTACAACCCAGTAATTTTGTAACCTACAGTTGGGTTTCTGGGTCATGACATAGCTAATTTGCTGCCAAAGGTGCACACTTACATTGGTAAAGAGCACAGGGACATGCCACATATACAGGAAAGGAAACCCCTCTTATAATCAACAAAACAGTCTCTTTCAGCTCCATGGCAATAGCCAAACACATACCACCCACATTATCCTGGAAAACAATACCACAAAGAGGAGGGACAGGAATGTGAGCATACCCAGGCAGTAAGCATAGCAGTAGGTCAAGCACAACATTGAAATAACTGTGCAAATGCTCACCAAAAGAAAAGAAGACTTTCCACTGCTATTCTTTTAAAAGAGGAGGGGTCAGCAAGAAAAAAGGCTAATTTAAATCAAATTTCCCATTGTAACATTTTCATGTATTTCTTGAACATGGTGCAGACTATTAAACCATATTAATTTACAACTAGAGTATTATTTACACACTGTTCATTCGTAATAGCACGCTTTACATCTCTTTGTCTCACTGTATATATTTCACATGCTTTCTTTTTTTACAGCCATGTTAACAAGCCATGGCTTGGTAACAAGAAAGGAAACCCATGGTTTGTTGGTGCATTGTGAATTCTGTGTTGTTTAAACCATGGGTTGTCGTTATGTGCAAACCAAGAACTGTGGGTTGTTTCTGAGTTGTTTCACCAAGCTATAGAAGTAGCAGGCAAGAGCAGTTTAAATAAATAATCACTCTACATGCCAGTACTACAGCACTGCAGAGACATTTGGGATACTGGAAGAGAGAAGAGGAAGAAAACAAACTCGGGATTAAGAAAGCAAACCATGATTTCTTCAATCATCTGCCAGATACATCATGCATAGGGCAACAAATCTGGGGTCAAGTAAACAATGGCTTAGTGTTATGTGTGAACTAGGCTATGATCATAACCCAGAGATAAATTTCAAACCTTTACTTTCAACTGAAGCTTTGTTCTATCCTGTGTTTTAGGTTATTTTAAGCTCCATGATAAAGGAGTGTGAACAGAAAGTGGAAAATAGGAGCGTCCAAGAACCACAAGGGTGAGGCACTGATCTTTCACAAGTTATTGTCAGCCTTCATTATAGGGACAACAATAATGAATCGTACTAGGTTTTTAATATCAGATTTTTGGTCTAGGCACTTAGTACGGTTTTTTTGCGGGGGGGGGGAGTTGTATAATGGCAGTAAATGGGCTTTCAAGACAGGAGAATTCTGTTTAGCCTTCTCCAACTGAGATTAAGACAATACACAAACATTTCAATATCCTAGAATGAAGAAAGAATCTGGAGGAGCAATAGCTATCATAAATAGTTTCTAGTTTTTCTCTGTATTACACTTCTAGAATGTGAGGAGTGCCTGAGTGAAATTGACAACAAGGCAAGGGTGAGCTGGGAATAAACATTTTGCACTAAAATAAATACTGAGCTTTTGTTAAAACACCAGCAGCACCTCACTGCTACTTCCTGCAGAAACCTGATGGGAATAGAGAGAAACCATGTCTTGGAGGAAACAAGGGGCAGTCCCTTTTCCATCCTGTTTGCTTTCTGCAGGGGGAAAGAACACGTCTCCCTCCCTCTCCCCAGAGTAGGCAAAGGAAGGTAGTTTTGCTCAACTTGGGGCTTTTGCAGAAAGTGCTTTCTGTGCTTCACTGCCTCTTACAAACAACAAGTAAATGCGAAAAGCCACTTCTTTTACTTCCTTCCCTCCTTTTCCATTTTTTCTTCCTTTTTCCATTTCAATTTCTTTCTTTTGTCTTTCTTTCTTTCTCTTTTTTTTGACAGGAGGCAAAAGGAAGGTACAGCTGGTGTTTTTTTGCAAAAGCTCAACTCATGATGGGAATCAAAACCATCTGCTTTTTCCTCCATGGAGATCTGGGAAGAGATGAGAGGTGGCTTCCATCTTGTAAGTTTTGTGTTTGCAGAAAGCACCAGCAGTGCCTTGCTGCTTTTGCCTCACGTAAAATCCCAATGGAAGGGTAAGAAACTTCCTCTTCTTTTCTCCATGGAGAGCTGGGGGTGGGGGCAAGAGATAGATGGGTTCTCTCTTTTCCCAATGGGCTCCTGGAGGAGATAGCAGCAGCAAGTCACTGTACTGCCATGGGTCTCAAGGAAAGCGGGTTCAGATGGTGACTTGGATAATGAGGCAAGTCAAAATTTGTTGGCCGCTGCCTAGCAGGTATCTTTCTACAATGCTACTGCTCAGTGAATTTCTCACAACACACCGTTGTAAATGGTTCATAAAGGTTTTTGTGCCAGGTTTCACTATGTTTAGGATATATAGTTGTATTTCAAATCTCTGGATAGAAACGAAAAAGGCAGCATCTTAAAACTATTGCCACAGATTGCTAGAGAGCGACAATGATTCCTTTTTCTTCTCACAATTGAGATTGTTCTAAATTGTATGCTGTAATCATATTGTAAATGAAAGGAACTCCAGGACTGTATCAGTGGATCCTCTGCTTGCAGTTTCTTTTGCTCTCGCTCTCTCTCCCCTCCCCATGACACTTCAGTTTACTTTCCAGCTTCCTAAATTCAAATCATCCAGTTTAAATTTAAATAGTCTCTGACAAAACAGGGACATTGAAGTATTAAATATTAATACTTTTTAAAAAGTGAGGATTTGGTTTTTCCCCTTGGCCAAGTTCTTATTCTTATAAGTAGCATCTGGAATGTGTCATAAATTCTAAATAGATCCACACTTCAAACCACTTGCTTTTTTTACCTTCTGACTCTTTGCTTCTCTCCTTCTCTTGGTCTGCCTGTCCTCACATCCAGAATAAAAGTGAGGGCTCCCAGCTTTGTTAATCTTGAAGAGATTGAATTGGTGGGTGCAATTTCACATGACTAGGAAAATGTCATTTGGACAAAGTTTTGAAAGGAATGCTTTTACATTCCAATGACAGTGTCTTTGAACTTACTTATCAGACACATAAAATTGGCTTGTACCAAGTCAGATCCTTTGTCCATCTACTCCAATGCTTTTGCCCTTGGCAGCAGCTCTCTCAGGGTCTCAAGCCAATATCTTTTTGCAGCCATGCTAGTCCAGATCATTTTAACTGGCACTGCCGTGGATTAACTTACTTTTCCTTCCCCGTAGCTCTATGTCAATTGCGGCGAGTCTTGTGAGTGAAGACACAAAGACCAAGTTTTTGAATAAAATGGGCCAGCTGACCACTTCAGGTGCCATGTTGGCTAACGTATTCCAGAGGAAGAAATAAATTGAAAAAGGAAGTCCTTGTAAACACTGAGAGACCTCATTAAGACTCGTTCCGTGTACTTGAAGTACTTGCCTTTTTATTTCCCATTTATGTTCTTGTAGTATAATTTTACTCTAACCTACAAAGATATTTGCACTGCTCTTGAATATTGCTACATATATGTTAATTTTGGGTTAAATGTGGTTGATTATAAAACTAAATTAAGTCTGTATCAAGTCCCTGTCCTGTGTTCTTGTCTTTCCAACATAATTGTTTTATATATATAATGAAGATTTTTTTTTATTTCCTGACGGGTTCTCAGCTGATATCTGTATTATACATGGAGCTGTTATGATGGTACTTAAAATAATGTAAATTTAAAGTCACGGTCATGAAGTAATTAAAGTGGAGATTACTTATGTATTTAAGTTATAAGAGGGTAATGCAGAATTTTTTAATGTTTCTAAAATGAAAGGCAAGAGCCACCAGCATTAGTCTGATTCCTGGATTGTTTTTTTTGTAACTTATTGTATATTTGAATTACAAAGGAGATGGAGAATATAATGTATAACAGAACTGCTTGCACTACAAGTCTCATGGGAGACCAGATTATTCTAGAAGTGATGGATAAACCAGATTTTTTAGATGCATCTTATGTATGTATTGGCAACTTAAATGTGTATGAAGCAGGTTACCGTATTATTAGCTTCTCTACTAGACAGCACATCCCAATCCAGAGGGCTATTATAATGCAATCCTAATCATGTTTACTTGAAAGAAAGCCACACTGAGTTCAGTGGGACTTCCTTCCAGATCAGTGTATTTAGTATTGTAGTGCTAGGCTAAACTTAAATTTGGTGCTGCTATACAAAACGCATATATTCATGTAGATGCTTCACACAATGCCATGTCTCCTCATGTACCAGCCCATAAGAATGAAGTGTCTGCATGTCAGATCAACATCTACCTTGGCTCCAGATCACAGATACGCTGACATAACACATATTGGCCAGTGCATGGGGTAAATATCTTTAATAGGATGCTGGACAATGTGAAGTGGTACATGGGTAAGTGCCTTGCATCTCATTTAAATTGGGTCTTAGGCTTTGCAGGGCAAGGGTCAAAGAGCATGTTGTACTTGACCCTCACTTCATAGCAATAATTTGTTTAGCTGAAAGTGAGGAATTTGTTTTTCCCCTTGCCCAAGTTCTTATTTTTATAAGTAGCATCTGGAAATAGCATCACACAAATTTAACTTGTGAAATGATAAATGCAGTATAACCTGAAAGCTCTCTTAAATTGAACTATTTAAATGTCACAAACACTACCAACAATTTATTACTTATTTCTATTGCAGTTTTTATCATTCATAGTCTTGCAGCTATTTCTTATCCTTGCAACATTCTTGTGAGGGAAGTAAGGCTAAGACCCAGATTGGTCCAAGGCCAGCTAGACCTTCATGGCTTTGTGGGGTTCCAGACACTAAACTCTGTCCACTACAACTTTTAACCAACTTAGGATTTCTAAAGCCTCACAGTCTCTCTCGCTCGTAAAATTTCCTTGCACGCTTCTTTATAGAAATACAAGGAAGAGATTACATAGAAGTAAACATTCCATTTAAATATCACAGTATTATGTAAGCTCTGGGGTAGGGAGAAAAGGAAGGGAAGATAGACCCAAGGCATTTATGGGAGCCTACAGTGGCTAAAAGGAAACCAGTTGTGTGTGAACAGATCCAATCCCACTACTATTTCAGTGCAAGGGGTAGCTGTACGGTTATCAATCTTTGTAGGAGTCAGTGTCCAAGCAATCACATTGTAGCATTAATCCTAGTAGAGAGGCCCAAGCCCCTATCACCAGCCTTCTCAACCTAGTTCCCTCCAGATGTTTTGGACTTCAACACTCAGGCTTTCTGATCATTGGCTATGTTGGCTAGGGCTGATAGGAGTTGAAGTCCAAAATGACTGGAGGGCACCAATTTGGAGAAGGCTGGCAAATCACATCCCCTGGAACATTGCACAGAGGAGTGAGGAGAAACTCTCTGTGAAAATAGGTGAAACAAATAGCTACAGTGAGCACTGCAATACCTGTATACTGTGCTGGCATAGAGAGCAAACTGGGCACTGGTTTTAGGCCTCCCTGAGCTGGCATTGCATCAGACTCAACTGGGGCATTCATATTTTATTAACTTCTAAGGTGCCCACCACATCTTCAGTGAAAAAAAGGGTCTGTTCTGAAAAGGCTACAACTTGCTTTTTTAGACTGTATACATTTATATTTTGACCAAGGTCACTAACAGGTCATCTCCTTCCCCACCTCAGCTCTTGCTGGTTGTGCTAATTGTGTTGCAAGTGTTGTCATAGCAGACCATCTGATTATGAAATGCTGGAGGCATTCCTGAGGAATTGGAACTGGCTAAGACTCTTGTCTTTTCTTGAGTTAAATAAAATGTTTTGCATACCTGCTTTGTATGTTTGTTTAAGGACTTCCAGGTGATCTGCATTTTTGCCTTAGATCTTCAGTTGCTGAAAGTATTTGTGATATCTCTGTTTTTATGAAGCCCACCTCATTGAACTTGCTGACACTTCTGTATTTTTATATGTGATTAATGAACTTGTGCAACATGCCATTGGAGCACTTTTGGTAGGGGTTATTCCTCTAATTCTATTTAATAACTGCCATCCAGCTCTTCAGTTGCAATCCTGCAGTAACAACCACCTGTAGGTCATTACTATGCTCATGAATGGCAGGATCTTCTGCTCTATACAAATAATTTTAGTCAATCAGCCATAATTCACTTGCACACTTGGTTATAGAGACACATTCCCAAGTTGGCAAGTTCTGCAAAACAAATTGCAGAGTTGAGAAATCATAGGGCCATATAATAGACTAAAATGATGACTTCTTACTAAACCCTCTAGTAGGTACAATGTCCTCTACAAATACTTTCAGACTTGGAAATCAGCTGAAATTGACCAGGATCATTTCAAACAGAAACTTATAGCCAAAAAAAGAGCCTCAAAGGATATCATTCCAGGCACACAGAGGATTGTGTCCAACATTAATCTAAGTCCCATTCACTGCAATAGGTTTTTCTAAGTAGTACTAGCTTTGTTTGTTTTTTTATAATAATTCTTTATTTTTGTAAACTTCCAAACAATGCAATATAAAACACTACCCCATAATACACAATAATATAAAGTAAACAGTTTAATAAACATATATTTTAACTTGATTCCATTTAATATAATCAATGATTAACATTAATGTGCTCCCCCAACCACGGGATCTTATTCATATTTCCAAAATCTCATTACTTCCTCTGGAGGTGTTTTCCCTCTCCCCTTTAATAGTACAAAATCTAAAAACTTTCCATATTTCTTCAAAATCATTCGTTTTTATCATTCCTCTTCTAACTCTCATGTTACAAGTTAATTTATCGTTAATAGCGATATCCCACATTTCTTTATACCAGTCTTCTATATAATAATCCCCTTGAACCTTCCAGTTCCTGTATATCATTAATCTTGCAGCTGTTAACAAATTCGTTATCAATTCTTTTGTCTCTTGATTACAATTCAATTTTCCATAAACTGTTAACAATGCCACAGTAGGTGTCTCTTCTGTCTCCATTCCTATAATTTCTTTTATCTCATTAAACACGATTTCCCATAATTTTTGTACAAATTCACATTCCCACCACATATGTAAATACGATCCTTTCTGTTGACAACCTCTCCAGCATAATGCTGAATTCGTCTTATTTATTTTATTTAATTTCACAGGGGTTAGGTACCACCTCCAGACAAGCTTGTAATAATTTTCTTTTACCCTCACGGACATGTTTCTCAACACTTGTTATTTCCACATCCCTTTCCAACTCTGTTGCCCTATTTGTTCCCTCAAATCAGTTTCCCATACCATCTTGCCTATACTTTCCGTCTCTCCCTTTTCCACTAATATTCTATATATTTCGCTGGTTAGACCTTTTATTGATTTATTTTCTTTTCCCATTTTCTTTTTTTAAAATCAACTCCTCGAACTAGTAGTACTAGCTTTGGATACAACCTAGAGTTACCTCTTCCCAGTCCTATTTAACTCAATTTAGTATACACAGCTCTTCAGGGTTTCAAACAAGGAGTGTTCCCAGGGATTGAATTTGGGACTTTTTGATTACAAAGCATATGCTCTTCTAAGATACTGCTAAGGCTCCAAATGTGAGCTGCAAATTTAAAGAGTGTGCTTGTATGCTGGGATCATGTCTGCCCTTTATCCTTTCTTATTACTATCTTAATAACTGTATGTTGGGGGGACGGGACACAAAGTAGTGACCTTAGGTACTCTTAAGCAAAAGTGGAAATTAAAGTATTGCTGTCCTAGTAGAAATAAGGCCCAGCATCTAGGCAGCACAAGAGAGCTTTCTTTATGCATGTCAAAGCTATATATTTTCAAAGAAAAGGTCCAAAGCGAAGGTTGTTGAAACTTAATTTTGTGCTGTAAGGCTATCAAGCAAAGTTTGAACCAATGTTAACTGCTAGTTAATGTTTAATATCTTAGTATTTCTGCAATGTTCAATAGCAGATTGCAAGAACATTTCTTAAGTCTCTAGAAAGCACTTAACATTTAATTTTACTGATAATTTTCTGCAGCTGTACAAGCAATGAAATATTATTCAGCAGTTTTAAATGTTAGCCAGGAAAAACATTTTTAAGTAACTCATAATTGGCAATGTGAGAAACTAATTTTCTAGCAGAGACATCATCAAGCTCATGTTGAAATTTTCTAAAAAGCTAGATCAGTATGGCATGGATTTTCTCTACTTCAAGGGATCAGAACAACGCTTCAAAAGTTAGTAATGCATATCCCAGGTAAGTTATAATTCAGGCTGAATATACTAATTTATGCTGGATTTTCTAATAGCATGCATCTGAACATTTGGACAGAGGCACTGCTAAAATTATAGAGGATCATCATTATTATTATTATTATTATTATTATTATTATTATTATTTATTTATATAGCACCATCGATGTACATGGTGCTGCACAGACCACACAGTAAATAGCAAGACCCTGCCGCGTAGGCTTACAATCTAATAAAGTTGTAGTAAACAATAAGGAGGGAAAGAGAATGCAAACAGGCACAGGGAAGTGTAAACAGGCACCGGGTAGGGTGAAGCTAACAGTATAGAGTCAGAACAAACTCAATGTTTAAAAGCTATAGGGAAAAGAAAAGTTTTTAGCTGAGTTTTAAAAGCTGTGATTGAGTTGGTAGTTCTCAAGTGTTCTGGAAGAGCGTTCCAGGCATGAGGGGCAGCAGAAGAAAAAGGACGAAGCCGAGTAAGGGAAGTGGAGGTCCTTGGGCAGGCGAGAAGCATGGCATCAGAGGAGCGAAGAGCACGAGCGGGGCAATAGTGTGAGATGAGAGAGGAGAGATAGGCAGGAGCTAGACCGTGAAAAGCTTTGAAGGTCAACAGGAGAAGTTTATATTGGATTCTGGAGTGAATTGGAAGCCAATGAAGAGATTTCAGAAGCGGAGAGACATGGTCAGAGCGGCGGGCCAGGAAGATGATCTTAGCGGCAGAGTGGTGGACAGAGACCAGCGGACTGATGTGAGACGAGGGGAGGCCAGAGAGAAGGAGGTTGCAGTAGTCCAACCGAGAGATAACCAGTGCGTGAACGAGAGTCTTGGAGTATCAACCTGTTCCCTATGTTTTGTGGTGGTCTCCTTTGCCTCCATGTAGTCATCTGAAAACAACAGCTATGCTTTGGCTAAAATTAAGTAGAATCAGTAATTGGGACATTTAGGATTTAGTTAAGGCTCTCCTTATAAGTATAGATGAGCAAAGGAGCACATTCTTTTCCAAACACTTGAAGGAACACATACTGTGCAAACATCATATGGACCCCATCATGCAGTTAGCACATGACTGCCCTCTTTATGTCCTCTTCTATGTGTCAATAATGGTTGTCCAAGAAGTGGAATCTCTGCAATAGACATTTCCCATAGGAGCATTATCATACAATCAAGGCATCGTGTATGCTTCAATTCTACATGTACATTGATGGTGCTATATAAATTAATAATAATAATAATCTACAGAAATGTGGAAAGGTTGCAGAATGTGTTTTCAGCCACACAATTTAGCTTGATGAGAACTTCTGCATTTGTTTGATTGTGTGTGTGTTAAATAAACATAAGTTTCTAGTCTTTATTGCTGTAAAAACATGCTTTGAAGTATGTGGTAGTGAATATCTTGTAACGTCCCAAAACTACAAGGAGTTGTTACAAGTTTAAGCAGAGAGAAGCTCTTATTTTTTTCACATAACTAAGGCAGCAATCCTATTCACCAGCCTTCTCCAACCTGGTTTCTTCTGGTTCTTTTGGACCATAGCTCCCATTATCCATGACCATTGGCTGTGCTAGTAGGAGCTGATGGGATTTGTAGTCCAAAATATTAAGAGAGCCACAGATGGGGAAGCTGTTATACAGACCTCCCTGGAAATAAGCCTGTGAAGAAATTTAGGATTATGTTGCATAGCTGCAATCATTTGCATATTTACCTAGGAGTATATCTAACACTGAGTAAAACTATTAGATTATAAAAATAAGCAGAACATATTACGGCAAATGGAATATATTTTATAAATAATTTTTTTTGCATCATTCACTCACTTGCAAGATCCAATTCTTAGTGTAGAATAGATTGGCTTGGATCAGAATATCTTCTTCCATTTGTGCAGAGTACTAGTTTATTTGTTATATTTATAACTTTTAAGCATATACCTCAGCCCAGAGCTTTTACAGGTGGTTCCCAAGCAATCTGTTTTTAGGCACTTCTTAGGGTCAGGTCTCCTTAGCTTTAGCAGCTGAACAATATGTTCTTTGAGACTGTTTTCTGGGCCAGTATACAAAGCCATGCCTATAATGGACCTATCATAGAATTCTTGTGGCTCCGTTTCTTGTGCAACTATTCATGTATTAATTGCATGATGGGGTCCATATGATTTAAGGGGCAGCAAGACTGGTTGTGTGAGCGGTAAGATTGTGTGAGTATCCTTGTAGACCTTTGCAAAACCTGGAGTCCTGATCTTTCACTGATCTGACTCCCATAGAAGCTTTTCACATAAGGTCTTTATGCATAGGCATTCTCCCTGCAGAAGTCGATGGCAATGCATGAACATTGGGAGATAATAATTCAAAAACCATGCAGGCCAATTGTCCTTTTAATCATGTGACGCCCCTTCATTCAGTTAATGTGTGAAGGGAACTAAGATAACATTTTCTGGTAGGTTTTATTAACTAGTTCAGAAGGACTGTAAATTTCCCCCTCTTTCCCATGTACACCAATTAGACTACTGTTTATATTGATTTACAAGATTGTAGAAAACTCTTAAATAACCTGCAATGAAATCAGTTTCATTGATTTAGAAGGTTCTTAGCCTTCTGCAGGCTTATGTTTTAAATAAGTTAATACCACACTTAGTCTGAGTCAGGGATGAGTAAATAATACGCTTACAGTTACAGAATTGTCTGTACAAGTAAAAAGAGGAAGAAGAGACTTGACGTTGTTCCAGCTATTGCCAGTGTGTTTCTGGTAACAGCATTGGCAGAACAGATTTTGCATGAGTCAGGATCTGTGTACAAAGAATATTCGTTGACCCAAAAGTACTGGGTAATAGGCATGCAAAGCAATATTTACCAAGTGCTTATTATTACTGAGTGGATAACTACGTTGTCTATATTACTGACTTGGACAAGTATTATTACTGAATGAGTGTACTACTTCAGTGTACATCCATGGGCAGTATCAGCCCAATCAATAAGCAGTATAGGCAGTTGCCTGCAGTAGTAGAATTCCAGATACTATAGACTAATTTGGAAAATCCTCTGAGGCACAGGTAGGCAACCTTTTGGGCTTGTGAGCATCTTTGGAAATTTGAGGAACTGTCCTTGGCACAACCATAAAATGTTCACCATGGTTAGTCACAAAGGACAAGTAACCTGCCTAAAGGCATTCATGAGAAATTAAGATGGTAGCAGCTAGAGACTCCTACTTCCTTTTGAAGCAATCCCAGTTGCCAGTAAGGAAATATAAAAATATTTTAAATAAGAATTGGGAGGTGTAGGGGGCCACCATGTTTTTGGACTAGATCTCTCATCAATCCCAGGCAGCATAGCCAATGATCAGGAATTATGGTCAGTCTAGAAGATCTGAAGGATACCTGGTTGCTAGCCCCTGCTCTAAAGGGAACACAGTTGTTCCATCTTGCCCAACATGAGCTGCGTCTTCTCCAACTGAGGAGTTTGACAAATTCAGCTGCAAACATAGGAAGCTGCTTTATACTTTTATGCATCTAGCGCAATATTGTCTACTCTGATTGGCAGTGGCTCTCATGTATCTCCGTCAGAAGTCTTCTCTATCACTTGACCCTTTTTTAATGGGAGATTACAGGGATTGAAACTGGGTCTTTTTGCATGCAAAGTTGGTGCTCTGCTACTGAGCTACTATCTATCACCAGGAACTCGGATCCTGCAAAGCATCCCTTTCTACTGAGTGTTCTTGAGTCCTCCTGACAAAACATGATCCTAACTTATAGAGATAAAGTGGTAATGGCCATTGCTAGGGTTTATTGGCTGGTAAAAAGTGAAGGAGGCCGCTGCATGTTACAGACCAGGACACAAGAAGATGAACTAGGTGCAGAGAGTCTGCCTTTGTGTGAGCGCCTGAGGCAAAAAATCTAATAGCACCCCTTTGGTAGTAAACATACAAGCCTAAATTCAACATTCTCTTAGTGGTAGAAATTTCTGCCTTTTCCCATTGCACAAGGGGTTGCAGACCATTCTGAAAAGCCAAGGTCTGCAATGCACTTGTGCAACCAGATTTGGTTAGATTCTCCCCTTGCATGTATTTCAAATGTCGGTTTCCGCTAACTCAATATCACTTGCGCTATTGGGATACCATCATTGGATATAACCCATAATAAACCAATTGGCAGTCCTTGAATGGTATCCCAATTTCTGGCACTTTAAGGGGGGAGCTGGCCCTGAATTGGACCACAGGTATGGAAAAAACTGAAAAAGGCAGAGAAATAAGATTATTTGTGAAGCACGCGATGCAAGTAGGGTTCCTGGATTCTTATTTTTAATGGAATGGAAGGACAAATCAGGTTTGCCAGCCCTGGAGCAAAGGTGTTTGAAAAGAGGCGGACTTGTTATTTTCCCTGCCTGCCACATGAGGGGTGTTCCCTTCCTAGAAAGAGGGCCGGCCCAATACATGTTGTTACCTGAGGTGGGGCAGCAGCAAACGACACCCCAAGTCAAAGTACGCCGTACTCAAGACTTGCCAAGCTATGTTGGCACCTGTGGCAGAAAATCCCACAAGCCCTTCACCTCTTCCCTGGCAGTAAGGATATAATAAATAACGATACGCCGCCCTTTCACGACACCCAAATTCAGATGCCTGAAGCAGCCGCCTCACATTAAATTCTCAGCACAGGCGTTGTAATAAAACTTCTGAAAGAGGAGGAGTGAGGAAAAGGAGTGGACAAGGAGGGAGGGAACTTACAATCAAAGGCCAAAAAAACAAACAAACCACTAACTCTGCAAGTCGAGTCCTGGGAATCTGCTGTGGGCACTGAAGACAGAGGGGTTGGGCTTTCTGTTTCTCTTTACTCGTGGCTGCAAAGAAGGAGGTCAGTGTCGCGTTGCTTAGTCCAATGCGGCTCTGTTTGAGGCTTAGGGACTTGGTCTGCAGGACTTTTTTATTCCTGCTTGGCAGTGGGAGCGAGGGAAAGACTCCTCGACATGGCCGTTCCGGGCAGCTGCTGGGTCGTTGTTGCTCTGTCGGTTTTTTCCCTCGCTGACGTGCAGGTAAGGCTGCCTGGGCATGCAAGGAAGAAGGGATAAGGCGTATATATCGGGGGCCCTGGCGCTCTAATTGTGTGTTGTGCTTTGAATTGGTTTATGATAGTTATATCCTGCGGTGCTCTACTCGAAATTTCCTGCAACGCCTGACCAAATATATAGCAAAAAAATCAATGCAGTTTCAGCAACCCTTTGCAGTGGTGGTGGTGGGGTGGAAATGGAAAAGGACGCAGAAAGAGCAAAGTGCGTTGCTGGAGACGCGAGGGTGAGCTTTGCCCCGCATAGTTGCTTTCTGAAAGGAAAATAACGGATCTACAGTACTGCTTTAAAACGGTTTATAACAGTAGTGACAACCGTTTGGGCCCAGGACACACTCCATATACAGTTTTCAAACTGTTTTATCCTGCTTGGTGTAGATTTGCAGTCCTTACCTGGAAGTAAGCACCATTGAACTCAGTGGTGCCTACTTCTGAATCGACATGCATAGGATTGCCCTGTAAATTGGTCTCACTTAATTGCTATTGAAATCCATGGGGCTCAGGTTAGTCATGACTTAACATTTCACATTCATTAAATTAGGACCTGTAGGGAACTAACTTAGTCTGGATCCAACACACTATCACTTCACATTCATGCTGCCTAAACATATTTTCTCTGAAGTAATTTCTGTTGCTTTTGACAAGTTAACTTTTAAGGAAGCATGCTAAACTTTGCTTTTCCTTCCAGTAACCACAGGGATACAAAAATGGTGTGCGGCTGAAAGGGAGCCATGTGTTTGGGGTGCACTTTACCACCACCACCACCCCGCGCATGTTACCTATGCCAATTAAAAATATAAAATAAAAATTTCAGAATACATTTAGATAAAAGACTGGAAGTGAAGGGTATAAAATAAATCCTGATCAATTCCAGCAAGCCAAAACCCTTCCTCAAAGGGAAGAAGCTCCCAAGAGGAACGGCCTTGCGTATTTCCCTAAAGAGGAAGTTCTAAAAAGAAGGTACCACTTCCAAGATGGCCCAACATCCTGCCACCCTGCACATCCCCATGAACTCACAAAACCCTAAGGAGAGTCTCCTCTACTATAAGTTAAGTGAGGAAACATGACAGAAGATACTCTGCAAAGGTAATCAAAGCAGTTTCAGAGAGATGGCTTGGGGACAGAGACCATACTTTCCATTTCTTACAACTCCTAATCTAACATATCACCTTAGAGTCCCCACCAAGATAGATTAAAATGAGCCAAACTTATGAGCCCAGTAAGGGTTTGTAGAGGAAGACTGTCAAGGGATGTAATTTTCATGTGGTGAAAAACAGCTCCAGTAGAATGCATGCAAAACATTGCTATCCGTTTTCTCTTACTTTGTGTTTTCCAATTATCATTGGAACCCACCCATTAGTTCACCCAGTTTTGGTTTCCATCGCAGTTCTTTTTTTGCCAGTGGTCTTCCAGCTGGAAAGGTCTCTAGTGATGTGGCTTTCACCACTTCCCTTGGGAAGCATATACTATAAACTAAACTCTCTGTTTAAATATTAAAATGCTTTTTATAAACAGGGTAGGTCTTATTGTTATCCCCCTCCCCAAAATGCATATTTTACTCTTAGGTGACTCCTAAGCTTTCTCTCTTTTTCCAATTTCAATATTTTACAAGTGAATTGAGCAGCCCTAACTGCAAAATAATGGCAAATCCCCACACTTAAAACCAGAAGGAAACCAAAGCATTAATTCAGTTCTTCCATAAAGACCAAGTCTATTTGTTAGCAGACAATACTGTCCAACGCTTTAAGCGCAGTCAACTAGCTCATAAAAATACACTGTAATTTCTGGTCTAGAGTTGTGGCTATGAATTGGGAAGTATTCGGCCTGAATCTCACCTCTGCCATAAACGCAGTAGGCTGTGCTCAGCCTCCCATATGCAATATCTCTCAGCCTCTCAACATATAATAATACAGCCCACCTTACAGGTGGCTGTGAAAAGTGAAACAACATAGTGTACATGAAGCACTTTGAAGATTCAAAAGTATACAGTATAAATACTGATAACAACAGTGTTTAAGAGTGCTCTCATTCAGCATGACTGTTCCTTTAGAATGCAAAATTAACACCCTTAAATTTTAGCTGTTTTCTAGATGAAAATGGCTCATTAGCCCAATCCTACCCTGGTTATATTCTGCCTCTTAAACAATACCATACCATACAAATCCAGGAGCTAATCTCATGGCATTTCATCATGCACAGTGGACGTTAATTGTAATATAGCCACCTCCAAAAAAACCATACATTCACATTAGCTCCAGGTTGTCAAGAAATCCAGTTTCGTTTTGAGATTTAGCTGCTGATAACAAGCTCCATTTCATGAGGAGGGGCTGGCACACACTCATTAAAACCACCTGCGAGCATTATTGTAAGGTTTTCTAGTCTCCAGGCCTTCAGAGCTGAATTTCTGCCAAAATTAGATGGACTAGTTTCAGCTGGGTTGTAGTGAGAGCTTTTCACTCCTCCCTCCCCTCCTGAAAGCTGAGGTAGTTATGCAGCCCAACAGTAATTGGCTATGGAAGGTCATCTTACATATCTCAAGGGCTTGGGAGTGTATAAAGCTTGAGGGGTGCTACTGTTGTCACTTGGTCTTCACTCAGTTCTTAACTTTGGTCTTTATCTTTGAAACTGGTCTCCAGTCCAGTCTTCGTTTTGATCTTCAGTCTTTGTTAAATGACTTGGGCCTGGGAATTTTTGGATCCTGTCCTAAAGGAAGACTTGCTTCAGTAAAGTATATGATAGGATAGGTCATATTTTATTGGTTTTGCCTGCAGCATTGTTTCAAAAGGTTTCTCTATTGTTTAAAGTTTTTTTTCTGATTCCTTTGGGGTTTCTTGGATTTCCCCTGATAGTGGCACACCTTTTTTTTTTTTTTACTCCTTTGCCCCTTGACAATTGTTAATAAATTTCACATCTATTTCAAAGTTTTGTGTACTTTAATCCATTTAAGCCTCAGTACTGAATTCAGAGCCTTCTGCTTTGGTCTTGCTACTGTTTAGTCTGGACTTGGGCTGCGAAATAGAGGATGACAACTTGAACCCTTATTTCTGTGTCCAAAGTGAATCCTAAAAGATTTGAGTATCCCCTGTCTCAGCTGGGTTTGATGTTAAGGGGGCGGGGGGGGTGGCAGTCTACTGGGTGATTTATTTGCCTGCTGCCCACACTGCCGGGAGTTGGGTGTTTGGAATACCCCTCTTAATCCTCCTATTCACTCTCTTCCATTACACAGGTAACAATAGTACTACTTATTTCCATCTATGTCTACTGCAATGCTGCACAGAATGTGGTATAAAGACATGCAAATCTGGACTGACTGATCCAAATCCCCATCAGTGTAGGATCATGCATTGGGATATTGTTCAAAGCAGCCATTGCTGAATTGAAACATTTATCATTTACTGTAGGAAGTGTAATAAGACAATATAAGCGCACAAGTCACTTACTTTTTTATTACTATACTTAGAAACTAGGAATGTTCTATTTATAATAATAGAATTTAGTAGGCAGTTCATGTGGAATATTTTTGTAAAATAAAATATTTTAGTTCTGTCTGAATAGTAATATTTTGCATTTAATAATACAATGAATATTTCCTTATGTATGGCACTATGACCAATCTTTTTTATTTCATCTAAATAGTAAAATACTTCATTTTTTCAATCTTAGGTATATAAATACAAAAAAGAAAGATACAATTAACAAAGACATCAATATTAATATATTAACATTTTAATGTGTTAAAACTAAAAAGGTTGACAGGAAAATAATTAATATATTATATTAAGTAGTTATTACCTTTCATAATTCACCATAACACTTCTAACTCTGAAGATCAACCCATCCCTAAATTGTACCAGAATGTTTGTAGACATTCATTTTAGCCTTGGGTATCAGGTTTTTATTATCACTTTGAAATCTTCCATTTTACTTTACAGACTTTTAGTTAGATCTAGAGAAGTACAAACAGAACTCTTCTCTTGTGCAGTGAGGCTTCCCCTCTTCTGCTGCATCCACTTATGTGTTCCTCCCACCACCAAATGTGGGTATGTTATGTAGGATGGAGTACTATCACAAGTGGGGAAATTGACTGTAAGAAAGGGAGCCTTGTGCACATAGAAATATCTTCTCCTTGTTCAAGGGACCCAGCTTTCTGGATCCTAGCCCTTATATTTTGCTCCATATTAGCCAAATCTTATAATATGTTTAATTAGAGGGTGATTGTTGGTGCATTTACATTCTTCCAAAAGGATGCAATAATTATGTTAGCCATAGCTTTAAAAACGGGGACTCTACATTCCCTACTATTCTTGAGTATGTCTATCTTGGAGGGTTCTAATAATTCTTATCTATGTTACTTAGCATCTCTTTCCAAAAGGTTTCATGCACTTCCACCACATTTGTAGATGTGTGTGTATGAACACACAAATCTTTCTAATCAGTTTCATTATGGCGTTTAGATTCTCCAATGGTACATAAGTTATTGCCTTTTCAGTACATTTCCCAAGCAGTTGACAGGACTTGTCAGCTCCTGAGATCATGGTTGTGCTATCTCCATCTACAATGACATGTTGTGATTCTCTAAATTTATGGCAACTGAGAAATTAGCTGTCTACTAATTTCAGGACTGGTTCACACAATTTATTTTTCAATATTTGCTCTCTTGCAGCAGAATATGGGGAAAAAACTGTGTTTGGCTGTTCAAATGTAGCTTATTAATGTGGGATATCTATAAGAACATCCATACATCTTTATCTTAGTTGTTGTTACATACAATTGTGTTGCTTGTCTGATCTTTAAAGCATTGTGTTTTGAGGTGATAAGAGAATTCAATCTGCGGGGTTCCCTCCCTTCTCTGACAGCTCTTTTATATATGTAAGTGAAGTTACTGCTTCATTCTGCATTAATTGAGTGATGGAATATGTGCCAGTGCAGAGGACAATATTGTTCCTAGAGCAAAACATTCCAAAAGAATTGGCACTGATCCTATGAATTGGTTTACACTCTAGTGATGCAAGTAGTTCAACCTTCCTCTGCCTGGTACCCTCCAGATGTTTTGGACTTCAACTTCCATCTGCCCAAAACAGCATGGCCAAAGGTCAGAAATGCTGAGAATTTTAGAGAGCTCCATCAGACCATGTTACTGGGCACTCACGGATTTTCACGGGTCCCTTTCACAACATCATCTGCATCCCGCACACCTCCCACCCCTTCTAGCCTTCTTCGCACCACAAAAAAGCACTCCAGTAAGTCTGATTTATTTTAAAGATGGAAATTGCTGCTATCTCCTGCTGTGTGCAGGAGAAGCAGCCCGATCAAAACAGCCCTCTAAATGGGCCACATGCAAGTTGTTTACTTCTTCTTTCAAAAGAGGAAGTAATGAGGGACAAGTGCGCTGGCAGAGCAGCAACAGTAAGCAATCACATTTTCCCCTGTATGATGACGCTATTGCTCCAAAATTTCTGGAGGGCACCAGGGCCAGAGCTACACTAAGCAGAATATGACACTTTGAAAATGGTTTGAAAAATGTATATGGAATGTGTCTTGGGCTCCAACAGTTTTCACTACTGTTATAAATCATTTTAAAGCAGTAGTGTAGATCCAGCCCAGGTTGAGGAAGGCTGAAGTACCAGCTCATATTATTGCACCTCAGTTATTCTATAACTGGGAATTGGGGCACAACCATCTGTGATGCACCATTGTTTCCACTTTGTCTTTAATTGTGTAGCTACTGTGACTAGCATTGGAGCAGGGTACAAAATATGCTCAATTATTATTATTATTATTTATTTATATAGCACCATCAGTGTACATGGTGCTGTACAGAGTAAAACAGTAAATAGCAAGACCCTGCCGCATAGGCTTACAATCTAATAAAATCATAGTAAAACAATAAGGAGGGGAAGAGAATGCAAACAGGTACAGGGTAGGGTAAGCAGGCACAGGGTAGGGAAAAACTAACAGTAGAAAGTAACAGTAGAAGTCTGCACAACATCAAGTTTTAAAAGCTTTAGGAAAAAGAAAAGTTTTTAGTTGAGCTTTAAAAGCTGTGGTTGAACTTGTAGTTCTCAATGTTCTGGAGGTCGCCAAGACACCCTACACTTCTCAATTTGTATTTCAAAATATTTTTATTTTATTTAATTTCCCATGAATGCTTATGGGCAGGTAACTTGTCCTTTGGGACTAGCGATGCGCACCCAAGGCAATGATTTTATAGTTGTGTCCAGGACAGTTTCTCAAATTTCCAAATGTGGCTACAGGCCCCAAAGGTCTCCTATTCCTGAAGACTAGGCAAAGCAGTCAGAATTCTAGCAGCCTTATTCTGTACTATTGGGAGTTTCTAAACCATTTTCAAGGGCAGCCCCATGTATAGCACATTGCAGTAATCCAACCTAGAGCAATCCAAACTTACTTTTCAGGTCAAAAGGCTTTGGTGTATAAGGGGACAGGCATGCCATAACAAGCCTGGCCTAGCCTATGAAAGGAAAGTGGGAAGGCACTAATTGCAGGAAAAAGGGGAAGAAGGAAATCTCCAGGTGCACCAGATAACATTTTATGGAGCCCAATAAAAAAAATTCTTACGCACCTGGAGATCTCCTTCCTTCTTTTTTTCCTGCCTTTCTCATGTCAATGGCTTCAATGTTAGCCAGGAGGACAAGAGATGGGTAGAAGAACATTTCATGAGCACCTCCTCACCATAATCACTAGATCTGTGGTCAAGGATGGAGCAAGGGATGAGTGAGAGGTCTGTATTTTCTCTTGTATTGTGAAGTGGGAGGAAACCTGGCAGCTCTCTAGCTGATTGAGAATAAAAGTAGATGCATCCTTAAATTGCTTTGTGGGTTTTTATTTTATTATTATCTTTTTGCATATTGAATTGACTTGCTCTGGGTTGAGAATTGGGGTTCCTGGGTAAAAAATTTGTGGGTTTTTTGTTTGTTTGTTTGTTTTGGGCACAATGTGTATGAAGAGCCCAAAAGTTATCCCCCTCCAAAATTTTCTTAGAATTAGCTATTATAGTTGTATAAACTCCTCTCAGCTTCCTCTCTGAATCTTGCTAAATCTTTGGCTTCAACCACATCCTGGCAACATGTTCCTCATTCTAATTTTGTACACCATGTAAAGAGTAATATTGTATTCTCTTCCATGCACTAAAACTGCACAGGGGCGGGGAAACATGCACAAGTGGTAAGGGTTTTAAACAAAGCTGCAGATTTTTAACAATTAAATTTAAAGTGAAGCAACTAGTAAGGCAGTGGCTGGCAGGGCCAGTCCTACCATTACGCAAAATCAGGTGGCAACTCAATCATGTGGCAACTCAACCAACAGATGCCATGTTACAGCTGGGATGAGGACTATGTGGCCCTCCAGATGTTGTTGCACTGCAACTCCCATCAGCTTTAGCCAGCATAGCCAGTTGTGAGCTATGATGATAACTGCAATCCAACAACCTCTAAAGGGTCACATATTCCCCCATCCCTGTGTTATAGGATGGGGTATGTTATGTTCAGCTTATCCTGCACTCACCCACCCGAAGCTAGCCCAATGTGCAGTAGAGGATGCTATCCAGTTGCCATGTTGAAGTAAGAATCAACTGCCAGCCCTGTCAACTCCTGTATGTGGAATTAGAGATGGAGGACTAGCTTGTCCTTCACTTCAGGCAACATAATGTCTTGGGCTGCCCCTGGTAGCAAGCAAGGAAATCTCTTGGATTACACAACATCAAAACTGTTGTGATCTAGAGCTCCATCAGATGAGCGTTTTATTGCAAGCTCATTACTGGGCAGTCACAGATTTTCATGGGTCCCTCTTACGCCGTGGTCTGCATCCCGCGTGCCTCCTGACCCTTTTAGCCTTCTGCACGCCACAAAAAAACACCCCAGTAAGTTCGATTTCTTTTAAAGATGGAAGTTGCCGCTATTTCCTGCTGTGTGCTGGATAAGCAGCGCTATCAAAATGGCCCACTGAATGCGCCACATGCACGTTGTTTACTTCCTTTTTCAAAAGAGGAAGTAATAAGGGACAAACACAAGGGCAGAGGAGCGATGGTTAGCAAACATGATTTCCCCCTGTGCGATGGAGCTCCTAGAAGTATGCAACCATTGCCTTTTGCCCTTGTTTGGTGGCCTCTCAAATATGGTCTGTCTGTACCTGGACTCCATGTGCACATTTTAAATTCCATGGTGGAATGGTAACAAACCTATAGACAAAAAAGCTAGACTGCCAATAAACTAATTTAATAGGTACAGGGATCTTTTGCTTGAGTAACGATTCAAAGATACGACCTTCCTTCCTGTAGCTTACAGTGGCAGGGTCCCAAATTCTTACTCTTCATGATGTGAGGAAAGGCACTAATTTCATCCAGTATAGAGATGTAAAGACTTGGAGGAAAAAAAAATGAAAAAATGGGGTGACTGCTTTTTCCTTGTCCGCACCCCCCAAATACCTGGGGGATGGGAACCAGGATTTTTCTATTTTTCTGGGTTTTTTCCCAGGCCTTCACAACTGTAATCCAGTATAAGCAATTAGCATTTTAAGGGGTAGACTACACGTTAAGGCAGCCTTTTTCAACCTGGGGCGCTCCAGATGTGTTGGACTACAACTCCCAGAATGCCCCAGCCAGCTGGCTGGGGCATTCTGTGAGATGCAGTCCAACACATCTGGAGCGCCCCAGGTTGAGAAAGGCTGCGTTAAGGTAATTACATAGCATGCAGCTTCCCCTGTACTTTTATTTACTCCAAAGTAAGTGTGTGGGGCCCCAATCATGATTGGGACCAACATATGCAAGGGACGTTTAACCTTCTCTTCCCTGCTCCTTCCCTCCTAACAGCCTCCAGGGTATCAGCTGAGGAGGGAAGGATTAATCCTCCCTTTCTCATGGGGAGTGGCATTGATCCCTATTAGGTCCCACATACTGACTTTGGAGCAAATAAAAAGTAGAAAGGTAGCTGCACACTACACAGTTAAGTAACATATAGTTTAACTATAACTGCTCTCTGCCTACTGTGGCAAATGGAGTTTTTTTTTGTTTGTTTTGCTTTGCTTGACATTACAGAGATAAAGTATGAAAACCCTTTGAAGCACATTGGAAAACTACTATAGAAAGGCAAATTCTTGTTTGATTTATTTATTAGGAGCGGTACATAGTAAAATGTTGTTTCAGTATAGAGGATAGCAAGTATCGTAACAGTTCATCTGTAAAACTACTTCATTACCAAAAAAAGGTTTTCTTCTTCAGTGAATTAGCTGATAGCCTCATAGAACTGATTCATGAAATTGCTTCCTTAAGCAAAAAATCAGCAATGTGTTTCCTTTATTAACCTCTGCCTAAATACTTGAAACTGTCAATGCCTTTGTCTAAAACTTAATATTTCTACAAAAAACAACGTGGGGCTTGTCTATATGCTCTGGAAACCCAGTGACCATATTTTTAAAAAATTCAAGAATAGATGTTATACACATAGGCGTGCGCAACACTTTTCATTAGGGTGTGCACTCAGAGTATAAAAACATGATATAAAATACAATATAAAAGCACAATCAGGATAAAATCAGCAGCAGTGCAGAAATACAAATTTAGAATACAATTTTTAAAGAGCAAAGTTAAAATTAATTCATAGACTGTTAAAATACTGAGAGAATAAAAAGGTCTTCACCTTGCGTCTAAAAGAATATAGTGTAGGTACCAGGTGAACCTCCTTAGGGAGCTCATTCCACAGCCGGGGTGCCACAGCAGAGAAGGCCCTCCTCCTGGTAGCCACCTGCCTCACTTCCTTTGGCAAGGGCTCACGGAGAAGGACCCCTGAGGATGACTAAGTAGGGATCTCTTTCTATGCTGGATGACAACCACAACCATCAGCTTCATTGGCACAATTCAAGCAAAGTTAAGTCACCCAATGCATGTTTTCTTGCAAGTAAGTTCCACTATGTTCAATCGCCCCTATTCCCTAGTCAGTGTGTTTAGCATTACAGCCTTCAGTCCTGTTCATTTTAAATGGAAATAAGTACATTAATTAATTCCACTTATCTGAAGAAGCATATGATTAATTCTCTGAAAATAAATGAATTTTTTTTAAATGCTCAACTTTGCCTGGATCATGACCAACTATTTTACTTCTTGAACATTCCAGTTAAGATAAAAATAATAAGCTGCTTTAGTTATTTGGATGTTATGTCCAGTACTGCTCCCTCTTACATGAAGTAATTCTCAAAGCTCTCTTTCCCAGCACCTTTCTACACTATTTGATACCCTTTTTAACTGGATACCTAATACATGCTGGATACCTAATACCTGCCCTTTCCTACTGAGCCATAACCCTTCTTCTCTACAAAACCTCAATCTCTATGGACTGTGACTGGCCCGTATCATGACACATAGGAACATAGCAAAGTGCCTTATACTGAATCAGGCCATTGGTCCATCAAGCCCAGTATTGTTGGCACTGACTGGAAGCAGCTTTCCAGAGCTTCAGGCAGGATTCTTTCCTAGCCCTACTTGGAGAAGCCGGGGATTGAACCTGAGACCTTGTGCCTGCAAAGCATGTGTTCTACCACGGAATTAGACCCCTTCCCATATTCACTGCCTCACATCCTCAGCCCAGTGGCAAGTATTTTGATTGGCTGTTGAATATTTCTTCTTCATTGTGAGCTAGTAGTAGTCAAATTAATTCCCCTACCATTGGCTTGGCTTTCTCTTGATTTTTTTCTCAAAACAGACAATTATACAGTGCAGCACAGAGATTGTTGGGGGTTGATACTTTTTGCACATATGTGTCTCTTCTCAAGAAAAAAAAAGGATTTGAGTATCTCTTTATTGTTCGTCCCACCCATAATTCACTCTTTATCATACAGAAGACTTTAGAATCTAAGATTAGAGTTTGAAAGAGAAATCATGTTCTCCTGTCAGTTTACTTTAGCTCTCTGCATTTCCTGACTGTATATTGGTTTTATGGGATGGACATTTTGTGATGTGGTTTATGGGCCTCATTGGAAAGTTGACATCACGAAAACCATTTCCTTCACGGTTTAAGAGTTGTTTTGAATTAAAGACCTGGAAGTGAATGTCTGGAGCTGAATGCAGGGACTCTTTTACGCCCTATTTTAAAACACTTAGGATTCTGTTTACTGTAACAAGCTGGCTACTGAGTTTTTTCTCCAGATGGTGCATGAAACAGACAAGAGTTCAGCTTGCCGTTTTACATAGGGTTGTAAGGCAGAATCCCACAGTGACATATATATTACATTCTCTTTAATGGTTACGTTGGATATTCCATATTTGAAGGTACTTTTACATGATGGTAAGCGATGATCGTTCACCACTCCTATATTGATTGCAAATTTATTTAATGAATCCATATAACAACCAAATACTAGATTAAGAATTGGAAATTAAACTGGGGGCAAAAACATATGAAACATTTAAACAATGAAGGAATAGGTTCTTCACCACTGGCATGATCCCAGCTTTATAACTTACCATGCACACATAGATACCAGCAAGCTGAATGCTGGTTCAACCATCTGGTTTCTTCATACTCCAGGTGGGCTGTCTGAGTTCTTTAAAGAAAGTACAAGTGGTGTCTTCACCTTTTTCCCCCCTTTAAGTTACAAAACTGCCCTGCAAAACTGAGAGAAGGGGGCATTGATGATGTCACAGGTGCTTAGCCAATTAGTGCAATCCACAGAGAGTCCCCCCCCCACAATTCCAATTGGACTGTTTTTGTTTTGTTTCATTTTTTTAAATCCAAATGCATTTCTCCAGAGCTCATCCATGGAGAGAAGAAGGTATGTTTAGACTGAATGTGGTGATGATGCTTCCAAACTGCCCTGGCTATTCTTCAAATGTTATAGCTCTCTTCACCCTGAGTCACAAGCAGTAATCTTGGGGGGATGTTTCCTAAGACCAGAAAGGAATAGCCATTTGAAGACTTATTTAGAAGAGAAATTTAGATATCGTCTGCTGAACTTTAGCCTTTGTGGGATAGTCTATAAGTCCCACCATTCAATTACAATAGCATGACATTTGGTCTGCATGTCATGTGGAGTGAATAGTCTTGTTGCAAAGAGAATAAATATCCACTGTTCTGTTCTTCACTACCACCATCTCTTAAACCAGATGGGGCCTGCAGCCGGAGGTTCTCCATCCCTGTTTTAAAGGGCTGGAGATCCAGCAGATGAGAAGGGAAGTCCTCTGCTTGCAAAATGGAGCCTTATAGAAGACCTGAAACCATCTACTCTCAGAACTAATCTGGAAAAGCCATTTTCAAGTCACACTAAAATCTCAAAGCAAAGTCTGTTGACTAATCAACAGTGACAAAGAACAGAAAACTGTCATCTGTTCTCCATACTTCGAACTGAATCAGTTTAAGCTCTTTTGCAAATCACCTCTTTGCAAACTGAGTGCTGGTGATGGGATAACCACATGGCATACATAGGCCCGGACAGCCTGGACACTTTGGCTATTGTTTTTCATTTTATTTTTCCCCTTCCTGGAAAAGGAATTGCATTTCCCCGGTAACAATATATTGCAAATTGAATGGTGGAGAAATGCAATATTCTTTACAAACAGAAGTACTTCTTTAAGAAGACTAATAAGCAATTCCTTTTCCAGTATATTTGTTCATGCTGTGAAACCAATAATCTAGCCCAATATTTCATGTCTATTGTCCAAAAACTGATTTCTACACACTCCAGTGTGACCTATCCACAGTATTCCAGCAATGAAGAAAAAATAATGAACCCATAGCGAGTGCTAGGCTTCTAGTATATGAAATACATTCTCATCTGACCTGATGGTGTTAATTACTAAAAAGACAGTGCCAGGGTTTTTGAGTATATCTGGGAGGTGCACCTGCTGAACACAGGAGGCCATGCCCCCTAGTTCCAGATGGTTATGATAACCTTCACATGATAGGTGCACTTTAAACAAATTTTAACTTTCAAAAGAATGAGATTATCACTATAGAATAAACCACAAAAGGCTTCAGGTTATTGGCCAGAATGGATTTGTCAGAAGGCCTGTGGAAAACCCCTTGATTATTCTTCCAGGTTTTATTTTCTTCAAAAAGAAGAAAGCGGCCCCTGTAACATTATCCTTTGTTAGTGACGTGTCTCACTCTGAACAGTCACTTGAGCGAAAAGCAATTTTAACAGCCCGTGACACAGTTTCTTCTGCAATTGGATTGCTCAATAACTTACTAAATAAACATTTCTCCAAACCAGTCGAAGGGTAGCTATTTGAATTGTGCAGATTCCTACCCTTTTGGCTCTACCTGTTTATTTCTACTTGGTACTGATAGGATTATATACTAATGACGCCTCTTGTTGGAAAGGAAATTACCAGAGAAAAACAAAACAAGGTTATCTTAGAACAATAAAGGAGACCACACCCTTCTTCAGTGAAGAAAAGGTGAAATAGTTTTGCTCACAAATGTTCTTACATATAAAATGCGAGTGCAGTGTAGGGTTTCTAAAAGAGTTTGTTCAGTCCATTTTGTGTTCCAGTACACCTGCAGTAGCAAGAGAACAAATATGTGTGCTCCCAGCAATGGTGGAAGTCAGAGAGAAAAGAGGAAGGGGAGGAGAAACAGGAAGAAATCACAGAAAACCACATTGTAGGCTATGGGGAGCCTAAGGCCAGCTGTGGTGGGAGGTGTGGGGGAGAGATGTTGTGTGACAAATATAGTTGCTTTTTCTAGCTGTGACTGGGGACAGTGACGATTCTTACTTCAAAATATCACAAACACGTGTGTACTATGTGGAAGCATGTGAGTAATCCCATTTGCAATTGTGCAAAGAGAAAGAGTATGCAGATATGTAGAGTAGTTTTGCACATGGCAGGGAAAAGCGCCTTTTGAGTCTGTTCCACACTTTATTGATGTGCACATATAAATGTGGTTCATATGGAATGTAAAGCTGAAAAAAATAACGTTTGTCGGGGAGGGCGGAGATGGCAACCTAAAACTGACATGGATGTCTGAGAGAGTGGAGGCAAAGTTAGGAACAATAGATGGAGGGGACCCATCTATCTGATGTTCTGGTATGTGATAGGGAAGAAGCATTTAAACATTTTGTTAAAGTTGTTTATTGTCTACCTATAAACATACACTTTCTTATTGGTAAGTGCGGCTGAACTGGAACTCCATGCTGGGAAGAAAGTGCAACTTGCTTAGAGGCTGAGGCTGCAATCCTATATATAGGCAGGATCTACACTACTGCTTTAAAGCGCTTTATAACAGTTTTGACAACTGTTGGGGCCCAGGACACAGTTGTCAAAACTATTATAAAGCGCTTTAAAGCAATAGTGTAGATCTCCAACCACAACTTAACTTGGGAGCAAGTCCCATTGAACTGTTGTGCTGCAAAGCACAGAAAGCCAAGTAAGAAACTTAGTCAAGATAAGTAAGTGCTGAATGTTGATTTTATGTTTCTGTTTGCATTATGGTATAAAAGGGAAAGCAACTTTTTATTGCTTTGCTGCTGGCTGATTATCAAGGAGGTGGATGATACAGCAACACAAAGCACTCCCATTGTCCCACAATGTTCCAAGGTGCAGAAGTGTCTGAAACTATATAACAACAGAACTTCCTGTTGGGCCAAGGTTGGAGACTGGGTTTATTATGAGTTACTACAATGCTAAAAACACACACACATGAAGGGGGGGAAAGAGGAACTGTCAATGGACTTAATGGTAGGTTTCCTGCTATCCTCTGCTGCTGGCTCTGTGTTCTATGGATTTGCATACTCTTCCTTAAAGCTGAGGACTTTTCGCCTACTTAACTTTATCTTTGTTAAAGTTTTTCATATAAAGAGGAACTTGCAGACTAAAGCCAAAAAGGAAGAAAAGGTTGTTTGTTTTTTAAAATCACGTAATGTGTGAACTTTTTGACTAGGCTCTCGTGTCTATGACGAGATTTTTTCTCATTAAATATAAACCCAAATTTTCATTGAGTCAAATCTAGGTAAAGAGCGTCACACTGCAACAGCGATTTATTTCCTGGAAAAAAATTATAGTGCAGTTATTAATGCGCATATTCGCATTATCACATATACGATGCTATAGAGTAGACTGAACGAACTTATAAATATTATCTGCAGAGCTCCACAGATTCATAGAAGGGGAAATGCAAGTGGGCAAAGGAACGAGGCAGCAGAGGAGGATGCGAGTGGGGGACTGAAGAAGTTTCCTGTTTCTCGCTGCCCATTCACCCCTCTTTGTTTTCATTTTAAAAGCTCCATCTTAATTCAACATCAAAACAGTGGGAAGGAACGAGGCAGCCAGAGGACGCGATAGGTGGGAAGACGGGAATCATCCAATTACTTTGTTCTACCCTCAAAGCTCTGCCCACATGTCAAAATGCAATTTAACTCCCCCAAAGAAACATAACCATAACGCAGTGCAAACTCGGACTTGTTCTAAAAGTCGCGGTAAATCGTGAATGTGAATATGCGCATTATCGTGTTAAAAACCTGGCGTTACGGTGAATGGACGACTGAGTCATGTATCCTAGAACGCAAATATGAGCAATTGGGTTGGGGTAAACAAGCCATACAGACAAGCCCTAGTAAATTGAATCCACACAAACTAAATGACCATTTACCAAGCGGTAAATTGCCATGGTGTACATATACCTGCTTTAGCTGGACATCTGTATTGATCTGATGGTGAAGAAAATCTTAACATACTTCTGAAGTTGGTCAGAAGAAATCTAAGAATGCAAGAAGGGATACTGGAGAAATCCACAATGGAATCAAATGTGTTTGGATTTCTATGAATCCGATCTGCATATTCCACAGCAGACTGACTTTTCTTAAGCCGCACGGATTCTTCAGACTGGGTTTTTTCTTGTTTGTTTTTTTTAGTTTCCAGAATTGTATGCAAATTTAGTAATAGAAAAATACATAAAATAAAATAACTGGTTGAAAATGTGCATTTCCGCCATAGGCTAAAGCATGAAAATGTGCATTTGGGGGGAATTTGTACATTTTCTCAAGTGAGAAATTGTGAGAAATTTGAGAAAGTGGAAAAAATATGATCCCATAAATGAGCAGACTATGGAATGAAAGGCACCAACAATGTGTGAATTGCAGATGGAACAGGTTTTACAAGATGCAAAAGAGGTAAGATTCTCTTCATCATATGGTGGGGCAATAGAAATTACTGTCTTAAGCATGGTATGTTACCACTTCGTCTCATCCATCATTGTCCTGTTGGTATAACTTTATTTCTGTTGGGTGGTGTATCAGCTTACTCTCTCTCTCAGCCTGTTTTGTTGCTGGACTCTTGCACAGAGGTTACCATTGCATGGAAATGAGTGTGGTATCAAGAGGTGAACATCAACACTTCACTCCAAGAATCCCAGACTACAAGAACTTCAAACCAAATAATCTCTACAGTTCTCTCTAGATATCCCCATTCTTTCCCAACCTGGTGCCCTCCAGAAGGATTGGATTATAGCTCCCATCATCCCTATGTGGCCATGCTGTCTGGGGATGATGGGAGCTGTAGGGCAATACAGATGGAGGACACCAGGTTGGGAATGGTTGCTCTCAGTCTCTGGATATCTCTACAGATAAGAGTTGGTGGGTTTTCCACAGTAATTTCATCTTACCCGCATGATGAAAATACATCTTATAGTGTATGGTTTTACATATTGGCATAACCATTAATTGGATAGAAACCACTGACTTCCTTAAAACATGATCACCACTCTCAGTTGCATCTTAGACAAATTCAGAGAGGATAAATCAATCAATCAGCCATAAAAGCCAATCATAACAAAAAGCCCCTCCAGGTACAGCGACAATATGCCGGGGATAAACAACAGAGGGTGTGTACTTACTTAATTCCCTGACTTGTGGGTTTCTGGTGACATCTGGCAGGCTGGTTGTAGAAATAGAATGCTAAACTAGACTGACCTTGACAAAGCAATTCTCAAGTCCTCATAATCATCCCGAGACCGTGGGGTGGGGGGGACACCTGGGATGGAAGTGTTGACCAATATCCCAGGGCAAGGGAGGAATCATCCCTCCCTGCTCCCGGGATGCCCGGGGCAATCCCCAGGATATCGCCTCGTCTAGCCACGCCCTTGGAGGCAGTTTGGAAGCAAGACTGCTGCTTATGGCGGATACAAGTCTCTCACTTTTGTGTCTGATAAACTGGCATTTCAAGTTTTTGTAGTATTTCAAGGACCTGTTTGACCAGAGGCACCACAGGGACAAAACAATTATGTATGTACATGCTGGGAAGTACTGCTTTTCTCAAACCCCTTAATTGCTCTTAGGGTGTTCCAGCCAGCATGTCTTCATTGAGTCTTCCACAGGCTTTAAACTAGGGGTGCTTCCAGATGAGGCTTTTATTGTGCAATTGCCCTGGAAAGGGGGGGGGGGTCCCAAACATCCTCAGCTTCCATTTGTAACTTTCCTGTGTTTCCCGATTCCTTCTTCTGTTTTTCCCCCCTTGCCACAGAAAATCCATTAAGGAGAGTAAGATGAAGAAGCTGCACAATGATTGGTAGTGCTAGGAACCTCCTGTATGGAAGCACCCTAGTTTATTCTTCCTGGGCCTCACGTCAGGAAGAAGAGAAGGAATGATAGGTGACAGTATGGGGAAAACGCAGGAGAGATTCATGCCCCTCATTTTGCTTCCATCCTGCCAGAAATAAGATAGAAAACATTGCCTGAAGCTAGCTGCCTTTTGTCAGCTAGGGCCAGATCTACACCAAGCAGGATATAACACTTTGAAAATGGTTTGAAAACTGTATGTGGTTTGAAAACTGTATATGGAGTGTGTCCTGGGCCCAAACAGTTGTCAAAACTGTTATAAACTGTTATAAAGCAGTAGTATAGATCCTGCCTAGGTATCTATAGCATTTCATTTTGCAGCAATCCAAAGACATTACAACTAGTCAAAACACAATCAAATCCACATTCCCAAGTGACACTTGGATTTCTTTAGAGCATTTCCTAACCGAAGAAAGATTTACTGTGGTGTAATCATTTGTCTGTCCTATCCTTCAGTTGTCCTTGCAAATCACCCCTCCCTGTAACAGCGAACAACACTATGAATATTCTGGACGATGCTGCACCAAATGTGAGCCAGGTAAATATGCTAAGAACATTCTTCTTATTCACTAGTCAACATGTTTTTAAAATAATAAAGGTCTCATTCACGTTTGTTTGTTCGTTTGTTTGTTTGTTTTAAGTCAGATGCTACTTCTTTGTGTCAGGTGTATTGCCATTTGGCAAGGAACCTATAACACATTTATACATCTGTCAAAGGAATTTTATTTGGAGTGAAACAAAGTTGGCCTTAGGCAAGACACTCTCTCTCAGTCTCTCCAACCATAATGGAATATTGATATGGATACTGAAAATGGCATGCAGAGAATTCAGCCTCTGTTGGCGTTATATCACAGCCCAGCTCATGATCAGCGTACACCAATTACAAAGCAGTTGGGGAGACCTTGAATCTCAAAGGGAGATAGTTAGATTACATTAGAGAGATGCCTACGGAGCTCCTTGAACTGAGAGAGGTTGGATAGTTTCCTCTTAGGAGCAAAAAGTGTTTCTGAGTCATTAAGGCGAACTAGAGAATATGAGTCATAGCTACAGCCTTTAGGAGCCAAGCAGAAGGTGTCCTCTAAGATGTACTCAAGGCTTTAAAATAAAACCTGAAAGGAACTGAGCGAACTGAGCACACATGCATACTGAGCCATAGCCCAGCGAGTCCTTATGTGTAGATCAACAATATACTTCATTTGGGTTTGTCAAATACTATTGTTAAACTCCATTCACACTAGGAACTAGTATTAGAATCCGAAAATCCAGTAAGCTCCAGTGGTGGCCTGACAATGATTTTCTGCTATTGAATCTGAAAGTTCCACTCAGGATTGGCCATTTTATACAAAGTGCTGATCCTGGCCAACTAGGGGACTGTCTTCATGGTGCTGAGTTGGCGCCGCTCTGCCACCAAACCCTGCAGTATCACTGCTGCAGGGTGGCAGCAAGTTATTTACATGAAGGGAGGCAGCGTGGGCTTTCTGGTGACCATTAGGCTTGAGGGGCCCGCCTTCTCCTCCTCCCGCAGCTTCTGGTGACCAATGAGAGGTCACCTTCTGTCTGGGAACACCACCCCCACCCCCGGCACAGCGCCTGAGTGAGGACAGATGACAGAAGAGCCACACTGACCTCACTCGGCCAGGAAAAGTCAGGGTAAGTCGCCAACTTCTTTGCTGCAGGTCTTTGGGTCATATGACTGACACAGTGCAGATTCAGAGTCACCCCAGGTCAAAGATGGTGTTAAGACATCCTCCAGGTTCTACTGGGTGGCTCTTGGGCTAGATCTACACTAGTGCTTTGGATATAGTGTCACCATGATGGGATCGTATCATTATGACCCAAGGTATAGATCTGTCCTAAATCTCAGCCCCACCCATGGGAGCAATATCCTTGAAATAAAAATTTAACAAACACACTTCAGTATTTTGATGCATGATACCTTACTCAAGAAGATGAAAATAATTCTGATACTACAGTTGAGCCTGTGTTAAATGTTAGCTTCTTAACTTTGCAGAATGTGGGATATAACCAGTCTTTTATCCTGTCCTCAGGAAAGTACATGTCTGCAAAATGCACTACAACTTCAGAGACTATATGCAAGCCCTGTGGCCCAAATGAATATTTGGACGTCTGGAATGAAGATGAAAAGTGCTTGCTTCATAAAATCTGTGATCACGGTAAGGGCAGTGCATGAAGGTGTGATCATATTGGTAGGAATAGGTCCACCTTGTTTTAATTTTATATAGATAGTAGGCAAGATCTACCTTGGTTAATTTTTATAAAGTGCTTAACTATGTTGGCACTTGAAAACCTATCCATTTGTTTGGGAGCTGGCTTTTGGAAGGGTGGAGGGAGATTTGGATTGGGAGGAAGGGGGATATGAGCTGCAGGGAAAGAGGAGGGGAACGTAAGAGGAGAAAAGGCCATGTCCCCCTAAATGCAACCCTTTATCCTGCCTGTGAAATTTCATGGGCAGTCATTACAATCTTACAGCAAGTTGAGCAACGGCATACACAGCTCTGACATGGGCTTTTGAAGGTGCGACCTCGTACAACAAACCACAAACAGTGTTCATTCCACTAAGCTCTCAGGACCATCCCTTCTGCTATTTTTCCCTCACACCTGTTTGCTAGGTACCTATATTTTTCTCCATGGTTCTTTTGGTAGGCAGCTTGATGTTTTTTTTCTGTTCTTTACCCATAAACTCAATTGGAGTTGTCCCAGTTGTGTCAATAGGAATCACAACAAGAGTGTGATTCACCATCCATCACAAGTCAGGGACTCTCTGCACACTATCGAGGCAGCAACACTGCATTGAGCAAGAAGGAGTCTCATTCTGGCGTCCCTATGGTGCGAATGTGTTTTAACTCGGCATTGGTGCTCAAATGGGAGTTGTGAAGGCATGACTTCCATCTTACTTTCCCTTTTTGTTGCATTTGAAGGAAAAGCTTTAATAGAAGTGAATCCAGGAAACAGCACATTCCAACGACAGTGTGCCTGCACTGCTGGCTACCACTGGAGTGAAGACTGTGACTGCTGTCGGCGAAACACAAAATGCCCCCTGGGTTCTGGAGTGAAACATCCTAGTAAGATTTAATTTAACATCTTTAGGAATATTTGTAAGTGGTTCATTTGTGTCCAAGGTTTCCTACAATTCTTTTACAGAAGTCAGTGACTTGTTTCACATGCTTACTGAACCAGCAATGCTCTTGGTATGGTGAATGCTCTTCTCTGGAGAGCCAGTATGGTATAGTGGTTAGAGTGTTGGACTGGGACTCAGGAGATCTGGGTTCTACTCCCCACTTGGCCATGAAGCTCACTGGGGCCCTTTCTACACCTAAGGATTATCCCAGGAAAATAGAGGGATTGTCCCTGCCTGTGTGTCATTTGCATGCACAGGGATGATCCCAGGGGAAAAAGGCAGGTGTAGAAACGGCCTGGTTGACTTTGGGCCAATCAATGACTCTCAGTCTAACCCTCACAGGGTTATTGTGAGGATAACTTGTGGAGGAGGAGAGCCATGCAATCCGCCTTAGGTTCCTTGCAAGAGGGGAAAAAGTGGGATATAAATGTAATAATAGATTAATAAATCTTCACCACATGCATTTTTGACACGGGGGTGGCATAAATCAAGTCTCCATATGAAGCATCTGCCTTACACTTTATACTGGGTTGAAGATGTGTGTGTGTGTGTGCGCGTGCACACTCACGTGCATATAAGGAAGATCACCAGACCAAGCCTGTTGCCCCTAGCATAGACATGACTACAAAATGTTCATGAATTTCATTCTGAGCTTAAGGCTGATACCCATTTCTCTTCACAGTAGGAAATGATGATGAAATAGCCATGCCGCAGAAAATCTGTTTGTCCAGTTGTTTTTTAATAGCTTGATGTATACACTCCTATGATGTATCAACCCATGCTCAGCTAGCTGAATGCAGCCTAACCCACAATCTAAAGATGTTTTGAACGATTCACAAAGTTGTCACATAGAGACTCACCATGAGGTAGCTGCCCTGAGATCCTTGTGATACAGGACAGGATACAAATTTCTTAATAAATAAAATAAAATAAAAATTAATGTCCTTGTGGGGAATGGGCTTCATGTGACTTCATTATAATGCTTGAAAATTATACTACATCTTTAGCTCAGTGGTTTTCAAATGTTCTGCTGAAGAGCACCGTTCTAGTTCTTTGCAGCCTACCATCATATTTTCTCATCTTGCAACCACTGTGGAAGGGTGCATAAAAGACTTCCAAATGAAAACTCAGCAGCTGCATTGGTCCCTCATGGGAGCATGACCCCATGAAGAAGCATGCACATAAATGCCAGAGGCCCTTGTCAATGACCTGAAGTTTTTTTGCTGTTTCTACTGCAGCTCCATGTGCTACAGAAAGGTACAGGCTCCTTTTCAGTTTAAATGTAAAACTGCAAAGTTCATCTGCTCTTTCAGCAGGAGGAAGGGAATCCCCAACTCTTCAGCCAACTTTCATTGTTGGCTTGAACTAAAAGTCTACTGGTGGTCCCTGGACCATTGTTTAGAAATTACTGAAATAGATGATGCAGGATGGGTGGGATTCCTGGAGGTGTGGCAGGGAGGGGGGGGAAATGGTAAAAAAAAAGGGGGGGGGAACAGTTTTGCAAGCTTCAATATAACTGGCACTTGCCTGTAGGCAGAAAAGTATAATAAGATTTTGGTTAGTGATGCAACTTGTCTTCATATATGAAAACTTTCCTTTTTTCTAAAGCTTCTAGAACTTGATTTTGATCTTACTTTTATGCTGTTAGTTTTACTCTACCCTGTGCCTGTTTGGTGCATTCTCTTCTCCTTCTTATTATGATTCTATTAGAATGTAAGCCTATGCGGCAGGGTTTTGCTATTTTATTGTTTTACTCTGTACAGTACCATGTACACTGATGGTGCTATATAAATAAATAATAAAAAGTGAAGCTCTGCTCAGTGCTTTCGTTTGTCATGTTTCCACAGCACAACAAAATAAGGATACAGTGTGCATACAGTGTCCCACAGGATACTTCTCTAATGTCACATCTGCGACTGATGCATGCAAAACTTGGACTAAGTAAGTGCCATGAACCTCTAGTGGTAAAATAATAAACAGACTCAGGAAACCTCACTATATATATTTTCTGTTTGGTTTTTACCATTAAGGAAAACGTAACAACGTTTGGTCTTTGAAAGGTAGAATCCAGAAGCCCTAATTTGCATTATCATATATATGTATTTCATGCAAATGTATGCAAATTTTAAATTGCCCTCTTTGAACATCATTTTGTAATAAAAGAAACTGATATTTTCCACCAACAGCACTTGATCATCCATTTTTTTATCCCACACTCAGGCTTGCAATGGGGAGGAAGAAAGTTGGGAGAGCAGTGGGATTGAGAGGAGGGGATATTTCTCGCCTTTTCAGTGGTGGCCCTCCAATTATGGAATGATCTCCACGAAGAGGCTCGCCTGGCACCAACATTGTTATATTTTCGGCGCCAGGTCAAGACCTTTCTCTTCTCCCAGGCAGTTAACAGCATTTAACAACATATGCTAAGTTGTTTTTTATGGCCCGCAGAACTGTTGTTGTTTAAAACAGATACTGTTTTTATATTTTTTTGATGGTTTTAAATTTTGTATATATTTTTTTAATGTCCACTGTTTTTGACTTTTGTAAACCGCCCAGAGAGCGTCGGCTATGGGTCAGTATATAAAATGTAATAAATATTGACCTTCCATTGGTACCCACCTCTGTTAGAATTGTTTTAGTTAGTAAGCAGAAAAGGTTAATCCCTTTGATCATTGAATTATGGGAAGACCATTTAGCATCCATAAGGGCAGTAAGTGGCCTAAAGATAATGTGGTTACTCACTGGCCTTCCTTCTTCTCACATCAGTTCATTGGTTTCTGTTCACCACTCTGCTGCTAAGATCATCTTCTTGGCTCGCCGCTCTGACCATGTTACTCCACTTCTGAAATCTCTTCATTGGCTTCCAATTCACTTCAGAATCCAATATAAACTTCTCCTGTTGACCTACAAAGCTTTTCACTGTCTAGCTCCTTCCTATCTTTCCTCTCTCATCTCACACTATTGCCCCACTCGTGCTCTTCACTCCTCTGATGCCATGTTTCTCACCTGCCCAAGGGTCTCTACTTCCCTTGCTCGGCTTCGTCCATTTTCTTTGGCTGCCCCTTACGCCTGGAACGCTCTTCCAGAACATTTGAGAACTACAAGTTCAATCGCAGCTTTTAAAGCTCAGCTAAAAACTTTTATTTTTCCTAAAGCTTTTAAAACTTGATTTTGCTCTGACTTTTATACTGCCTGTTTGGTGCATTCTCTTCCCCTCCTTATTGTTTTATTATGATTTTATTAGAATGTAAGCCTATGCAGCAGGGTCTTGCTATTTATTGTTTTACTCTGTACAGCACCATGTACATTGATGGTGCTATATAAATAAATAAATAAATAAATAAATAATAATAATAATAATAATAATAATAATAATAATACTCTCTTCAATAAATCCTGCACTCTGCTAAAGAACTCAGGATAGGGGTGGATGTGGTATGGGCATACCCATTGTATACACCCAAACAACCCTGTAATGGAGAGGGGGCCATGCCGACAGAGTGGCCTGTCAAATACAACCCAACAAGCCTTGTGGTTGAGATTTCCCTGGTCCCATTTCTCATAACCTGGCATATGAGAGCGGTGGGGCCTGACAAGCTAGGAATAAATGTTTACGACTTTGTTTTAGAGCCTTACTAGACATGAGAGCAGCCTTTCCCAACTTGGTGGCCTCCAGATGTGTTGGGCTATAAATCCCAGGACCCTCCAGTTAGCCATGCTGGCTCAGGGGGTGCAGAAAGTTCTAGTCTAACACGTTTGGAGGGCACTAAGCTGTGGAAGGCTGCATTTGAGCTGCTCCTCATCTCTTCCCCCCTTGTGTGTACTATCATGTGTAGATGTGAGATGATGTCATTGTACTGCCCTCCCACTACCACCTCGCACTTTTAGTTGTCAACTGTAGGGACAGGATAACATACTTCATGATGATATCACTTCAGGGGAGCAGCACTGCCCTCTATCTCTCATAACATCTAGTTAAGCCCTCAACTTGGCCATATGTTCATTCTGTATTTCTGTAACCCCCATATGCATATCATATGATTAAATATTTTCTTTCTTTCTTTGACCCTGTTCAGAAGACACACTAAGCCATGGTGGTTAAGCATTTTGAGCTAAACAATGTGGTTTAGTGTGTCATGTGAATCATGACTATGGCCTTAGCTAGACCTACCTGTAAATCCGGGCTAGAGGAGGGGACATCCCGTGATGCGACTATCGCAGGATCTCACCCTTCTTCACACGCGAGGCGCGATGAGCTGTGGAGGAGAGCCGTCGCGCCCGCCTTTTTGTTTTAAGTTTTAAAGGGCCAGTAGCGCTCCAGCGATGGCAGGTAGTTTTTTTAAAAATATATATATATATATATATATATATATATATATATATATATATATATATATATTTCCCCGCTCCCCCCTGGCCGTGATCTCCCCCCGCCCATGACCTCTGATCCCCCCCGCCCGCGATCTCCAATCCCGTCCATCCCTCCTGGCTCTGTTTCCTCCCATGCCCCCTGGCTCTGTATCCCCCCCCCCCATCTCTCCACCCTGCCCTGATGACCGCAGCACTCCTGTGGAGCGCTGCACGCCGTCCACCGCTTTTCCCAGCTACTTGCAAGTAAATGCGGTAGCCAGGAAAAGCGGCGGAACAGGCTACACGTCCGCGGTCTTGGCCCGATTATCCTGGGCCAAGGGAGGGTTACCCCTGCCTGAGCCCGGGATCCCCTGTGTGTCATCTGGATGCACATGGGCCGGCCCGGGCTCGCACCAGGCTACCCCATCATCTAGCAAGGCCCTTAGTGTATCGTGTGAAACATTCCTAACCATGATGGCTACATAACCATGGTTTAAATATGCTCACTAACCATTTGCTGTAAAAGGGCTCATGGCCTAACCATGGCTTAGTGTGTTGTCTGAACAGGCCCTTTCTTTCTTTCCTTCTAAAGCTGCACAGCTCTGGGAACTGAGGAAAACATTCCTGGGAATAAATCGTCTGATGTGGTTTGTAAGAAGCAACTGAAAATGAGTCCACGAGATGGTAAATGTAATGATACACAAGCATTGACTGGACATTATTAACATGTGACAGTTTTTTTAAAAAGTTGTGTAGTTCCATAGGATTTAGCTCAGCCTGGTACCCTCCAGATGTGTTGGATTCCCAGCAGTGGCTATGCTGTCTGGGAATTATGGGAGTTATTGTATAACACATCTGAAAGACGCCAGGTTGAGGAAAGCTTCATTTTTGTTTTACTGGGAGTAGAGTTAGGTAGTTGGATACTTGAGTGCTTACCAAACGTAAAGTTTCTGTCCTCAGAAATGTAAGTTGTGCTCACAGGTGGGAGTGGAGCTGGACCGGAGGCAGGTGGAATCACACACGACACAAACATTGCATAGAAATAGGTGATAACTTTATTGGATACAGGTTCACAGTGGCAAAGCATGGCACACAGGTCAAGGATTCTGTTTCTGACAATCCATGTGCAGTCAAAAAGGATTGGTCCCAGCCTGCCTGTTGGAGAAATGTCAGAAGATGAAAATGCAATCACTGTCAACAGCTTGAGCCATTCCCATGGTTGTCATCCAGCCCTCTGGAGGCATGGCCATGGTGTCCGACCCCAAGGTGTGCTGGCCTGTGGCCTGTAGCCCCAAAATCCCTTAAGGGTTTGTGCTGTTTTCTCAACTTGAAAATTGATAGGCCAAAGTCTTGATCTCAGTTATTTGGGGTTTCATCTTTGAAGTTTAATTAAAACTGGATTTATGCGATTTGTTTTGCATGTAACCTAAACTGTAACTGTAGTATCTGTTTTACTCTGTGTATTCCCCAGTGAAGCTTGTAATATGGCAGCCAATGAAGGACCTTAGGATTTAACAGAGAGGAACAACTACTACTACCAGATGTGTGATTTTTTCCCATACCACTGAAGTTTCTGTTATAAAACAACTGATATCTAAAAGAATAGAACCAATCCAGAAATTATATTATTACTTGATTCTAAGTTACCTTCCAAAATGCTCTGACATGATTTTTTCATTTTCCAGAAACCAACAATTTATTCTATATGCTGATTGTTCCACTCCTTGTGTTGGTCAGCATTGCTGTCTTCACTATACACTATCGCAATAAGAGAAAACCTCTGACAGGTATGTGGCATCCAGTTATGTCTTTTCTTATTATGAAAGCTACATGTTAACTGCACGTGAATTCAAAATGTGGATTTCTTTGTGTATGCGGATCTTCTACTGACTGGGACTCCACACTTGTAAGAAATTGCTGAATCAGGTCTGTTGGCTTCTATGGAACTCACCCATTAAGATGAAATACTGTAGTTTGATTCCACTAACTTCAGTTGAACAAAATAGACTTAAATTCAAGCGGTTTGACTTTACTGGGTTGTGATGAGGGTGAGGCTGTGAGTCAACTTAAAAGCATGTCAGACTGGTTTAAGAGGTTTTGTGGCTAGCCCTCTAAATTTGTACTGCTCTCCAGGAAGACTCCTTTGAATGGACTGGAAAACAATAATAGCTCCTACTGCAAATCAAACTCTTAAAAATATTTTGGTCAGATCATAGTGAAATCTCTGGTCTGGATTCCATCTCTCAACACCTGCCATCTAGTGTCTGAGACTCATCTTCAGATATTTTACCATATTTACTGACAGTGGGGCTCTCTGAAAGATGGGGAATGGGGCGTAGCTCAGTCATAGAGTACATGTTTTGCATACAGAAGGTCCCAGGTTCAATTCCTGGCAGCATCAGGTAGAACTAGGAAAGAATCCTGCCAGAAATCCTGAACCCCCTAAGGAGGTTCGCTTGGCACCTACATTATATGCTTTTAGACGCCAGGTGAAGACCTTTTTATTCTCCCAGCATTTTAACAGTCTATAAATAAATTTTAACTTGGTGTTTTAAATTTGTAATTTTGCATTGCTGCTGTTTTTATCTGGTTGAGCTTTTATGTTGTATTTTATACTATGGTTTTTTACTGTTGTTTTATACTTTGAGTGGTTTTAATTTTTGTGAACCGCCCAGAGAGCTCCGGCTATTGGGCGAGATAGAAATGTAATAAATAAATAAATAAGAGCCACTGCACCAGTAGCTAACAATATTTGCCTAGATGGACCAATGGTGTGACTCAGTATAAGGTAGCTTTCTATATTCCTATGCAGAGTTTAATAATTAGATCAGGACATGTCTTGGGCTGGCCCAAGATATTTTGCTGCCTGAGACGAAGAACGCGGTGGTGCCCTCATTCCATTCCATGTACAAAAGCCAAATGGCCACCTGCCAGTGGACTCTTTCTTCAACAGTGATGATGGGACAATATCCTCCATTGCCCTTGGAAGTAGCCATCTAGTTTAGTGGGCACACAGATCTCTCCTCCAATACCTTGCTGCCACTTTCCATCGTCTGCTGTTTGAGGTGACTGCCTCACCCTGACTAATGGTTGTCGTGTTTCTCAAAAACCTCCTGCCTTCTTGGGAGACAATAACGAGGCCTGCTAAGTAATCCACAAAGCTTTATTCAAGCAATAAACATCTCTTCCCACCTGAATCTCTAGGAACTTTCCCCTAGGCAAAACTATGCAAAGTAAGCGAGACAATTGTCCTTTTAAGAAGAATGGAAAGCCCTTTCCCAAGACGGGTTAACTTCAGAGAGACTAGTTGCGATGCAGCATCTGACGGAACGCCAGCCGGGCTGACTTTCTCTCGCTTTGCTTTAGCAAAGACCTGTTTTAGTCTGCGGCGTACTCTAGGATCAGCTAACCTCTCCATGCTCTCCCCTTCGGAAGAATATTGGCTTCCCACTGACTGTGTATGGTTTGCCCTTGAGGAGATAAGCTCTAGAAAGGATTTACTTCCAGCTGGTGAAGAGCCCGTGAGAGCTTTCTCCCCCACTAGTATAGGCTGGCAAGTTTCTGGCGCCGACTCCTCTACTTCAGAGTCTGATTCTGACTGATTACTTGAAACACCTTCTTCCAACCCAGGGGGAGCAGGGCTAGACATGACAGTGGTAGGGGCAGCCCTGATGGCACCACTTGAGGGATCTCCATAAACAAGTATTTGCTACTGCTGCAGTATTTTTCATATTTTTACTTGGATCCTCAGAAAATGTCTTCAGTTGTACAGGTTTCTCTTATTCCTGCAAAGTGCATAACTCATGGAAACACAATTTCTCTCAATGGAGCCAATGAGATTATTTTAATGGATTTTTTTTGTTCCTTTCAAGTCTTCCCAGTGCTATATATAATTGTTCCTTTGGCAATTCATGTGATTTGTCTTGCAACAGACTAGCCAACCAATCACACGCACACGGCTGGATCATTAATAGGTCAGTCATAGCCTGATGGCACATGAGATGGAACAAAGACCCAGTTGATGTGGAATGTTCTATTTTAGGCGTGGATGGTCCAGACAGACACATCTTCCATTTATACAGCGAGCAAGCAAAATTAAAAATTAAAAAAACTTTCAATGAGTGTTTTAATGCAAGTCTTTGCGTGAAATGTAAACTTTTAGAGAAACGTAGGTTTAAAAATAATCAAATTTCAATCCAACTAAATTTAGGGAATTCGCTACTGTGTCTCCTGCCTGGTAATTTTTTGTGTTTATTGATTCCTGTGAAATGCATTGGCCCCAATTAAGAACACAAATCCACTGAAATCAGTTGCTTTAAGGGCACTTAACTGTGCGATAGATTGGGGTCAGTGGGTTTAAGTGGATGCAAAATCAGATTATGTCTGTTATCCATTAATCAGTTGGGGCTGAAGGACATAGGGTTGAGAGTATTTAGGAGTTATTTATATATCGCCATCAGCAGAATTGGAAATGCCACCCCAAAGTGTTTTTCCACACTTTTCAAGCAACACTTGTCTCAAGAAACCATGTTGTGGGGCCAATGACATAGGGCATGTCTACACCAGCCCTATATCCCGGGATCATCCCAGGATCGTTCCTGTGCATCCAAATGCCACACAGGGGATCCCGGGAGCAGGCAGGGATGATCCCTCCATTTTCCTGGGATAACCCTTAGGTGTAGAAGGGCCATAGTTCTTTACCACCCATCACCTAGCTAGGCAGGAGTCTGATATCCAAATCTTGTGCAAAGAAGCTATGGGGAGCTAGTTCCTGTGTGGCTACTTTGATAGTGAATGAATTGTGATATGTGATTCATTTATAGTGTGCTAAAAGCCTCGTTGATTTCTAACTTTGTTTCTCCCTCCAGAGAATTTACAGTACTGGGCTCATGAAATATGCAAGCAAATAAAAGGGACGAAGGTAAAGTCTAAGGCTGTACATATTCCCACACTGTTTAATGCTTTTCCTAGTCTCTTTCTCTTGATTTTCTTGGCAGCTGGATAACTCCAAGTGGTGAAATAAGGTCATAGATTAGTTGACAGCTATTCAGTAGCTGCCATACCACATAAGGAAGGGCAAGAGGGAACAGTGAGATTGCAAGGAACAAAGAACCACAACGGGTCTCCTGGCATAAAGTCGTGGAGAATCAAATATTTGTTCTGAGTAATGTCTCTGCAGTGTGTTGAAATCCATGGGATTTTATCTTAATAGATTATCATCATCATCATCATCATCATCATCATCATTATTATTTATTACTCTGAATTCTTCATTGGTTTTTCTCAATAATAGTCCAGGCTCCTTTAAAACTGAACAAAGACCTGTGTGATCAGTTCTACATAGGAATTCTTCTCCTTCCCCATGATCACACAGTATCTATTTAAGTTTTTATTTAAATATATTCACTTCTTTTCAGTCATGCTGTACTTACAGTGCTGTTATTTATTTTTAATATGCTGGTTTGTGGACACTTAGAAGCCCTCAAGTAGATTTCTATAGCCATTGGAAGTAGGTGTCTGGAGGGGTTATCTGTTCTGAAAAGTGCATGTGGTGTGTGTATGTATGTTTGCTTAGGGGAATTATAGATGGCTTTAAAAGAGGATTAGACAAATTCATGGAAGACAGATCTATCAATGGCTCTTTGTCATTTGGCTAGATGGAGCCTCCATGTTCAAAGGCAGTATGCTGCTAAATGCCAGTTGCTGGGGTGCAACATCAGAAGAGGCCTGTTGCCTTCATGTTTTGGCTATGGCCTTCCTCAAGGCATCTAACTGGCCACAGTGGGGAGCAGGATGCTGAACCAAGTAGACCTTTGGTGTGATGTTTCTTATGTTTCCAGATCACAGCTCTGGGAAAGTAGTTGATAAAACAGTGCTGTACTTGCTATTTTTTTAATGTGCCTTGTTTCTTTGTAGGACTCCCCTTGTGACACATTTGTAAACGCAAATGTGGGAAGTCCTGCTGGTCTTCGGCTTTTGAATGGGACAGATTTAGTGGGCTTTGATGAATATTCCTTTGCAGAGGACTTACGTTGCCCACATGGGCATATTCTGGCTGGGAAAGCTGGCCCTGATACAGTCTGCTATGGATTGGGAGAGGATTTCCCAACCATGTCTCTCTCAACTGTGTCTGAAGATGACCAATTCAGGCAGATTCCCATGGAAGATGAATATATGGACAGAATGTCCCATGGCCGCCATTATTTACCTTTACTGAGCCAGTCTGAAAGCAAACCTGTGTCACCTTTCTCAGAGCCACTGGAAGTGGGGGAGAATGATAGCTTAAGTCAGTGCTTCACCGGAATGGAAAGTTTGGTGGAACTAACAAACTGCTGTTGCTCAGAACCTTCCTGTGCAACGGACCCCATTCATGCTTCTCCGCACAAATGCCTGCAGAATTCTTGTCATCAGTCCACTTGTAGGAGCATGAGGGATGTTGCCAACCGAGATGGAGGTGCCTCCCTGTTAATTCCTGAGGAGACAAATGTTTGCACTGCCTGTAGAGTGTCTTGTAGAGAATTCCCCATCAAACCTGGCAGTGCCACAGATACTTTCAAAGAAAGTGGACCTTCTATACTGGGCAACTGTGGCTCAGACTCTCCCTCTGTGGATCAGAATGGTTCGGGAAGCAACGCCAGTGCCAGAAGTGACCCATCTGATGGAAATGACGCAAAACCCCAGAATGCAAAGAGAACATCCGAGTCAAACTGCAGCCCTTCAGATTCCCCAGCTGCCTCAGGTAAGCCCCTTACATCCAGGACCCCTGTTATTGGCATGCCATTGTTAGGGATGTGTGTGAAAACATCAAGCATCAATGTTTCCATCTCACTATCTTTGAAATCAGATGCAGAGAGCCAGTGTGGTGTAGTGGCTAAAGTGTCGGACCGGGAGTCAGGAGATCTGGGTTCTAGTCCCCACTCGGCCATGGAAGCTCACTGGGTGACTTTGGGCCAGTCACAGACTCTCAGCCCAACCTACCTCACAGGGTGGTTGTTGTGAGGATAAAATGGAGCGAAGGAGGAGGATTATGTTTGCCGCCTTGGGTTCCTTGGAGGAAAAAAGGTGGGATATAAATGCAATAAATAAATTAAATAAATAAATAACAAAGGATGGCCATCACTGTCATGAGTGACCCTGGGCGTATTGACTAAATTCTGTGGGGAGACATGTGCCAGGCTAGAGAGATATTTAGTCAGATCAAGCAGAGATTATCAGGTTCTTATGCAGGATGGACCCAGGAGAAATCTGGGCATTTTTGTAGGAGAAGTGAGAACCGGAAAGAAAAAATCCAATATGAATAAGTCCATATGTTCAAATCCAGAGTGAAGTGTCAAAATGGTACCTGTCCCCTGCTGCTCAGTGTTTTTTTAAATGTCATACAGAAGTAAAAGGTGGAGGTAAAAAAAAATGGAACCCCTGCTGGGATAAGATGCCTGAAGTTACAGTTTCATTTTGCTTCGTGATAAGACTTGCCCCTGCTTATTAATCTTGCAGTTACTTCGAAGGATCAGACGAATGGGCCAGAAACTTTTTATTTTCTCTGAGATTCTGGAAATGGTCTAGACCCAGCGTGGTCATATGCTGGTGCCAGTGGTTTCTTTCCACCCAGCAAAGAAACCTCCATTTTCTGGCACTCCTCAGTCTGGCTAGCTAGCTGGCCAGCCAAATGTTGTGGTGATGGTAGAGGAATAAAAAGCAAATTCCTTCACCAGCCAAACTCCAATTACAAATGGAGATTTACAACTGAGCAGATGAAAACATTAGTCACAGTTCCTTTTTTATATATATATACAGTATCTTCTTTGCTGTATGTGTCCAAAATAAGAGGACAAATAAGGGTTGACAATTTGCATCAAATTTCCATATGCTAATTCATATGTACAGGTGCAACTTTAGAAATGATTATTATAATTTAAATAGAGATACAGTGCATCTCGCCATAGTGCGAAAGACTGTTTCAAGGTGGTCTGTGTACCTTGTTCAAGTCTGCTGTGCAGGTGCTGTTGATGGGCAACTTCAATGGTTCTTCCTTCTGAAGGTTCTTTATCTTCCTACTGGATAGCTGTTCAAGTAGAAAGCACCTTCAAAATAGAGGAAAGTCCTCTGGCAGTCTTTCAGAGGGAGGACAATCCTCTGTAAAACAGGACACGTCGCCACCTTGTGAAGCCTGGAGACTTCTGCTAGGATTATTATTTTTTTATTTATTTATTTATTTATTTATATAGCACCATCAATGTACATGGTGCTGTACAGATAACACAGTAAATAGCAAGACCCTGCCGCATAGGCTTACAATCTAATAAGTTGTAGTAAACAATAAAGAGGGAAGGAGAATGCAAACAGGCACAGGGAAGTGTAAACAGGCACCGGGTAGGGTGAAGCTAACAGTATAGAGTCAGAACAAATTCAATATTTGAAGGCTATAGGGAAAAGAAAAGTTTTTAGCTGAGTTTTAAAAGCAGTGATTGAGTTTGTAGTTCTCAAGTGTTCTGGAAGGATGTTGCTTTGGAGGCTGCCATGTATGTTTGATACAACTGGAAAAGCTGGGCTAGGTGGGGACGATAGCTCCTATGATTCTCACCTTCTTGGGGTACAGTGTGCATGAAACATGATTCACAAAGGTCTGCAGCCTTCATAATCCCCCCCCCCCCCCCATTCCTCTAGTAAGAAAACAAAGATTGCAGCAGCCTGAGACCTTCTAGGCCCTAGCAAGTGGTGCTGATGCCGTTACTGTGCTTCAATGCTTAGGACACACTGGGCAGTACTTAAACTGCCCTGTGACCTGATCTGAACTTTATTTGGAGCCTCAGACAGCTTTTTTTTGTTATGGATTATTTCTGGATCTGACTTTGGGAAGCTTGCCCCCTCTGCTAATTTGTTTCTGTCACTGTAATTTAAACACGTGGTTGTCTGGCTCAATCCTCTGCCTTTGAAGTGAATAAAATATGGCATAAAAGTTCAGTATTGAACCAAAAAGTCAACTCTTTCCTTGAACTGGCTCAAAGAACTGGTTCTTTCAAGGCAGAGATATGCCATCCATGGGATTATGGATTGGGAAAGGGATAGAGTCCCCTCCTGTCTCTTTGTTGCATCTAATGCAAATAAACATTGTAATAGTGGAGCAGGTACAGTTTCTTGATAAGAGTTTTCTCTGGCACAGGATCATTAGGGCCCAGTGCAGATGTAACACTATCTGAGCCCTTAACAGTAGTTAAGAGATCATGAGTGCCCTGTGGGCTCATGCATTCCTCCTCCACAGTTCCATTTTCCCAGCTGACCAGAATGAGCATGTCTACCCCGATCTTAATGCTGATCTTAGTTAGCTGCAAAGCAGAGCCTATGACAATGGCTAGAACCAGATTTGAAAACTTGAGTTTGAATAAACCCTAGATAGGCTTAAGCTTGGTGCACAAATCATACTAATCATGGTCAGAGCATGGAGCATGCAAGCCAGTTAAGTTACTCCTCATATCCTAACCCAGATGGGTTTACACAGTGTTACATTGGCACTGGATCCATTGCTTGTCCCAGTACAGTTTAAGCTACTCTCTCACTGCCACTTACCAAGGTTGTTACCAAGCTTCCCCGACTTGGTGCCCTTGTAGTGTTGGACTGCAAGTCCCATCAGCAAGCATGAACGTTGGATATGATGGCTGGGGGTGATGGGAGTTGCAGTCTAACACATTTGGAGGGTGCCATGTTGGGGAAGGCTGCTGTTACCATTAATGCGTTAGAGGTGAAACTATATATTTATTTATTTTATATACGATTGTTTTTATACTGTTGTCTTTATGTTTTTGATGGTTTTAAATTTTGTATACTTTTTTAATGTTTACTGTTTTTAACTTTTGTAAACCGCCCAGAGAGCTTCGGCTACGGGGAGGTATATAAATGTAATAAATAAAATAAATAAATAAAAATAAACTATGTTGTTACCATCAGAATTAGCGGCTTTCCAGGAATGCAATATTACCTTATAAAAGTGCATTCAAGCTCAAATTATGTTGGGCTATGGCACCACGAGCCCTGGATCCCCCACATTTGCATTCCTTCCCGCTATCCGCACGGCAAGGAGTGCAAATGCGGGATTTTCTAGAAGGGGCCGCAGCCCCTGTACCCATGCACCCGCGCCAGTGCACCACTGCACATCATGGTACGGGCACTGGGGACCGTCCACGCACCCCCACTTTTAAAAAGAATTTTTCTTTTTTTGACGTTGATGTGCCTCTCTGGCATGGTGTCCTTCTGCCACGCCAAAGAGGTGCAAAAGCGTCCCCCACTGCTTTTTTTTAAAAAAATCTTTTTAAAAAGCTTTTAGGCACATCTCCATTGTGGAGGTGTTCCAACTCGGCTCGCTGGCCTCCACTGTCCAGTCGATGGTGACTAATCAGGGGTCGCCATTGGCTGGGGCATGCTGCCGCCACAGTCCTGAAGCCAGGTGACAGATGGCAGATGCCGTCGTCGCCTCGCTCCAAGTGGGAAAAGATGGAGTAAGTACACAGCTTTTTAAAATAGAAGCTTCAGGGGAATGTCCTGGGGTGGCTCCGTGATGGCGGCTGCATCATATAAATGACCTGCCACCACTGCGGATCCACCCCGGGGCTTTCCTCTCTCCAAGATGTACCCTTGATTTGTGGTACTAAATTCTCCTTTTGCACCTTATCACTTATTTCCTTTGGAGTTTGACCAATTGAGTGCTACCTTCTTATGCTGCTATTTAAGCTCCCCACAGTGCATATTTCATATGATGCATGAATGTTAATTATAAATGTGTGTCTTTCCCTGTCTCTTTCGCGCTAGGAAATGTGACTGGAAACGGAAACTCTACATTCATTTCAAGCGGACAAGTCATGAATTTTAAAGGTGAAATCATTGTTGTGTATGTCAGTCAGAACTCCCAAGAGGGGTCCATGTCCCCTGGATCAAGTGACGACAGCCTGGGGAGCCCAGTGCAAGAGGAAAATCTGAACCGCTGTGAGACATTTGCGGGCAATGCTCAGCAATTTAAGGAAAAATGCGCTGAAATTAATTCCTATCACAGCATGGACCATGAAGGACCGCCAAGTACTGTGGGAGGCTACAAGAGGACTTCTGGGCCTATTGTCCAGGAAGAGACTCAGAACAGGAAACGTCATTATAATGAGGCCTCACAACCTGTCCAAGAGGAGGGTAAGCAAGGGCAATTTCTAAAGCAAGTGTTGCACTGATGGACATGAATGACTGCTTGCTAGTTTCTGGCATTCAGTCAAAAGAACATGATCAATCACTGAATGTGCCCTGGAGAACACCACCTGGATAGCACTAAACAGGGGGGAAAAAATCTTTTTTTGTCGATGTCAAATAGTTGTGACTGACGGAATAGAAGTGGGGCCTTTGCTCTTCTGGGTGCTCCTCTACTATGGAAGTGAACAGGATACTGCTGAAGGTTTTGGTGCTATGTGGAATGTTTCTCACAGTCTTCCAGCAACAACATTTAGGGATTCTAGCACAAGATGCATTGCTGCCATTACAAAATGTCCCAAATGCAGGGGACTAAGTTCCTCAGCATCTTGTACATGCTGCTAAAGACTAGTCCACGAGTTTGCATTTTGCTAGCACAGTAGACTCAGGCCATGTTCAAATGTAACATGAAAACATCAGTTGTGTTTTCTCCCTTGTGGCGAATCCAGCTTTATCACCTTTGCCATGAAAAAGACAAACAAACATACCAGTGATTCAGTTGTTAGTGAGATGCTTTGGGTAAGCTTTCTACCTTTTTTTGCTTTTAATAACTCCACATGTCCATTTATTGATTTAAATGTTCATTCATCCCCTTGTTCTTTAGAAGCAAAATAAGTTTTAAAAGGGATTGCAAAAATGCTTCAGGTGAGGGTTTAAGTGGGTTCATGTCAGCACAGCCAATCAGTGCTGTACTCAGCTGGCTTCTTCTGCAACTTTAGAACACTACTTTTGATTGAGCTTGGCTCTGGAGAAAAGGTTTGTTTGGCCAGAACATGATGAGTTTGCTTGCAGAGCAGATCAATGACTTAATATTTCATTTGCAGCACAGCCTCTGATTCGGAAGTAAAATAGTTTAGGCAGAGATTGTGAACTTCACACTTTGTATGAGGCACTATAAATCAAATTCTCATTAGTGGTGTGAAAGCAGCTTGTGACTGCTAACTTTGCCCCAAGACATGAAGGAAGGACATGGTTGTGAACACCAGCTGAGGAAGTGCTGGGGAACCTGAATCCGAAATGTGATCTAGCTCCAGCATCATTCCTGATTGTGATGTGGGTTAGGACATAGAAAGGAAGCTACCTTATTCTGAGTCAGACCCTGTCCATCTAGCCAGATGGAGGTTGTACAGCTCTGTATATATGCATATTGGCATATATACAGCCCCCTCCAGCATAGTACAGATTGAACAGGGTAACTCTGTACAATAACATGCAACTGATATAAAACCAACCTGTAGATTTATGCATATGCAAGCATAGCTTACGATTTCCTGGAGGCTGCAATTATCTTTTACTATGCTGAATTGGTGCTGGCCATACTGAGAACCCAACGCCCTTATGGGAATCTCTTAACATATTGACATACTATGTATATAATATATATCTTTGATTAAAAAAAATGACTTAAACTACACTAATGATTTTATCACCCAAAAAAGTGGGTCCTTTACTGAACGTTTAAATTGGTTTATTTGCTGAAAATTCTGAACATTAAAAAAACCAAAAACTCACTAGTATGCAGGAATGTGTTTTCCTCAGTTGTTACTTTAATAACTAAAAGCTCTGAACTACCTCTACGATTAATCTTTCCAAAACCTGTTTATTTGTGGGTATTGGTTGTTCTGCCAAGTGGGATTCCGAGCAGTCAAGAGAGGCGGCAGTAGCTTCACTTGATTCCTGGCTCCCTTTTCCTCCTATCCCTTGGCCTTTATTTGTGGAGCCAATGGGGAATGGTGAAGCAGCACGAGGGGCTTATGCCACTTCTTTCTTTGGCAGAAGCATGATGGGACATTTCCCATCCTGCCCCCACCCCCATATATCCAGAAGACTTGGGGAGGGGTTGCATCTTGTTCCACTTTCATGAGCCTTTGGTAAAAGGCAGAAGCAATGTAAGAACACAAGAAGAGCCATGCTGGATCAGACCAAGGGTCCATCTAGTCCAGCACTCTGTTCACACAGTGCCCAACCAGCCATCGGGCAGGGATGGACAAGCAGGACATGGTGCAGCAGCACCCTCCCGCCCATGTTCCCCAGCAACTGGTGCACACATCACCTTGAATACTGGAGATAGCACACAACCATCAGGGCTAGTAGCCATTGATAGCCTTCACCTCCAGGAATTTATCCAACCCCCTTTTATTTTTATTTTTTTATTTTTTTAGTTATTTTTTTTTATTTTTCTACAATACTTAAACATACACATTTACATTTTCACATAAAAACAACAACAACAACATACTACATAATGTTGAAATGTTGAATACATAGTATCTTATCTTAATAACATAATCAAAATTAACATACAAGTGCACCCCCCACCTCGGGATCTCATTCCTGATTCCAGAATCTCATACTTCCTTCTGCTGGTGGTTTCCCACTTCCTTTAGAAAACACAAATATTAGGAACTGTTTCCAAATTCCTTCAAAATCATTTTATTTAGCTATACCTCTTCTCCATTTAATATTACTTGTCAATTTATCATTAATAGCTATATCCCATACTTCTTTATACCATTCTTCAATAGAATATTCCCCTTGAATCTTCCAGTTCCTAGCTACAATCAATCTTGCTGCAGTCAACAAATTCGTTATCAGTTCCTTAATTTCCTTTTTACATTTAAAATCTTCTTCAAATAGTGACAGCAATGCAACTTTTGGTGTTCGTTCTATCTTCATTTCCACAATTTCTTCAATCTCCAAAAACACCATCTTCCACAATTTCTGAACATAGTTACATTCCCACCACATATGCAAATACGTTCCTTTAACCCCACAACCTCTCCAACAATTTTCTGATTGCTGATTGTTTCTGTTAAACCCCCTTTTAAAGCTATCCAGATTGGTGGCCATCACTACATCTTGTGGTAGTGAGATCCATAATCTAACTATGCGCTGTGTGAAGAAGTACTTCCTTTTATTTGTCCTGGATCTCCCACCAATCAGTTTCATGGGATGACCCCGGGTTCATGACATTATGAATACCACATGACATTCTGATTAACAAACTAGCTAAAAGTGGGCTAGATGGAACAACTATTAGGTGGATCCACAGTTGGCTACAGAATCGGACTCAAAGAGTACTTATCAATGGAACCTTCTCAAACTGGGGAGAGGCAACGAGTGGGGTGCCGCAGGGCTCAGTCCTGGGCCCAGTGCTCTTCAACATTTTTATTAATGATTTGGACGAGGAGGTGCAGGGAACGCTGATCAAATTTGCAGATGACACAAAATTGGGTGGGATAGCTAATACCCTGGAAGACAGAAACAAACTTCAAAGTGATCTTGATAGGCTGGAGTGCTGGGCTGAAAACAACAGAATGAAATTTAATAGGGATAAATGCCAAGTTCTACATTTAGGGAATAGAAACCAAATGCACAGTTACAAGATGGGGGACACTTGGCTCAGCAATACTACAAATGAGAAAGATCTTGGAATTGTTGTAGATCACAAGCTGAATATGAGCCAACAGTGCGATATGGCTGCAAGAAAGGCAAATGCTATTTTGGGCTGCATTAATAGAAGTATAGCTTCCAAATCACGTGAGGTACTGGTTCCTCTCTATTCGGCCCTGGTTAGGCCTCATCTAGAGTATTGCGTCCAGTTCTGGGCTCCACAATTCAAGAAGGACGCAGACAAGCTGGAGCGTGTTCAGAAGAGGGCAACGAGGATGATCAGAGGTCTAGAAACAAAGCCCTATGAAGAGAGACTGAAAGAACTGGGCATGTTTAGCCTGGAGAAGAGAAGATTGAGGGGAGACATGATAGCACTCTTCAAATACTTAAAAGGTTGTCACACAGAGGAGGGCCAGGATCTCTTCTCGATTCTCCCAGAGTGCAGGACACGGAATAACGGGCTCAAGTTAAAGGAAGCCAGATTCTGGCTGGACATCAGGAAAAACTTCCTGACTGTTAGAGCAGTGCGACAGTGGAATCAGCTACCTAGGGAGGTTGTGGGCTCTCCCACACTAGAGGCATTCAAGAGGCAGCTGGACAACCATCTGTCAGGGATGCTTTAGGGTGGATTCCTGCATTGAGCAGGGGGTTGGACTCGATGGCCTTGTAGGCCCCTTCCAACTCTGCTATTCTATGATTCTATGATTCTAGTATTTTGAGAGGGAGAAAAATGTCTTCCCATCCACATTCTCCATATCATGCATAATTTTATAGACCTCTATCATGTCTCACCTTAGTGTCCTTTTTTCCAAGCTAAACAATCCCAGTTGATATAACCTTCCCTCATAGGGAAGATGCTCCAGCCCCTTAATCATTTTAGTTGCCATTTTCTGCACTTTTTCCAGCTCTATAATATCCTTTTTAGGTGTGGTGACCAGAACTGTACACAGTATTCTAAGTGTGGTTGCACCATAGATTTGTATAAGGGCAGTATGATACTGCCCATTTTATTCTCATGTACTGCTGCTGCAAAGCCAGTGCAAGGTTAGATTTATTTATTTTTATTTATTTATTTATCATACTTATACCCCTAATTAGATGGAACTTTTCTGCATTATCTGCCATTTGTGGGTTATTTGGAGGGATGAATGCTAGCGGAGGAGGGGAGTTTATCACCACTGGCAACTTGGTGAGTGGATTTGTGGAGCCCTGGCCCAAAATGCAGTGAAATAGCTGTTGATCACGAGCCAATTGCCCATAATCTTCCACCCTCTGCATCATGTTTGCTGCATGCCTTCTGAATCTGCACTCTAGGAGTAACCCCAGCATAGCCTTTTGCTGGACTGTCTTACAGCTCACGAAAGTCAATTGGTCTAAGATAGCAATGCCCCACTGCACTCAATTGTAAACAAGCCTAAAAATGGACAGCACCTAGCCTAAAGCTATGCCCCGGTTTATATTACCTAACCAGCATAATAGGCAACCCCTGTTCCAGGGTTACTGTTGGGCCATTCTGGATATTATGTAAAGCTTTATGTCAGGTTGTGTGGTTACAGAACATGCCTATTGCACTTGCCTGATTTGATGGGCAAGACATCCTCCCCACTTTCCCATCGGGGTTTTAAAGAGTAAAGTGGTCAGTCTTCCTCAATGGTTGTGAGAACACTACAGATGTACTCATCTTGAATGAAGGACAGACATCTGGAACAAAGAACATGAAAACACACAAAATTGTGCACATGCTTTATATACCTTTTTCCTTTTGAACCTGGAGTGAATAGAGGCATATAAAATGTGTTTGAGGTAATTGTACGTTACTGCTGCATCTACTTTGTGCTGGTGATTGCAAGGACAGAATCAAGGAAGTGGAATTTATTTCATAATATATGGAATAAAAACGATTAATATTATAAAGTGCAAATGAGGAGTATAAAATGCACATGTTGTTCCACTGAAATATGAAGATCATTTGTATCTTCAGTATGCTACAGATGAGTCCCAGGGGGAAAAAATTCTGCCAGTGCTGGGTTCCCTGTTGCTGGCTGTGAAAACTAAGCCCTTCCATTTTAGTATCAGCCAGGAGCTGCCCTCTACCGGCCTTTTCCTTCACTTATTCAGCTGAGGCATTACTATCCACTAATAAAAGCAGCATATTGGGGCTGGGTGCCCTCCCTCCTCTCTCACTGTACAGCAGCATTCCCATGAACATGAGTGAATAAGGTTAGGAACCTTTTGGTGAGACATTCAGAAAGGTGCATGGCTCATTTCACACATTTTAAGAACAGGAATTTATGCTGCTGTTTGTTTCCTCTGAGTGAGCAAAAGAGGCCAAAGGCAAGGGGTGGAACCAGGAGTTGTGTGTCCAAAAGGATTTATTATTGCCAATATAATATTATTATGGCAATAATAAAGCCTTTCGGACACACAACTCCTGGTTCCACCCCTTGCCTTTGGCTTTTTTTGCTCACTCGTTATCTGGGGTTTCCTTTCTCTTTCGGCTATGTTTGTTTCCTCCAGACAGATCGCATCCACTGACGACATAGGAAACTGCTTTTAGATCAGACTTTCTAGCTCAGAAGTATCTACTCTGATTGCCTGTAGCTCTCCAGGGTCTCGGGCAGAGGTTTTCTCTATTGCCTGCTACCTGGTCCTTTTTCAAGTGGAGATTTCAGGTACTGAATTTAGGATTTTCTGCATGCCAAGAATGTGCTCTACCACTGAGCTATGGGCCTTCTTTAGGGATATTGCAGAATTTTCCTGAATACAGATTCCTGTAGAATTGCTAGATTCAAATCCAGAGAACTTGCCTGTCTCTTTAAAACCTCACGGCTGCAGCTTCTCCTGCATCACCCTAATCCTATGACCAACTTTTAATTTTTAAAAATTATGATGCAAGTGACAACAACCAGACCCCTTGGCATGCATGGCTAATACAGTTCAAGCTCAGTTTCACAAGTCCGCATGCTATTCCATATGCTGCTGTAAAACAGTCTGCAATGTATATGTAAACATACTGACTTACACTAATGATAGATGAGGCTATGAAATACCTTTGTTTCCATAACTTTCCTTCTGGCATCTAACATGTGAACAGGCCTGAAAACTTTTAATACAAAGCTTTTGATCAATTGTGATCAACTGTGGTGTAGTGGCTAAAGTGTTGGACTGGGAGTCGGGAAATCCGGGTTCTAGTCCCCACTCGGCTGTGGAAACCCACTGGGTGACTTTGGGCCAGTCACAGATTCTCAGGCCATCCCACCTCACAGGATTGTTGTTATGAGGATAAAATGGAGAGGAGGAGGATTATGTACTCCACCTTGGGTTCCTTGGAGGGAAAAAGGCAGGATATAAATGCAATAAATAAATTCAACATATCCCCTCACTCCTGATTCTTTGAGTGGTTTTTTTTTTTAAAAAAAAAACAAAAACACTGATGTGCCACCTGAAGTTTTTGTATTAAAAATAATTTACACAAACTGTAGTTGAGAGTGTAGGAAACACCTCTTCTAATACTTTTTTATTTTGCAAAACATACGTGCATTATCTAAAAAGGAAGAGTAAACTCATCTCCCCAGCAGAACTATTTGGTTCATATGCACATTTATGTAGATCTCATTATTCTAATTGATCAAATTTAAGTTAATCATGTGCCAATCCTATCTTTAAACCACATTTTAGCTATATTTACTTTTTACTAAATGCAGTTCAGACAAAGCAAATGTACTATGCACCAACTCTTGGCACAATTTGTCTTGGCACAATTCTGTCATACTCTTGAAAATGGTATGACAGAAAATGTCTTTCGATTTGGATTTATACATACTATTTGAATTCAGCCATGTATTTTAGATACAGTTTTTGGCTGAGAGAAATTGCTCAGCAGGGATTTTAAGCAGATTTGTCTGGTGTTCTGTATACACAGCATGAAGAGCTCAAGACACATGTTAAAAGGCTGAGAGAGAAAAGAAGGGAAGAACTGCTCTTATCTCAAGTTATTACAAAACATGTATTCAGGGAATGTGGCAAATGTAATTAACCGCAGTAAGTTTCCATTAAGGAGTCTATGTGCTGTACTCATTTATCTCCATTCTAACTTGGAGAACCAAATTCAAAGGTAAGGCACAGCATCAGAATTAACAAAAATGAAAAGAAAGTGTTTCTGCACCCCAACTCCCCCCTCCATCCGAACGGATAAAAGAATTACATGGCTTATATATTTTTTCAAATTATTTCCATAGGTAATAACTATTTTTTTAAAAAAAAAATCTCCAGGCAGTTGCCACAGTATAAAGTAATGCTCAGGATATGGTAACAGTGAACAGAAAAACGTGCTTGCTTTCTCATGCTTGAATTCAATAAATTAGGTATGCCTAAGAGCTAAACAACATGTAGCATGAAATGGATCATTTGGAGATGAATTAATATTTTTAAACTAAATAACGGAGGGGAGGCATGTTCAAGATTGGGAACAGGATGTGTGAAAATGTGATTTTTTAAAAACCATTTCCTCTACACCAGTCTTAATTTAAAAAATAAATCCTCCCCCTAGCAGCTGAGGCCTAGCTGCTAATTGGAACGGGAGAGAAGCTTTTACTGGCAACAACTCTGTATAGGATTGGATCTTGAAGACTGTGGTTCATGTGATTTACAATCCAATCTTTTGGATTGCTCAGGGCTCAACAGTGCTGAGACCTGGACAGACATGTTCACAGCTAGGAAGACTCGCCAGACCGAAAAAAAACATGATTGCTTTGGTTGAGACTATATGCATATGCCTCCAAGAGATGTGACAAGTCTATTAAGGCTGGCCTTAGTCACTTAAGGATGCAATCCTATGTAGCTTTAGACAGAAAAAAAGCATGCTGGGAGTTGTAGGATTTTCTGTCTAAACATGCACAGAATTCCACCATTTTCCTAAGATAAGCAAACACACTAATTGCAGCCTTTCACTCTAACAGGATCCCTAGCCCTACTGGCTCCTTTCTTTTCCCATTAGGATCCTTTGCCTTGTGCCTGACCTTTCCTCAGCTCCTACAATATTAGGTCACTGAAAAACAAAATCTAAGGCAGGGCTGCTCACATAAGGGACGTTCACAAGAGCCCCTCCAAATGTATCGCCAATGTGTGGGCAGTGGAATTGCACAATGTGCACAAGCTCCCTAGTCTCACTACCAAAATCTGCACGTTGGAAGAAACATTGGCCCAAGAGGAACCTATGCATCAACAGTTCTGTGCCGGGGGAACCCCTAGGGTGACCATATGGAAAGGAGGACAGGGCGTTGCATAGAAAAGGGAATTTCAGCGGGTGTCCTTTGCATGCATGCAGCACCTGGTGAAATTCCCTCTTCAGTACAACAGTTCAAGCTGCAGGAGCCCTGCCCTCCTTTGTGTCTGGTCACTCTAGTATAGCTCCTGCAGCTTTAATTGTTGTGATGAAGAGTGAATTCCACCAGGTGCTTTATGCCTACAAATGACCCCTGCTGAAATTCCCTTTTCAATGCAACTGTTACAGATACAGGAGACCTGTTCTCCTTTCCATAGTCACCCTAGGAACCCCCAATTTTTCAGGGTTGCCACTGGTGTTGAGAGCCATACACGCTTATAGCTGTACATCTATACAGGCACCCACTGACATTCCACTTGGAATGTCAAGAGGCAGTAGCCACACTGTCACGGACCAGGGCCCTGAACCCTCCTCTTCAGAGCATTCAGACCCCTTGTTCTCAGAGGAAGATGGTTGATGGTTCAGGTAGAAGGCACAGCTATGGAAAGACGTCATGAGGCTTCCATCTCCCCAGGACACCTCTCCAGAAATGCCCCAGGAGCCGGTTTCCCTGCATCTAGAGGAGGGTTGCATTACTATTTATTGTTCATTTATTTACAATATTTCTATTTATTTACCATCCTCTGACCCTGAGGACTCAGACCAGGAGGAAACTAACATGCCATAGCCACTCCCACCTCATCACAGCCTGAGCTTGTTAAGACAGGACAGGCCTCTTTAAGAGACAAGGCTTCCATCAACATGGATGTGAGGCCAACCAGCCTACCTCCAGCAGCACTTCCATGTTGCTTAAAACGGTACAGATGAAGGCATTAAGAGTGGGGCTGGTGAATGCAGTCCCTCTGCTCTCTCCACATGTAGGCTATACAATTGGAGTGAGCTCTTGCGTAAATCCTTACAGTAGCTGGTTCTACGGGACAAAACAAATGGGCTTCACTGAGCTAGGCTGTCAGTGAAAAAACCTTGCTGCCCTCACAAAACTGGAGTCACCAAAGGAGCAAACTACAACTGAAAAGTTGTGGTGGGAGGCAGCAGAATACACTTCCTAATTTAGAGTCGCCAAAAAGAGGTGGTTGTATTCCTTCTCCACTGCTGTCTTCAAAAGACCAGACCTCTCTACACTCCTGTTTTATTTCACAAGACAAAAATAAATGTTATTTGCCTCAAAACAGGCTAGATTGGTATCTTCTATATACCACCTACTGCTCACTGACAGATAAACCAGATCCATAATTAAAGAATGGGCTGTAACAGGGAAAGTTTATATTTCTGTCAGGTTGCAGCATATAGCATCCCCTAATGGCCTGCTTGTGGAATTGTTACTGAACTCTTGAGCAGGGCCGGATCTACACTATTGCTTTAAAGCGCTTTATAACAGTTTTAAAGCGCTTTAAAGCAGTTAAAGCGCTTTATAACTGTTATAAAGCGCTTTAAAGCAGTAGTGTAGATCCAGCCCAGGCCATATAATTGGGGCCAGCAATTAGCTTTACTGAAAGAGGGTAGGGTGACCATATGAAAAGGAGGACAGGGTTCCTGTATCTTTAACAGTTGCATAGAAAATAGAATTTCAGCAGGTGTCTTTTGTATGTATGGGGAACCTGGGGAAATCCCCTCTTCATCACCACAGTTAAAGCTGCAGGAGCTATACTGCAGGTATACTGTGACCAGATTTAAAAGAGGGCAGGGCACCTGCAGCTTTAACTGTTGTGATGAAGAGGAAATTTCCCCAGGTTGCCCATATATACAAATGACATCTGCTGAAATTTCCTTTTCAATACAACTGTTAAAGATACAGGAGCCCTGTCCTCCTTTTCTTATGGTCACCCTACTTTATGAAGGGAAGGGAAGATGATTTTATATTTATTTATTTATTTATTTCATTTGTATACCACCCTATATCTGAAGCTCTCCGGGCGGTTCACGTAAGAGAAAAAAAACACTTAAAAACAATATACAAAAATTAAAAACCACAAAAACATGCATGTATATTTGAAACCACTATAACAATTTTAAAATGATGAGCCCAAAAAACAGACCCAGGCTCATTACATATTGCTAAATGCCTGGGAGAAAAGTCTTGACCTGGGGCTGAAAAAAAGACAATGTCAACACCAGGCAGACCTCATCAAGGAGATTGTTCCACAATGGGGGGGGGGGGGCACCACAGAGAAGGCCCTCTCTCTTTTGTTGCCACCCTCCAAGCTTCCCTCAGAATAGGCACCCGGAGGAGGACCTTAGATGTTGAACGTATTGTTTGGGTAGTTTCATGTCGGGGTCAGGTATTGTGCTCCCAAGCCGTGTAAGGCTTTATAGGTTAAAACCAGCACCTAGTATTGGGGTAGGAAACATACAGGCAACCAATGCAAGTGGGCCAGAGTGGGTCTTATATGCTCGAACCTTCTGGTCCCGGTTATCAATCTGGCCACTGCATTTTGCACAAGCTGCAGCTTCCGAACCGTCTTCAATGGCAGCCCCACATAGAGTGCATTGCAGTAATCTAATTTGGAGGTTACCAGAGCGTAGGCAACTCCAGACCAGTAGTCACATGGACAGGGAGCCTGCAGAGGGGGATGGAGTTCCTATAGACCACATCACACACACCCCTCCCTGGTCCTCAGGTCTACCCTGATGCTGAACCAAGTACTCCAGTGGGCATAGCTGGGAAAGACTGACTCCTCCCTGCTCACCCACCCAGGTCTTGGTTATACATGCCATATTGGCTGCTTCATCCACAATTAAGTCATGAATGAGGGAGGTCTTATTATGCACCGCAGCATCCGGAGGCCTGAGGGCTGGCTGATTGGACAACCAACAAACCTGGGGGTGGGGGGAGGACCAGAACAAGGCACAGCTGTTAACTGACTGGGCCGCATTCCTCTTACCTGGCAAGTCCTCACAATGCCATATCTCCCTCTACCCATCATTACATTGATTGGGGGGCCCTCACATCCCCCCACTTGGCCCTGTGTCCTCCCTCTCAGGCACATAGCTCAGCCTGGAAAAGCAGGTAGGCAGCAGGAGCAGCAGCTGACTCCCCCCCCCCCCCGCAATAGGCCTCCCTCCCCTGCAGGCGATGGCTCTCCCACACCCCCTCAGCCAGCCAGCTTGTATATCCCTCCCAGGAAGGGAGGGGGGGCGATGATGAGCCAACTCTTCCCCCTCACCTGGAGTAAATGGCAAAAAAGCCCCATAGCCATAGCTATCACCCCTCCAATATCTCTTCCTTGTTTTGGAGCAACCAACATAGACCAATTTTTAGTACTGGGGCTTCCTGTTGCTGATAGTAGGGGATTCCACTCAGGCCCAACCAAGAGCCAAAGTTTCCCACTTCTGCACATACTACCATTTCCCTATTGCCTCTCAACACACCTACTTGGAACAGAAACGAGCCCCATCCACATCAGTATGCCTCACACTGTAAATGTATATGCTTATAGGTCCTATTGATTTATATGGAACTACTTTCCAAGTGAACATACTCAGGACTGCAGCCACAATTATGTGTTTTGCTTTGCTTTTTGGATGAGAGTCAAGTTGGGCATTAGACTTCCAGCCAAGCATCAAGTTATTTCTCCAGAAACAGCTCTGAGTTTCACTTTCATTTAACAGTTACTGCAGCAGTTTAAGTTTCATTTCTCTTTCTATGCATATGTCCACTCCCATCAAAAAAAGGGCACATCCCTTTTCTTCCCCATTCAATTCCCTTTTAACTCTTTGAGTTGTTGAGGAAAATTAATATACTCCCCAAATTCTGGTGCTTACTTTTAAAGCCCAATATGATTTATTGCCTGGTTCCCTAAAGGATTTCTGTTCCATGACATAGGTACCTGTGTCCAGAAATCTGAAATTGACAGGAGGCCTTTGTGGGCTTCCAATGTTTTGTGAGTGGTAACCACTGAGAGGGCCTTTGGAGCACTGGTGCCCCTTCTCTAGAATGTTCTTCTCAGCTGGGAGGCTCATGTCTTCTCATGCCTTTTTAGTGTCAGAAGACCTTTCTATTTTCTCACACCTTTCTAAACATCAACTGACAGCACCATCTTGCATGTTTGAACATGTAATCCTGCAAGTTTACTTAGACATAAGTCTCCCTTATTTATTTATTTATTTATTTATTACATTTTTATACCGCCCAATAGCCGAAGCTCTCTGGGCGGTTCACAAAAATTAAAATCATCATAAAACAACCAACAAGTTAAAAATACAAATACAAAATACAATATAAAAAGCACAACCAGGATAAAACCACGCAGCAAAATTGATATAAGGTTAAAATACAGAGTTAAAACAGTATAATTTAAATTTAAGTTAAAATTAAGTGTTAAAATACTGAGTGAATAAAAAGGTCTTCAGCTGGCGACGAAAGGAGTACAGTGTAGGCGCCAGGCGGACCTCTCTGGGGAGCTCATTCCACAACCGGGGTGCCACAGCGGAGAAAGCCCTCCTCCTAGTAGCCACCTGCCTCACTTCCTTTGGCAGGGGCTCACGGAGAAGGGCCCCTGTAGATGATCTTAAGGTCCGGGTAGGTACATATGGGAGGAGGCGTTCCTTCAAATAACCTGGCCCCAAACCGTTTAGGGCTTTAAATGTCAATACCAGCACTTTGAATCGGGCCCGGACCTGGACTGGCAGCCAATGAAGCTGGAAAAGGACTGGCGTAATGTGATCTCGCCAGCCAGTCCCTGTTAGTAAACGGGCTGCCCTGTTTTGTACCAGCTGAAGCTTCCGGACCGTTTTCAAAGGCAGCCCCACGTATAACGCATTGCAGTAATCCAAACGAGAGGTTATCAGAGCATGGATAACTGTAGCTAGGCTATCACTGTCCAGATAAGGGCGCAGTTGGTATATCAGCCTAAGCTGATAAAAGGTGCTCTTTGCCACTGAGTTCACCTGTGCCTCAAGTGACAGTTCTGGATCGAAGAGCACCCCCAAACTACGGACCCGATCCTTTAGGGAGAGTGCAACCCCGTCCAGGACAGGGCAAACATCACCTTGCCGGACAGATGAACCACCCGCTAACAGTACCTCCGTCTTGTCTGGATTGAGTCTCAGTTTGTTAGCCCTCATCCAGTCCATTACCGTGCCCAGGCACTGGTTCAGAACAGTCACTGCCTCACCTGGGTTTGATGAAAAGGAAAGGTAGAGCTGGGTGTCATCCGCATATTGATGACACCTCAGTCCACATCTCCGGATAACCTCCCCCAGCGGCTTCATGTATATGTTAAACAGCATAGGGGATAAAATAGAGCCCTGCGGAACCCCATGGCTTAGGAGCCACGGCACAGAGCAATAATCCCCCAGCACCACCTTCTGGAATCGGCCATCCAAGTAGGAGCGGAACCACTGCAACGCAGTACCTCCAACTCCCAGTTCAGACAACCTATCCAGAAGGATACCATGGTCGATGGTATCGAAGGCCGCTGAGAGGTCCAGGAGAACCAACAGGGTCGCACTCCCCCTGTCTCTCTCCCGACAGAGGTCATCCCACAGGGCGACCAAGGCAGTTTCCGTTCCAAAACCAGGCCTGAAACCCGATTGAAATGGATCTAGATAATCCGTTTCATTCAAGAGTGCCTGGAGTTGTCCTGCAACCACCCGCTCAAGCACCTTGCCCAGGAAAGGGATATTAGCCACCGGCCTGTAGTTGTTAACATCTTCCGGGTCCAGATTAGGCTTCTTCAGGAGTGGTCTAATTACCGCCTCTTTTAAAGAGGCCGGCACCACTCCCTCTCTCAAGGAGGCATTTACAACCTCCTGGACCCAGCCGGCGATCCCCTCCTTATTTGATGTAATGAGCCACGAGGGGCAAGGGTCAAGCACACAGGTGGTCGACCGGACTTGGCCAAGCACCTTGTCCACATCCTCGGGCCTCAATAACTGAAACTCATCCAATAAAACTGAGCCAGCTTACTCCACTGAACACTTACTCCCAGTGCCTGTTTACCCTACCCTGTGCCTGTTTGCATTCTCTTCCCCTCCTTATTGTTTTATTATGATTTTATTAGAATGTAAGCCTATGCGGCAGGGTCTTGCTATTTACTGTTTTACTCTGTACAGCACCATGTACATTGATGGTGCTATATAAATAAATAAATAAATAAATAAATAAATAATAATAATACTCCTAGTAAATGTGTCCAGGATTGCAGCCTGAATTTCTTTGTAGTCTTTTCTCCTGATGCTTATGTATGCTTTTATCGACATCTCTGCTATTTTAGTATTTTATTGTTATGAATTTGTTTTATTTTTTAAAACTGTTAAAAAGGGTATAAAACTAAAGAAATATTCAACGGTAGTTATGTTGACTGTATGATGATGTTACACCCAACACATGGTCATCACATCTAGAGGCAGGGTTCCAAAAAGCTTATGCTATAGTAAACACCTTATGGTGCTTCCAGACAGACAGCTCCTAGTAGTGCCAGTCAAAAGACATGGCATAGCTGTTCTATATTTCTCTCCTTAATTAGGGTGGCCATATGAAAAGGAGGACAGGGCTCCTGTATCTTTAACGGTTGTATTGAAAAGAGAATTCCTGCAGTTGTCATTTGTATATATGGAGAACCTGTGGAAATTTCCTCTTCATCACAACAGTTAGAGCTGCAAGTGCCCTGCCCTCTTTTAAATCTGGTCACTCTAGTATAGCTCCCTTTTCTATGGAACTGTTAAAGATACAGGAGCCCTGTCCTCCTTTTCATATGGTCACCCTACCTTAATGGATTTTCCGTGGTAAGAAAACTCAAGTGGTGGGAAAACATGGATTACAAACGGATGACAGATTCTGGATTCCACCCGCTAAAATTCCATGAATGAGGCAATGCTTGCACAATAAAAGCCTTGTCTAGAAGAACCATTAGACTTCGAGTTGTCAAAGGTTGTTTTGCCATTTGATGAGGCAGACTGATAGCCATTCTACATACATTTTCTTGAATTTTAGACTCACTGATTTCAGGGATTACTTCAGACTAATGCTTACAAATATAACCAATTATAATACCGTATTTCTTCGATTCTAAGACACACTTTTCCCCCATATAAACATCTCTAAAAACGGGGTGCGTCTTAGAATCGCAGGTGCAAATATTATTCTTAGAATCAAAGCTTTTTTTCTGTTGGTGGTACTGAAATTAGTGTGCGTCTTACAATAGATGGCGTCTTACAATCGAAGAAATACGGTAGTATTACTATTACATATCACCCAAATCTGCCTAGTATGTGCCTGTTTATTTATTTAAAACATTTATGCTCTGCCTTACCTCCAAATAGTTCAAGGCTGCTTACAGCAAGTCAGTAACTATTAAAAACATCCCAATTTAAAACATAGCAGAAGGGTACAGTCCAGTTGAAGAGGCTTTACTTTTTGGAGGCAGAAGTAGCATGAGAAACAAATAGGAATGATTTCTCCTCTTCATTCTCTACAATAGTATTTTTCCAGGAATATTGCTGTTAACAGAAGAAAAGAGAGGCTGCATTATATTTTGCAGCTAGTAACATGAGCCATAGATAAGAAGCAAATGACCTATTATATTTTTGCAACTGTAAAAGGGTGCCATTTAGGATTTTGTGCCTCAGACACCATGGGTATGTCTACACGAAGGGTTTGCCCCGGGGTGGATTCACAATAGCGGCAGATCATCTACATAATGCGGCCACCATTGCGAAGCCATTCAGGGGCAAACCCCAGAAACTCCGCTAGAAAAAAGTTGGGCACTTACCCCGACTTTTTTGGCAGTGGAGGTGTGTCACAGCCGATGGCGCCCCTTGATTGGTTGCCATTGGATGGAAAGGGAAGGAGATGGAGCTCAGGAGAGCCCTGGGACCCATGGTAAATAATAATTAAAAAATGGAGGGGGGAAGAGAGGAATGGGCCCCATGCCTCTGTAAAAATAAAAATGGGTGGGGGAAGGGACAGGCAGCCAGAGGGAGGTGAGGTGGTTTGGGGGCCCTGCGTCCCTCTCCTCATCACCCTCTGGCTGCCTTGTTCCTCCTACATCCCTCCTTGTGCTCAGATCAGCGCGGTAAGTTCGCACTTGTGTTCCTTCCCATGCAGATGCCAGGAAGGAATGCAAGTGCGGGAGCCAGGCACCTCGCAGTGCCAAAGCACTGTCAAGACGGGGCCATAACGGCCATGTTTGCACAGAATATCCACAAGAATCCTGCCTTATCACAAATAAGTGATGTGCTTGTCAATGCAGCACATTTGATTCTGTTTGGCTCTTCCCACTAGCGTGACCGGCTTCATAAACCACAAAAAGTTTTTTAGCATATCATCTGAAATAGGGATCCTAGTTTGTTTTCTCCACAAGCCAGGATTGCAAATCACGGTTTGTTCTTGGTTTACTAATCCTGGCTTGTTTGGGAATAACTAGCCATGTTCCCCATTTGGATGACACACTAAACAAACCTTTCCTGGCTTTTTTTAGCAGGTTGTACTAGCAGGAGCTTGTTCGCAGACTTCATTCCATGCAAATACAGCCACTGTTTGAGCCAGTCATTGTATTAGAAAAGTTTTTTTTTTTTAGAAGAACAAGACATATACGTTTATATTTTGTAAATATGTAACACTGTGCGCCATTTGCTTAAGGAGATAAGGCTTGCTTTTTGGAAATATTGTACAACGCCTAAATAAATGTATTTTAAAATTAAAAATTCCTTCCTGTCCATAGGATTACAACCACAGGCACATTTCTTTGGAGAGTGGAATCCTATGTATTTAGATAATGCAGTTATTCTTTAATAAATGAATTGTTTTTTTCTAAGGTCTAGGAAGGCTGTAACTATTAGGCATCTGAGCTATTTTCTAGCTCTGCTTTTTCACAATTAAAACCATGCGGAAGCATAATGTCTACTCAGAAGTAGGTCCTCAATGGGGTTTAGCCCCAGGTAAATAACTATAGGAGCTTCCGTTATATGTCTTTGAAGTGTGACCTACATCTCATTTTGCCCCCTGTCCATGTGATAGATGTAATGACTACTTGGAATGTCCATAATTAATTAGACAGGAGTTGGCCGCCGTGACTGTGGTTTCTCTAGGACCCAGGGGGAAGCTCGCCAACGAGGGCCGGGTGGTCAACACGAAGCTCTTAGAACAGGGCGAGGTGACGCAATTCGCGAACCTACCCTCTGATTGGCTGCCGCGGGACATTCTGCTTCTATCCCGCCCTCTCCTGTCTCTTACTTCCCCCCCGCCCGTCTCCCCCGCCTTCTTCCTCTCGTTCCGTTCAGTTCGCGCCCGTCGAAGCGAGGGGGGGAGGGTGAAGAGCAGTATTCGTGACCTGCGCACTTAAGTCCTCCCTCCATCTGGCTGTTTCGCTCCCCCCTCGCCCGGCACGCGGGTCTTCACGCGCTCCCTCAAGCCGCTGAGAGGAGGCGCAGGAGCGGCCGCCATTGCCGCCCCTCCAGCGAGCGCCGTTGCAAAAGCGCCCCTGCCCTGCCCTGCCCTCAGCTCTGGTTCGCGCTTCCCTCCTGGGTGGGAGGAGGAAGGCGATGAACGGCGGCTCTTGACGACGACAGCGGCGGCGCTGAGCCCGCCCCGTTCGCTCCCTTCCCCCCTCCCTTCATCTCGAGGATGCTGAAGATGAAGCTGCCGGTGAAGCAGCAGCAGCAGCGGCAGGCGATGAGCCGTAAGGAGGTGGAGGAGGAAGAAGAGGAGGGAGCGGCGGTTGGAGTGGCGCCGAGGGACTGTGGCGGAGGCGGCGGCGGTGGCCTTCCCAGTCAGCCGCGTCGGAGCGGGGCCGGGTCAGGGGCAGCGGTCCCGCCTGGCGGCGGCGGCGGCCCTACTTCGCCGCCGCCACTCCTGCGCTGCCTCTGCGGCTGCTCAGCCGGAGGCGCCCGCGAAGCGGTCTACGAGTGGTTCGGCCTGGCGCTGGGCTCGGCTCAGCGGCTGGAGTTCGCCGTGGGGCTGCTCGACCTGCTCAACCCGCTGGAGCTGCGCTTCCTGGGCTCCTGCCTGGAGGAGCTGGCCCGAAAGGACTACCACTGCCTGCGAGACTCCGAGGCCAAAGCCAACGGCGCTGGCGCGGCTGCAGGAGCCGCCGCCGCCGCCACCACCCTCGACGCCGCTGCCCCGGCAGGAAGCAATTCCAGCCCCCCCGCGACCGGCCAGCAGCAGCAGCAGCAGCAGCTCCTACTCCTCGCAGCGCCGCCGCCACCTTCTCCCCCGGGTGCTGCAGCTGCTGGTTCGCCCCCTCCCGCTGCTCCTCTCCCCCCGCTGGGCGGCAGCGACTTCCGCGACCCGGCGGCGCGCTCCAAGCTTATCGTCTACTTGGCGCTGCTGGGATCCGAGAACCGCGAGGCTGCCAGCCGCCTCCACCGCCTCCTGCCCCATGTGGACGCCATCCTGCAAAGCTGCCGCTCCCTCGGCCCGCTGCGCCCCAAGGAAGGCGGGCAGGAAGGCGAGGAGGAGGCGGCGGCGGCCCCCGCGACGGGGCCCGGGCCGGTGGAAGGGGGCCTGGGGCTGGTGGCTCAAGAGGAGCTGCTGTTGCTCTTCACCATGGCCTCCCTGCATCCCGCCTTCTCTTTCCACCAGAGGGTCACTCTCCGGGAGCACCTGGAGCGGCTGCGGAGGGCCCTCTGCCGGGACGCCGAGGAGCGGGACGGCTTCGCTTGCCACGCCAGCCGGGTAAGGGCACCATCCCTCGCGCGTTGCGGCCCCTTCGCAGCCCCTGCCTGCCGCTTGCTGGACCCGACCCTTCCTGCCACCATCTCTACTGCTTCTGTCGGCCAGGACCGGCTCCTAGAACCACTTTCCCGTGTGACATAATACGGTATAGAGTCGGGGTTGGCGACGGCAGGCCCACCGCGCTCCCTCCCCGTATCGAAGTGGCCCGCATTACATTAGCTGCTTGACGGGGATCGGGTGGGAAGGCAGAGCTGATTCTGCGCGTTTGTGAATCAGCCAAGTCCTTAGGGCTGCCTACGTTTTCCATAGCGTGGGGTACTAGAAGGACAGGAGGCTCGTGGCACCTTAAACTAGCGGGTGCATCCTTCCAAGGTGGTGTGTGTGTGTGTTTGTTTTCTCTCTAACAGACTTTCTTCCCTTGTAAAAAAAAATCTATAGAAAGGGGGCAATTTTCGTTTTCTCAGAGCCCTCCTAACTCACAGCTGCATTTAAAAAGCTTACTTTACTGTTTTTAAAACATTCTCTATTTTCACTTATTGTTAGCCAGTTTGGAGGCAAGTGGTTAGACAGAAAGGCAGGATATAAATATTTTGAATGAATACATATTTCTGGACTTACGGCTATAAAATTAAGAGATTCTGTCAGCAATTTCAGTTTTTAGGCTTTGTCGCATATGTTTAGATGGGTGTAGAAATTGGGGGCACAGGTTCGCTTTGGAAAGCTTAATTCAGGTCACGAGGCACACTTGTGTGGGTCTGAAATACTAACCTCCATTAAAAGTTTATTTTTATTTTATTTATTACATTTCTATATCGCTCAATAGCCGGAGCTTTATTTATTTTCTGTTCTTTCTTAAACAAGCTCTGTTGCACTGTTGAAGGTATATAAGTGCCAGGGTGCATATATGTAGGCAAGAAATAATTTCCAGCAGTGCCTTCCAGGGTCAAATCAAAGGTTTATCTAATCCAACATCTAGTTTCCAGTGGTGGCTAAGCAAGATGCCTCAAGGTACAGGCACACTCATTCATTCACAAACACATACACCCATTCACACCCTCCCTCCATTCTATTCTGTTTACTTTCTCTTTCTCTCCATCTTTTTCCTCCATTGTGTGAATGATACTTTTTGTGTGTGTGAAGTTCAGTTGCTGGGGGTGGTGGGGAGCCTGGACTGACGGTTCCCCACACCTGCTGTAGTGGATAAAGAGATACTTCTAGGATCATCCAGTCTCACAGGTGGATTCATGAAAAAGGGCACGTGCCAGAAGTATACAGAGCACTCCCTGCATATTTTACACAGTGTTGAATATCTCTAGTGTTGAATATAATGATTGAAATGCTTAGACTGCACATGTTTGGAAGGTCTTGAATTTGATACACATAATTTTAACTTTACTTAGATTAAGCTGTTGCACTAAGTTAAAAAAAATGGCTGTCTTTTGCTGTTTGTACCACATTAAAAAAAAACACCTCTCAAATGAAATAGTGAATTATAAAAATGTTCTCAAACTTTCCTCTCAGTACTTTTGTATTAGACACGGTTTTGGCAGTGTTACACCACTTTGCTTCATGTGTTTTTGGAATGGAAGTTGGGAGAGAAAAATCGCTTGAGTTTATTTTGTTTTGGTTAATAAATTTCAGTTTTGTTGTATAAGTAAGAAAGCTGAGGCATGTTTTCCAACATAATATGCTGGAGAACATAACCCACCATCTTACATCTCCTACTGAGGTTGCTTCAATTATCCACTGTGTGTTGTTTGGACTAGAAAGAAGTTCCAATCTCTAGCAAGTTCCTTAGCACTACTGTGAACCATGGGTTGTTGTGGAACTGTGGATTGTGTTGTGTGAACGCAGCCACACAAAGAATAGTTTGTTAACCATGAACAACTGACAGCTTGAAACCCAACAAAGCATGGATTTGCTTTGTGCTTTGTTCTTGGTTAACATAGTATGGTTTGTTAGAATGGTTGGGTTCACACAACAAATGTTCAACAACAACTCATACTTAGCCTTGAGTGTGGATGCCATGTTGTGTGAACACAGCCATCATGGGTTATGCAAAGGGCATCATATATCTTTCTTGCTGCCTGCCAAGGTGCCCTACCCCTCTCACTGCAAAATAAGGGTCCCTAGCTGCTCTCATTGTCTTTTCCCATTAATGCCTCTGGGCCACATGTGGGGCTCAGCAACATTCTTAGGAAATGAAGATGGCAGGTTTCTGCAGGCTGATGCTTTTACCTGCAGTGTGTCCATTTTGTGTTGGTTCCCAAGACAGTTTCCCAGATTGCCAAATGGCCCAATAATGTTGCCTACTCTTGCTTTAAGGGATTGTTCAAGGACATTTTGTAAAATAAACCAAGTAAGTGTTTAATAAGCAGTTTTGAAATTAGTGTTTTTTCTCTTAACATTTAAAAGTACCTGTTAAACTATTACAGCAAAAAGAGTCGCCATCTGAAGGCAGACGCTTGACTACAAAAATTTGTGCATAATAAATGTGTTATTAGATGGCGCAAGACTTTGTCTTTAAACTTTTAAAGTGAATGAATGAAGTGCAACTCAGAATCTAGTGCCTGAATTTGCTTTTCTTTTTTCCCCCTCCTCCCTCTCAATCCCCTTTCCTTTTGTGTCACGTTTTTTACATTGTAAGCCTGTGGGCAGGTACTGTCTTAAAAATATTTTTGTAAGCCGCCTTGAGAGCTTAAAAACATGATATAAAATACAATATAAAAGCACAAGCAGGATAAAATCAGGAGCAGTGCAGAAAAACAAATTTAAAACAGCCAAGTTAAAATTAAATTTATAGACTGTTAAAATACTGAGAGAATAAAAAGGTCTTCACTTGGCGTCTGAAAGAATATAGTGTAGGTGCCAGGCGAACCTCCTTAGGGAGCTCATTCCACAGCCAGGGTGCCACAGCAGAGAAGGCCCTCCTCTTAGTAGCCACCTGCCTTTGGCAGGGCCTCACAGAGAAAGACCCCTGAAGAGGACCTTAGGGTCTGGGCAGGTACATCTATTTATTAAAAATCAGATTTTTAAGTAGAGATCTGAATTGTTGATAGAGCATTTTGCTATTTTTTCACATGCACATTGTTTACTATTTCCGCTATTTGTTTTTTTATGTTGCTAAATTTTGTTTAACGTTTTGCTTTTGCTTTTTCCTCAATTTAGAATTTTCCCCATAACTGTATGCCAAGAAATGAGAGCAGTTTACTTGAACAAAGAGCAGCACATCGTGATAAGCTTATGGTGGCCTCCCATAGACCACAGCAAGAAGGTATGTATGTAAAATCTCAGCTTTTAGGACATTAAATACTTCGCAAAGTTCTTTCCCATCTTGTGTCTTCTGCACACTTTAGAGAATATGCTCACCATGGCAGGTATGGTACCACCTCTGGTGAGTCTGATGAGCAGCCAGTGTTCCTCCTATCTTTGAAGCCTCACAGGTTGCACAGTCATCTCTGCCAACTCCAAAATTGGGAGAAAGCCTGTGGATTGTTTGGCAGCTGTGTAATAAAGTTGCCTAAAAGCTTTAGCTATGTAGTGCCATTCCTTCCTCCTCTGCTAGTGACTGTAATTTTTGGCATGGCCCATAAGGACTGGCAAAAATTCTTGACCTTTGGCCTTCTGAATTCCAGTTACTTCATGTTGTGGGGTTGAAACATTTCCACGGCTATATTTTTTCACAGAAAACTTTCCATTGTTAGAAGTACAACTGGAATTGACATAATGTCCTGATTAGCCCCACCGTGGCTTAATTTGCCCACAGAGGCTGCCTGCAGGCGCTATTTTGCATGGCACCCAATGGTGCTCAGCTCGCCATGACTTGTTGGGTCGTGCGAACCCAGTAGACAATGGTGTGTTACTGGTACCTAGAAATCTTATTAACATTCTTATCTCTACAGTATATGGCAAAATAGTTAAGTACCTAATAGACATATTTTAAACCTAGGAAAGCACTTGTGAACTACTGTACATCTTCTCATCTCTAGTTTGTGTTTCTTTCAGCTGTACATATTCAGAAGATAATGCTGAAATGTGCCCCAAGAAAAAGATCTGACAAGCATCTGGAGTATACTTTCAATGTAAGCCATCAATGTGTGGGCTATAAATATATGTAATGCAGTTCAAAGTTCTTTGGGTATAAAATATTGTCATACGAGCTATGTTGGCACATAATACTAACCCATAGTTTAGCACTATGTGCATAAGTAGAAAGGAGCAAGTGCAAAGTACTGGGCTTGCATGCTCCCCACTCATCTTCCTGCATGGCGAGTGGAAGGAAGAAAGCAGGATTTCATTTTGCTATCGTCGAGTCCTGGCTAGTTGCATGAACCAAGGATTGTGGGTTATAACATACCACATTTTTTACCTCCTGAACCTCCTGGGCAGGGTGTTCCAGAGAAACCCCACTTCCAAGATGTTCTTTAGGAACCTTCTATTGATTGCCGAATGACCAACAAGACCTCTGAAGATCTTAAAGGTTGGCTGGATATATATAGGGGCAGGCGCTCTGCTAGGTATCCTGGTCCTGAGTTGTTTTGGGCTTAGTATGTCAACAACATAACCTTCACTTAGTAGCTAATAGGCAGCCAATCCAGTTCTATTAACAGGTATAATGTGAAGATGGCTGGGTATTTCCAACCCAGGTACAAAGACATCCCCACATAACATTATAGTAATCTAGTCATGAGGTTTCCAGTGCATGAATTACAGTAGGCTATTCCTATCCCTGAACAGATGTAGTTGTCGCACCAGCCGAAGTTGGTAGTAAGCCCAGGTGAGGTCACCTGGGCCTACAGTGGCAGAGATTGATGTAGGTGCACCCCCCAAACTACAGAACTGTTCATTCAATGTTGTAGGTTGGAGGGTAAAAGTTGTTAGCAAAACACATGCACTTCTCTGCCTGTAATTTCTCACCTGTAATACCACCTTGCTGGGCAATAAATACAAATGGGGCATTCACACTTTGCCTCTATACAGTAGGAAGTGAAAAAGCTGAGTCTTACTTGCCACTAAAAACAATGAATGGCTACTAAGCCAAGCCAGAACTTTTGGAACTTTGGCCGCTTTCTTGTATATGAAGAAAGATGTGAGAGAGTATAGTGGGTTGCATGGGGATCTGTAGAAGTAAATGTGTATTACTAAATAGAAAAAATCTTGTTAAAATGCCAGGTGGATGCTTTCACCTAATCAAGCAATGCTGCTCTGTACATGGATCCACAAAATTGGCCCTGTATATAAATTAGCCCTCAGTTATTTTTAGCAGCTTGTATATTCACCTTGTTTATAGTAAAACAGAAATCAAGTGTAAAAATCAAGTTTCTGCAAAATATTATAGAAAGTATCCACTTAATGTGAAAGCTCTAAAATATTCTAACGGATAAAAACAAGTTTTTCTATTCTCTGATTTTCATAACTTTTTATTACAAATTTTATTGCAAATTACTTGATACATGTTTCAGAGAAATTATTGTAGTGTGTCCATTTTAGAAGATAAGATAACAAAATATGAAATGAGCCAGCATTGGAATGAGACCCAGAGTTTTATTTATTTATTTATTTATTGCATTTCTATACCGCCCAATAGCCAGAGCTCTCTGGGCGGTTCACAAAAATTAAAAACATTCAAAGTATAAAACAACAGTATAAAACCATAATATAAAATACAATATAAAAGCTCAACCAGATAAAAACAGCAGCAATGCAAATTTGACTTAAAATAATTGAGATATTCCTGAATGCCAGAAACTCTTACTTCTATATGCTTCCTTGGTCACATGGTGCTTTAGCATCAAATGTATCATACTTGTCCTGTAAAAGCTAAGTATTGCTATATAATTGTATTTGTTTTCTCATTAGGTGATCTGGTCAGATCATAATATAACCTCTGTAAAAAAAACTCACCAGGAATTACAGGAATTTCTATTAAAAGTAAGTATTCAAAAGAAATTACATAATAAACATAGGCAATTTGTTTCACTGTACAATGCTATTGAGTACTTGATCCGTAAGCCTGACCCAAATAAGTGTTGATCTATCTGTGACCAAGTTCACACAACCCGACAGCCCACCATATCTTAATTTACCTATGGGGGCTGTTGTGTCGTGCTGAGCATCCACAGGCACCCAGCTTACCATGGCTTGCTGTGTCATGTGATCCCAGGTGGCAGGAGTTGTTTGAGGTCTAGACAACCCTCAGATAACCCTAAAATGAGCACATGACTTAAAAAGCACATACTGTTTTAACTCAGAGATGTTGTATACCTCTTGAGTTGGTGCTTGGTTACAGAATGCTGACCATTTTATTAAGATTGGCTAGAAGCAGTAATTTTGAATTGGCAAGTAATAAGTTTACATTTGGTAAATGCTCCTTCTTTCAGCTGTAACCACAGAAGTGCACAGTCCAGTTGTATACAACCACTATGTCAGAGAGCAATTCGGGTTTTTTTTAGGAAGGGATGATAGCACTGAGAGTGCTATAGTATGTAGGGATGTTATAAATGGGGAAACATGTCTGTATTAGGAATGCAGGGCTTGTGGTAGTAGAAGAGGAGCTTCCTACTATATAGAGAACATGATCGGGGGGCACTATTTTATTTTTATATCTGAATTCACTTTTGGTTAATTGTGATGTAGGGGGAAGTTAACAAGTTGGTGATTACTACAATATTAAAAGTGTTAATTTTCTTAGAGTTGTCACTGCAGTATGGCTGATTTGGAGAAGACATTGTCTGATGGACTTAGAAAATAACTTCTTAAACAATCCTATTATGTATTAAGAAACCATCTCTTAAAATAAAATATAATTAAAATGATTTTGTTAATAGTAATTTTGGTTAGTTCTCCATAAAAATGTGTGGGGAGTATAATAGCTATTAATAATGATCAAAATGTTTTCTGGTATCATTAAATTGTTTATTGCATTATGGTTGAAATGGAATTTTAGATCAAACCCCGGAAGGAGTCTGTATATTCAATTCAATGTGTGTATTCAATTCCATGGGAATGTCTAATTACTAGGTACTGAAAGTACGCTACCTTACTCTAAAAATGTAAGACACAAATTAGAACTGAAGATGTCTCTATCTTGATCGTTCCTGTATTTTTAAGAGCATTCTAGACATGGGAATGATGCTGGAATTTTCTGGCGTTAAAGATATGTATGTGTAAAACAATTCTGAAAAATGCAAAATCCACTGGAGAACAATTTGAGAATTTGGTTTCAAATATAAAATCTCACTACTAGTTAGTTTCCAAACAATTTGTTGTACTTTTCTATGAAATGCCAAATTTCATGTAGCCCACAGCATTGACCTACTGTGGTGGCTCCACCCCCTTCAGTCCTGAGTTGTTCCTTGCAAGAGATGGGAATTGTTCAGGGATTCCAAAATGAGTCCCAGAGAGAGAAGAGCACTTTGAAAGTACCAGTCTGATGGGTGTCTCTGCTCAGGGGGAGAGGGGAAGTGTAGGGAGAACAGGGAGTTCTGAATGGTCCCCACTCATGTGTAAAAGGGGAATGCCAGGGCACTTGGGTACTTTCATGATTATAGTGGCACCTGTACACCATTTGGGCAGGCCCTGGTGCTGGCTCGGGAAGAGGAGAGAAAGGGTAGAAGAGAATAGTTCTGTCAGTCACTGGGTAGTGTTCCCAGTTCACTTTTCAAATGGGTTACTGGCCTTCCACAGAAAAAAGAATATGTAGAATATGCACAGGATGAAAGCTTCTTTCCTGCCTGAAAGGGTTTTTACTTCTCATCAGAGAGTGGCTAACTGTGTTACACTTGAATTGTCTTAATTCAGGGTTAACATCTGGTTTTAGTTCTAGTCTAAAAAAGAAAAACAAACCTGAATAATTGATGTGTGTATTTCTGGGATGGGGCAGAGAGAAGGTCTGATAGTGCTGTTCTAATTGGAATTGGAGCTGTGAGGCCTTGCCTTTTAAAATATTTTTTCATGACTGCTTTGATACAAGTTACTTTTCTTTGCCAATAACTAACATTAGCCCTCTCATCAGCTTCCAAAGGATCTTTCTTCTGAGGCATTTGACAAGACTATTTTAGGAGCATTAAACCAGGGGTTCCAGAAGCAAGAAGAAAGGCGACACCCAGATTTAGAACCTATGATAAGGTAAAATTCTGAGCAATGAACATAATTATTTTTACTAAAAGACCTAATATGACTAGATTCTATGATTTCCCATATTCTTTATGTAGTTATTCTATATAACTAACCATCTGCATAGAAGGCTGACCACGTTAGTTTATTGGTCCATCTACTTCTTTATTAACTACACAGTATTGTCTATACTGACAGGTGGTGGCTTTCCAAGGTTTCAAATGTCCCAGCTCTACCAGGAGATGTCAGGGATTGAACCTGAGATCTTTTGCATACTGAGCATGTATTCTGCCACTAAGCTACAGCCCTTCCCACTAATCTGCAACTACAGAATCCAATAGGCAAGAAGTCAGTGAGTCAGCATAGCTATAGTTGCTTTTCATAACTCAAACTGGTGCCTCCAGAACTTTGAGAGTGCCCCCCCCCACACGCACGCACACACACTTTTTTTTTAATGGGGGAAGAAAGGGAAAAGTGAAACATTTTCCACCCCTCACCTGCTAAACGAAAGGGCAATCATTACTTTAAATAGTTTTCCCCAGCTTCCCGTCAGCTCCAGCCACCATGGCCAATGGTTAGGAATGCCGGGGCGTTTAATTCAAAACATCTGGAAGGCACCAAGTTGGTAAAGACTGGCTTAAACATCAGTAAGTAGAGTGGTGGCTTAGGGTTTATCGACATGGAGTTCCTGTGTTTCTGGTTAAGTCCTTCTATTCAAGGACATGCAGGAAAAATTCCTGGGCCAAAAACAGGGTCACTTCTCACATGTATTTAAACTGTACCCATAAAACTTCCTACATGTACACCTAAAAATGGTTAGTTGTACAAGGTTGCAAGTGCAAAAGAGCGTGCAAGTATGTGTGGGATCATTCCTGCCATCCCTACAGGGCATGCTGGCCCTACTTCCACATACCAGGTAATTCATGTGTTGGATGCAACACTTACATTGTACACATGTAGAACTTATGGACTGGGCCTGGGCCTAAAATGCATGCTGTTCAACTCAGTACTTGGAAACCACTGTGCAGTTTGGGCTGATGTGCATTAGATTTCATTCACATAGGCACTCCACAAATTTATTACTTTATTTATTTAAGGTGGCTCACACTAAAAGTTAAAAACAATACATTAAAATATAGTTAAGAATCATAGAACAACACCAGAAGATTATGTGAGAGCCGGTGTTTAAAATCGGTTAAATGCCATCTATCTATCTATATATCAGGGCTTGCTTAAAAGCCAGGAGGGCAAGGAAAACTCTTTTGGAAGTAGGGTGGCGGAGGTAATTTCAAAGATGTGAGATCGCAAACACTGATGTCTTATCCAACCCAAGAATGCCCAGTGCCTAGAGGCAGATGGGCATGTCTGGAGAGTGAGTGTGGTCCTCATCTCCCGTCACACATAGAATCTTAGCATCTCATTCAAACTGGTCCAGTATCAGTTGCAAATGTAACAGATATTCGTTCATCTCTGTATAATACAGGTGTTTATATGCCAAACACCTCTGTGCTACACATTCGGAGGCATGCAAAAACTTTTTTGTTACAGCAGGCTTTTTAATGTATTGGTTTTATTTATTTTTAATCTGTTACTGTTTTAGAAATTTTAAAATGTTTTTAATTTTACTGCAGGTTTAATTCTATTTTAACTTTTGTAGATTTATATTTATATGTTTTAATGTACATGTTTTAATCTTGTAAACCAGTTTGAGCCCCAGTACTGGGAAAAAGGTGGGAAGCAATAATAATAATAATAATAACAACAACAACAACAACAACAACAACAACGAGCAAGGGTTTGAACACGATGGCTTTATAGGCCCCTTCCAACTCTACTATTCTATGTTTCTATGACTACAGCTGTCCATTCTGTGTGCATGTGATGTCAAACAGATAATATGTGAAGTGAATTTTGTTCTGGGTCAAGAGTTGGGTTTTTAACATAACCCTAGATTCATGTCCCTCTGTGCTCCACCCACATAGGGTATGGAATAGAAAAGGGTGGAGTCAGATTAGTCATGGCCTGTCCTTCTCTTTTTCCCATTCTGTGTGATTTGAGTTTGAAGAAAATGTTCATTGAAATGATTAAAAAGTAATACCAATCTATAGTGTTAAATTAACCTTAGTTGAATTCTTTAATATAAATGTATTTCCATATATTTTTAGGCAGCTGTTTTCAACTACATCACAAGCTTTTCTGCAGAATCAGAGAGTAAACAACTTCTTTCAGTCTCTGTCCTCGGAATCTTTGCATGCTCACAGTAAGAAATCTAATTATTCTAATTGTATTATGAACTCATGTGAAGTGATAATGAGTCAGATAAGCTGACATGCTTACGTTTAAGAGACATTTCCATTGACTTCAGTGGGACTAAAGGTTAAATCCAAATTCTTCACTTTGGCTTGAGTTGTAGATCAAATGCTCTTGGTTACATCGGCCTGAGGATAGTTGCTTTGTGACACATTCAATTTTTGTGTGAGCAGAAGGCAGTTTGTACTTCCCCTGCTTCAGTCCCCCGTACCCCAGTCCTTTGGATAGTTGGAAGGGTGGTATGGGGCTGTTGTGGGAAGGTGGAATTGCCTGAAATTTGATGAAGGTTCTGCAGGGGAAGAGAAAGATCATTTGGACAAGCTGCTTTCCACTTGCATTACCATTGGATACAACCATAAATTTTCAATGCTGCAATTTTCTTTTATCCCCAGTTTTAACTTTTATGTTTCACACACACATACACTTTGCATGGAAGCTATGGATGCTCTAAGCCCTTGTTCCTGCAGACAAGGAGTGGGGAACATGTGGCTCTCTAGATGTTTAGCCAGTATAGCCAATGGTGAGGGATGATGGGAGTTGCAGTCCAACATCTAGAGGGGCACACATTCTCCATCCCTCCTGTAGAGCAGCAGTACAGGATATGTTCTACTTGGTGTAAGAACAAAGTCATCAGTTATTGGCTCCAGTGAGTGCCATCATGTGCTTTATTACTGTATTTCTTCGATTCTAAGACACACTTCTCCCCCCCCCCAGTATAAACATCTCTAAAAACGGGGTGCGTCTTAGAATCGCAGATGCGTTTATTATTTCTTAGAATCAAAGCTTTTTTTCTGTTGGTGGTACTGAAATTAGTGTGCGTCTTACAATCGATGGCGTCTTACAATCGAAGAAATACGGTAGATCAAATTGACTGGTCTTGCCTAGCACATGACCTAAGAGGTACTTACCAGAGTTCTATCAGGGATGATCCTTAATGATTACATACTTATTCTTCAGCTCATTAGAGATGGCACTAATTTATTCAGTAGGTGCTACTTCATGTATACTAAAATTGAATTCAAGTGAGCCGCTGACTGCAAAGAGTTAAGAGGAACATACAGAAGGACAATTCTAGCCTTTTTTTTTTTAAAAAAAAAACACCATTTGCCAGATTTGGATAATTAGCAGAGGAAAAGAAGCCACCATGGCTTCTTTTCCCTGGCCCATGTATGCTGCTCATGCACCTGCCATTTCCCTAATTGTCCTCGGTGCAGCACAGGTTGCCATTTTGTTCAAATCAAGTGAGATGTGCGTAGGAGTTTCCAAGCCACCCAGTAACCCCTACAATAAGCTATTGTTTGAGGAGTGGTTTTGAAGCCACCCTTTCCGCACACTTCCCCGGGTTTGGGTGACATGGCAACCTGTGCCATTATGAGGGTATTTAGGGAAATGGCAGAGATGGTGAAAAGAAGCCATGGTGGCTTCTATACACAGCCACTGTTTCAATTTTCAGAGTCATCAGTGGATGTGTTGCCACTGACTGATGCATTGGAATGAAGTTTTAACTGAAGAGAATTTGAAATAGAGAAGATGCAGAAGTATCTATATGTGCTTTCAGGGTGCTTTTTGAAGCTTTCAAAATGCTTTTTGTTTTGTTTTTTCAAAATTGTTAAATTGTCAACATAAGCTATAAACGGATACATCTGAACGGTATCCAAAGTCTTATGTTTGCATGTGTCAGCTTGAATGAAAACGAAGTGTGTCAACTAATAGGAATATATTATGGAATGAATACTGAAAACAAATGGCAAGTGTTAGAATAATAGTGTTTAATGAATTAGTCTGAAGGCCGTATTAGAGATAACAAGATAAAATACATTTAAAATTCCATATAAAATAAACATCCTAATAGAACCATCCTTTCGGCTCCTTACCAAGTTTAGGTGTTAATTTATTAGAGAAAGGTGACTTCAACTATTGTTGTCATTTAAATATACCATTTTCTTCCATTGTACCTTACAAAGTCAGTCTGATATTAGTGTCTTGGAGGAGATGAATGCAATTAGTTGCAAAATATACTCAGTTGCCTTAGCTTCTTTCATAGTTCTCTACTAATATAGCTGGCTGTTCTAATTTTGCTTTTGAAGTAATGCTTTTTGAAGTTGTTCACTGTTACCTTTTAGATAACTTCCAATCCACTCTGAAGACATCTAAGATGCCGGAGCACTTCAAGGAGGACAGTTCAGAAGCTTCAAGTCAGGAGGAAGGTAAGCCTTAAAATTTTGGGCTGTCATAGTAGTATACTTCATTTTGTGAAAGTACAGAGCATCAGGGGTGAAAACTACTGGGAACTGAAATACCAATGAATATTTCTACACTGCCTCATCAAATATTTGAGGTGAATTTTGGGGAAAGCATACTACTTTGCTCAGATACCTGAGCAAAAGACAAAAAGATACCTGAGCAAAGGACAGAGAAAACTTGACTGTTGTACTGCATTCTAAGTGGGACCGCTCTTGAAAAATGTTCAGAAACATCCTGTCCAGAAGGTAGCAAAAAGGATACCAGGGCATGTATACAAAGTATCCAATAAGAGTACTGGGGCAGAGAGTATATAATAGTTAATTTTACATTTAACTTCCCTGGTTCCTATTTGTTTTCCAAGCTTAATTCAGAATGTTAGTTTTGATATTTAAAGCCCTAAATGATCTATGACCAAGATACCTTAATGATCACCACCTCCACTACCTTTAATCATCATTTGATGCCTTGCTCTATACACCCCACCACAGTGCATGGCCACGCAAGGCAGGATCTTTTAGTGGTGGCCCTGACTCCCTTCCAGGGGAGATCTGCTTGGTGTGAGCTCCTATTAAATCAAAGGATCCCAACTATGGGGTGAGTCATCAGAATGCTGCTCTCTGACTCACTGACCCTTTTTGGCCTCACAGCACCTAGCCTAGCACTCTATGGCCACAGCTAGACCTAAGGTTTCTCCTGGGATCATCCAGGGTTCGCCCCTGCCTGAGCACTGGATCCCCTGTGTGTCACCTAGATGAACAGGTTTGACCCCTGTGCGATCCAGGGATAAACCTTTTCCCTACTCCTTCACTGCTGCCACCATTGAGCATTGTACCCAACCTTAGATACTCTTAAGAATCCACTCCAGTTTATGAATAAGTAAGGTTATGCGGTTACAAAGCTTATGGTTTCATCTGTTTCAATGCTTGTTTGTTTGATACAGTTTCATTTGCAATCCTGCCTACTCTACCCCGTATTCTACACTCTCTCCTCCCAATCATTCTGTTCTCAAAATAATAAAAGCTGTTGTTCCTACACTCTCCCTAAACCTTTCACAGACAAACCCCAAATCTTAACTTCAACAGACCCTAACTCTCTCCAGCTCTCTCACATACCATTCTACTGCTTCCCTTAACTCCTCCCCCTCACTACTAACAACCAATCCAGATCTTTGAACCACCATCCAATCAGCATTCACTTCACATCCTCTCCACTCTCTCCCACTAGATTTAACTACTTACTACTTATTTGCAGTCCACACAGCACTTACATCTTAAAGGGCAACTATAATTTAGACATTACAATATACTTATGTCATATAAATTGGCAACAAACAGTAAAACATGTACAATACATGCAGTCAATAACAATCTAAAAAACAGCAAGAACAGACTGGGAAAATGGGTAATATTTACAGTTGGTCTTAAGCTTGAGAGGGAGAACCCCATAAGAAATGCCAAAAACAAGCCAAAGGCAAAGGGGTAGAAAAAAAGGATATTTAATACAATAAAAGAACTTCAGCGCATTTGGACCCTCACGTCCTTCCTCGGGGTAATTTGTTTGAATATAAGGGGTATCATCTGCTTCATAACCCCCAGTCTCCTCTGCTATGTTCCCCTGAAAGCTTGAGAAGTTGAGCTAAGGTTGCTCAAGATCATGAACAGCGGGGCGTTCTTCGGATATCTTGCAGGGGTGGGGAATGAGGGACAACAGATCCTAGGCCTTAACAGATAGCTTTTCTACCTGATACTACATGGATCAGGGATTTGCCAGCTGATCTTTTCAGCACTTGATATACATGAAGGAGAAGAAATCAATATGGTACACTGAATCTAGGCCATGTCGGCTTTTAAGGGGGCTACCAGCACTTGGGTTGGCTATAGGTTCGAATAAAATAGTGACATACAGAATTTATTTTCAAAGTCTTACTCTATATAACCTCTTGGGGTTAAAATTCAGTGGAGGATGATTTTTGGTTTAGTTAAAGCTAATTTAATCAATAATGTGTATTTTCCCCTTTTCTATCCAGAAATGATACAGCACACAACGATTCATAAAAAACATAATGGGAAATGTCCTGTGGCCAAGTAGGTGTTAAATTTATGTGTGTTATACTTTTTCTCATTTAAACATTCATTTAACACTTGATTCCTGTCAGAAGTTTAGGATTATATTCACAACCTGTTAACCTAGGATTTAAATTTAGGCATCTCTAAAATGAGAATTGTTAGTCCAGAAGTTGGGAGACATAACCGGAGAGTTCTAGTTTGCAGTGCAGTGCATCATGTGATCTTGGCAGTCACAACTGCTGTGAACTGAACTCTACGTCTGAGGTATCGGGTGAATGGAAAAGTAGTGCAACTGAGAACTGAGCTTCTGACAGGAGGTTGTGAATGCAAATACTGGGGAACATCTTGTGATAATTTGTGAATCTGTCTCTAGTTTCAGGAACATTTTGGTGCAGTATATACCTTCGACACACATTGGTTCAAGCAACTTGAAACAGGGTCACTTGAGGAACAGTTAACATCAGCAAGTGTTGTTAGGAAGTTTGCAGTGAGCTATGCTGCCGCAGCTTTGCAAGTAAATAGTGTGGCTGAGTGCCTGACAATCTATGCAATGCATGAGCACACTTCACTAGCTTTCATACCCAGCATCTCATCTTTTCAGCTTGGCTTCGGGGCCATCCCTGATGTGGCAGTTCATATTAGTTTGGCTGCAACTCTCTTTAATCAGGAAAAACACATCAGTCTTACTGATGCATATTTAGACTGGGTTCAGACAACACAATAACCAATGGTGGTTTAAATAGTCAACGGTTGGTTATTTAACCCACCATGAATTATTGTGTTGTGTGGAGAGAGTTTTTTTAACCGATGGTTGGTTATTTGGCCGAAATAACCAACTCTGTGCAGAGTTGGCTATTTGAACCATCATTAGTTACTGTGTTGTGTGAAGGGCACCGTTGGTTATTTCGTCATTCACAGAGTCACAAGGCAAGAGCAGTCAAAGTGGTGGCTGCCACTCTAGTCCTGCTGGCAGGATAGTTTTTTCAGCAGCAATGGCTGATGGGATACTAGTGGGAGGACTGTGGAGGATGGGGATGGGTGAGTCAACTCAGTGTGGATTAATAGTCAACTCAACGCTGATCCTAATCCACACCATGGTTGATTATTATCATGTATGGGGAGTACCCCCTAGATAAACAACTGTTGAGTTGATTATTACCCCACCATTGACTATAGTGTTGTCTGAACGCAGCCTTACTCTCTTACACATGCTTGCTATGCTATTTTTATAAAGGCTACTCAAATTTGTATGTGTTGCTGCCTGCTTGCAAGATTGTTACAGTTAAAAGGCCAAGAGGCAGAATAACAGTGCTGAAAGGGATGAGATCACGTGGATGGACAAATGCAGTTGCTATGTGCCCCCCAATCAAGCAGATCAGTGGCACTTGCCATTTTGTGCTAGAGTAATCTATAGACAAGAACATGGTCTTTGAAATCTAGCAAGCCCAGTGGTCTTGGAAAAAGTGCATTTTGATTTCCCTGGATGAACTTGCAAGATTGGAGATACCTTCAGTCACAGAATCTTATGTCTTTTATACCAGCACTGGTAATACGAAATGTTCTTCACTGGATGGCTTTGACATAACACATTCCGAACACAATGGTGTGGCAGATTGGAGAAGAAAAGGCTGTGCTCTTCAGCAGCACCCAGAGCATTGTACATTACTTGATCAGGTATTTTATTTTTTATCCCAAAAATGCAGATTAATAAATGGTGGCAGAACTTCATATTAAGAGGCATGTGACTTCCAACTCTCATTGAATTCATGGGCTTCATTTTTAATATTACCTTTTTTTCCCAGTAGGAATTTATTTTTAGTGATTAGTTGCATTACTTTTCACAACTTAAAGAAGGGATGATTAAAAAAAAATACACCTGCAGGCTGAATGACAGATGCTTGGGGGCCATTTCTTAAGGGGATAAGGCGGTAGGGCAGTGGCCTTAGGGGAGCTGGGGGACTTGGACTTTTGGACCTTTTGCATTTTTTCAGACAAGGGCACGTAACAATCCATAATTAAGATGTGAGCCTTTTTATTCTATTTTTGCCATGGGCAGTGCTATTCCTCACCAGAAGCAGTGATGCCTCAATCAAACCTAGTGTGTGAGCCTATAATATGCTGCTTTTGGACTGTGTGAACTTGTGTTTGCCGTCACATCTTTCCAGGCTATTGGAAGAGAGAATTGGTACTTCCATGAGGATCACATTGCTGTTGTGATATGCATGACAGTAACAGCCTTCAAAATGGTGCCACTGTCTGAGCACTGCCAAATTGCAAGTAGCTCCTGCGTGTGCTCATGAGGGGATTAAATAGGAACCAGGTTTCACCTGAATTTTGAGATACAAAGTAAACTGCTTAAAGCAGTGTAAAATCATATCTGTCCAGTGCTGCAATGTCTTTTCTCAGTATCTACATAAATTTATTCAAGTTCTGCAGAGATAAGCTATGAATTAATGTATGCAGTTGCAGTGGAGTGCTTCTTAAACAAAATGGTAAGTGCGATTCTAAACAATTTGTGCACATTTGGCTCCCACTTAGTCAGTCTTGGGGCAGTATCCAATATGGTTCTCCTGTGCACAGCCAGCACCATTGGTTCCAATCAGCGCATGGTCAGCCCCACAGGTCCTGGTCTGCAAGCTGCCCCTATCGCTTGCGGTAGTGATAATAGTGCTTCCAGACGCAAGCCCCAAAACAAGCGGCAGTGCTCTTTTCTGGAAAGGATGGGTCATGCCCCTTCCAGAAATGAGTGTTTCCGCTAATTTCAGGGCTTGCCCCAGGAAGCGCTACTGCCCACACTACTGCCACAAGGGGCTGCTTGCGCACCAGGACTGGTAGGGCTGGCTGTGTGCAGACTGGAACTTGCAGTGACGGCTGTGCACGGGAGAACCCTCTTGGATACTCCCTCCACTTCCCCGATATATCTGGGCAATTTATTGTGACTGAACTATTTACCTCACGTTTTACAAACCCCAACCCTGAAAAATAACACCAAACATTGCTACTCAAAGAGCACCAGGGAGAATTTTAAAGAGTTGCGTATAGGTAGCAGGCTACAGCTGTCTTCGCGGTTGCCCATTGTCTCATTCTAAACTGGTAACATTACATGTTGGAAAGGTAACAATGTCTATGCTGTTCCTTTGGCCTAAGTGAAATTGTAGAATTTTTTTGACCTCTGAAATAGAAAGCTTCTGATCTGGAATTTTGTCATTTAGCATACAGCGGAGAAGAGGAATTTGCCTGCAATAAGCAAGAAGAAAGGAAAGCTGCAACCAGAAAAGTAGGTTTTAATTTCACATTTAAAAGAACCTGAATATTGCTTTATTAGCAACAATACAGCTATTATAAATGAAATCAAACGTGTAGGAAAACTGAACATTTGTAGGTTTCTTTTTAAAAGAATTAAATCCAGTGTAACTGATTGTCATCTACAATTTTAGGATGACAAACTAAACACATGTAGATTGTGGGGAGCTACAAAAACACTAAATTTAATTTGGAATTTGTAGAAAGTGTCCTCCCTTTGCTCCAGTTCAGAAATGTTCCTGACATTTTTAAATAGTGAGTGTCTTGGTAAGGCAGGATTTGGGCAATTCCTAAAGGAATTACCTGAAGCTATACTTTGCTTCATTGGATGTATTTTGGGGTTGTTAAAAGAATGTTATCCTAGGTTTACCGTGACTGAACTCTTTTTCAGTCACTGATTACTCTCAATGATTCAGGAGTTGAATCCAAGGTTGAAATAGAGTCTTGAGGCCTCTTGATACATCTCCCTTGTTCAAGGCGTGAGCATCTCTGACAACAACAGTGTTGTCAGAATCTTTAACCCACAGTCACAGTACATCATGACAATTAATGCTCCCGGAAGAGAGTAAGTAAGGAGACAGGAAGCCAGGTTTTACTACCCAGTTTTTACTACTTGAATACATGGTTTATTACAGAGAGAGGCAAAGAAAATACATATGCAGGATTTAGCTTAGACTGACAGAAAGTGGGTTGGATCATAAAGAAACAGGTGCCTCGGTGAACCAGGCAGGAAAGAAGAAAGAGCAGTAAGTATAGAGAAGTTTGAGAGAATTGGAACTTCTGCCAAATAAGAGAGAGCTATGGATTGGCAAGTGGGGAACTGAACTGGGTAGTGGAAGGTGCCAGGATAAATAAGAAAAGATTTTTTGCCCCCAGAAAAAGTCATTCTTATTGAGAAATATAGCAATAGACTTCAGGAGAAGGGGGTATTAAGAGTTTAAAAGCAGTGAGGAAATGGAAGAGAGAATGAACAGGGTGGCAGCCATGATGCTGATAGTACATAAATTTGCCCTTAGAACCATAAGGTTGAAGAAATAAAGATAAGTTCTTAGGTGATACTGGATGCTATAGCTTTCTGTAGGCTGCACATTTCTGTAGCTATAAACCTTTCATTGTCTAAACTACAAAGTTATTCATATATTTCAGTTTTAATTGAAATGTAGTGAATTAGGCAGCCATTTTTTTATTTTTAAATTTTTATTTTCTCAGTCTTTCAGTGTCACCAAAGACTAGTCTATGCACCAAACTATGTGTTATTTAATGTTTTATCAATAACACATTTGGTTTCATAATATATATCATATAGATTCTTTGGCATTGCCCAAAATAAATTTCAGTTGACTGCCATTTTGTAATTTTATACTTCTTTTTTTTTTTGGCCGCATATCTGTACCCCTTAAGATATGGGGGGGGGGGAAATCTCTCATATCTTAAGGGGCACTATTGGGAAGGAAAATAAACCATAGTAGCTTATTTCTCCAGCTGCAGCAATACCATAATTACCCTCACGGGGCACATTTTTTCCAAACCTGGCAAGGGGGCACGGCAGGTGGGTTTACAGATCACCCCACATCCGATGGCTTGTTCTAGGGTTGTGGAGTGCTTTGTAACCTACCCTCACCATGTTCGGACAACACAACAAACCATGCCCTGAGAGGGTAATTAGGCAGCACACAAGCGGTATGCATGGGGCAGAGAAATAATAAGCTATGATGGCTTATTTTTTCTTCCCCAACCGTGCGACATCTGGCCTTTGTCTTTCAGACTCACTATAGAATTAATCTTGTGTACTCGTGGTGCACAGATGCAGGCTTGTTACCTAGCGAGATAACTATAGGTTTCCAGACACACACAAAAATATATAATGTATATATAATGTTACTGTATTACGTTAATATAATTAAAATACCCACAGTAGTAGCGTTAATAGTTTTAACGCTTTTGGCCTGGCCAGCATGAACAGTTTCTTTGAAGTGCTTCAGCCATGATCCTAATTATCATGAACTTTATTACGGTCACTGTCCAGACTTTACACATACAAAAAGAGTAGGGAGAAATTACATACAGATTTGAGAATTATGCAACAAAATCAATTCTGGAGAGTCCTCTGTGTGCCTCTGTGGCCCTGAAGCAATGAAGGAGTGCATTAATTTGTAATCTGGTGTTAAGCAATATTTCTCTAATCTCTCTATAAAAAGAACAACGGAGTAGAACATGGATAACCGATCCAGTTCCATTGCTTCCACATGGGCATAAGTGATTAGGAAAACTGATTTTCTGAAACCTCTCCTGTAACAGAGCAGATGGCAGGACATTAAATCTTGCCAGAGTTAGTGGATGCCGATATTTGGGGATGTTAAGCATTGAGAAATATTTTGCTTCTGCCATTCCGTAACTCAAGTTAACGCCTACAAGGAGATGGGAGCAAGTTCTATCTGCTGGAGATCTTAAAACGTGTAGGTCACTGTGACAGAAGAGTTTTGGCCTGTTTTGCTTCCATTATTTATAGCAACTCGGGCATAAGCCCAGAGAGTTGATCTTATTCCAGAGTAATTCCATCCACTCAGTGATATATGGGTCATTACATATCTTGTGGAGATAGCCTGAAGAACTAGGGCCATACAAGCAAATCCAAAATTTGAGTGCACTCAACCAAGCTCTTGAAGTGATAGACTGTAGACCAGTTTCCAACAAGAAAGCAGGTGTTGCCACACACTTTGGGAGACCGAGGATAGAACATTCAAAAGTTGCTTGTACAGGTTCTATTGAAGGGTTAACAGCTTTGATCCAATTTGTAATTCCATATATCAGTTGCATATGGGGTTTGGCCTTAAAAACTTCAAGTGCAGCGAGTACAAATTGACCCCTCTGGTATAATAGAACCATATTATTGGTTATTACTCTCACCCTCTCTGCAAAGACCAATTAAGTGTTTTATGAAAGTATATACCCAAATATTTTTTAGCCAGAAACTTGTTCAATGTGGTTGTCATTCACAGACCATCCAAAGATCTTCTTGTGTGTTGAAAAGTCCAGCACTTTCAATTTATCGTAATTAATTCTTAATTGGATTGGTTTCACAGTAGCTGGTGAATGCTGCTAATTTCACCCTGGTTTGTGAAATTAGAACAGCATTATCTGCGTAAAGTAAAATGGGAATCTTTGAATTAGCCAGTTTTAGAGGATGAGAATAAATTATATTCAAAGCAGTTGGTAAATCACTTAAAATATTAAATAAAAATGGGGCTAAAACACAACCTTGTCTTATACCCCTAGTTGATACTATTGGTTTGGACCAACTGCCGGTGGGATCCTAATTATATGCCTCATGGTACCATGAGAGAATTACCAATTCCTTTTGTCAAATGTTTGTATTCCCATACAGAGATAAAGTAAAGAGATCTGACACCAGATTAACCATCAGAACTAACTGCGTAAGAGTTGCAGATGCTCACCATCTCCACCCAGCATTAGCAAAAGGTAGGAAATGTACTTAAGAGACTACAAGTACAATGGAGCTTCTCGTAAGAATTTTGTGTAGATTTATACAGTAAGTGATGTATTCATCCAATATGCAGTGTTCTCGAGGTACTCCTGCATTTGGAGATGCCCCTTAATCAAAATCTAATTTCCATCAATGAAATGTATGCTGATTCTACAAAAATAAATACCCCAAATTCTTCTGCGTGGTCTTTGTGCCATTAGTTCCACATATGGATTCTGCAACTATATAGAGCCAACTTGGGACCATTCCAGAGCTTCATCCAAGCTGCTGCTGCTCTAGCCCCTCTGCTCCAGCAGAGATCTTATACTATTTGTACATGCTTTGAGGGACCAAATGGGCACCATCCCATCCAGTTACCTTCTGATCACTACAACGGCTGAGGGAACTTATTTAGGGGGGACTTCTCTTTAGTGAACTATTCAACTGTTCATTTTTTCATTAACTAAGGAGGCTTTCCTATTTCTTATTCTAGCTAAGAGGGTAACAGCTTTATTTTATCAGTGATTCCATCTAGTTGTGTGCCAGTAGCACAATGGGAGATGTTCCAAAAAGTGCCATGGCTTTCAAAGTGGTGTCAAAGAAAGAGTACTTATTTTGGATGGATATGACCAGTATTTGGTCAATTTCTGGTAATATGGGGAACCATATACACAGTGTGCCTTTACCAAGACAAACTAAATCAGCCTGACATAACTGGTATTGCACTTGGAGCCTTGCTCTGAAAAAAGGCAACGTAGCTCTGAATATTCTTAAGGACCTCTGTTTGATCAGAATCTCACCACTGCCTCCCACTAAAATCGCCAACTTAAAGAGGTTCAAAATTACCAGACTTACCCAACCTAGTGCCCTCCAGTGGTCATGCTGGCTGGGGATGATAGGAGTTAGTCCCACGTATCTGGAGGACACCAGGTCAGGATAGGCTGCATATCACCATCCAAATCTGTGAAATTCAGGGTTTGAATTGGTGAGCTGTGCTTCTGCTGATCCTCTCTAGGAGTCACAGAGGAGGAAATGTCATGTTGAGCCACTGCACTGATCCCTTCTGCCAGCGTTCTCTTCTTCTGAACTAGATGACTAGGTTTATTTGGAAGACCTGGTTCTCAGCCAGTAGTCCCAAGTGACCTCCCCCACAATTCTGGACTCACGCCTCAATGATAGGACCATCAGAGTCCACCTTGCCAGAACAGATCCTGGAAAGACTTGAACACCTATTGCAGGAGGTGGGCAACTTCTGGCCCTCCAGATGTTTTGGCCTGCAACTCCCATCATCCCTAGCTGATGATATAGCCAAAGGTGAGGGAACATGGGAGTTGTAGGTCAAATGTTGCCCATTCCCACCTACTGCATCTTCCTAGAACACCCCCTCATGCACCCTCTCCTGTTGCATTTGATGTTCAAGTCTTATAATACTTCTCAGGGAGCAGAATGGGAAAAATATCCAGGCATAGTATCTCTTAAACAGTTTGTTCACCTCATCTAGAAGATAGTCTTCACTTTGACATTTTTATCCCACTATGTTTTTGGGACCATAAATGGCAAGAGCACATAGGTTATTGAGTTAACTCTTGCTGGAGCTGGAGTTAACGCATCCATTTTGCTCCTCACATTTCCTTATGGTTCAAACCCTAAGTATCAATCAGTCATTGGATGCATACCAAGATGGATGACTGGAACAGATACTCTTATGTGGATTCTGTCTTCAGGTCTGCACTGACAAACCCTCGGTGTCATGAAGTTTATCCTTAATACTATGGATTTGATAAACTCTGATAGAAGCATGTGTTATGATTGACCCCTTCCTTCAAGGCCTATCCAGTACTGCATGCTCATCATAAGGAGCTATGGAATGCCCATCATTAATCTTACCCCAAATAAGATTTAACAGGGCTCCAAAAGAGATAGATCAGTGTGATTTTTGGGTCTTGGTAATGGTTAAATTTCTAAAGAAGCATTGGGAAAGCAGTTTTGTGATTACTTTAATAACCCTCTAGATAAAATGGCCAGTGTTGATGATATTTGGCAGTCTGAATTTTTGCAGAAATAAAGTTCTATCTGTGGCATCTTGTAACAAGATAGGAAATAAAAGTCTCTCTTGGACCTAAAAGCAGTAAAGGTCCACCTGATAACAGCAGTTCTACTATCTCCACCTCTTAATGCTGCAATCCGAACATCCACTACAGCAGTCCCAGTGATATTCTTTTGATCCTAATAATTCCAGATCTTGCAGTAACTACAATCTTGGCATGTTTAGCATTAATTGATGCCTCTTCAACACCAAAGCCTATGGGTGGAGCAGAACATTTTTTTATTTTTTTGCATAATCTAGGTAGGTCAGTGTACTCTGCTCTACAATCCTGTTTCTTTCCATGCATAGAGACAAGCTCATGCTGTAACTTGGCTTTGCTTTGCCTTTCAAAGGTGATCTCTGACTTCCATCGGCCAGCTCCCCGCCTCTCCCCGCATTTTGTTTGCCATCTAGTGTGATGAAAAGTTCTGGAAAACATGGAAGCTTGCACACAATTTGATTGTAACATTTTGGTTGACCTCATAAAGATATTGCTGTAATAGGGAAATTGATTCCCCCCCCCTTATAGTCAGCTACTTTTGCCTTTTGTTAGCTTTCCTGATTCCAAGGAAGTTTCGCACACACTCTAAATGTGTGAAGAGCTCTTTTTTGGTAGACGTCATGTTTTAAAGAAGAACAACTTTTTCATTTGCTATATTAATCCTAAGAATGGTTTGTGGTCCCATTGAAGGCTAGTTGCTATGATAAAACATCCGTTATAAACTTGTCAAGTAACTGGTTCCATCTAGAGTTGAGGGGTAAGCTACCCCGAGAATGGCTGTACATGTTAAGGAAAGAAATACCTCTTGAAAAGGCAAACTTCCCTGCCTATGCCTTCCACCTTCATCAAATATGCACTGGACATACTTAGGAGAGTTGGCAAAGCATTTGGCAGAGTGATTCTTCACAGCTTCACACCTCTTCATCGCCTCTTCCAAGTGTCAGCAAGCCAATTACCCTTATGTGAGACTGTACATAGGCAATGAAGAAAATCAGTTTGCTTAGCTGTAACTCATGTTTGTCGACTGCTCATCTGCTCAGTCACGCAGTTACCTCTTGCTTTTGGAAGAAAGATCTGTATTGAAATTGTGAGTGAGAAGGCATTCTCTCCTCTTAAGGCATGTGTGTCAGTAATAAAGACATTTCCTCACAACAAGAGGGGCAAAAGAGTTGGCTCCCCGGCTAGCATGCTAGAATGTTCCTGGAGTTGGCTCTGTAGGGCTGTATAGATGATGACCTAAACTGTAGCCAACACAACTCATTCAAGGGCAAAGATGTATGACAGGGATATTCAGAGTTTGCTAGACTGAACTGAGGTCATGTATTTTGAAAATTGCCTAGTCCTGAATCTAAATAATCATGTATTAAGTCCATGCACACAAGGGAGGCTGGTTTTTTGCCCTTGAACACCAGCTGTCAATGTCAGTTAGACTGTTTTTGAAACAGAGAAAACTTTCAAAAGCATTGTTATATGTTAGGGAAATAAGCTGTTTGAGGAGAAGTTTTTTTAAAAAATCCTGAGCGTGCTGAAGTCCTTTGTGTCTAGTGTAGATCTTGGAATCTTAGCCATGAATTCTGTTATATTGCAACTCTGGTGTTGTGCAGTTTTAACGGTTTTTATGTTTGCTATTAGATAATGCAGTATTAAGTAGAACTGTGTTCAGAGGGTTGGGAACTCTGGTGTCCAGGGACCAGGTAAAAGCTTCAGAAGGATGCTAATATACATATTAGTTGATGGTGTTTAGCAGTAACCATGCTGATGTGAAATCTCTTCTAGATTCAAATTTAGACATTACAGTTGGACATGACACATGTGGAGAAACCTCTTCAGAGAGTTACAGTTCTCCTTCTAGTCCACGTCATGATGGAAGGGAAAGCTTTGAAAGTGAAGAAGAAAAAGACAGAGGTTGGATTTGTGTATTTTAAAATAATACGAACATATAGAATCCCTTTAGTGTGCATCTCCTTTCATTTGGATTGGTGTATCCAGGTAATAGACACCAAGAATAGACTTAGCAACCTAACTGGCAACAAGTTGGTATACTATAAATTCTAAATGGAGGTTCAAAATCTGGATTATGCTACAAAGAGGGAGAGACTTGCTATTAGATCCTCTTCCCCTCTCCTTCCCCACCCCTCTCCTTCCCCACCCATTTCAAACTAAATCATTAATATCTTTGAGAAAACAGCAATACATCTTCAGAAAGATTCAGAACATCTTGCTACAATATAACCTGCAACCAAGCTTGCAAAATTCTAAAATATAATACTGTATAACAATGTTGAGAGTGGTTTCAAATACTTAATTTGAAACCATTATTCGAGAGGTGGCCATTCTATATAGCTACATCTTTTACATCTATCTTTATCAATGTTGTTAAAAGCTCTTGCTTTATATTTATCTTCTAAAGTAAACTTAATTTAAAATCTGAACATAGATGTCCGTGATGGGCTTTTAGCTTTTCTTTCGCAGGGATTCTGAACTGCCTTGCCTGTTCTTGAATTGATGTAACTTGTTAAAAGTTTATATTGGCTAAGTTCGGATGACACGCTAATCAACTGGGGGATGGTAATAGGAACAGAATGGGAAACAACCGTTGATTAACGTGTTATCTCAACTCAGCCATTGACTTGGTTTACATGACACAGCTACAATTGGCTTGCCATGACTTACTGTGTTCTGCAAATCTAGGCAGTAGGGATTGTTCAGGGTTTAGACAACCCTCAAATAACCCATGGTTTGTTTTAGGGAGCTTTGATTATTGGGCGGCAAATAAATAACCCTTTCTACCTTGTGTTATACCATACGAAGCTAGGCACGTGTCATAATGCAACAGCCCCCAAGGTGGGCTGTCGTGACATGCAAACATCAACATTATGTATTAAAATCTTTAAAATATAATTTGGCTTTTCAATACTACTTAAAAAAAATAATTGCTTTATTTTCAATTATTTAAAAACACAATGGATTCATAACTACTTTATAGCTTTTTCATTTAAATGGTAATGGAAGATAAAGCTATTGAAGATGGTTACTTCCTGTAAGCAAATAATGGGAAATTGCAATACTGCCTGCACTAATCAGTGTAAATTAGAACCTTAATCTTTTCCCCCTTCACTACTGTGGAATAATCCTTGTGATATTTAAAGCTGGGGTTTAAGCTTGGGAAAGATGGGTTTTAGGAAGTTGAATTGTTTAATGATGCCCTATTTTCCACAGACACAGACAGCAATTCTGAAGATTCTGGGAACCAAAACGTGTTGAAGTTTGCTGGTTATGGTGCTACAGACCTCAATAAGCCACCTACACCGATTTCAGTGAGATCAGACAATCGAAACATTGTAGAAGATCCTTTGAGTTCACCATTTCAACACATTTCCTTTATGCCTGCCTTGCACTGTGTGGTGCTCAATGGTGCACCGAAGCCTGAAACAGTAGTTCCGCCACCCATATCTGCTGATGGAAAAACATTGGGAATGGTGGTTGCAAATTCAGCTCCTGTTGGAATGGGTTCAGCTGGTGAATCTGAAAAACACATTGAACTTCTGTCGTCCCCTTTGCCAGCCAATTTCGTCCCACCCACAGTCCAATCTGGTAGCCCTGCATTGCATTTATCAATACACAGAATGAAAATATCCTCACCACAGGCATCATCTGAAAGCTGTGCAGTTAGTGGACCCCAACAACAAACAGGAAACTTAAGTATTGGATCACCAAACACTGCCTTTATCCCAGTCCACAACCCAGGTAACTTCCCAGGACCTACGGTTCCCACTACAGAGCCAATCTCAAAACCTGCACCCCATATGATGGGCTTGAATCAAATGGTGCCTCATGTTGAAGGAAACACAGGAGTGATCCCTCAGCCTCCCAATCTAAAAGTAGTTGTTCCTGCAGCTGGTCTCTCCACAGCACTTCCACCAGCTCCTTTTACTGTACCAGTGACTCTTCACGCTACCAGTGTGTTGCCCAATCAAAGTACAACCGTGCTGAACACTGTGGCATCAACACCACCACCTCCATCATCTGGTTTATGTGTTAGTCAAGTCCAGCCTAATGTTCCTCCTGCAATACCTACCCATACACCAGGTCCTGCACCTAGTCCGAGCCCTGCTCTAACACACAGCACTGCGCAGAGTGACAGCACATCCTATATTAGTGCTGTTGGAAATACGAATGCTACTGGCACTCTACTGTCTCCACAGCAGTTGGGGTCTGGGCCTTGTGGGTCTTGTGGTCGCCGATGCAGCTGTGGGACCAATGGAAATCTTCAGATTAACAGTTACTTTTATCACAACCCACTTCCTGGACAAGTCTACAGAGTTCCACCTTTCGTCCATGTGCAATCGTTTTGCAGTAACTACCTCAACCAAGCACATCAAACCAATGGAACACAAATTCCTTTTTACATGCCTCGCGCCCCGTATGCAAATGGGCTGATGCATGACCCAGTAATGGGGAGCCAAACCAACTATGGTATGCAGCAAATGGCAGGATATGGGAGGTTCTATCCTGTGTATCCAGGTCAAAGTGTAGTTGCCAATACTAATGGAGCAGGTCCCAAGAAGAATGGGAATGTGTCCTGTTATAATTGTGGTGTTAGTGGGCACTATGCACAGGACTGTAAGCAGTCATCTATGGAGGCCAGTCAACAAGGTAATCATAACTCCCAACACAGTTGCTTCTAAGTTCACTTAGCTTATATTATTGGCCAGGCTGCCCCCATTCTGCTTTCTGTGAATTGTATGACTGTGTGTGTGTGGGCGTGCAGGATTGACTGTAAAAACATTTAGTAGTTTGTAATAGGTCCAAATAGTTATGTTGTCATAACAGAATGATGTAATGGAAGTCATAGATAAACAAGCAAATTGGACCATATGGCAGCAGTTAGGGGGGAAGCAACCCAAAACTTAGTGCATTTCCCTGGTTTATTAGAATTTGTGCTGCCAAAATGTGACTCTGTATCTCTTTAGTGTTACATTTCAAAGGAGTCCAGAAAAAAACACCTGGCTTTCAAAATTGATACTTCACACATGCTTTATATGTTATGTGCTTAATTAAAAAATAAGCAGGTCACTCATTGTACCTATGCATAGCTAGATCTTGTTTTCTTCCTTCCTCCCTACAAATGTGACTGACCAGAGACATTTTCAAAATATAGTTATGCATAAGTGTGAATAAACCGTTAAAATCAAGGGGTGCCATCAGTTTTATATCTTTATTCTTATTAACGTTTGTAATTGTAAAATGTATCCATTTCCACCCCCTCTGGTTTTTCTGGTGTGTGTTTTAACTGGTGAAACTTGAACAGAAAAGACCAACTTGGTAAGATAATAATTTGAAGCTATGTGCTCTATAGTAGTCTTAATGAAATCAATGGAATTGCTCCAAGAGTGTAAGTTGAATATAGTGGACTTTTACGGACCTAATACTATGAGAAAGAGTCTAGTCTCTTCCCAGGCTCACGTGCTACTGGCTCTTTCAGTGTGGCCATGAGGAGGAGTCCAGTTTGCTGTGTCATCAAAACCCAGAGAGACTGATTAGCCTTTATTCCGTTAGTGGAAACAAGCCAACTTCAAGCTGTACTTTATGAAGCTGGGTTGTTTTCACAAACCATAGTTAAGTTTAACCACAGTTTAGGGTTCTGATGACACCACAAGTAATCTGAAGTAGAAGCTCAGAATTCCTCCTTGTAGCTGTACTGGAGGAGGAGAGGATAAGGGGGAGCGTGTGAGTCCCAGCAGAAGGCCAGACTTACTTTTATAAAACTAAACCATAGTTTAGCATTATTTCTGAATGTAGCCACTGGTCTGGTTTACACAAAATGACAACCCAGGTTTTTTAAAAAATAAAACTGGATTATCATGAACAAGCCAGTGTGCTAACCCCTGTGGCTTGTTCAATCCCACTCGACTCCTCCTGCTAGTAGCAGCAGCTAAACAACCAGGACTGCTGTCTATTGTGGGGTTCAAACCCAGAACTGAGTTGTCTCCCCTGACAAGCCAGATCTGGAGCCCACTTTATTCTCTGGAGGAACCAACTGGGAGTGATCAAGCTGCAGGGAATTTAACTGGCCCACTGTGTGCTTGTTGGTGGTTCAGGAAAAAAACCCGTCATTTTCCTTATTTACAAACTGACTTCTAGGCAGGCTATATAGATATATAAACCTTTGGATAATAGAATAGCATTTTCGGAAGGGTTTTATAGTTGGGCTTTTATAGTTTTTTCTCATAATTTTATTAAGTGTAAGCAGTGACTTAGTAAGTTCTTTTTCCTGTTCTAGGCACTTACAGATTGAGATATGCACCTCCCCCACCCCCTTCTAATGATACGTTGGATTCTGCTGACTGAAACCAAGTAAACATTGCCTACATACCAAAATGAAGGTTGGGAAATTTGGGGAATTCTTTGGATTTGAGAGATTCCTTGTGTGTGTTTTATGTTCTGTTGCATTTTTTTTCATTGCTCATGAACGTCTGTTCTAATACGAAAGAAGAAAGTGGTTTTGCTCCTTTTCTAACTTGCATAAAGCATGTTGTTATCTTGGCCAATCAATCAAAAGAGCATTTGAATGAATAGACTTTTGCACTGAAGACTGGAGACATGCAATGTTTGCTCCATTTTATATATAAAAAAGAAAGATCATTTAACCTCTGACTACACTGGTTGAGCAGCCATATGGTTGAAAGGAGAAGCTGAGTCATGCTCCCAAAAGTCACCTTTCGCTTCCCCCTTTTTCTTACGCTGCTATTCTTCTCTCCCACCTTTGCTGAGTCTACCTATCTCCATGGGACTGGATGGATGTTCACCTGTTTAAATAAATCCTGCCCATAACTCTAGTAAATACCTATGCTTGTGAACAGATGGGGGCATTGCTTGCTTTTCTTAAGAGATTGAAAATTCACAATATATACAGCTCTTATGTGCCTAAATGCAAGAGAGAGAGAGAAAATCGGCAAGGTTTAAAATTGTGTGAACATAGCAGATTTCTGAAATGGAAATATGTTGAACAATTTTACTTTTGTTGTAGTGTTTTTTTTTTAAGCCTGTTGGTTCAAAGTGAGTAACTGGTATGAATGCCTTAGTTTGTGTGTTTGAATTTGTAATGGAAGTTGGCAGCAAGTACCTTTTTATCAAACATATTCTACTTTGTCAGTACAAAAGAAACATGATTAAGATTTTAACATCTTCCCCTTTAGGCTATTACAGTGTTGTGTTTAGAATGTAAATGATTTATTTCAATCTGGACAAAAACCTGTGTGTATTCTAAAAATTGGTCAAGTATTTGTATACTAGAACCAGTCTACCAAATAGCAATGTCACTTTCTTATGACAATTTACCACTGTGTGATCACGATATAATGTGAAAGACTCCAATGAGTGTGAAGATTGATCATGTTAGTGTCATATCACTAAGTTTAACGCTGCTGTATCTTCTAAAAGCCAAGGTGTACTAAATTGCTTCCAGGTAATATTTGATTTCTTAAGTGCACTGAGTTTATGTGGAAGAAAACTTACAACTGCTGAAATCAACACTGAACTACCACCATTTGTGTACCCATAGGTATCACAATTCATAGCAGAAATGTAGGTTTTACTTATTTAACAAAATAGATATGCAGCAGATGGAAACCAGTCAAAACATTTTTGATTAATTCTAATTGCTAAACAAGAAACTTGAAGAAACTTGATTTACATTTCTTCATAGATAGCATTTATATTTATAGCACCAATATATTTTGAAAGTGAGGGTGTAAAGGGGTAGATGAGAGCTTTAATTTAAAAGAAAATTAGCATAGACATTATTTTCGTTTAAAAAAATTATTTGCTCGGTATGTTGGACCATATAAAAATGAAATAACTGTTTCTGGGTTTAGTGAGGGTGTTCAAAGCACCAGTGGACTTGCATTCTCAATTATCTGCCAGTTTACTTTATGGAACTTATTTTATGATTTAAGATACTGTACTGTAAATAGGAGGTATGTTGCCTTCTCTTTATTTGTATGTTTACCATATACTTTGATATTTGAAATGTTATGTACTGGAAAGGTCACTTATATTTCTAGAAAGAATGGATTTTATGCAGCATTTTTTCCTTGGATTAACAGCAATAAAAAAAGAAAAAAAGCATATGTTTGCAAATACTGTACTTAATTATTCATGACAGTGAAATTAAAGTGCGTTACCCATTTCTTGTAGTAAGGGTTGGAGAGTTGTAATCATTTTAGCATGCACCAAAGATCTCAAACTTGGAAGGAAATTATTCAAATTATTTGGGAAGGTAAGAATGACTTCATAACTGAACTTGTTACTAGCTCAGAGTGGGTTGGAAATGCCGGAATAAAATGACTGTCTCATTGTTTAAAGGGATACCAGTAGTGTTGGAATGCAGAAGCCCTGCATTCTGCATTCTGCATAGGTTACAGCTGTTGGTATGGTAGTACCAACCCATGGCTGATCCACCACCACTTCTAGTTACATAATGCATCTTCTTCCACATTGTTAAGATATACTGTGTTGCTATGAACCACACTGGTTACCCATTAATGTGGAATAGATGGACTGTATAATGTCCATATAATAAGATTGTATACTATGGTATACAATATAACTTTAACCATAGGCAGTGGTTAAATATCTTCCTGGGACAAGCAGAGGAACATCTATAAGGCAGTAGCAAACAACCACTGTGAGTAACACATGAAATGAACCTTACTCTAGATTATAAATAGTAAATTGCAGAGCTTATGCGGGAAGACTAGCCATGATTAAAAACACAACAATATGGCTACTCCTGGCAAGTTGTTCCGTACAGTAATGGTGCATATGGATTTAGTGACCTCTATTGCATCACTGTAAACTACCAAAAGGTGCAAGCCAATTGGACCACCTGAATTAACCAAGCCCAAACGATTCAGGGTAGAGCAGCCACTGAACATTTATTTGTCTTACTTTGCAGCATGTATTGGGCTCAAAACAATGAATAGTTGTATATCCGAGGTTTGGCGTAAGGATTTTTTTATTTCATGTTTGCATGCAAAATGTGAAGAATTGTGGTTCTACCCAAAACAGTGGGTAATTAAATTCAGGTAGTTTTGAATTATGGTTTCAAAATGCATCCTGTGAGCGAGGGCTCTGGTGAAGAGGGGTTGGAATTCCCTGGTTCTCATCTCTGTTTGCTTTGCAGCCTCAGGCCCTTCTAGGTAAGAGCGAATACTGGCCCATCAAGCAGCTTTGTGGTATATGGATTCTGGCAGTAATGTGTGTGGAAGGTCTTCTTCCTAGAGTGAAGCCTGCTAGGCAGTGTGTTCTCCTATTTGTCCCTGCGCAGTAGGTTGGCCATGCTTACTCCACATGAGGAAAGAAAGTGCTCCGCTTAGGCTTCTGCTTGGCCAGCCTTGCTCAGCTCATTGTTCAAATGATGCTGCAGAAGCATGGGTTGGAAGAGGGAGCAAGCAGGAGACTCATCTAGGCTTTTCTGGCTCTCCCTGCCCACGCTAAGCCTGACTGAGATGTCTCCTGGCAAGCAGAGGTAGCTGCAGGAATCCACTCTCTGTCTGACCACTCATTCTCTGTGAGGCAATGCAACTTCCCCAAGTTCTGCTCACACTGACATTCTGGGATTGGTGCACCAGAAGCTGAAGCAAGTCAGGTGCTAAACTTGACTTCTGGTTTCACTGAAAATGTTTGAGGCCCACAAAAAGGCAAAATGAACTACTTGCAATATTAAGCCATGGCATTGAGACAATTTAGCATCTGGAGAGGAGTGCAAAGGTTTCTGTGCACAAATAAAAGCCCACATATTGACTACATGGTTTTGCTGCTGTGCTTAGGTATATTTATCCCCCAACTAGGAACTCAAACAAGTGTTAACTGACTTGACTGTTGCAGCTCAATCTGTTTTTGGGTTTTAAAATCTAGAAGACTTGAACTGTTCTGAGTAAATATCCTATACATATTTGCTTGGAAGGGAACCCAACTGATGAGTTGTATTAATTTGAGTGAGCACGCATAAGGCCAGGCTGCGCAATAGGTAATATGCTTGTTTCTGAACGGAGCAAACTAAATGGTAGCAATACTCAATTGGACTTGGTAAACCAGAGGCTAAGAATTTTCTGGTCAGCACAGAGGCAATGGACAGAAGAAAGGATGAAAGTAAAATTCTACATGTAAACCTTGTGCCTGCAACACACATACATTTCCTTTAGAAAGAAAGGAGTTACAATAACCAACATAAATGGCAGGATTTATATCAGATGATGCAGGAGCAGAACATATGCATGAACTCATAATCAATTTCAGTTTGAATTATGAAAAACATTAATTAGATTAAGGTTTGGGGTCATTACACATTCAAAAATTGTGAACCTAATAGATTCAACTTCCAAACCAATTCCGAGTCTTGGCAGTATCCCTTCCTTCTCATTGAGTTCAGCAGTGGCAGAACCCCAAGCAATGCTTTCACTCTTCCAGAAATTGACACACTGTCAGATGCAGGTGGGTAAGTGTCTTTGGCTGGCTGTAACCATCTGGAGAAACTCCACATGTTTTACTAGGTCAATGTGCAGGCCTGTGGGTAATCAAATTACAGCTGGCTCTTTTGGCTGCATCTAATGGACTAAAAGCCAATAGCATCATTTAAAAGTTGTGGCTGTTGCGGTTCAGGAGCAGGTGAAGTTGTATGGAAGAAGGGAGATAGATGCTATTGTGAGAAAATGAGCTGCTTACCTGTGCCATCTCTGGCTACGTCATCAATATGGGCAGTGAGGACTCTTCAACATCTTGCTAATATTACACTACCGACAGGCAGCACAAGGCAAATCCTATTAAATGATTTGTGCTGAAAGTTTGCTGGAATCCACTTTTTAATAAACACTTTGGTTCATGAGTTCAGTGGGGAAAGTTCTAATTTCTATGAGTAATAAGACAATAGCCTGTGGTTCCAAACTGGAGCCTATTCCTATTGTGCCAAGGTATGTTGGATTTAACTGAAGCTGCACAGAGCTGAACCTTGACACACGAAGAACAAAGTTACTGAGATTCTGCAGACGTCAGGAAAGGAGGGTCCTGCTTTCAGACAAAACTTGGAAGCACCACTGGCTCCTCTTCTGACCCCTCCTTAAAATTAAGCTGTCAAGATAATCAAATTGCTTAGCACCATTGTAATTTTCACTAGTACAGTCTGATCTTATTTTCCCAACCATCTTGACATAGGTTGTTCAGAAAAGTGTTTAGACCCATGCTATTTTTCCTGGTATGTTTCCTGTTGGAAGGGGCTGGAGAGATGTCATTTGCCAAAACATCCTTGTGTATTTAATTGGTTGTGATGTTCGCTTATTTATGTAAACTACTTGCATACTGCTTAATATCTTAAGGTTGCTAAGTGGTTAATTGTGATGTTTGCATTTTTCTTGGGACTTGGTACAAGGTAGGCAGCAAGTACACTTGAATGAAACTTGATCTATGGTCTCTAGTATTCACTAAAGAGTGCATGTGTGTGTTTATTTAATACAAATAAGTGTACCTAAACAGATCCTGGAATAGAAATGTCTGCACTTCGTTATTTCCCTTTCCAGGATAACTCTTGAAATAATTTTTAATAAAAAAAAGAGATCAGAGGCCATGTATGGAAAGGGTATTATAGAACAAATGCTGCAGTTCAAGTTTTCACATTGCCCCAGATATAATACTGGCTTGCCTTTATTGAAGCTAATAGGTCCCAAGAGATGTACGCACAGGGGTGAATCATCCCTTGTCAGAAATTGAGAGGTGGAGATGCTGTGGATAGGACAGAGAACTTCAGGAAAGATTTAGGGAAACAAAAGCATCCTGTTGACTGGAAGGATGAGTGGGATGTTTTTAACAGAGGCTTTCAGATGAAGAGATGGCCAGAAGAGGAAAAACAAAGTTACAGCAGCACAAATGTGACTGCCAGAATAGCAGTGGCAGTCTTAGAGTATACCCTTGGAGTATACGCAATGGGCTGAGGAAGCTTAAATTGGTGCTGGGGTGTTGGCAGTGTGGTTCCTAGGTACTACTCTAAAAACACAATTTGCACTTCATTTTTAAATCTTGTATTCTGTGTTGGTGTTCCATCAAATGCTATCTTCTCTTTAACTTTGAATCTTGTATTTTACCTTATGTAGAACGCACACTGTCCCTTTCAAGCCTAGCCGTCACAGAACTGCTAGTTTTCCATAGCAATTGTTCCTTCTCATTTTTATTTCAAAATCAATCCCAGCTTTCCTTTTGAACTCACTAAAGTATCTTACTTCAAGTGCCCTGTGTCGTGTTGCTTGTACTGCTTCTCTTTGATAGCTGTATCTCCCAACAAGTCAAGCATGATCTATTGCTGTTCTAAAGGGCGAGTAATATCCCTTGATATTTGCAAATTTTATTCTATTCAGAAATAGGCTTCTCCTATGCTCCACACAAACCTGGTTTTGTTTGCTTGGATGTTTGCATATTCCCCAGAAATTGTTTCATCTCTGCTGAAACATTATTTTTACAGCTGGCTGTGCCTTTGATATAAAGACACGTTAGGAGTTCTGAGGGACAGAGAGATGGGGGAGATCAACAGCTGTGTGATGATCAGCAAAGGAGTTTCTTTAGAGTTGCAGTGGGGAGTTGGGGGTGGAGGCAGTGGGGAGGAAGAAAAGGTGGGAAATCTTAGCAAAGCAAGAAATGGTGGCAATGTACATTGTATTAAAGCATCCACATAAAAGATGAGGCACAGCTCATTTTGAAAAGGCAGACACATGAACTTTCCCAGGGCTTTCTTGAAAATGTGTTTTAGTGCTGGTGTTGAAGTAGGACCTTGAGATGAACTTGGGAAGGGGTGTAGCTCAGTAGTGGAGCACCTGCCTTGCACGCAGACGGTCCCAACCTCACCTGGTGACAAACTGCAGAGCTGTTTCCCCGTCTTTGTGGAGAGTACAGAACTAGACGGGCCAATGGGGTAACTTGGTATAAGGCAGCTTTCTGTGTTCTAGTAGGTTATACAGCAAAGTGTAATTGGCTGTAATCCAAAAAGGCACCATAGTTCTTTGGAAGCATTGCAGCAAGGGGAAAGACACTGCCTAATCCATCCCCCTGAGCCTATAACTGGATTTGTTTCAGTGTTGTGCTGTGACTAAAATGATCCTTTCCCTTGGAAGGAATGGCTGTACTATCGAAGAAGATGGACTAATGGCATGACTCCATATAAGACAGCTTCTTATGTTTCTGGTCCTATCTGTAAAATGGGGCATAAGACCAAAATGATGCAAACCTGGACTGTGTGTAATGTCTTTGGAGTTACTGCACACCTGTAGCTTGTCAAATTGGAAGCACTCTCTTCCTTTGGCAGCTGTGTGACATGCAGAAATTCAACAGGTGAAGCATTTCACTTCATTGCACTTTAATATTGGACAAAGCTGCTCCTGCTACCTTTCTGCCCGACACTCAACACAGCTGGTTTCGTCTGTGCACTCCTTGCCTGTAGGATACTTATGCTTCCAATAGCCTGGGCCCTTTAAAAAAACAACAACAACACCTGTGGCTCATATGAAGTCACAGCCCAGATCCTTAGTTTATTTTCAATGGCGGGAGCATCCTGGAGAGGAATTCTCATGTCAGCTACTGCCCAATTGAGGGGAGAGTTGACTCCTACTCATTTCCCCTGCAGCGCCTTTTGACCTTGAAATTTTGCTCCAGAGGGCTGGGGACTCTGGAATGAGGCTGCAGAGGGAGAATCAGCAAAAGCTGCCTTCCACCAGCAGGTTCCTCTGCTGTATCTCAGTCTTGTCCATAAACAGAAGGACTTCTGCCATTCACAGATGCTTATCTAGGATCCACGCCCATGTTTCTGATTTCTCAATACATGTTGTAAGACATGAGGCAACAAGCAATTTTCTTCATGCACAATAGTCGCTAACAATTGAGAGGGAAGGTGAGTATTGATTAACAAACGCATGTTTGATGGGCAGGATTGATGGGAGTTGTAGTCTAACATCATCTGAAAGGTTGCAGCTTCCCCACCCGAAGTCTATTGAGTCAAATGAATCTTCTATAAGAATACGGTAGTTTGTAAGGCTTTATTACTTGAAATCTACCAGGCCAATTTTGCTCATTATTTTTTTTTAAAAAAAAGCTAAAGCTTGAGCAGTGTAAATGTGCAGAAAATTTTGAAAGTTCAAAAATGTTCAGAGCTCAAGCTTTAATATCCAAACAGTATGTTTCTGTGTCGTGGCCATGAGCTTGAGGTGGTTGGGGAACTACAGCTCCCACATAGCTCCACACCACGTAGGCCTTGCAGGGAGAAAAACATAAAAATGGAGGGGGGGCCTTGTGCTCTGCGAGTCGAGCCTGCACTTGAAGCGGCCATATTGGCAGCAGGGATGGTGGTGGAAGTGGCAGCAAACGCTCTGAGCCAGCAGCGGCAGAGGAAAAGACACATTTTAAAATGTGGGGGAAGAGGGAAGGAGGTGGGCTTGAAGCCTGAAGAGAAGAAGTGAATGTTGTTCAGCAGCAACGGATGTGAGAAAGCAAGGCCCATAAGTCCTCAGTTGTGTTGAAGGAAAGTAACCTCCATGCAGATGCTGGAGGACTAACGTAGGAGTCAAGGAACAGTATGTTTCGCCCTACTCAGACTACTAGCGCCCATGTTGACATGGAGTTTTACACTAGTGCTTGATAGAATATTTAATCACATGGTGAGTCTGGTTGTACTTACAGTTCCTATTAAAACACCTTCAGCCACTCCTATGTGGCTAAGGCAACCTTTCCCAATGTGGCATCCTTTGGATGTTTTGGACTACAGCTCCCTTCAGTCTCAGCAAGTATGGCCATGGGTTGGGGATTTGGGGAGTCTGAAACATCTCGAGGGCACTACATTAGGGAAGGCTGGGATGAGATATTATAGGAGATGGGAGGGAAATGTATACCAGAGAAGAGGGATGAGCTCCAATGGATTGATTGCTTAAATCTGCGTATATTTGCATATGAATAAAAGCAACAGTTCTAAGAGAGGGAAGCATATTTTCTCTTTAGATTATGTATGCACATGTCACAAAAGGCACCATCTTGGCATAGGCATCCTGTTCTGGATGGGAGAAAAGGGGGGGTGCCACCCTGCTCACACACAGTTGAACAGGCACCTTTCTCCTCTGTTAAAATCAACTAAACGTTGCAGCCCTATCTATTCATTACACTTGCATTCCTCCAACGACCTTGGAGAAGCTCTCGATATGGTTTTTGGATCCTCCCCCACCTGGAAAGTTTATGGAGCTCGAACGTGCTTAGCATCAGCACCAGCAGGACACTGTGTGTGTTAAGATGGTTCTCTGGGCCACAAATCATATGTGTACGGCCCCAGTTAGCTGAGGTATAAGAAAAGCAATTGCACAATATATTCCATCTGTTTATCCAACTCTGCCTTGAATCCAGACATGTTCTTTGCTCATGCAAGCATTCGGGGGAATCTGCTCACAGATTTCTCATATACTGTATTTATCAAAAGCAATATGAAATTGCTCTGTAGATACCTTTCTGTGGCAGAAGGGAATCTGCGCCAATATACAGGTAGGTCTTTATGGCAAATAATTCCTCAGCAGTGCACTGCAGTGGCAATTAAACTGCAGCGCTAGTTTGTCTATTCACCTGAGAGCTATTAAAAGGAAAGGTCTTGCACATTAAACCCAAGGCTAGAGGACATCTTTAGTTCATTCTGCTTTTCTAGAGAACCCAGATGACAGCACTACCGGGCCATTGTATTGCATCTTTTCTTTGTTACCCTACCATCTTTCTTTTCTCAGAATTGATTTGTGGTCAGTTTGTTATAATCAAAACGCAATTGTGATACTACACTGTCCAATGAGGCCTGGCAAAGCATTATTGTGGCCTTTCAGAGCATCTGTCACTTTAATAGACAGCTTCCTTCTTGCCCCTTTCATCCAAAGGGGCTACTGACCCTATATTTTGCAACTGTGTGATATATATTTTTTTAAAAAAATGAGAGCAATTCTTCTTGCTGAAGAAAGTAAACCAGCAATTGCCGCTGTCCCTGGCCCCACAGGGAAGAAGAACTGACTCCCTCAGGGTCAATTCTGAATGTGAATGAAAAAGAAACAATTAATTACAGGTGTTGAAGCTGCTTTTTAAAAAGAAAGGGCAAAGAGGAAGCTACTCATTAAAGAGGCTATCTGGGAGAAACCAGGGCCCAATCTACATGGAAATGTTTTCAGAAGCATTTTCAAGTTATATTCAGATTTTCACTAAATCACTTTGGCCCATCAGGGGTACAGGAAGCAAGAAAAGCAGAGTATATGCTACCTATAAACCCGCTCACACGGGTCAAACGCCACTTCAAACCAGGTAGGGTGGGTGTCCTGAGAGTAGAACTGAACCTCATAAGTATTTCTCGGTGGATAAGAGAGACTTGCTCCCTGTCTCTTTCAATGGTCTTCTGCTCAGGGAAGTTTAATGGAAGAGATGAATTACATTCCCATAGTTTATCCTATACCGCTCCCCTCACATCCACCATGGGAACATGGTGAGCTTACTTCCAAGGATGCACGCTTTATATTAGGTCTGTAAGGCTGCATTCCTTGACCAGGAAGTATGCCCTCATTGAACTCAGTAGCACTTACTTTTGAGCAGACACATCTAATTGTGGATTGCATTATAAGGCTGCACTTTTATCCACGGAACCCCATTTGAACTTGGGGCTTTGCTCTTCCTCTTCTGAAGGAAAGAGTCTCTTTTCCCCATTTTAAATCCCCTCCAACTTCGGTTTGAAGTACTACTCCCCACACTATTAGTCATTGCAACACTGGAGAGTGACTTTCTACGCCAGTACAGCTAAGGGCTCATGTACACCAAGCAGGATATTCTACTCTGAGAGCGGTATATAAAAGGTAGGATCTACACTACTGCTTTATAGTGGTAATGAAGTGCACTGACAACTCTTGGGGCCCATAACACATCTACACCAAGCAGGATATAACACTATGAAAGCGGTATGAAAGCAGTATATGGTATGTGTCAAGGGCCCCAACAGTTGTCAGTGCACTTCAATACCGCTATAAAGCAGTAGTGCGGCTCCTGCCTTTTATATACCACTTTCATAGAGGGATATCTGCTTGGTGTAGATGAGCCCTCAATTGTACTAGTGCAATATGTGCTATTACAGGACTGAGAAGTAGCAACTGTGGCTTGTTAACCACACTGTGGCTACGCAAACCGGGTCTCTTTCTTTTCAAATGGAAAGTTAGATAGCTGATGAATGAACGTGTGCTTCAGTGGAACTAAATTCTGCCATTTGTCCCATGGTCGTAGCCAGACAGCAAAATAAGCGGCTCTTATCTTAAATAGCCGAAGTGTAGAAATCAATAAATGTAATAATCTGATGTAATTATGGCTGCTGTCTGCGGGCCACTTGAAATGGATGCTGCTAAAAGATGATGTATAGATTTCTTTCGTTTACCTCTGAGTGCTCTAAAGCCTAATGAGGCTGCTTCAAATGTAAATTAACCAATTTCTCTTCCTTTTGAGCAGGCATTAGTGTGTGTCTTGGTGTGAAAAATAAAATAATAAAATGATAACAGTGGTCACCATGTGCCCTTCACCCACACTCTGAACTCACCTCTTCAACTTGCCATCACAGTTTCAAATCGTCAAGTATAAAACATGGTTGGGGTTCTGCTGGAGCTGTTGGGTCTGTCTCAGCCAGGCTAAGGGCCCCTAAGACTTGGGGGGTTTTCAGGTAAATTCTCAAGGCCTCTAGGTGGCAAGTTTAAATCTTGGGTTCACTGGCTAATCTCAAACAACTACTTTTGAATCATGGGTCACATTTCGCAGCAGTATTTTAAAAATGACTTTTAAAAATTTAACTCTTCATTCTGAAACAAGAGAGTGCAGCCTGTGGCCTTCCAGATGTTGTTGGACTACAACTGCTGTCATCCTTGCCTTGAAAGCCATTTTCTTGGTAGGAAGTCGGGGTACAAATCAATCAATCCTTCCCCGGTGTGTGGCCGATTGGCCTGGGCGAGGGTTGATGAGTGTTGCAGTCCAACATCAGGAGGAGCACAAGTTGCTCACCCTGTTCTAAAAGAAAGAAATATTGTGTAAGACACAGATGAGGAATCATTGATTCATGGGACTAATTTGGCCCGTAGTGGTTCCCATCTGGTCTGTGGAAGCTCGGGCTCCTTCTGTAGGCCCTTCCCCTTTCCCAATTGGTCTTGTGGCCACCAGGGGCTTGGAGAGGAAACGGAGTTTCCCCATGTGGCCTCTCAATCACAGACCATGGATAACAAGGGGATTCTCTTCTCAGTTGGGGAGGGGATCGATGTGCTTAGTGACGGACCCTCAGCAGGCATTTGGAGGAATTCCTGCAAGTGCCAGCCGAGTGCCCTTCGCTTGCCCTTTGCCTTCCTCACAGGGGGAAGGCGAGGGATGAGAAAATCTGACTTCCTGCCCAAAGCACCAACTGGAAGATCTGTAGCTGGTGCTTTGGCCAGGGATCTGATTAGTTCAGGGGGTGGGGCCAGCCCCTGATGTCACAGGCAGGGCCACACTTCCAAAAAAGATTCTGGAGAGGAAGTGGCACCCAGGGGGGAATAATAATAATAATGATGATGATGATGATGATGATGATGATGATGATGATGATGATGATGATGATGATGTCCTGAGGCTTACAAGCTCATGGACACAACACAAAAGGAAAAAGGGGTGTTTGGGGAGGGGAGAAAGCAAATTCCAGCAGTAGTTCTTAAACTTTAGGACCAGTTGTGATGGAACCAGCCTGATGGAATGGCGGGTGCTAAGTGACAGTTGAGGAAGAACCAAAGGCAGCAGGTGTCTCTAAAAGGTGTCTTTAAACAAGCATTTTGTAGCACCCTCGTAACTGGCCGCTCACGGATGCTTGTGGGTTCTACTGATGATACTGTCAGCCTCCTGTGCATCTCCCGCTCCATTTTCCTGTTTTAGCGCTAAAAATAAAACCTCAGCAAACCCAACTCTTCTGGGATCTATCAAAGTTTGTTGGGTTTTCTTGCCATGTGCAGGCAAAGCTGCGCTAAAAAATGCCCACTAAAAGGCACTGTCCCATTCAACTGCATTGGGGCTGTACTAGCATGGTTGCTACTCCCTTCCTTGTGTAATTACAGCTCATTGCAGAAGTGGAAGAGAAGCAGGAAGCAGAGCCATGGTAAGGGAACTCGATTCCTCCCTCCACCCCCATCTGAAAGAGCTCTCAGTAGAGCTGACAGAAATAGCCCTAGCTTGCCTTACAGGGTCATTGTACGGATTACAACTAGATAATGCTTGTGAGGCATATTGAATACTTGCAAGCGCCTTGCAAATATTAATTATTTTCCTTCCCTTGCCTTCCCCTGGTTCATGTTATGGTGTCACTGTTATCGATTCCTTTACGATCTTCTCGACAACAGCCCTTTTTTAAAAAAAGGAAAATGAGATTCTGGAGAGGCAATTGGGATTCTAGAAGCAGAAGAAGCTCAGTGCTTAAACACTTTTCTGTCTGCCATTTTCCCACTCCAAATGTCCACCCCTTGAAGAGGAAAAGCTGTGGAGAAGGATAGTTTGGAGCAGGGAAATGGCAGCTGGGGAAAAGGGTTAAACACCTCTGCATTGCCACTTCTTCAGTCCCAATTGATTTTTCAGAAGTATATTTTCCTGTGTGTGTGTGTGTGTGTGTGTGTGTGAGAGAGAGAGAGAGAGAGAGAGAGAGAGAGAGGTTTTTTAAAATAAAAAAGCTGTAGCGATAATGTGTTATGTGTATCTGTGTGTAATGTCTACTTTGGCCCTTCAGGTGGCAGTAAAGGCTCCTTCCTACTATTTTTCTGATTGCCCACCTCGAAGCATTTTTACTTGTTAACAAGGGTTGTCTCCGGCTATACTTTTCCGTGTAGTGTCTAATTTAGCCCTGAGTCAACACATTCAACAATATAAGGGGGTAGAGGCTTGGGGTGAAAGAGTAGACTGTAATACTTCAGATCCAGAATCACTTTTTTTTTAATGCTCCCACATAAAACCCCCACATAATGTAATTACCAAACTAGAACACCAGGAAAATGAGTGTTCTCCCAGTAAGGTGTGGAGAATGTGGATAGGGAGACATTTTTCTCCCTCTCTCAAAATACTAGAACCCCGGGTCATCCCATGAAGCTAATTGGTGGGAGATCCAGGACAAATAAAAGGAAGAAGTACTTCTTCACACAGTGCATAGTTAAATCACGGAATTCACTTCCACAAGATGTAGTGATGGCCACCAATTTGGATGGCTTTAAAAGGGGGTTGGATAAATTCCTGGAGGTGAGGGCTATCAATGGCTACTAGCCCTGTTGGCTGTGCTATCTCTAGTATTCGAGGCAGTAAGCCTGTGTGCACCAGTCGCTGGGGAACATGGGTGGGAGGGTGCTGTTGCACCATGTCCTGCTTGTTCCTCCCTGGCCAATGGCTGGTTGGCCACTGTGTGAACAGAGTGCTGGACTAGACGGACCCTTGGTCTGATCCAGCAGGGCTCTTCTTATGTTCTTATTCTACTTACAGGGAGTTCTGTGTTGTTGTTTTTTAAATAGTAAACTGTTCAAGAATAATATTCCTCTATAGCAGGGGTGGGCAACTTGTGGCCCTCCAGGTGTTTTGGCCTACAACTCCCATCTACCCCAGGCCAGCATTGCCCATGGTGAGGGCAGATGGGAGTTGTAGGCCAAAATATATGGAGGGCCACAAGTTGCCCACCCCTGTGGTTACATTTATTTATTTATTTATTTATTTATTTATTTATTGTATTTCTATACTATCCAATACCCGACACTCCCTGGTTAGTTCAACAAAATTAAAACCACAAAGTGCAGCATAAAAACTGTATAAATATAGAAGTTTAAAACTATAGCATAAAAATACAACCAGAATAAAACCTAGCAGCAATGCAGAGATTTAAAATACAGTAACAAATTTAAAACAGCCAAGCTTAAAGGCTATCAGTCTAAAATGTTGAGAAACTAAAAAGGTCTTTACCTCATGCCAGAAAGAGTACATTGTAGGCAAACCTCTGTAGGGAGTTTATTCCACAGCCAGGGTGCTGCAGCAGAAAAGGCCCTCTTCCTGGTAGCCACCCACCTCACGTCCTTTGTTCGGGGCTCCCAGAAAATGACCCCTGAAAATGATTTTAGGGTCTGGGCAGGTACACATGGGAGGAGACAATTCTTCAGATAACCTGGCCCCATGCCATTTAGAGCTTTGAATATTAATACCAGCACTTTGAATTGGGCCCGAACATGGACTAGCAGCCAGCGTGCAAGGACCCTGAAGTGTAAAAGTCCACTCTACCAGATCAGGAGTACCACCACCCCATCCTGCAGCTGAATATATAGATTCAGCCCGAATGATCTCCACTCTGTGTGTTACCTTCTGATGACAAATAATAAGGTGCAAAGTAAAGAAGAATGAGACCCTGCTATTGGGCAGAGTGTAGTGGCTACTTCAGGTAACTGATGTTGGGTGTCACGAAAGGACAGCAAATTCTTAGTTATTTACTTTTATATTTGTTGTATTTTTACTTCCAAGGAAAGGAACATGTGGAATTTTCTCCACAGTGTCAAAATAAGTCGGTCTGCTTTGCATCATATGCACCTTGTTTAGGGGAGGGGCACTTTTTGCTATTCCGCCTCTGCCTCTCAAATGCCTTGGCTCGGTTCTATATGTGAAAATGTAACTGCTATCCAAAATGCTTCTGTGTGGTCAGATTTCCCCACAGCTGTGTGGTCAGAACATCCACCATTAGCCACATCATGAAAGTCCTCCATGCTAAGACATCAGAATTGACAACACCCTGACAGGACCTGCTGATTATGCCTGGCCAGGACTTCCCTTAAAAAATAAATCTCCAAGCACCATTGAACAGCTGGGTTGAGCTTCCGTATTAATTTCCCATAATGCCCAGGAGTGGTCTTACATCAGGGACATTGTGTGAAATTAAAAAGGTAGCTAGATGCAGCTGTCTGGCATTGTTTAGAGTGCTGTGGTGGCAGCCAAGTAAACCTTCCAGGAGTTACCAAAGGAAGAAGGAGCCCAGACGCATTCTGCCGAGGTGGCCCCCCTCAAACCTGGAGCCAGCACTTTTGTGATAATTAATCTGTGGGGCTTATTGAGTAATTCATAACCAAGGGAAAACAGCTGCCCCACAAATCAAAGTGGTTTTGTACTGGAAGAGGAAGAAAAAATTATTTGGACAAATGTTAACAGCTTGTATTAACCATCCAATCAACTAGAATTGTTTTAAACCAAGCTGAAGACTGTTTTGTATGTAATACTGTACAGTGCGACCCGATGGGGGAAGGCCTCTTAAGTGTATAGCGGAGATGAAGAACCTTTCAGCCCATGGGCCGAATTCCATTTTGGTGACTGCATTCCAGGCCTGAGTTTCTGCACCCCTAGTATACACCTAAAACTGTTATGTGTAAAGTAGCCCTAATGGTTCGAGAGGTTTTTGTGTGTAATTTGTGCATTCCTTGCTAGGTATGGATAAATAGGCTGCCTAGATTCTACATCTTACTGCTGCTTATTGCAGACAGCAATCCTAACATATTCCATGAGCATTTTTGTCATTAAGCCACTGACACCACATGCTATGCTACTTCCTGCAATGCACATGCTGCCTAAAGAGCTTCAGAGAAGGGAGCACATGACAAGCTATTATGTGGTGCTCAGATGAGCTGTTATGTGGCTTGGGACTGTGGCACCCATAGGGGGGTCCTGTGCACTGCAGATGGTAGATCAGGTTTTCTAGTGATCTTCAGTAGATGGTCAAAAGGCTCTGACCCCTATTTTTTTTTTAGCAGCAGCAATGCGTGCGCACACACACATATGTATGTACATATTAATTAACTTAGGAATGCTAGGTTGTTTGCTTTATCATCCACAATGCTTTGTGAATTGTCACTGTGTATATTTTACATACATTTAAGATAATAACTGTTCATTTGTATTTTTGCAACTTCTCTCTGACTGGGTTCACACAACACACTAATCTACACTCAGTAGTTGAGTGTGGGTTGTTGTTGAACCATGGGTTGTTTGTTGAACTGTGGGTTGCATGTTGTCTGCATCCAGGACATTTCCCACAGGGTGCTTGTTAACCATACAGTGTGGCTTATTTTCTTCAACAAGCCACCTTGAGATCCCATGATTTGTTGTTCAGAGTGGTTAACAAGCCACACCACGTGGTTAACAACCAATGCTGTGGAAAATGTCCTGGGTTTGGATAACACACTAACCAACAGTTCAGTGAACAAGCCGTGGTTCAACAAAAATCCACACTCAACCGCTGAGTGTGGCTTAGCGTGTTTTGTGAACAGCTCCATGGTTTATTTCCCTCCTCTCACATCTGCTAAGCCACACTCAGTAGTTGAATGTGGGTTTTTGTTGAATGACGGGTTGTTCTCTCTCACACACGCACACACACACCTGTATATGAATGCATGAGGACTAAAAGTGGGGATAGGGTTCAGGGTCACAAATGTCCCACCTGGATGAATGTCCCACTTGAATGTTCATATCTGCTCCACCCTGACATTTCTGCATTTAGCGTGATGCAGGCTTCTATGTGTGTCTGATGAATGTATTCAGAAGCCTCTATGATTGAGAACCATACTTAATGAGGTTTCCTGATCATGCATTTAAGTGCGTTCACCCATACCTGCACAGAAACCCCCTTCAGACCTTCATGCCAAACATATAAAAGTCAGGCATGGAGTGGACCTTTGAAGCCTGTGTGCCCTCTCCCCATTCCCACTTCCATCCCTCATGCATTTAGGCCAGTACCTCAGCAGGGCAATTAATGGTGAGAATTACATTATTAACCATGGCCATTCACAAAACAGTCATTCTGGTTTCTCTTTATATGCCTCGTATGCACATAAAGACAAACCAGAATATGGATTGAGTATAGATGGTGGTTGAATCATGAGTTGTTTTACATGTGAACCCTGCCCTATGCTTTAACTATGGGTTGTTAACCATGGACAACCTAGTAAAAGAACCCCATAGCTTGTTGTTCAGTTGTGAAGTCTGGGTTGTTCATGGTTAATAACCCACAGTTAAACTATAACACAGATTTTGCATGTAACGACAACCCACAATTCAATTGTCGTTACGTGCAAATCAGACCAATGATTTAAAAACCAAACAATTTTTTTTAAAAAAAAAAACTGTTTCAAGTCACAGCCATTTTGCATCTGGCTTCAAATAGTTTCTTTGAAAAACAAAATAGATCCTACAGGTCTCAGGTCTACTCAGCTTTAATGTACTAGATCTAGAAAATCCTACTGGGTCATTGTTGTGAAAGCCTGCTTTTTTCTCCCTGTACAAAATCACCACCTCCCATGTCCTCCCTCTCCCCACATCCCAGTTTCCAGATGCGTATTTTTTCTTCTAAACATGCCAGGGGCAGTTCTTCAGGAGTTTGTTACGTGCATTTATGCCTACTATGTCATTTAAACTGATGTGGCTCTTTGTTTTATTTGTAATCTATGCTCTCTTCTTTTCATTACACCATGGAGAAAAGAACCTTTAGACCTGCCATTCTGTTGGATAAAGACCTTATCTGGTTTAAAAAAAACAATTCAGCTAATTTTAAAAGGGAAAAGAACAAAGTTTAGAGAGAAACAACCCTGCTATAAAGATGCAACAACTTTGATAACATAGCCGATGGAGAAAGGGGGTCATGTTAAATACATGGTTGCCATTTCTGTGGGTCATTTATTAACCTTTGGGTGGGGGACCTGTGTCAAATTAGTGCATCTCACACCCTTCTGAGTTGCTTAGTTTGGTCTCTTTACTTATTTTAGTCCACTAACTGGAGGATTCCATTTGGCGCTATTGGAATGGGGGGGGGGTGCATAGAAAATTCCACAAGCTCATCTTTCTTCCCATCCCTTCCCAAACTGGGGGCAAAGATCTGAACTGCCATAGCTTCCTCCAGCAAATTCCAGGACTGTGTGTCTCAGAAAAGGTAAATTATGGCCCTGTTCAGAAGGCACCTTAAACCACAGCTTTAACCATAGTGGTTAAGCCAGAAAGCAGGGCCCTGTTCAGAAGACACCTTAAACCACAGCTTTAACCATGGTGGTTAAGCCAGAAAGCAGGGCCATGTTCAGAAGACACCTAAAACCATGGCTTTAACCACTTGTTCTCGTGATCCGATTCCTTCTCGCGTCTTTATTAATCTTATTCCTGCTATCCTCCCTTCCTTGCTACATATTATTAATCTTTCTCTGTCCTCTGGTTCATTTCCTTCTGCTTTTAAACATGCTACAGTCTCTCCCATTCTCAAGAAACCTACTCTTGATAGGCTATCTCTGTCTAACTACCGACCTGTCTCTTTGTTGCCGTTTGTTTCAAAGATCCTGGAGTGTGCGGTCTACTCTCGCTTTCTTGACTTTCTTTCTAGTAACTCTGCTTTGGATCCTTTTCAATCTGGATTCCGTCCTTTGCATTCCACTGAAACAGCCCTTACTAAGATCACCAATGATCTCCTTACTGCCAAGTCTAAAGGCCATTATTCCGTTCTTATTCTCCTTGATCTAACTGCAGCCTTTGACACGGTTGATCATGATCTTCTCTTAGATTCCCTTCATGACCTTGGATTTTGTGGCTCTGTCTATAACTGGTTTGCCTCCTATCTAGCGGGTCGCTCTTTCAGCGTGTTGACTAATGGCAGCTCGTCTTCCTCCTTTCCCCTTTCAGTAGGGGTTCCGCAAGGCTCGGTGCTTGGCCCGTTGTTGTTTTCCTTATACATGTTGCCCTTGGGCAAGCTTATTCAATCTCATGGCCTCCAATATCATCTGTACGCCGATGATACACAACTATATCTGTCATCTCCGGAACTTTCTCCTGATGTTCACGATCGTATCTCGGCATGTCTTTCAGATATCTCAGCTTGGCTGCTTCATCGTCGCTTGAAACTTAACATGGCAAAGACTGAATTGCTTGTTTTTCCTCCTAAACCTTCTCCTCATCTCTCATTCTCTCTTACTGTCAATGATGTTACGCTTACTCCGGTCAAGGAAGCTCGTAGCCTTGGCTTTATATTCGACTCCTCGCTCTCCTTTATTCCTCATATTGAGGCAGTAGCTAAATCTTGTCGATTTTTCCTGTATAATATTGCCAGGATTCGATCATTTTTGTCTGTCTCTTTTGCTAAAACGCTTGTTCATGCACTGGTTATTTCACGGTTGGACTACTGCAACCTTCTTCTCTCTGGCCTTCCTTCTTCTCACATCAGTCCGTTGGTTTCTGTTCACCACTCTGCCGCAAAGATCATCTTCTTGGCTCGCCACTCCGACCATGTTACTCCGCTTCTGAAATCTCTTCATTGGCTTCCAATTCACTTCAGAATCCAATATAAACTTCTCCTGTTAACCTTCAAAGCTTTTCACGGTCTAGCTCCTTCCTATCTCTCCTCTCTCATCTCACACTATTGCCCTGCTCGTGCTCTTCGCTCCTCTGATGCCATGTTTCTCGCCTGCCCAAGGGCCTCTACTTCCCTTGCTCGGCTTTGTCCATTCTCTTCTGCTGCCCCTTACGCCTGGAATGCTCTTCCAGAACATTTGAGAACTACAAGTTCAACCGTAGCTTTTAAAGCTCAACTAAAAACTTTTCTTTTTCCTAAAGCTTTTAAAACTTGATGTTGTGCAGACTTCTACTGTTACTTTCTACTGTTAGTTTTACCCTACCCTGTGCCTGCTTACCCTACCCTGTACCTGTTTGCATTCTCTTCCCCTCCTTATTGTTTTACTATGATTTTATTAGATTGTAAGCCTATGCGGCAGGGTCTTGCTATTTACTGTTTTACTCTGTACAGCACCATGTACACTGATGGTGCTATATAAATAAATAAATAAATAATAATAATAATAATAATAATAATAATAATAATAATGGTGCATAAAGCCTTATTCACTGAGGTTAAAACCGTGGTTTAAAGTTTCTTCTGAAACAACCCGGCTTTCTGGCTTAACTACCATGGTTAAAGTCATGGTTTAAGGTGTCTTCTGAATAGGCCCTATGTATGCAGCAGCCACCCTTGTGTTCCCCTGGGGTCTTCTGAAGTAAACATGTAGGCTCTGATCAACTAGTGACTCCGGATGGGGGTCCACACACCCCACCCATATCAGAAAACTGATCTAGCCAGGTCAGCACTGCAGTAAGGAAGGGGAGTTTGCACAGGTGGAAATAAAACGCTGCTTCCTTACATATCTCTAACCCTGAAGTGGGAGCAGTAAAGTCTGCATAGTGGGCAAATGCCAGAGAGCTCTGTAGCCGTGATGTAGTGGTAAATTTTCATATGCAAGTGCTCATCATGACAGTTCCTTTACCCACGCCCCCCCACCCCCCACCCCACTGAGAGTTAAAAAATGCAGGCAGCTACGTTGATCCATAACAAACCAATTCTAGCAATTTTCATCTCGATCAGAAGTGGGTCTTTTGTAAAGCTGTGGGGTCTTATTTGCCCATTCACAACACCAAGTGATTCCAAGCTACTTTGTATTACTTCGGCTATGGGGCGGTATATAACTGAAACAACAACAACAAAAACACTACAGGGATAGCTCAGAACTATACATTGTTGCTGGGAAAATTCATTTCCCGCCCAGCTACTGTGAGGATTGAAGCTAAACTCCGAGAGAACAGGGAATTTTGAGGGTGGTGCCTGGCACTGACACTGTCCTCTTTTTGGCGCCAGGTAAAGACCAGCCTCTGTGTGCCCACCTGTTCAGTCTTCTGTCCAGTTGATGGGCACAGTTCTTATGGTTCATTATCCTTACACTGGAACTGGACAGGACAGTTCTTCAAATAGAGGACTGTCCTCTGTAAAGCATGACACATGGCCCCCCTATGCCCCCCAACAGGGCAGCCACTCCCATTTTGTCCCACCCCCTTTCCCCCGACTGCCAATCACTTGGTGATTTCCTGTCTTTTATGCAGGTTTTTCTCCATTCTAAAAGTTTGAGATGCCTTTCCTAAGACTTAAGGCTAGATCTACACATTGAGTCAAATCATTACAACCCCATCATGGTAACGCTACATCTCTCTTGCACATTTATACCTCGTAGTACACACACTGACATTTGTTGCGGTATTTTGGATAATGTGGAATACAAAACAGGAAATAACATGATGAAAGCGGTATATGGAATGTGCCCCAACTGTTATCAGTGCACTCCAATACTGCTCTAAAGCTGTAGCACAGATCTAGCCCCAGTTACTGGCATAAGAGCTTTAAGCTAAAATATGCAGGTATTTTATGTTTTAATTTTTGTATTTTTGGCCCCACCCACCCCTAGAACGCAGGACCCGAGAGCTCCTCAGATTCAACACCCCTTCTTTAATTTATTTATTTATTTCATTTCTATACCGCCCAATAGCTGAAGCTCTCTGGGCGGTTCACAAAAATTAAAACCATGAAGAGCATAATAAAACAACCAACAATTTAAAAACACAAATACAAAATACAATATAAAAAGCACGACCAGTATAAAACCACACAGCAAAAATTGATATAGGTTAAAATATGAAATTAAAACAGCAGAGTTTAAATTTAAGTTAAATTAGGTGTTAAAATACTGAGAAAATAAAAAGGTCTTCAGCTGGCGACAAAAGGAAAACAATGTAGGCGCCAAGTGAACCTCTATGGGGAGCTCGTTCCACAGCCGGGGTGCCACAGCAGAGAAGGCCCTCCTCCTAGTAGCCACCTGCCTCACTTCCTTCGGCAGGGGCTCACGGAGAAGGACCCTTGTGGATGATCTTAAGGTCCGGGCAGGCACATATTAAGAGCTGCATTGTAGGACAACATTCATCTGATGCAGCTTTTCTAACATTTATTTATTTATTTATTTATTGCATTTATATATTGCTCATAGCCGAAGCTCTCTGGGCAGTTTACAAAAGTTTAAAACAGTAAACATCAAAAACAAATTGGACATGCTGTAGCAGAAAAAGCAATACCTGTTGAATTTCTGCCTGTCATCCAGTTTTTAAAGGCACAGACATAGCCTCTCTTAGGGGGAAAGTAGCAGCCATGCCTCTAATTCTTATTTTAACAGCACACAGAGGTGAAGGTTGAAAGCTGGAAAATGGCACCTTCACAGAAATCTGTATGGCCAATTGCTTCCACCACTTCATGTTAAGGCCAGTAAATGTGCTGGAACAATACAATAATCACATTTCTTAAATGGAGGGTTTGGTACCTGCTATGCCAAGGGCAAATATTTTTCTTTATAAGATCTTTCTTTCTGTCATTCTGTAATTCCATTAGAAGATTAGTGAGTTGGCAGACACTTCTGTTCTAATTGGGAACAGTTTTGCTCTCTTGTAGCCCTGGGAGAGTTTCAATTTCAAGTATTTGAAATTTCTCTCGGAGGGGGCACATTTTTGGGGGGAGTGCTTCACTTTTAAACTAAAACAGCAGCACACAGGAACAGACAGAACAATTGCGACTTGGATCCAGAAGTGTCTAGCAATATATTGCAGGTTGCCACCTTTCTCGACAGGTAAAAGATTTTCCTGCTGTGGAGATGCAGGGATCCAGAAGCCTCATCGATGGAATTCTATCACATTGCTGTTGAATGCATAGAAGCTCAACTGGAAGGAAAGGAAAACGTTCTAGGTATTTATTGTACAGTGTATATATTGTACAGTGAAGATAGTAGTAGTATCCTATGGCTAACATTTGTGCAAGCAACACACCCCTTAATTAGGGTGACCATATGCGCTTTTTATATTGTATTTCATAATTGTGTTTTAACCTGTTGGGTGTTTTACTGTGGTTTTAATTTTTGTGAACCGCCCAGAGAGCTTCGGCTATTGGGCGGTATAAAAATGTAATAAATAAATAAATAAATAAATAAATGAAAAGGAGGACAGGGCTCCTGTATCTTTAACATTTGTATTGAAAAGGGAATTTTAGCAGGTGTCATTTGTATATATGGAGAACAGTTAAAGCTGCAGGTGCCCTGCCCTCTTTTAAATCTGGTCACTCTAGTTTAGCTCCTGCAGCTTTAACTGTTGTGATGAAGAGGGAATTTCACCAGGTTCTCCATATATACAAATAACACTTGCTGAAATTCCCTTTCCTATGCAACTTGTAAAGATACAGGTCCTCCTTTTCATATGGTCAACCTACCTTAATCCACGGGTGGCAGCCCACTCTTGCCCTATGCCTGGCTGATCAGCTATCAGCTGGGTGAGAGGAAACAGATTACTGTTCCGGTGCTGCTATTATAAGTGGGATCTTGCTTGGAATTGATCAGATTTTTCTATAAGAAAAGTGAGGGCTTTAACTTCACCCCACCCCCACCCCAAGAGATCCTGCTGCCAATAGTAGGAAAAAAGTGATCTTATTTATTAATTTATAATTATTGTAGATGTTAAAGATAGAACCTTCACATTCAGAGGCAGTGTATCTGTGATAGGGATCACTGGAAAATCAACAGGGTATTTTTTTTGTCATGCCTTGCTTGTGAGCTTCCTAAGGGGCATCTGGTTAGTGGAGCGAGAATCCGCTGATTCTAAATGGACATTTGATCCAGTAAAGCAGCTGTCATCTTTTTATCCTTATTATAGATTAGTCACAGGATGGAACTGGTGTGTGTTAGAGCTAGTCTGGATGAGAATTTGGGATACCATGAAAAAGTGTAATTCACTGTACTAACTCAAAAATTCCAACTGTGAACTGAAATATTGTTATGATTTGATTTGTAATTTAGAGCAAATAAAAATGGTATGTTGAAATTAAATGCATGCTATCTATTTCACCATATTTATTGCTGGGTGTGTATTGTGAACTCTTTAACTTTTTGGTTCCTACCAGTGAAAAAGAGGGGAAGAAGAGCTTTCCATTCGCTTTCTGGCCTGCATGGGTGGAAGCCAAATTTTCTATCTGCATTCATTGTAATAATCTGGGTGCAGAAAAGTGTTCCTGTTCTGAAAAGCAATATAGAAGAAGAGCAGGCGCAATAATCAAACCTAGGTGTCCAGGACCAATAAGGCTCCTGGAAGCAAGGGCAGGTTTTGAAACTGAAGTAATGTGCAGTTACCCATCAATGCCAGAAATAGGGGTGTCATCTGTGCAAGGGGCCTCTGCAGCTGTGTCTTCAGCATGCAAGAATTAGAGAAGCAGGTAGTGGAGGCTGATGGCTCCAATTTCGGCAGGGCTGTGATTCCATTCTGGGTTTTAGTTGGAACAAGCCAGGCTTCTGAAGAAGATATCCAAGATGCTGAAACGTAGCGCCAAAATGGGTTCAGCACCTTGGATATCTCTTGTAGAGCTCTGCCTGGTTATGACAGAACCCAGAATGGATTCACAGCCCCACCAAAATCGGTGCCACCAGCCTCCACTGAAGTGTTTTTTTTTAAAAAAAAAACCAAGGGAGATTGTTATCACCTGTTAATTGCCGCAGATGAAGCTGCCTTCCGGGCACAGCCAGAGGCAGTTTGCAAAGGTGGCAGTCCGAAAATCAAAAGGAAGCTTCTGCTTCTCTTTTTTTCTTTTCTTGCCAATTAAGCCACATCTTCATATATTGAGCATAGTAGAAAATACTATGGAAATTACAAACAGGAATCAAGTATGTGCTTAAGAGCAAACATCCCTGTTTCGATGGTGCGGATTGCTGTACATCGCTTCTCCTAGACAAGGCACAGAGCAGGTACGAAAGAGTTGACTTCGTTGTCCCGTTTTCTGTGGCTGAGCTTGAATTATTGCAGTGGTGGGGAGGTAGTGGGCCCCCAATAAAATACACAAGTCCCACCCTCTGCCCTCAGGTTTAGCCAAATCATTGCCCCACCTCACATACTTTAGCTTTCTAAAACAGTAGCCAAAGGGGACGTCACAGAAGCCAAGGCCCTGGACCCCCTGCAATTCCAGCACTACTCTTTTGTTTATGTGTACAATGTTACCAGGATATTGGCTATCGCCTTATGGCTTTCCATAAACTGTGAGTCACATGACCAAAACAGTCAACATCGTCTTTTTATTGTCCCATAATCACCCCTCCCTGTAACAGTAGCTGACTTTAGCTAACGATAACGTTAACTAATCTCTGTGATGTGCAAAGTGTCATCCGTTGGGTTCTGAAGATCTAGCTGCCCTTAAAGGCACAGGAGCAGGCCAGGATGGTGGGACGTTGGGTGTGTTTGTGGTCAATTGGCAATCCCGAATTCAGCACATTGATGCTAATGAATTTTGTAACTGATAGATGAATAAAAGAGCCTTTTATTCATCTATCAGTTACAATTACAAGCGAAGTCAGACCAGTATTAAAATAGCTCTTGTTAACACTTGCAATCTAAACTTCAACAGTTTCTCTTCAAAAGTGGCTTGATTTAGTCCTGCTGTTACTAGCTATACTTGTGCCATAATAAATAAAACTTTTATCTCGTGGTTATTTGTGGCCTGAAGCAGGAAGAAAATTACGCGAAGTTCTAACAAGTGTATCTTTACTGGAAACTCCTTGTTTGATTTGTTAAAGAAATTGAAATGGTGTATGGTCTTATTTTAAAAAAAATGTTTTCAATTCCATAATTCGTTAAATTGTTTGGTTCCGTGTTTTCCTTTCACGGTTCATGATGCTGTTTCTGTATGTCAGATATGGTGGGTGGTTTGCTGCTTATATTGGCTGTTGCACCCTTGACAAATAATGCAGGCAGGCGACTAGAGTGTGCAACGAAAGAACTTAACCAAGCTGTGCAACTTATATGGAGCTGCTTAATACCTGCTAGCCCATCTGAGGGTGGCCCATATGCAAAAGAGGGCTCCTGTACCTTTAATAGTTGTGTAGGAGACAGAGTTTCAGCAGGTGCAATTTGTCATGGAGGCTAGGCCTGCTGAAATTTTAGCTATAGCGCTATTAAAGGTGCAAGAGCTTGCATCTGGTCTTTAGCATAGCGTCAACACTGTCTGGCAGTGGCAATCCACATTTTCAGGCGAGAATGTTTCCCGATCCTATCAGGACCTGTCAGGGATTGAGAGTGAAATCTTTTGTATACAAAGCATCTGTTCTAGCCCTGAGATACAACCTTCTCTAGTGATGGTATGAAATTAGGCTATTCTCTTTCCTTTACTTAAGCCCTATTCAGATGTTCTACTTCCTGTGTTGTATGAATGTGTAGAGAGAGGGATGCTCCAGCCCTGCCCCTCCTCCATTGTCACATCTGTTGTCTTGTATGTGTGGAGGGTGACAGTCTGAACAGGAAAACCTCCTGTATCCACAATTTTGAAGCATGGAGGGGAAGAGTGCACAAAGTACAAGTAAAACAAGGAGCCACATCAGTTTAAATGACACAGTAGGCATACATGCACATAACAAACTCCTGAAGAACTCCCCCAGGCATGTTTACAAGAACAAATACGCATCTGGAAACTGGGATGTAGGGAGAGGGAGGACATGGGAGGTGGTGATTTTGTACAGGGGGAAAAAAGGCTTTCACAACAATGACCCAGCAGGATTTTCTAGGTTTAATACATTAAAGCTGGGTAGATCTGAGGCCTGTGAGATCTATTTTGATTTTCATTAAAAAGAAACCGGAGGTCCACTATTTGAAGCTTTGTTTGGTTTGGAGAGTGAGGGAGAAGACTCAATTTGGACTGGAGATGTGGCCCAGGAGAGGGTTTATTTTAGCCCTCCCCCCATGCTGCAGCTCTCTCCCAATCCAAATGCCCTCACTCTCTCCCCATCCTCACCCCCATCCTATTGGCTGTGGAGAGGAAAACATATAGGCCCAATATATGGGTGCTTTAAGCAACAAACAGTCTTCTGGTACCTTAACATAATACGGCACAAACTTTTATGGACTAGAGCCGACTGCACGAAAGTCATGAAGTGTTAAATATTGTCACTTGCCATTTCAGTCTTCCAAGGACATTTTCCTGTTGAACCGAAGGCTGCCATTCTTCAACAGAGGAACTTTAAAAGAAGACTCCAGGTCTGTAAAGGAAGCATCCAAGTAGGATTGCTGAAATTTGGTTTTATTTGTTAAAGCTGGAAATGAGACAATGATTTCCTGTCCCAGTAGAAGTACTGATTAACATCGCAAAGCTAGAATGATGATCACCAATTAATGATGAGGTAAATCGTCACTATACTCACCTTGTGTTCATTTAAGCTTATGTAAAATCGTCACGGTACTTTTTGTTTTTCATAGTCATTTGGCCCCTCTGTGTCAAACTTTTCCCCACTATATACATGTATACACAGAAACTGCCAACAAAGGATAACTGTTGACACATCTGAAAGCTTATGCCATAATAAATAGGTTCTGTGTTCTAGGTGCCTCAAGGCGCTCTCTCTTTTTCTTTCTGTTTTGCTGCAACAAACTAACATGGCTACCCCTCTTGAAGGTTTTGGTATGGGTTCCTATTATTCCCCCACCTGTCCATAGCTAATGGCAGTTCCAATTTGCATCAGGTAATAAGTGCAGGGGGGGAAGAGTAAAATGCACCCTCACCATGCCACAGTCCCAATCTCAGTTCAGGCCTCATAGTGGTGCATTTATTAAACAAACAAACAAAACACATTTTTGAAAATGCATCTACAAAATTTGACATCCCTTCTGGTTTGACCCTCAAAGCAGGAAGCAAAGTGTTCCACAGATGGTTGTAGTTAGGGAAACAGTTCCACAGAACAGCAAGTAAGGCAAAGAAATGTAGAAAAGCCCAATTTTATATTATCACTGTAAGAATTTGCACAGTTTAGTAAAGTTCCTTCGTTGCATATGCCAATCTCCTGCCTGCATTACTTATACAGATGCAATAGCAAACGGTCCATCAACAGGCCCCCTCCGCATGACTGCTTTTAGCCAGAACAAAAAGATCTGCTAGAGACACATTCATGCATCTTCAACATCATATCTAGATTAACCCTGAGACATTATCTCTAGATGGTATTCATCAGTATGGAGAAGTCACTGTACAGGAAGGTAGCTTTAACCATCTTTTTTCAATGATTTACTGTTTTCTTCTCATGCCTCTATTTTTTTTAAGTACCCAATTTCCTCTAGTGAGATAAACAAAATTAAGCTGTAAGTTGTGTGGTGAAAAATGCTTCCTTAAATATAAAGTCCCTTACTTGATAGACATTTTGATGCATTAGGTAACTGCAACTTTGGCCTGATCTACACCAAGCAGGATATTACACTATGAAAGCAGTATGAAAGTGGTATATAAATGGCAGGAGCTACACTACTGCTTGAAGTGCACTGACAACTGTTGGGGCCCATTGACACACACCATATACTGTTTCCATACCGCTATATCCTGCTTGGTGTGGCTCCTGCCTTTTATATACCACTTCCATACCGCTATATCCTGCTTGGTGTGGCTCCTGCCTTTTATATACCACTTCCATACCGCTATATCCTGCTTGGTGTGGCTCCTGCCTTTTATATACCACTTCCATACCGCTATATCCTGCTTGGTGTGGCTCCTGCCTTTTATATACCACTTCCATACCGCTATATCCTGCTTGGTATAGATTAAGCCTATAAATCTCCCTCTGGCTCCTTGAGTCCCAGTTTACCTCACACATTCTGAGTGTTTTTATGCTACTGTGTGAACTCTGCATGGTTCCAGACAGTCAGTTATACTGTCTGACATAAGTAGTTGGGTTTTCTTCTACTTCCTTTCCATTTTCCCAATGCATCCCTCTAGTTTAGGGGTATGTAACATGGTGCCCATTGGAACCTATGTCTCCCCAGACAACTTCCTTGCCATCCATGAAGGGGCTGTCAGCTGCTGCCATCTTCATTTCCCACAAATGTTTCTAGGTTACATGGTGGGATTCAGACATTTTTAGGAAATGAAGACAAGAAAGAGAGAGAGTGGAGAGAGGGAGGGAAGGAATTACTTGGCTGGCAGAGGGAAGGGAGAGAAAAGGAGTTTGCCTTCTGTAAAAAAATAGGAAACCATAAATAAAGTTTTCCAATATTTTTATGCATATACATAAAAAGAAGATTTTAATGCATTCTTCTAAATGGGGTTCACCACTTCTCCACTTACAATCTTATCTCATTCTTTTTAAATTGATAATCATCTCTTTATTGCCTTTCTGTACCAGATCGTCTATAATATAATCTGGTGGTCCTGCCCTCTGCTGGCATGTGGCCCTTTAAGTACTGGTCTGCGGCCAAAAGTAGCTCTATATATCCCAACACAAACTTCACTGGTGGTATCAGTAGAAAATATGAGGGTGATGGATATCTTAAAACATAAAGTGTCTCTACGTTAGGGGAAACTGTGTTGTTTACCGAGGGCTTTTGTGTTTCCTGGTTCTTTGGCACAATTCTTACAGGGTTGTATTATACAGGAGGAGGGGTCAACAAGGGGTTGGAATTGAATACTTCCCCTCCATTCAGTTCTATTGCGTTCTATTGAGACAGCTCCATCTAGTGGCAGAAGTTCCTGCTGTTTCCCAGCTATTACCACTTTAAAAGTGGTTCTTTATCCTGGGATTTCCAGAGGATTCCGTGGCAGATGTCCTAGTTGTGACATCATGAAATCAATCAAAAAACATCTGAGTGGCCTATCATGAACGTGCAATAAATTGCTCTTTTAGAGGAACTCATAGTTTAAAACAGGGGTGGGCAATACATTGCCTGCAGGTCTCCTGCAGACCCCATTGACCTCTGCCACAGCTGCGTCACCAAAATTTGCAAAAGAAGTGACTGTTTAGCACTATGGAGTGGTAAACAGGTCAAAATTAGCCTGTTCTCAAGCTAAATTTGACCTACTTAGTGCTCCAGAAAGATCGAATTTAGCTTGTGTAAAAGCTAAATTTGACTTCTTTACCTCTGTGTAGTGGTTTTCTGCTGAATTTCATGGGGGGGGGGTTAGTCTCTGGCAACCCATGGAATTCTGCAAACTGGCAGCAGGAGTATGTCCCACAGGTGGGTGTGAGGGTGCAGAGGGGGCAAAAATCACCATGCCCCATCTCCTGAAGTTGCCCATCCCTGGTTTTAAGACAAATATACTGTATGCATTGATATGCATAAATTTTAACTTTACAATTCTTACAAAATATATTTGTAAACTTTTAAAAACAGTTGAAAACCTTTTCAGAGGTTGGGGAAGGTGTATTGGTGGTGTCACAGGTGCTGTCCAATAGGCATGAACTACAGATGCTTTTTTCTCAACATACCAGAAACTTGCAGAATAGTTTTCGTTCTCTCTCTCTCTCCCTCTCGCTCTCCCCAGGATGTTACATTGGAAACAGTAAGCAGCTGCAGACCTACCATTCTGAGAGCCTCAGGGTTTGGGGGGCCCAGATCCTCTAAAATGGACAGTACTCATTTGATGGAGTAGGATGTACTGTCTACATTTTTTTTATTTAACCCAAGATAGTGTGATAGACTGTCATTTAATATATCACGGAAATAAAAATAGGGAAAGAAAGCTCCGCTAAATCTGTATCTGTTAGGTTCCCTTTTCCCTCCACCTCCCTCTGCTAAATAATTCAGAACTTACTTCATTTTCCATCATTCATAATTCTTCACTTGGGGGGAAAAGGGCAGGAGCAAGGGGAGGAAGCATTGCAGGTGGCCGGACATTGTCTTCTGTAAGGTCAGCCAAGTGTCCTCTTCACTCCTCTTGTTGCTGAAAGCGATGCAAATGTTAGTCTTATCAGAATTGGGACAATGACAAAAAAGTAATAACCTGCCATTCCGTAAAGATAAAATATTGTCCTGATTGCTTGGATGTGTGAAATTCATGTTTCAGCACAATCAAACATATGCCTCCTTAATGCAGGAGCGTGAGACACATCTGGGAATATGTAGCTATGGTTCCTGGAGTAAACAGCAATTTTTCTTCTCTGAATTATTAACAAAATGTGTTTCTCGACAGCCAAAGAGGGAAACATTCTGTGTGCATGTAAGAAAGAGAGAAATGGCCTTTCCAGATGTGTTTTCTGCACAAACAAAAATTGTGTAGTGCTTCCTCAGTTGTTGCGGACCACTTTCTACAAGCAATTTTGTCAAAAGGGAACAGTATTTTCCCAAGCACGCAGAACACAATTTTTATTGCAGTGAAATTTGATTTTTGCTGTGTCCCATCCCCTGGCCCGATCCTGCTGGCACACACTAATATTTTGATTGTGGTTGTGAGTGCTGCCTGGACTATAGTTGTGTGACTGTAATAGGCACCTACTGGTTAGTGCCCATACCGTCAGTACTGATGAATAACTTAGCTCCTCTCTTCAATAGCATAACTTAATATATACTTTTTAATCTTCAGAGGCACACCTGAAGGAGTGTGAGCTTGCTTACCTATTGAAATGGCCTTCAGAAGTCTCTTGTATGCAGGGCCAGCCCAATACAAGGTGGTGCATCCCTTCCACCCCACCCCCATTGCAACTACAGAAGCTGACCAGACAGGCAGTTGAATCTTATTTCAACATTGGTGATGGGACAGCATCCTCCACTGCTCTAAGAGCAGCAGGCTTGTTGGGGTGGATGAGTGTTTGCAGGGCAGGCTATGCAGCACACAGAGCCCTGTCTTCCCACACCTCACAGCTGCTTTGTGTCACAACTCTGCCTGGTGCCTACTTGTTCCCCATTCAGACAAAGGCTGCAGCGCAGCAGTAGCAGTGGCACTAGCGTGTGTCACAGGAGCAGAGCAACGCATCTTCATACACAACACCTACTGGAGCGTTTGTTTCGGATTGGCTGCCTCTCTACTTACTCAATCAAGTTGGGGGCCTTTCTCAATGCATTGGGAGAAGATGTCTAGGTGAGTCACCCAGCAAGTCAGCCAAGTTAGTAATAAGCAGATATCACCACTGCCAGTTCAGGAGGATGGGAACTCCTCAAAGGAGGCCACAAACAGATGTTTCCGTCCCGATGCCAGGTCTTTTTTGGCTTCTATCTTCAATTTCCCCACTGGAGTTGGTATTTAAGCATTTTTCACTTGGCCACCTAGGGCCACTAAAGACCACCCTCAGGACAATCTAGAAATAAGATGACCTCCCTTTTCTACAACCAGCTTGGCTTGAACCTCAGGTCCTTCGGGACTCTTGGGAGCCATGGAATGTTCATGTATCACAGCTGTAAGAGCTGCAAGTCTTGCATTAAATGGATGAAGAAGCAGGAAATATATCAGGATAGAACACATTTTTTGGAATCCTACTTCCTTCTCTTGGGTACTCCAAGACTTGTATTAACCTGTTCCTGATTTTCAGCTAACCTAATGGAAGTGTTGCTGCAGCCCTTCCCAACTCCCAATGTTCACTGTATAATAATCAACGCTATTTGTAGTCAAGCTAAGAAACTCAAGGGTCAATACTGTAAGTTACTCTATAGGTACAGCTCAACCTTATTTTGGGTTTTTGAACAGTACTCCAATACTGGGTATTAGAATTGCAATCATTATTTCTTAATGATTTTAAACAAAGCATCCTAACAATGACATCTTTTAGGAATTTCAAGGTTTCACAATGAAATGATTGACAATGGCTCAGTTTAGACAACACATTTTTCAATGGTGGTTGTAGAACTCCACGGTGGACCTATTTATTTATTTAGAATATTTATATACCGCTCCCCATTGAAAAATTTTGGAGCGGTGTACAAGATAAAATGAAAATAAAAACAGACTTTTTACATCACCGTTGAGAAATGTGTTGTCTGGAGGGAAAAGTCCATGCAACAGTGGAGGCTTTTGGGAAAAATACTCCATGCAGAATATCCACACTGTGCAGAGGAGAGTTCCTGCACAATGGTTGTGTTGAGTGTTGTGTGGCGGGCTCTTCCATTAAGTTGACTTTTCCCACTGACTACAGAGTCTCCTGGTAAGTGTGGTGAAAGGAGGGAGTGTGGCTTTAGGAGAGCCACCGGGATTGTTTTTTTACAGCAATGGCTGATTGGATGCCATCAGGAGGACTGGGGGAGGAGAGGATATGTCCCGTTGCCTTTTACCCAATTCTATGGGAGCCCACAGTCACACAGCAGTGGAGTTGGAACATGTTGTGTCGGGAGTACCTAATAAAAACTCGACCGTTGAGTGGAGTTTTCACACTGCGTTGACTTACGTGTTGTGTGAACTGAGCCGTTTTAGGTGATACCATAATGAATGTTAAGAAAAATACTTGGTACCAAATAGTATTCAAAATATCAAGGGGTGGAGGGAGAAAGAAATTCTTAAAAGTTAAGTTTTAAAAATTCAAGTGCTTTGCTGTTTGGCATACCTTGATTTGTTTTGATTTCAGTAAGACTCAAGTATTAAATTATACATTTGTCGTCAATATAAAAATACGAAACACCATTACTTGTCATCATTATCTGCTGCTTCAAGGACCCTGTTTTTTCTGGGAAAAATGATGTTCTGGCATTTTTTGCTTTATCAAAGTAATGCCAAAGAATCAACTGCCAAATATTTAAATCAAATCTCATTTGTATGGCAGATCTCAATATTCCATCAAATTGAATATTTCACAGAATATTGATATTTGCCATCCAAATATTGGGAGAAGATCTGGTGGATATTTGACAACAAAAACTCACAGAGGAGAAATTTGGAGGAGAATTGTTGGGAGAAAATTCACTTCAGTTGTAACCAGGATGTCTTTTCAATCACAGTATTGTATATCACTGTGACAGATGGGCAAGGAGTTCAGTGTCTAGGTCACTTCTGAACTGCTACAATTTTTTAAAATCTTTTAGGGGAAGAAAGTCCTAATGGCCACTTCTTGTTTTTAAAAACAACAGCATTTTTGTTTATTCTGGACTATCTTTATTTTATTTATTTAAAATATTTCCAGGCCACCTTTCAGCACTCTCAATAGCCAATTCATCAAATGCATGGTATATTATGGAGAGTTTCAAGTTTATATACAGTACATGTGCTACTGCTGCTGGTGCTGGTATATATGTACATATGTTTGAAAGAAACATAAACAGATTAGAAGGAAATTAAATGCAAAAAGTGCTGACCGTAACAATCGCATTATTAACAGTGGTCATTTACAGTGCAACTGTTGCTGACAACACAAATATCATAGCAATGGGTCACCTAATTTACACATGTGATATGATAAAAATCCTTTATCCTTATTAAAGATAGAATTAAACACTTTAATTTCCTTCTGTCTTCGCTGTTTACAATTCTTCCTCCCGCCCTGCATGTACTGTATATAAATTTGTAATTCTCCATTATACTCCTTGCATCTGATGAAGTGGGCTATTGTACCATGTAAGCTTATGCTAGAATAAAGTTTAACAACTTTTAGGTGCTACAAGACTTCTTCTTCTTCTTCTTCTTCTTCTTCTTCTTCTTCTTCTTCTTCTTCTTCTTCTTCTTCTTCTTCTTCTTCTTCTGCAATAGACAATCATGGTTGTCATTTTTGTTTTAAAAGAGCTTTGAGGTATTATTAACAAAATGAGCACATGTAAATTTTTATGTTTGATTTTTAAAAAATGATTGTGATCTGCTTTGGGGGGCATATTTTCACATGTGATAGAAATATAAATAATAAATGTATGATTTACCTTTTCAGCTCTAGTAGTGTCACCTGTCAAACTAAAGATCTCCATGTGAGATTGACCGTGTTTATTAAGTAATTAATAGCTATTTCACATGGCATATAGATTACACAATACTATATATTCTGTATTGGCATGAAGCATGTACTGTAATTATACCTGGAGTCCTTAACATTTTCAGCATCTAATGAGAGGTACTGTATGATCTATTTCAAACATGAATGAAACAGGCCTGGAGTTATTCTGTAATTAGAAACCACTTTGTCAACATCACTGACAGGGTTGTTATTTCCTAGTTAGATATTTGCAAAGTAAAAAATGAACTGGACACTGGATATTCTGCCTCATAGACTGCATTTAGTTTCACTTCCAAAAGACTGATTTAACAACTCTTTACATTATAGGGTTTCATGCCTACAAACACTATGTTAGCAATCTAGAGGACATTTCCGACCCATTTAAATTGGGATGTTTAAGCTGTTGTTTGTTTCTGGGATGTAAGGCTGGGTGGGTGGAGGCCAGCGGTTTTCTGAAAGAAAATCCTATCCCTTTGGTGGAAGGGATTTTCTCCCCTGCTGAGACTTAAGTAGGTAGGAGTTTGATCCTCAATCAAGGTCCTTCTACTAGCAACTTTTATACTTTATAAGAAGCCACAAAAGATGGTTGTTTCACCAAAACTAGACTATAATAAAGGGTTAGAAAATAAAGAACTGTGAATATTATGAATAATAATAATGTAATCATAATATACAGTGGGTTGGATCCAGGCTAAGGCTGCAATCCTATATATACTTGCCTAGAAGTGAGTCCAATTGAATACAATAGGACTTATTTTTGAATACCCATGCATATGATTGGACTGTAAGTCAGGTGAACTTAGGTCCCATTGATTTCAATGGGAACGAAGAGTAACTAACTAAGGCTACGATCCTATGGTCCCATGGGAGAGTACCTTAGGATCCATAGGATAGTTCAGCTCTCCCTGTCTGAAGGTTGGGGAGATACCATCTACCCTTGGAGGGAGGGAAATTACTCTAACCACTCTACAAAATTAGAACAGGAAGAAAGGAGAGAGAAACATGGCTCCTTTCCCCTTCCTTCCAGCCTGCTGGCATGAGAGTGACAGGGCACTGGATATGGCGGATCGGCTCCTGTTGGATCTCTCCAGTTTGGTAGGTAGAATTGCTCTCTCAGTCTGGGTCCAATCCAGTATGAATTCAAACTTGTCCTCCTCTCCTGGTGCAAACTCTGCAAGAGTAAAGGGAATGAGCAAATTCTGGGATTAGGCAGGGTAAGGAGGGATTGTCAGACTTCTTACCATAAAGAACTTGCGGACCAAGTCTGGCATTTCCTTTCCACAGTTGCTAGCCACCTCTGCACAAGAGAGCCAGTGGTCAACCAAGAAATGAACCATATGGAATTCCATCCATCCCCTTTCTGTTCCCTGCAGTTACTGAATTATGTTGGAAGGAACTGAGACACTCTGAGGGGAAAGGAATTTGGATCTGAACCAAATTCTTTTGTTATTACTCATATCGGTTTAATGATCACTAATATCTGGGAGAAATTAAACCTATGATGAAACTGCAGTTGAGTCACCTCAGAACAATAATTCATTCAGTTCTCAGTTACTCTGTGTGTATGTCTGCTCCTCCCCATCCCCCATCTTATGAAGTCTTCACCCTCTTTTCTGTTCTTATCAAACAAGAGGCCACGTCTGGTTTTAAGCATTTTGACACTGTTGGCATAGGACTTTATTAATTATTCATTTACTGTAGTTTTATCCTGGTTTTCAGACAATTATTCTCTCCCAAAACAGCTCATACCCGCTCATAACTATTAAAAAAGAGGCAGCCTTGCTGTCAAGTGTACAAACCTAAAAAGATAAAATGTGTTCTAGACCAATGCATCTAGAGGGCACCAGGTTGGGGAGGCTGTATTAAAATATTCCCCAGTCTTACAGTTTCTGACATCGCACTTATCCCAAACTGCATTCACATGAATAAACAAAAATGACATTAGGTACTGCTGAATTAATTGTTCAGAAAAGTGAAGGGCTTTCTTTCTATACTGTTCATCTCTGTGCCTTTTCCCACAAGGAGAAGCAATGTGGTGCAGAGTGGTTAGAGTATTACACTGGGACTCGGGAGATCTGGGTTCAAGTCCCCACTCAGCTATGAAACTCACTGAGTTAATCACTGACTCTCAGCCTACCTATTTTACAGGCTTGTTGTGACAATAAAATGGAGAGGAGGAGACTCATATATGCTACCTTGGGCTCCTTGGAGGAAAAAGTGGGATATAAATGTAACTAACAAACATACAAAGGAAGTTATCTAAGACCTGACCCACTTAAAAGTAGCAAACACGTATATGGGCTGTACCAAGTGACTTCAGACTGCAGTTGTGTGGGGTGGGGTGGGGGTCACACCATTGAATGCTCCACTATGCAAGAAAAGAAAGGGGAAAGCATTTTACATGGAAAATCAGATGTCAAGGAAGAGAATTCTGGTCTAGTCTTCTGCCTCACATCTTGTTTTCTATATAGAGTCCAGATCAGCATTCAATCAGCCAGAAGTGGTACAATCCAAGCACAGGTTTATCACGGTGTGTGGTAGGTCAAAGTCACATGAAGATACTGAGTTGTATCCAATGGGGCTTAAATTAGATTAACATCGGATACAGCCCACTGCAGATTTCTGGAACATACTGTACTCCAGGAATGGGGTACAGATGTTGTTGTACTACAACTCCTTTCCCCCTTGCTCATTGCCCATGCTTGCTGGGGCTGATGGGAGTTAAAAACCAACAACAACTGTATGGCCACAGGTCCCCCAGCTCTGCTTTATTGAAGTAGTTCAGGAACTAGCATTAGCTGTTATTTTTATAATGTATTAGTTTTATATGTTTTTAATCAGTTTGTGTATTTTATAGTATTTTTATATTTGATGTTGTTCCCCGCCTTGATCCAGAGGGAGAGGCGGGCAATACATTATCATCATTATTATTATTATTATTATTATTATTATTATTATTATTATTATTATTATTGAGACCATGTACACTTCTCTTTCAAATGAATTCTGTTGTATTCTATTGTCTTCCTTACTCCTGGCCAGCCTACCATTAGGTAGTGTGAGGCAGGCAACTAACCACAAGGGGCAGGTAGTAGGATACCATTAAAGACAAACAAACCTAAGCTCCATTTGTTTGTCTGCATCTGGCCATGTCCTCTGCTATCTCTTAAGTGAGCGCCCAATAAGAGATAAAGAGAAAGCCAGAAAGTATTGGAAAATAAAATAATAGGAAGCTTGCTAGCCTACATTAAACTCTTGGAGGAAAGTACTCACAAAACATAGGGATCATCTGGGTAGATTCAATACACAGCATCTTCCTATGGTCAAAAGGAGCTGAGAAAGGAATCTTAGTCCATTTTATGGTGTTTAGTCAGAGGGCGAGGCATCCTAGACAAACAGCACTGACCAATCAAATGAAGAGGAAGTAGTTAGAGAGTCTCTCTTCTCACCTTTTGGGATCTAGGAGATGAGCTAAAAAGCTGTTAATTAAAACAGATATTGCTCTGATTATCCCTGGCAGACTTAAAACATCAAAAGGCTACCCTTTTGTGATTTGGAAAAATGGGGAGAGACTTGGGGTTGTCTGGGTGGAGTTATAGATGCCAGGAATCTTGCAAACCAGTCCATACTCCAGGAAATAAAGCCAGACTGCTCACTTGAGGGAATGGCATTAAAGGCAAAACTGAAGTACTTTGGCCACATAATGAGAAGACAGGATACCCTGGGGAAGAGGCTGATGCTAGGGAAAGTGGAAGGCGAAAGGAAGAGGGGCCGACCAAGGGCAAGATGGATGGATGATATTCTGGAGGTGACAGGCTTAACCTTGGGGGAGCTAGGGGTGGCAACAGCCGACAGAAAGCTCTGGCGTGGGCTGGTACGAATAAACAGCAACAAAAAAATTTTCAAGAGGCAAGATGCTGGAATGGCAGGCCTGTGTCACAACCATTGAAGCAGTTAGCATACGAATGATACAATAAAACCGAAACAAAGACTCTTGTGGCACTTTAAAGACTAGCAAATTTATTCTGGTATAAACTTTTGTGGACACTCTCCATTTCACCAGATGCATGAAGGTTTAACCACAAATTGGCAGATTTATATATATATGCTGGGCTAGAGGGTGCGGAAAATATGAACTGTGTTGGCAGGTGGAATTCAAATGCAAGTTGTTCACAAAGTGTTGATGGGTGATAACACAGACATCATTGCTAGTGGTGAGCTGATTAACATACTAGTGTGATAAAAACAAAAAGAACCTTTGTGTTTATTCATATCACAAGAAATAGAGTTGAATTTCTTGATGAATTGTACTTCAGCAATTTCACATTGGGATCGGCCTTTGAATTTGTTTTTGTTCAAGAATGGACATTTGAGAGTCATTGATATGGGCCAGTTTTGCACATAAGGCACTTCCTAAACAACCCAGAGTTCCTGGCTCAAACAACCCAGGAATTATTGTTATGTGTGTACTGGGTCTCAGTGTTCTGGAAAGTTGAAATGTCCCCCCACTGATTTCTGAGCATTGGAATTCCTGATGTCAGATTTGTCTCCATTTATGCTTTTGCATATAGCCTGGCCCGTTTGTCCCTTGAAGAATGCAGTAGTGCATTTCTGACAAATTATGGCATATATTACATTGGAAGCTGAGATGAACCCTGGTGTTGTGGGTGGCATTGTTAGGTCCTGGAATAGTGTTGCCAGAGTAGATGTGGGGACAGAGTTGGCATCAGCCACAGGGTCTGGTTCTTGTGTCTATATCTCCATTGCAAGGTGTGTTGTCGCTGGTGAATAACTTTTTTGGATTGGGCAGCTGTCTGTAATTAAGTACAGGCCATCCAGGACAATAGCACCCCCCTCTCATAGGCCTTGGGTGATAGGCTTGTATTCGCTTACAGACAACCACTCAACCTAAAGAGGATACTCACTCACAAAGCTCACCATTGCAATTGAAACAACCACACCATTTCTGAAAGGAGCTAGAAAGCATTTGAAATTATACAGTAAACATGGCTCTGGGATCCTCTGCCAATCGCAGGGTGAGTATTTCCTGCACGTTCTCTGGTGTGCAAAAGCATTTCAAAAAGGCTGCAGGGAAGATGCCATCCGTCTACAATGTAACAGGTTGTCCTCAACCCAAGTCCCAATGTTCATCCACTTATCCACTTATATTTCATTGTCAGCCTGGAGGCTATTGGATTCCTCGCCAGCTCCTTTCTCAGTTGCAAACTCTTCCTGGGTTGCATTCCCAGAGTCACTACTGGGATTTAAGGGTGCAGCTAGACCGGAGTCCAAGTTGATGTCTTGTGTGGGTGGGGAAGGAATGAGAAACTGAAGCAACTAGATTTCCTTGGCAAATGTGCACAGTACATTCTTGGTACAGAAGCCTGTAAGAAACGGGCATACCAGGATATGCAGTATCATCTGGAGTAGTTTCAGGATCATGACCTACCTTGTTGTTTTTAGGAATAACCATGAAGCATTATCAATCTTTGCACCTGAAGAAATGTCTGGTTGTGAACGCATGTAATGTGTGTCACTTGTAAGAAGCAACTGTTTAGTTGTCTGTGGCTCAAACCTTCACCTATTTTCTCTGGCTCCATGTCAACATCCTCATTCTGTTTAACCCACAATGAGCAACAAAGCATTTAAATGATGTAAACAAACCTAGTTCAAGACATGGAAAGAAATCACGAGGAAATAACCATGCTAAGATCCCCCTGCTGTTCGGAAGCATCTCTCTTTCCCTAAAGTAGACTGCATAAATATTGATCTTGCCGTCGTGTGCCCTAGATTCATTTGCTTGGGCATTAATAAATATGTTTGAAAATGAAACCAATCTGGTTTTCCTCCAAGCAAATATATTCAGTTTTGCAAGCACAATGAATCCTTGAATGTCTTGGCACTTGATTATGTAACGCACACAAAAGTATTATTTGTAGCTACCCAATATTTAAAAAGCACTTTCATGACTTCCTATACAAACAATGCTAACCCTAATCACATTGCGTTTCAATTCATTCTTCCCTGACTAGAGTAGGGCGTAAAGTAGGGGAAGGAAATGTCAGGCCTGGGGTCTAGATTCATCCTTCCTGGGATCCCTTCCACGGATCCCACCCCTTTTCTCCCCACCACAGATCATTGGATGGCTTCCCAGTTTTTGCCCAGCTGTTTCCCCATTCTAAAAGGTTGAAATGCCTCTTCAAAGGTTTAGTTTATTTATTTATTTATTTATTACATTTTTATACCGCCCAATAGCCGAAGCTCTCTGGGCGGGTCACAAAAATTAAAACCACAGTAAAACACCCAACAGGTTAAAACACAATTACGAAATACAGTATAAAAAGCGCAACCAGGATAAAACCACACAGCAAAATACAGAGTTAAAACAGTAAAATTTAAATTTAAGTTAAAATTAAGTGTTAAAATACTGAGTGAATAAAAAGGTCTTCAGCTGGCGACGAAAGCAGTACAGTGTAGGCGCCAGGCGGACCTCTCTGGGGAGCTCGTTCCACAACCGGGGTGCCACAGCGGAGAAAGCCCTCCTTCTAGTAGCCACCTGCCTCACTTCCTTTGGCAGGGGCTCACGGAGAAGGGCCCCTGTAGATGATCTTAAGGTCCGGGTAGGTACATATGGGAGGAGGCGTTCCTTCAGATAACCTGGCCCCAAACCGTTTAGGGCTTTAAATGTCAATACCAGCACTTTGAATTGGGCCCGGACCTGGACTGGCAGCCAATGAAGCTGGAAAAGGACTGGCGTAATGTGGTCTCGTCGGCCAGTCCCTGTTAGTAAGTTAGTTACCAGCAGTAAGAACGTTCAGCTAAAATATACTGGTATTTCTTTGTAATTTTGGCCTCAACCTTTTGCCCTGCCCCCTTTGCCTTTGGTCCCGCCCATTACTGGAATTCTGCCCTCTGAAAACTTCTCCAGAATTTGTTCCCCCCTAATATTTATATACCACTCTCCATTCAAAATTTCAGAGAAGTGTACAAGATAAAATAAAAAACAGAATGAAACACTTTAAAATAGATTTTAAAAGAAGCAAAATGTGCAGTGAACCATGGCTGGCTGTTAAGGAAAGGCTTCCTGGAATAATGACATTTTCAGGAGGCGCTGAAAGGAATACAAAGTTGGTGCCTGCCTGTCCTCCAGAGGCAGGGAATTCCATAGCGGGGGGGGGGGCTACCATGCTGAAGGCTCTTCCCCTGGTGGACTCCAATTGGAAGATGGGTCTATGGCCTTAGCTGGACATAAGGATTATCCCAGGCAAATGGAGGGGTCATCCCTGCCTGCTCCCAGTATTCCCTGTGTGTAATTTAGATGTACAGGGATGACCCTGGGACAATCCTGGGATATAGGCCTGGTCTAGCCATGGCCTATGTGGAACCACCAGGAGCATGCCCTCGAATGACATCAGTGACTGGGCAGGTTGATAGGGGAGAAGGCGCTCTCTCAGGTATCCTGGTCCCAAGTTCTTTAGGGCTTGAATTTGGCTGTGGTCGGGGTTGAAACAGCTCCCCAACCACTGGGGCAAAGTTAAATCTTTTTCTTGATTATCTGCCATGTTCGTTCATTGAGGCAGGGTCATCCCTATCATTAGGCAGATTGATTAGATTGTGAACCGCCCAGAGAGCTTCAGCTATTGGGCGGTATAAAAATGTAATAAATAAATTAGATTGTCTCAGGTGACAGATACAGATGTGTGTGTTAAGGGGTGGCATTGAGGGCAGAGCTGCACTCCTTAATCTAATCTGCTGCCTTCAAGTGTGGTGGTGGACAGTGTCCTGCCACCAGGGTTGGCGAGTAAAATTCAACTACCAGTCTAGTTGGCGCCTGTATTTGGAATTGTCTTGGGCTGGCCCTGTAGAAGGATGAGCACCTGGTGGTCCACGGATCAAATCCAGCCCCAAAGGAATTTTATCTGGACCCCTAGTGACCCTACCAAATTTTAAGCAAGGCGTGGAGAAGACTTGCTTAGAATTTTATTCTTATGAAAAAGGAGGAAGGAATGATTAAAGTGTCAACTACATCTGTCTTAGAATCTAAAATGTTACATCTCTCTCTGGATTTTGAATTGTTATGCACCCACACCCCACTTCCGAGTGGTGAGGAGTTTCAGGTGTCCCAGCATTTACTCAGGGTTCAGTAATTTTAGATTAGAACAAGGTCCCTGGAGACTTATTTACACATATATACAGGTTGAACATAAGGTGAGGATCTACAGCATTAACACTCCAATAGATGCCTGTTCTCCATCAGATGTCCATAGGATTTCCTGCAGAAAACAAAGACATCTTTCTGCCTCCTTTTCAGTTAAGCTCCAGCACACACCATTACACATTCACACAAATGCACAGCTTGATTCTATTGTTCTCACCCCAGACTTAATCTGCACATTCCTTAGGGAGGGTGAAAAGAAATGGAAGCCCTGTTCTAGAATAGTCTGTCTCTGGTCATCTCTGACTGAGGACAGCCACCCCTCTCGTAATCTCCATAACAGTAGGGGATCTGCCAGGGAAAACATGTTCAACCCGTTTGATCCATTCTTACACTATTTTCACAACCAGACTCAGAGAGTTGAGGGGGAACCTTGAGAGATCATTTAGACTAACCCCAAATCCATCATGCTCTGTAAAGCTTTGACCCTGCCATAGCACATGTGCTCTGTAACTACAGAGCTCTTACTGTTAGATTAAGGGTGTAGAACCTCTTTCAACCCAAGAGCTGCATTCCATTTTGGAAAAGATTCCGGCAGCTCCATTCCAGTGGTGGGGGCAGGACCAAAATGCTACATAGTTTAGCTGGTTACTCCCAGTAACTCAGCCTTAGGAGAGGCATTTCAACCTTTTAGATTAGGAAACAAGCTAGGAAGCTAGGAAACAAGCAAACAATTGGTGGTTGATGGAAAGGGGGATGGACCAGGAGAAAGGGCGTGGCCTTCTGGGGAACTGTGGAGGATGGAATTGGGCCTCCCAGAAGGGCTGAAATACTTTACCTCTGTTTTAGATGGTGCCAACTTTTATTATATTGCTTGTCACTCATGAAGAGATCTGTTTGTTTGGCAAAATATTTTTCTAACCACACTCTGGAGAAGAGAGTGATTCCCAGGAAACCAGAGTCTGTTTATTCTAGATTGTTCAGGAGTCTTTGGCCAAATTTGCTGATGACACCACAATTTTTAGGGTGGTTAAAACAGAAAGAGCTTGTGAAGAGCTCCAAAATGGCGTGAAGAGTACGTCTTCACGCAGGGGATAGGTAAACTATGAAGTTTGCTAGCACAAGATGTGGATGGCCACCACTTTGGTTGGCTTTAAAAGGAGGTTAAACGCATTCATAGAGGATAAGGCTATCAATGGTGACAAGTCATGATGGCTATAGGTTACCTTTAATAGCAGAGGCAGTATGCCAAAGAACACCAATTGCTAGGGAACATTAATGGGATGGTGATATTTCACTCATGTCCTACTTATGGGCCTCTCACAGGCAACTGGTTGGCCATTGTATGAACAGAATGCTGGACTAGATAGGACTTTGGTCTGACCCAGCCTGGCTCCTCTTATATATTTAGCTTATTAAGTATTTAGCATCTTCTGTACCCACTTCTTTAAGTCTTTTAGTGTCTCTCTTGAGAACGCCGACTGGTTTTTCAGGGAACTGACCCAACAATACTTGTAGATTTATTATTACAAAAGTGATGGTGTTCTGCAACAAAAATGTACAGCAAGGGGTGCTGAATAACTAATGCATTTTCCTAATGTATTTGGGCAAAGGTCATTTGGCTGAAACAATACTTCAAAATTAGCTCACAACCCTGCTGCAATATAACAAAATAACAGCTTATTTGCCACTCTAAAACAAACCTTATAAATATATGGGAAGAGTGCAGGAACACCTTTTCTTTTCTTTTTGGTGCGGCTGCACCAGATCCATATACGTACCTCTGGATAAATTACCCCCATGTAATGATTTATCTCTCATCTGAATTGCCTCTTGTCTGAGAGTGATAAATTTTTTGCCAGACTTGGAAACAACATGAGGAGGTCTGGGGCAGGCCTACTATTGATTGCACACAAATATGCCATCTGAATATGACTAATGAAACCAGGCGATGCCGTGTCCTGCTATTTTTGCATGCCCAGCCTTTTCTTAAGGGTCTCCCATCCCTTTCCTTGATTAAGAAGCTGGAAAGGAAGCCACACAATATTCAAACCCTGAAAGAGAAGGGGAGGAGCAGCTGTTCCTGCTGTATTTTGCCTGCTGCCAGAGTGCACAACTTAAGCAGCTCCAAGGACCATTCTTCCATTTGCACCTACACAGGAGAACCACACCACTATAGCCCTATGCGGGCTTCTGAGAGGATCATCAGACTGAGGAGGGTCATTGCCTACTGCTTCTGTCCCACAATAGGGACAGGCAGCTTTATCTTTCTTCACACGGGGAAGAAAGAGGAAGCAAGCAACGACCACGTGGCCCATCCAGTGTATGTTTTTATCACACGGCTTCTCCTGCCCCCGGCAGGAAATGGTGGCAAGTTTTGTTATCGCCCCCAAAAAATCAGATTTGATGAGGCTCATTTTGTGATGGAAAAAAGAGCAGGAGTAGGAGACACGGCAGCGTCAAAATGCCCCGCGAACAACCATGAGTGGCCAGTCATGAGTGTGCGATAAAACGCTCGTCTGAAAAAAGCACTAAGTCTTACACTTGTACACTGTTTCCATGCCCCTCCTCATGTTCAGTGCAAACACCTGTTGCAGGGAGCCTTTTGTACCTGTGGAGGCTCACCCTGGGATACAGAAAAAGGAGGGTAACACAGCAGGGGGCAGAGGGGGCATGCTCATTCTCACTCCCCCTCCTTCCATACTAGAGTACATAAAACGTAGAAGGCGTGAATAGGGCTTACGTTAACCACAGGACAGCATTTTTGCCACACTGCAACTGGGTGTTTTATTTATTAATTATATTTCTAGTCTGCCCAATAATAAAGTTCTTTTAAACCTATTTTCTATACCACATGGTGCACACAATCATGTTCCCCTCTACACTACCACAGATCTATCTCCTGTTACCCATGGATCTCTCTGCATCCCATCTGCTTTCCCCTCTTTTTCTCTCTGCATCCATAACCTCTCTTTGCACCATCACAGGTCTCTCTCTCTCCATAGCCTAATTCGTTACCTTACCCTTTTTATCTCAGACATATTCACCCTGCCTGTATGCACTCCTCCTTGTTTCCACTCATTCACTCCATCTTTTTGTCCCCACCCCAGAGGTTCCATTGCATCCATTCCTGTGGTTCCAGCTTTCTTCCTTTAGTGTGTGTGTGTGTGTGTGTGTGTTTGTGTGTGTTTGTGTTTGTGTCTGTCTTTTGTTGTTCTGTTTCTGTGCTCCTTTCTACCTCTATTTCTCTTCACAGACATTTGTGGTAATAACACACAAGGCTTTCACTCTCCCAGCAATTCACACCCCTATAGAGAGCTTCTTTAAATGAGCACGCGTCATTCTGCCTCCTGTGCACCTCCCCCTTCATTTCCTGGTTTTAGCCTTAGAAAATAAACCTTAGAAAACCCAACTCTTGTGAGATATATCAACTTTTGTCAGGTGTGCAGACAAAATTGTGCTATGAAATGCCCACTAGAGGGCGTTGTCCCATTCAACTGCATTGAGCTGTACAAGCAATATGGTCGCTGCTCTCTTCTTCCTATATTTACAGCTTGTTGCAAATACGGAACAGAGGCAGGAAACAGCCATGGTAAGGGAACACAATCCCCTCCCCCCCATCTGAAGGAGCTCAGAGTCTCATATGAACCTAAGCCATGTAGAGTGACTGATTGCAACAGGCTATAGCAAATCAATGGAGTGCCTCTGACTCCGGAGATAGAAGGAGTAACATTCTTTTATCGTCCACCTCACATTTCTGAGTAGGGTGGCCACTTATGCATTGCCAAAAAATAAGAAATGCATAACAAAAAGGAGGACAAAAGAGGACACAGATTTGCATAAAAATTGCCTACATTAAATTATATGCATAGATACAAATTTAGGAATAAATAATCTAATTTAAATAGAAACCAAATACAGTGGGGAAGAGTGTGACCAGCTTACCTGTGTGCCTGAGGTCCAGGTGCTAGCTGTTAAAGTCAGCTTGAACGCCCCTGCTCTCCTTTCTTAGGATTCTTTATTATCGTTAAACCAGGCTTGGACTGGACAACCCTTCAAAGAGAGGGTACCTTCAAACAGAGGACTTCCCTCTGCAAAGTATGTTACATAGCCATTCTTCCTATGGGATTTGCAAATCAGGCCCAGAGAGCTTCGGCTATTGGGTGGTATAAAAATGTAATAAATAAATAATAAATAAAATAAATAAATATGCCAAAACAGAGGTGGGAACAGGCTATAAGGAACAGGTTTTTGGAATCTTCTCCCTCCGCCAGGGTTTCAAAGAGTCAGGGAGGGGTCTGCATATCTATCAGGCTCTGCAGATAGGGATGTTATGGGAGGATCTCAAATTCATCTCTGGGAGGAGTTATATCTGTGCCCACATCTTCGTGGTGTGTGTGTGCATGTGTGTGGTTCCTCCTCCACGTTTTACCATCTGTAAATGACAACTGGGGAGTGGGAGGGATCCCCCATTAAATTTATTTAATTTATTCCCCACCTTTCAGGATGCAAGTCCTTCCCATTTCCGCTGGGTAGGCATGTTAGTCAAGTGCAGCAGAAATAACAAAGTGTCGTGTGGCACCTTAAAGACCAACTAATGTATTCTGGCAAACAACATCAAAATGCATTGATAAAATTACACCGAAGAATAACTCCACATATAAAAAGTCATCAAGATTGTTGCTGTTTGAAGGCCCCGTGTGTAGCGGAGGGGGGCAGATCAGCTGGCAAAGGAATGGGTGCCTGGAGTTCTCCTTGCCTGCCTCTCTTGCTCTCCTGGAATCCTTTGCACAGGACAGTTCTGTGGGCTACCCCATTAGCAATGAATTACTCCCATTTTAGTCACACTGATAGGGAGTGTGAGGAGCTGCTTAACTGGGGTAAGGGGCAATTTAGCACAGAGATACTTTTTGAGATTACTTTCCCTTTAAGAGCCCAGCCATGTTCAAAATCACAGTGGCTAAACGGACATTAAAATGATCACTTCCAGCACAATCCTATACCTTTTAAAAACTTTATTTAATTTTATTTGCATCAACGTCACCGCCTATCACCATCATCATCATCATCAAAAAAGCATATGCATTCACAATACCTGTTCACAACACAATCTTTAAACCTGCCTGCACAGAATCATGAGTTCGTTGGGATTTACTCCCAGATAAATGGGTATACGATTGCCGCAAACATGAAGTATGAAGATAAGGAATCTTCCCCCAGAGATCGCAGGTATTTTATCACTATTTGCCTTAAGCAGGTTTGGGGGTGGAGGAGCTGCTCCCTCAGTGTGAGTAAGTTAGGTTGGGGAAGTAACTTGGCCGGGATGAAACACCCTTTCAGTGATCCCTTTCAAGATCCCTATCATGCTCACAGTTATACATAAACAATGTTTGTTTGTTTGTTTACTTCAGGGTCACTGATGGAAATTATAGTGATCTTGCAAAATCCACCCACTCAGCCAAACATTTTACTGCATTAACCAAAGGTCACCACAATTCCTTCTGGAGATAGAAGTTTACTTACAGAAAGAAAATAAAATTTTAAAGGATTAGAATTATGACCCCACCCTTCCCAATAGCACTTGTAACCTTGAGTAATTCTTGGCAAAAAGGAGGGGTGAATATGCCTTCATTATTGAAATATGAGGATTGTCACTGATGAAAGTTAGAGACTAGATTTTAAAAAAAACAGGAATAGAATGTCAGGAGCAGAATAGTCAATATCCATATTACAATGTCACTTTACGGTATCTTAAGAAAGATTATAAGGTCAAGACATTGAGGAACTCATGTGCTAAAGCAATTTATGAGGGATGGGCTAAACATACAGATAGGATCACACCGGCTTTATCATTGTTTATATCTTCTATATACAATAAACAAATTAATCAGAGAGAGAGATTTAAGGAGATATTGCTGCTTGGTAAGATAGAAAGGCATGTTCTATCAAAGAAGGTGTGGATGTCATCACTTTTGCACATGTGCAGCAATGGATAGTCCCAGGCCAAATAAGACTGTTCAACATTTCAGATAAGTTATGTGATCCAAGCACTTCTAAGGAAAGACAATCCACTTAGTGAGATACCACAATTTGAAATGCTTTTTACAGTCCCATCTGGTAAAGGCTTCATAGCAAAAGTTTATGCAGTCATAAAGGATATAAAAATCAGGATATCGGGTGGGGGGGAAATGGGAGAAAGATATTAGGCAAGGTTTTGTCAGCAGAGGTTTGGCTCTGGATATGAGATAACACCAGCAGAAATTTTAATAGCAATGAATTTAAAGCAAAGTATGTTTAAAATCAGGCTCTCGATAAAACAGAGTATTTTACCAATTATTGTTTGAATGATAACTATGTGTCACTCATAATCTATAGACTTAATTCTGTTTTAAATGGTCCACCACAAATGGCCATGTCCAACAGTACTATTCACAAGATAATTTCAGAATTTATATAAAAAATAATTCATAGTGTAGTGCAGGCAGTGTGGCCAAGTAAAGGGGCAGAAGTTTAAAGTTGTATGGTGAATGTCTTCTTCTTTCAATCCTGTCAGTGTATCTCTATGTCTGTATGTTTAACCTCATTCGGAGATAATGTCAAGACTAAATTTGAGGCCCTGTGAATTGGACACCCATGCCAAATGGCCCTCCTTCCCCCTCCTTCTGGTGATAGGCCCTGTTTAAAATATTATATCAACGGTACTTGACATTGTAAAAGATAAAAAAGATCAGAACATCATAGTTGCTGGAGGTGTGGATAATTAAGAGCAGATTATTTACACATCTGTTGGCTTTGTGAAAAAAATAGTCATATTGGGGTAGTATTTTACGATGACCTGGTCCTCACATAAGGACGAACAACCCAGAGTTCACAACCCAACAACAAAATGTGGGTTCTCTTCCTGTGTTCTTTGTGGTAAACAACCCATAATTAAACCGTAGTGCCGGGTTTGCATGTAATGTCAACCTATAATTCAACAACAGTTCATACTCAACCCATTTTTGGGGTTATTGTTACATGTGAACCAGGTTTATATGTTGAGAAAATCATTGGCTATAGAATATTGGCCGATCCATAGTGACTTTTGCTAAATTACCTTAAAGATTATGTATAGGATTGTGATAAAGAAATGCTTATTAATTTATTTATACCTGGTTTATACCCCCCCAAGAAAAGCCTTCAAAAATGAATGTGAATAAATACATCTCATTGAGAGAACCTATTACTTCACTTCAATTGGTTTTTAATGTTCCCTTCCTTTCTGAATCATGTGGCATTTTCTACTTTCCTCACCTTCTTACAAATATAGGATAGCCACAGATTTATTTGGGTGGGAGGGAAGATTTTGAAATGTTAGTCTTCTCTTCCGTCCCCTGTATGCAAAATGCTGTTGAGTTAAAAACTGGAGCCCTGTTGTCCAACTTGTTTTAATCACAGAGCCGTGGGTGGATGTGATGCAGTTCCAACTCTCATTAGGTTACAAATGAAAATGAAGCAAGCAAAGTGATCTCCCGAGAAGCCTTGTCCCGTTGATTAAATAACCTAATAATTCAATACTACTCTCATTAAGGATGGCCATTTTTCTTTACTATGTTATTGTTTAGCAGGACAGTGATACAGCTAGGTAATTTTAGACCCTGGAATTAACAGTCTTATGCCCCCACCCCCTTTTAGATGGCCACATATATTAATACAGTTGTGAAGCATAGAATTAATATTTATCTTTCCTGTCCTCACACACCATTCCATGCTTTACAACTGCTTCTACATTCAAAGCCTGATATGCTAGAATGTTCGCCAACCCTGATTTAAAAATAAATAAATAAAAATTGATCTGAACTTGTGCAGTTTTGCATTTTAAACTAATTTAAATCATAGCACCATCACAACTACTGGAATAAAATGGAGTTTGCTTCTGATGCTCTCATCACCTGCCACTCTCTGGGTGGTCATTCCCCACCCCACCCCCTTCAGGGGGTGGAATTTGGCCCCAAGGTCCAACCCTAGATGCACCACTGTATCAGGGGTATTTGTAAGTAATTATCAAGATTTCCGTGCCTGAGGAACCCAGAAGCCTCTGATTTCTTTATATTCTGGAGCACTAGAACCCTGTGCTTAAGAAATACACACATAGAAATACAACGCAACCAAAAGTAAAATAAATAAATGTTTTCTATTTGTTCCATGTGTGCAAATTGGGACCAGTAACAACATTTTGCAGTGCTGGAATGCTTCTGTTCAGGATTCCATACGAAGTTTTAAAAGAAGATGACATTATCCTACAAAAAATGAAGCAAACCAAACAAAATTACACAAGTAACAAAAATGGAATTGGGATAGTTTCACAAAGTATATCGCTATCTAATGATTAAGCTTCATCCCTAGAGGATCAAGACAAACACTGGCCCTGTTCAGACAACATGCTAAACCATGATGGTTACATGTTTTAAGCTAAACTTGATGGCTTAGCGTGTCATCTGAACCATGACTTAGTGGCTGTGTTCTGACAACAGGATAGTCAACTGTGGGGTAATAATCAACTCAACAGTTGTTTATCTAGAGTGTACTCCCCATACAACATGATAATAATCAATCATAATGTGGATTAGGATCAGTGTTGAGTTGACTATTAGTCCACGCTGAGTTGACTCACTCATCCCTTGCCTGTTCTCCCCTCCTCAGTCCTCCTGCTAGTATCCCATCAGCCATTGTTGCCAAAAATCTATCCTGGTGGCTGGACTACAGTGGCAGCCACTGCTTTGACCCCTCTTGCCTTACAACTCTGTGGCTGAGGAAATAACCAATGCTGCCCTCTACATGACATGATAACCAATGGTGTTTCAAATAGCCAACTCTGTACAGCATTAGTTATTTGTGTTGGTTATTTCGGTAAAATAACCAACTATTGGTTAAAAATCTTCTGCCATGCAACATAACCCACAGTGGGTTAAATAAGCAACCTTTCAAACCTAGTTATTGTGTTGTGTGAACCGTTCCTAACCATGGTGGCTATATAACCATAGTTTAAACACACTCACTAACCACTTGCTGCAAAAGGGTTAGTGGCCTAACCATGGCTTAGTGTGTTATGTGAACAGGCCCACAGAGTAACAAAAGGAGTCTGCTGTGAGTATAGAACAAGACAAGCAACTTTGCTTCTGGGAATTGTAGGACCTTTTTCTGTTGAACCGTGCATAGGATTGCACCTTCAGTTGATTATTTTCCTCTAAAGATTTTTTGTACTTCTGCAAACATTGACTCTGTTCAGATGACAAGCTAAGCCACAGTGGTTAAGCATTTTGAGTTAAATAGGGCTTAGCGTGTTGCGTGAATCATTTCTAACCACAGTAGCTACATAACCACAATTATTTTCATTTATAACATTTTTATACTGCCCAATAGCCGAAGCTCTCAATTATTTCAATGGGATTTACTCCCACATATAGGATAGTTGCCTAAAACATTTTATCCCACCAAATCTTTGTTTTGAGTTGAGTGGCTGTACAGTTTTCTTCTGCTGTTTTAATAAGTTTTAAGAGTTCAGAGGAGGGCAACCAGGATGATCAGGGGTCTGGAAACAAAGCCCTATGAAGAGAGACTGAAAGAACTGGGCATGTTTAGCCTGGAGAAGAGAAGATGGAGGGGAGACATGATAGCACTCTTCAAATACTTAAAAGGTTGTCACACAGAGGAGGGCCAGGATCTCTTCTCGATCCTCCCAGAGTGCAGGACATGGAGTAACGGGCTCAAGTTAAAGGAAACCAGATTCCAGCTGGACATCAGGAAAAACTTCCTGACTATTAGAGCAGTACGACAATGGAATCAGTTACCTAGGGAGGTTGTGGGCTCTCCCACACTAGAGGCATTCAAGAGGCAGCTGGACAGGCATCTGTCAGGGATGCTTTAGGGTGGATTCCTGTATTGAGCAGGGGGTTGGACTCGATGGCCTTGTAGGCCCCTTCCAACTCTGCTATTCTATGATTCTATGATATATGAGTATGTGAGCTGCCCTCCATGCTTTTTAGGAAAAATGTGAATATAAATTACACTCATGCAAATTTGTCCATGTTATGCCAATAGATACTTTTCATTTGGACTTTATGTCACATCTGTGCCTGTGTGGTTCTATTGCATAATGAAAAATTCTTTGACTAAATGGACATTGAAAGACATACAATGATATGGCCCAGAATTACCCAGTACAGATGCTACTAGTAACATAGCGCAGATGCTGATATGATTATTTCAGTAGCAATCATCTCTCCAGTCCATAATTGCATTCTCACAGGTCAACCATGCATCCCAAGTGTCAGTGTCCAACACAAACCACGTAAGTTAAGTTCTGCATAGTTATGCAGGCCAATTGTACAGCAGGCCTGAGGACTTGTGCCAAGGAATACACAGCCGCCGTGCTTTATATTTAGCTGCATCCTGATGATCTAGGCCTTGGTACACCTAAACAATCTTTTATTTTTAGCTGCATCTCAAATGCATTTTTAAAATTACATCATGGGATATAATCCAAGCTGATGCATTTGCTTACAGAATTTGCTTACTCTGGATAGTTGTCGAGCTCCGTTGCATTAAGGAATGAGTATGTCTTGCTAAAAATATATGATGTGATGAGAATCAAATGATGAGAGCTTGGATAGTAATATGATGTAACAACTATATAGCCAGACTGCAATTGAATGCAAAGCTATGGAGATACTGACTTACGATCAAGTCAGTGCTCACATTATAAAGCCACACATGGAGCAAGTATATACATTGAAATGTGGATTGGGTTATCCATCTGACTTTGCTGGAGGTAACCGCAGCAATTAATATAACATTTTATATGTATATGTTTATGAGATCACACTAAATAGCAATCCCATTGCCATTAACGCACAGGAACGAAATGAGGTTACAGTTGCATTGCGCTGGCCCTCAGAATGGCAGCCCATGTTACATTATCTCCACCCCCTTCCCATAACTTTAAGGCAAACTTTCCAATGATATTGTATCATCATCACGCCATGAATATCACTAGTTGTCACTCAGTGGTGCAGGGCCAACATCCCAGGTGTGCTATAACAACACAGAGAGGGGTAGGAGAACTTGACATGAGGTTGTGGTATTTGGTGGCAACCCCAAGTTGCTGTAACATCTAATTGATCCTAATATCTTTTGATTTGTTTGCTTCCTGGTATAGTATTGTGAATCTTTCACAAACACTCCCTAGAAAGCAACCCTATGCCCCCTTGATGGTGTCTGAGGAACCATAGGATGCGGCAGATCTCCTCCCCCAAGGCCAGAGATGGAGATCTGATCTCAGAGGAGGGGATCTAATTGTGAATCTCCTCTCACAACACCCCAAGCCCCTCCTAAGCTCCATGGTAGGTTCCTCTCCTGATGCTGCCCTTGTAATGCCAAACTAAGGAAGGGAGGAAATGGGTGTGTTGTGGGGAAGGCCAGTATGTGGGGAAAAGAGAGGTCCTTTACCTGCTGGGTCCATATTTGTCTCAGCTCCCACTCCCACCCTGACCAAGGTGAATATATTAGACAGGCTCAGAGGCCCACCTATGTGTTTTCTGAGGATGAAGAGGCCATAAAAGCCTCTGTTTCTCTTCTGCCTTGCTGAGCTCTTGCTGGAAGGATTTAGGATGGACAGAGGGCCTTCGAGAACAGAGCCCTTGGTCCTGTGGGTGTCTGTCCCATGGATTGCCCCCTTGCAGTCTTTATTTTCTATAATTTGTTAGGTTCAACTCTGTGTGTGTGTGTGTGTGCTGTGACTGAATGAGTTTTACTCAGAAAATGGCTAGAGAAGTGCCTGCATGAACAACCATAACGAAAGTTTTGTGGCATCTTAAGGACTAAAAGATTTATGGAGGGATAAAACTTCATGGGCCAGAGCCCACTTCACTGGAAGGATGAAGTGATCATTTAAGTGGCCAGATAGATAGATAGATCCTGAATACAGAGAGAAGGGGGCAGGGAAGTCATTTTACAAAGTGAGGTCAAAAAGTCAAGCAATGTGAAAGATAGCAGTAGGTGTGTTACAGTATTGTGCAGAGCACAAAATGAATACAGAATCCAATCAAACAGCAATGAAGCTTTCTTCCATTTCATTTTTAAGATGGATTGGCGAACATCCATGCAGGCACTTTCCAGAGAGGTAGCCATGTAGGTTTTTTGCAACAAAACTGACACCTCAAAAGACGAATACATTTACTGTAGCGTACGCTTTGGTGGTCCAGAGTTTGCTTTGTCGGATGGAAGTAGGTACCAATATGTGTGTCTAGTGTTAGTTTTAGAAATAGTTTTTATTTCTTTTTAATAATATTGTAAATAATTTTGGATACACATTGTACAGAAATATTTTAAATAAATAAGTACATAGTATACAGAGAAAGAAGAAGTGTATTTTTTTAAAAAACATTTTTACCAAAGTGAGCCCAAAAGGCCAAGCAATATCAGAGATAGCAGTATGTGTGGCTCAGTACTATGCAGAACACAAGTGAATATAGAATCCAATCTAATGAGTGCAAGACCCAATCAGTGTGTCTGTGACCACAGCCAAGTGGTGGTGATTAATAGTCGAAAGATCAATAGTGTCACTAAGAACATACGAAGAGCCATGCTGGATCAGACCAAGGGTCCATCTAGTCTAGCACTCTGTTCACTCTGTTGGTCCAGCCATCGGCCAGGGACCAACAAGGCAGGACATGGTACAACAGCACCCTCCCACCCAGCAACTGGAGCACTCAGGCTCACTGCCTTGAATACTGGCAATAGCACAAATAAACACCCAAAGAGGAACAGTTACATTCTATAGTGAGTTAGCCATCTCCAGTCCATGGTAGGGTTCATTAGCAACTAAAGAATGAAAAATGCAATGCCTAAAGTGGGGCCACATCTAGAATACAGGATGTCAAGAGCTGGGAAAGATACAGAAATGGGCAACCAAAACTGTCAGGTGCTTGGAACACCCCGTTAAAATCAGTGATGTAGTGGAGACAGGGCTCAAAGGGATGTGGCACTGCCACTTTTTAAAATTTTGTATACTTTTTAATGTTTACCATTTTTATTTATTTATTTATTTATTTATTTATTACATTTCTATACCGCCCAATAGCCGAAGCTCTCTGGGCGGTTCACAAATTTTTAACTGTTGTAAACCGTCCAGAGAGCTTCGGCTGTGGGGCGGTATATAAATGTAATAAATAAATTAGCAGGGATGTTAAGTTCCTTTGTCCCCCCCCCCCCCCAATTTCCTATATTGTTCATGTTGCAATGCAAAGTGTTTTGGAGTGGCTTGGTAGGAATGGGCCATTGAGATCCATTCACTTTACAAAAGACCTGCTCACAATGGAGCTGAACATTGCTAGAAGTGGTATGTTGACAAGGATCGACAAAGCTGCCTGCAGTTTTGGCTTCTCCTTGTGGGCGTGGGCTATGGGGACTCTCATAATGAGTGCCTGCACTTCAGAATTTACCACTACACCACTGGATACAATATGGCTACACCCAGTTAGATCATCTGATTGGGCTGTGTGTGTCTCCTCCGGCTAAAGTTATACATCCAGCTTTCACATGGATATAAGCTCTTTACTGGACTGGCTTTAATATGTGTTAGCTTGTTGGAATGGAAGCACCATAACAGGAAGATGACCAGCTTGCCTTGTCCAATGTATTACTGTGTTGCCCATAAAAGGTACTATACCTGTGCTGTTGCGGCAATAAAAAATATGAGGGCTGGAATACTAGTAAGAGAGAAGAATATCTTATGAATGCTGGCCTGGCCATACCTATTGTTAAGTAGAGGACTAGCTAATGGCCCCAAATGGCCAGTGGGTATTTTCTCAATAGCTAGGAAACAGCTAGTTCTGAATGGAGGAAGCCAATCAGAAAAAAAACCCCAAAGAACCCATAAAGTAAGTGAGATCTGGGTATGCTAAAAACACACAATTGAACCAGGTATAGAAGGAGAGAGTCTGCAATTGAGGAAGGGAAGAGCAGAGAAAATTAGTGAAAGGCAATAAGTCTCTCAAGGTACTGGGTACCTCTTCTCCAGGATTTAAAGTGAGATAGTGGATTTGCCATTATTAGATTGTAAGCCTATGCGGCAGAGTCTTGCTATTTACTGTTTTACTCTGTACAGCACCATGTACATTGATGGTGCTATATAAATAATAATAATAATAATAATAATAATAATAATAATAATAATAATAATAATAGAAGTGGTATACTGTCCGCTTTTTTCACAAGACTTACACCTTCACCAGTGCTCTGCCTGAATAGTAAAGTCAAATATTGCAGAAATGCCAAAAGTTTCCAGTAATCTCTTTCCAAAGGAAATCAAACCTGAGTTAGTGCTAGAATTTCTCACCATGAAGCAGGGAGTATTTGAGTATGCATTTTTTGGGGGTACTTACTAAGTACAGTAGGCATTTTTAAAATACTTTATCCTTAGGACATGTAAGGAAAAATGACTAGGGCTGATTCTGATGAAAGATGTTTTCATACACTGGCTACTTGCCTTTAAATCCATTATTCACTGCATCTAAATAAATGTGTGCACCACCAAAATCTCAACTTCAATGTCTTTTTGAGTGATAACTTATAAAATAATCAACAGTTACCAGTCGTTCTTTGAAGGAAAGATTGTCATTAATATATTATCTTGGACCCTATATTGCAGTGACATGACTGAGCAAAAATATAAACAAGTGTGTTCTTAACTTTCACTCCCACTGATTAAAACAGACTCCCAGTGATTAATCAGCTATACATAATTAGTGCCATTCTATGCACATATATACTAGAATGGACAGTTCAATGGGACTTACTCCCAGGTAGATGCATATAGTGTGGCAGCCTTATGGTGCAATCCTAGATATACTTTCTTGTGAATAAGTCCCATTGAACTTCTGAGTAGACATGTAAAGGATTACGCTGTCAGATGAATCATAGAGCTGGAAGGGGGGCATTTAGGCCTCAATGCAGGAATCCTGTTTAATGCATCTCTGACAGATAGCTAGCTGTCCACTCTCTGCTTGAATACTTCCAGAAAAACTACTTATTGATGATTGCAACCCTAATAACTAGTATAAATGCAGAGGGCAGAAGAAATCTTGTGTTCCCCTATCCCTACTTGGCGGTATACCTGCGATTCCCATGATTTCAGTGGCACTACAGCTCACACAGTTTAAGTGTCCTCAGAATTGCAGCCAATCTTTGCATTAAGTTATAGCCAGCCATGTTTTGCTGACTGAAAACATATTTAGAATGCTTGTTGGAGAGCAGTTCTTTTTCTGTCTCCTGTAATGATGATGTCTCTTGCTTGTTGCCAATATCTCTCACTTTAGGACAGAACGTAGCATTTTCGAACAAACATTTGGCAAAATGTTTTACTGCAGCCTTTACAAAATGATAGTCCGTAGGAGGAAACGCACACAGCTACAGGCAGAAGCTGCAGTTATTAATCAATCAGTGAACGGTGAACTCTGCAGACTTCCTCTAGAGGAAGATCTGAAAAGGACTTATGATTCCCCTGCATGTATTCCAAGAGGCATTTTTTTTTGCTAATTAATTGGTGGTGTCTTGGTCAAGTGGGAAAGGCAATAAAGGTTGGGGTTGCACTGATATATATATATTCTTTACTCAGAATGAATTTTATATGTTTGCTCATATTTTCATATATCGATATTTTTGCATTACCTGGCATCATAGACATCAGGGGTGGGGAAACTCATTCAGCCGGAGGGCTGAATTCAGTTTTGTAGATGCTCTTGGGAGCTGCATTCCGGTGGAAGGTGGGGCTGAAGATGAAGGCAGTGGGTCCAAAAATACACACATACACTGAATAATACCAGTTTATTTTAGCTTAAAGCACTTAGTGCCAGTAACTAAGCCCTTTAGAATAGGAGAAAAATGCACAAACTCCAGGAAACCCCAAACATTTGGTGGTTGGGGAAAGGGGTTGGGCCAGGGGAAGGAGGTACAGTCATCTCTGGGGCCCAGGAGGACAAGATTTGGACCCTGCCCGTTGAGGTTGCTCACCCCTGCTATACATCACAATATTGTTCAATAGAAGCAGTTCCTACCTTTCATTGCTGTCCATTACTATGACTCTTTTCCCCAAAGTTCTCAGTGGAACTTTGAGATTGTCCACACGTGCATCTTTACGATGATGCAGTGGTTCTTAAAGTTGGGGGGCAAGCTGTGCTTTGGAGGGTGAGAGAATACCTGGAAAAATGTGTGTATAATTCCAGGGAAGCATAGGACCCTGAGGCAGATGGTGTCTTCCTTCCCTACTAGCTAAGAACTGGGTAGATTGAATGCCTTCTGGCAGTAGGCAGGGTGAAACAATCCAGTTCAGGTGCACTGGGCGGGGGGGGGGGGATATAAATAATCGAAGGCAGGGATTGATTTCTGAATGGTGCAGCAAGACTTCTGAAAGCAGAACCACACATTTTAGCAATTGCTTGTTCCAACGTATGTGTTTGCTGAGCAGGACTGGCCCTACCATTAGGCAGAGTGAGTTGACTGCCTCAGGTGGCAGATGCTGGGGGAGGGGGCAGCGGTGACAGCTTACAGGCTGTTCTTCATGAACCCTCTGGGTGTTACCCATTGTTGGAGGATAGAACTGTTTACATTCCCACACAACCTGTCCTGGCCCCCCACCTGCTGCCTCAGATTTGGTGAAGGGCACTATCCCATTGCCATTTGAAGTAAGATTAATCTACCAATCCAGTCAGCTACTGTATGTGGACTGAGGAGGTGAGGCCATCTTGTCCTTTGCCCCAAGCAATGAAATATCTTGGGCTGACCCTCTAACTGAGATTTTGGGCCAGTTCACGCAATCAAATAAGCTAAGGTGGTTTGTTTTAATCCCTGGTGTGTACCAGCTGCCATTTCCCTACTTACACCCCCAGGTGCAGCGTTGTGTCATCAAAACCCAGGCAGCATGGATCATTTGAGGGGAAAACAATCCTCAAATAACCCGACAACACCCCTGCCACCCACCTATAGATTCTCTACTGCACGTGCTCCCTACACCTGCAGCCACATTGACATGGTTCTCATGATCCATGGGTTATTTGAGGGTTGTTGACCCAGATGGTGGTATGACATGACAAGCTTCAAATGGCACAACAAGCTGCATCCAGGCGGGTAATTAAGGAAATAGCACCCAGCATGTGCCAGTAGATGCTGGGGATCACAATAATCTACTGTGGTTTATTTAAGCCATGGTGGATAGTTTTGATCATGCGAACCAGGTCAGTGTGACTGCAGGTGTAGGGAGCACATGCAGTAGAGAATCTGTGGGTGGGTGGCATGGGTGTTGTGGCTTGAATAAGCAGTTTGGCACCCATGGGTACTGCAGCTTGTTGTGGCATAAATAAACCATGGTGAGCTGAGATGGTTGTGTGAACCAAGTTTTCAGGGGGCTGGAGGGGCTGCCATGGGAAGGAGAGGTGGGGATGGTCCACTTCCACCAGTGCAGTTGATCCAGCATAAGTCTGCTTCCAATCCAACATGAGTTCTGAAGCCTCTTTTACCAAGACAAATGTGTCTGAGGCCTGGGTGTTTCTGAACCCTTATACACACCAACTCATTTAATAACTTATTATTACAACTACAGCCTATATTCTCTGGGACAGAAACAGACATTGTCCCTGTGGCAGGTTTCCCCTGCCTTGAACCCCACCTCTGTTCCCTTCCCATTTTGCAAGCCTTGTGCTGACCCATTGCCTCTGAAAGAAAGGGTAGACGAACATCTGCATTACAGCACAATCTTATGCATGTCTACTCTAAACTAAGTGCCACTCAAAAGTAAATGCTAGATATTGTAGGAATAAAGATTGATGAGACACCAAGAGTGGCATTACTATCTCTATATGGAGATGTAAAGTGTACCAAAGAAACTAAAGAATTGATAACCAATTTGCTGACTGCTGCAAGATTAATTGTATCAAGGAACTGGAAGATTCAAAGAGACTATTCTATTGAAGAATGGTATAAAGAAGTGTGGGATATTGCTATTAATGATAAATTGACATGTAATATTAAAGTAAGAAGAGGTATAGCAAAAACGAATGAATTTGAGGGGATTTGGAGACAGTTCCTGGTATATGTGTTATCTAAATGAAGTGGGAAACTGCCTCCAGAAGAGGTCTTAAGGTTTTGAAATCAGGAATGATCTCGAAGGGAAGGGGGAGCACTTTGTTTTCTTTTTGATTATGTTTATGGATAAAATTATATGCTAACAGTTAAATAATCAAGTAATTGGTTATGTATTATGACATGTTTATGTGTGAGATGTTATGTTGATGTATTTTATTTAGTGTTTAATAAAATTATATTAAAAAAATAGTAAATGCTAGATAATGGATATAAGATTTCAGCCTAAGAGTTTCAGTGCTCTGTTTCAACTTTCAGAGGCAATAAACCTATGTACACCAGTTGCTGTGGAACATGGGTGGGAGGGTGCTGTTGCACTCATGTCCTGCTTGTGGCTGTCCTATTAGCAGCTGGTTGTCCACTTTTGAACAGAATTTCACATCGTTGTTGTGGGAATGAAGTAAGTATATATGTATAGGACCGGCCCAAGACATTTTGTTGCCTGAGACGGAATATTGCAAAGTGATGCTCCCCACACCCTCGTAGTACCAAGACTGGCCAAGTTACAGCTGAAATTAAAAAAAAAAATCCCCCAAGAACCTTTCCCTGGGAGTTAAAATGGATGAATAATAAATTAAACAAACATAATAATCTGGTGCCCTTTCATCACCCTCCAAATGAGCTACATAAGGGAGCCGCTCACTCTGCCTAATGGTACAGCCTGTCCTGATTATTGTAAACCAGTGTTTTCCATATTTCTGATGGGGTTGAGACACACTTTTGCACATTTTACTCTTATTGCTGAAAAGGGTTTACTTTGACAGTATATAAGGCAGGAATGGGGGAACCATTTTCCTGTCGAAGTCATATCTGAGTGGCGTCAGATTTGGTGCTGGGCATTCCCAGGATGGTTATCCTGGGGGAGTTCAGCAACCATGTAGAGTGGCCATAGCTCACTGGTAGAGCACATGCTTTACATGCAGAGGGTCCCAGGTTCAACCCCCAGCATCTGCAGATAGGGCTGGAAAAAATCCTGCCTGAACCCCTGGAGAACTGCTGCCAGTCAGAGTCGACAATACTGGGCTAGATGGACCAAGGGTCTGTTTCACTATAAGGCAGCTTCCTATGTTCCTGAAAGCTTCTGCATTCCAACAGTGGGTGTGGCCAGGGCTGGAGCCAAAGTCAGCCAGGGTCCACATAAAACTTGGCTGAGGTCTGCATATGGCCCTTGGACTGCAGATTCCTCACCTGTGGTATAACAGAGGTGAACAATAACAGGGTATATATGCATGAGGAGTGAGAAAACAAAGCCAGAAAAGTTAATCATAGGAATGTGGCAGGCAGACTCCAGCATAATTGGGCTGATGGGTTGTTTTAATTTATTTTCCAAAGTGTGGTAGTGTGCCCTGACACACAGTTTGTGAATTATTGTTGAAAATCCTGTCTGACCCTTCGCCACTGAAGAAATATTAGCAAGCTGATGAAAACCAATAATCACATCCATTAGCTTAACTTAAGTCCCATTCATTTCAAAGAGACTAGTCTAGGTAGGACCACCGATGGATTTCACGTCTGTTTACAACTGAAACAAACTTCCCTCGACCTCTGCGGTGCATTCAATGCTTCGGCTGTGAAGTATAAACCTCAGGCCGTTTTGTGAAGTTACGCTTTGCTTCCATTAAACGAGTCCCTACTTGACAACCTCTCTGGACTGTTACGTGCGGATGTTCGAACCCGCACAAAATCCTATGCAATTATACGTAGAGGTAAAGGGCGTCCAGGTACGGAGAAGAGTCAAGGGCAATTGCAACACAGGCACTAGGAACGGCAAGGGCGGGGGAGATTGGGCGGCAGGAAAAAAACGAAGAAGGGAGCGAACGCTTTCTCTCCCGCCCAGTAAATGTATGCGTGATGGTTTATGGGAAGTGTAGTCTACACTTCTCGCAACTTGCGGGGCAGGGCTGAAGCCGAGAACTACGTTTCCCGGCCACCCTTTCAGAGCTCGATTCCTTCCCACTTTTCTTCATCTTGGGCGCAAATTGTCACGTTTTGTTTATCACTGGAGCTCCGCCCTTCCCGACCTCACGAGGGATGGCGTCACCGCTCATGAATATTGAGAAGGCGTCCGAATGGCGTTGCTAATATAGGGAGGGAACGAGCAAGAGGAAAAAAAGAGAGAGAGATTACACCCCTTAGTGGGGCCTGCTTTAATTAATATTCATAAGGAGCCTCCGAAGGAGAGGCCAGGCTGGGTGGGAGGGAAGAAGGAGGAGGAAGAGGCGGTGGCGCTGCTGGCCGGCCGCGGCTACTGATTCTCTCTCTCCCTCTCGCAGTCCCTAATGGCGCTCGCGACAAGGGCGGCAGCAGCAGCAGCAGCTGTGCGGCGGCGGGGCTGAGCCGAATGGAACGCGGAGACACCGACGGAATGTTCGCAATGGCTACATAATCCCGCTCCCCCTCCCCCCTCCGGAACGCGGCGTGTCCGGGCGTTCTACAATGGAACCTGCGCAGCAACCCCAGCATGGGAGCCGAGAAGCGCCGCCGGCCCCGATGGTCGCCAAGGGGGAGCGGCCGGGCAACTTGGGCCAGGCAGCCCCCGGCGCCGAAAGCAGCGGCGGCATAGGGGGACCCAGCACACTGGAAGGCGGCAAAGGAACAGCCGCCACTGTCGTAGCACCGGCGGGTGTAGTCGGGGGCCAGCAACAGCCGCGGCGAAGAAAGCGCGGGGCCGTGGCTGCTGGAGCCGGCTGCGGTGCTTCGCTCGCCCTGGCGGCCAACGGGACTCCGGCGGCGGCTGTTCCCAGCGGCGCCAACTCCCTGCTGTTGCGGAGGGGACGACTGAAGAGGAACCTCTCGGCCGCCGCCGCCGCCTCCTCCTCGTCGCCGTCTTCCTCCTCCTCCTCCCCGGCTGCTCCGGCCGCCGCGGCTGCCTCGCTGGGCACCCGCAGCTTGGATCGGAAGACGTTGCTTCTGCTGCCCAAGCCGCCTCGGCAGCTCCAGCCGCTCCAGCCGCCCGAGCGAGACTGGGTGCGGCGGGACCTCCAGCGGGGATGCGTCCATGTCTACTACTACCACCACCACCACCATCACCACCACCAACAGCGGGGCGGCGGGGGCGGCGGTTGCTACCTGCTGCCGGTGCTTTGCACCCTGGAGACCACCGCGGCCGAGGTGGCGTCTCGGCTCCTGCAGCTCGGACACCGGGGAGGAGGGAGCAGCGCCGTCCGGGTCTTGGGGAAGGCAGCGGCGACAGGAGCGGAGGCTCGCCTTCCCCATGAAGGAGAAGAGGACGACGACGACGAGGATTTGGCAGCAGAACCGTCAACCGCCCCCGGCGGGAGAGAAGACCCGATGGAAGCGTCGGCTTCTCCGGCGGGCAGTCTAACCCCGGCCCCGGCCGGGAGAAGGCCGCGAAACCGCCGAGGGACCCCTAACGGCTTGGGGGGCGGGGAGGCGTTTCCCCGGCCCGGGCGCCTGGCGCTCAGCGGCGGGGAGAGCAGCCGGGCCGGGGGCCGGCCCAGCCTTTCGCCCTCCGATTGCAGCCCCGGACGGGCCTTCCCGCCGCTGCCCCCCACGGAGCTCTACCTGTCGGGCCCGCCGCTCTCTTGCCCATCCCTCCTGGGGGGTTCCGACACCGAGAGCTTCAGCCCCAGCGCCGAGAGCGCCTCCGACCGGCTGGATCCCTACAGCGGCGGCGGCGGCTCCTCGTCCTCTTCGGAGGACTTGGAGGCGGACCCGGCTCCGCCGGCCACGGCGGACGAAGAAGGGGAAGGATCGGGGCCTGGCAGGAGCCAGCGGCGGCGGCCGGGCGACCTGCCCTCGGTGCGCGCTGCGGACACGCGGGCGGGGAGAGCTTCGGGGGAGTCCCCCGGCGACGGCAAGGCGCTGGCGGGAGATTCCTCTCCGTCCGGGGAAGCCGCCTTTCCGAAGCCGCCGGCGGCCTTATATGTGCAACTCCATGGGGAGACCGCCCGCAGGCTGGAAGCGCACGAGAAGCCCCTACAGATCCAAAACGACTACCTCTCCCAGCTGGGCTTCCGGGACCTGTGGCGGGTGCAGGAGGAGGGCATGGACTCGGAGACGGGCTGCCTCATCCGCTTCTATGCAGGTGGGTGAAGAATGAATGGGAGGTGTGTGTGTTGGGTTCACTGGGGCGTGTGAATAATCCGTTACCGGCCGGCCGGCCTGCTCGTGGGGTTGTTACTTCTCTCTCAGTCTAACGCACAGGAGTGGAGGAAAGGAGGAGTTAAATCGGATCTCTTGCAGCTGCCCTGTCTGAACATTTACTACAGAATAATTAGCCCGATGGAGAATGAGTGTGTGTGTGTGTAGGCAATGTGTCAATGTGGGAAGCGAGAAGTTAAGCTTCGGGGTGTGTGGGAGTTTTGGGAGAGGACTGCAATCACGTTCTGTGATGCACACCACTGGTAAATGCTCATGATGGATTCTCCTGTCCCCGTGTTGGCTTTGTCAAGCTTTGGAAGCTTTCCAAGACAGAGGTTAGAAACGTTTGGGTTTTGATCCCTTTGTCTTCCTTTTTCAGACTGTTTGTAATTGGATAAGGAACATGGAGACGTAATAGTAGCTTTCTTTCTTTCTAAAGATTACTTAGGGAAGATCTTTTTAAAAATATAACCTTTTATACATTGAAACCTGTTTGCTCTTCAGGTGACTTTTTTTGGGTGCAGGTACCTTTAACAAATGTGTGAAGGTCTTTCCTCTGAGATTTTCCTTGTGCTACAATAAGTGGAGAAGATGAACTCCATTTGAATTGGGGTAGGGGTGGACTTGCTTCTGTGTAAATGTGGTTAGGATTGAGATACCATTGTATGGAACTACTTTACAAACACAACACCGCCCCCCCCCTTTAGGTGTAGCAGGTGAGCTTTACTTGTGAGGTTGCTTTGTTGGTCTTAAAAGATCAGACCTAAATCCCTTCATTGTGTTTTTTAATTGATACCTGTTTCTCTGGCCACCTGCGCTGGAATGAGCTAGTCATCTTTCAAGTTGTATGTGGCTTTCTCCTCTGGCCAAAATACATAGGGGAGACTTGTAGGTGGAAAGAAGGGTTTTTTGTTCCCTCATTACAAAAATGGCTTATTCCCAGTTTGTCATACATGTTGCTTGTACAGGGCAAAAGTACATACACATGGACAAACTAAGCCTTAGATTTGTCTGAAATTACTGGCCTGGTTCAGACAACACGCTAAATCATGCTGCTTAAACACAAAATGTTTAACAGAATGTATTGACTAGGGTGACCAAATGAAAAGGAGGACAGGGCTCCTGTATCTTTAACAGTTGCATAGAAAAGGGAATTTCAGCAGGTGTCATTTGTATATTTGGGGAACCTGGTGAAATTTCCTCTTCATCACAACAGTTAAAGCTGCAGGTGCCCTGCCCTCTTTTAAATCTGGTCACTCTAGTATAGCTCCTGCAGCTTTAACTGTTGTGATGAAGAGGGAATTTCACCAGGTTCTCCATGTATAAAAATGACACCTGCTGAAATTCCCTTTTCAATACAACTGTTAAAGATACAAGAGCCCTGTCCTCCTTTTCATATGGTCACCCTAGTATTGACCTTAGCATGTTGTCTGAACCAGGCCACAGAGCCTTACTGTATATAATGTATGACTACCTATCTTTTGTAAATGGATGGGCTTAGAAATCTAAGGCCAAAGTCCAGAAGTCAGCCCAGGCACTCCTGGGCTTGTGTTTCTTTAACCCCCTCCCCCCCCCCCCCCCCCGCTGAGTGGCAGATGGTAAGGAGCTCCTAAATAGGTTAATATGTCATAGAGGTCTCATCAAATGAACAAGACACTCAAAACATGCACTCACAACCCCTTCACTGCCTGAGTGCAAGTCCTCGGGCTAACCTGAGGTTGTGTGTACAGTTCCACCATAATTGCATGAGCGCATTCTACTGAGATGGTTGGACTTTACAGTTATGTGCAGTTAAGGTTGCCTCCTTAATAAGGACCAGAGACAGGGTTTTAGTCTGTGAGTGTGACTGAATAGGGTAGATCTGTGTAACAATTAACACAAGAGTACCCAAGTGAACCTTAGTTCACAAAAACATATGCCAGAATAATTTTGTTAGCTGTTAAGGTGCTGCAAGACTTTGTAGGTGATGACAGTGTTAGGTTCATGTGTATGACTGTTATAGGGGTGTCCTTAACTGTCTGAAAATTGCACATAGGAATGTGAATCATGCTCTAAATGACTCTTTGTATAGGAGAAGGAGAAACTGTGCTGTAGCATAATTGATCTTCCTCCTGTTAAGGCTCAGTAGATCTGGGGTTAAACTGGCTATACTGTGCAAAATGTGAAAGGCAAAACCTACACCTCTGAGCAAGCCAAGCTTCTTCTGACAAAAGCATGTGCTTTGATTTATTGAACTACTTTGGAATGTTGACATCCACAGAGGTGAATCAAGCCCACCAGCCTTTTATTTGTATTGAGAACCTGTTGGGTTCCTGATCATCTCCCCTGTTTTTTTCAGTCCCACTTCCAGGTGGGCTGATAGGTGAATCCAGACTGTGGCTGCACTGTATGCTCCTTGGAAATTCTCCTTTTAATAAGCTTCCTTTAAAGAATTGGGTTTTGTCTTAATAATAAGGCAGCTTGTGGCCCTCCAGCAGTTACACCTCCCATTATCCATCACCATTGGCTGTGCTGGCTAGGGCTGATTGGAGTTGTTGGCCAACATATCTGGAAGGCCATAAACTTGCCCACTTCTGGTCTTTACATAGATTGCAGAGAGTTGTAGAACAGGAAGCCAGGGTTCCAAATCTCATCTTGCATGTGTATTCATATGCAACTGATAAGATCTTCATATCTGAAATCTCAATGGCTTTCTCTTGTATACTGCTTTCTGTCCTATAAGCAGCTACAAGTATTGAGGCATTCTTTCACTATCTGTTAGAGGACCCTTTGAAGTAATCGGTAATGATGGACAGTGTGGCATAGTGGTTAGTGTTAGACTAGATAATGCTTTTGACCGCCATTATTAGTACCTCATGCCAGTCTCTCATCATAACCTAACTTACATGGTTGTTCTGAGGAGAAAAAAAAGGTGTGTGTGTATATATATATATATATATATATATATGTATGTATGTGGGGGTGGGGGAAAACTTTGTATGCCTCCTTGAGCTTCTTGTGAGAAATATCTATTGTTATAAGCTATGCCTGTATATCTATTGGGATATGCTGTGATCCCAAGTAATCCTCACCTAGCAAGACTACTCCACATGGTGTGAAACTTAGCAGTTGCTTGAATTTGTAGGCTTTTTCAGCTGATTAGTAGCTATTGCATAGTTGAATTATGAATATGATTTTTTTTTTGTCCAGTACATAAAATCCTTTGCCTTCTAGAGAGATAACAAATAAAATAATTACCTCAGTTGCTTCTGTTCAATTTAGTGCACATACGGGCATCATATAGCTTGCAGATGAAAGAATTTTGGCTATAGGTAGGGGTTGCTGATGCAAACATGCATCAGACTCCTGTACCTCTTTAATAGTAGCACAACAGTGGGGAGTTCAGTAGCTGTAACTACCAAAATTCCCTATACCCAAGTACTGAAGCTTCAGAAACCACATTCTCCTTTCAATCTAACTCTGTTAGTATGTGGTTGTGATGCTCCCAAGTGTGGATTTCACTGGCCCATTTAAAACTTGCTTAAAATAGCTGCATCCTATGGACTTAAGCGCACATGGGAAATTTTGTTTAATAAGTATTTTTACCCTCTTGCTTACTCTGCCAAAGAATAACTGCAGAGAGCTGTTTGCCTTTAGGTAGCTGCAAGCATAAGTTTAAAAGCTGTGGCTAGAGGTAATTCACCAGAATAAGGGACAATTTGCTTGTTATGGCAGCAGATCTTGAGTTAATTAACCCACAATTTGCTGAGATGCATGTTGCATGTGAAGTGCTTCTGTTTTCTCTTAACAACCTCCGGTCAGCCTGATTGCAAGTTGTGAGTGTGATGTACAGACCCAGACAACTGGATTGTTTGAGGGCTAAGGGACTGAACAGTTAACCCAGCAACACACCATGGGTTAACTGTTGGGTTGTATTGGAGGTTTTTTACAGATCCTCAGTCCCCTCACTCTGAAACGCCCCTTCCCTCTCCGATCCAGGAATCCAAAACATCCAATGTCCCCCAGACACTATCTAGGGACCGTAAGATTGCTCTCCTAGTGACTCTCTATTAAGGAATATTAGTATTCTTCTTGCTCTGTTGGAGCTGTCTTCTTCTGTTATTATTATAATTTATTTATCACTTGCCATCTCAAAAGACCTCTCTAAGCAGTCTCTGAATGAGGTGCCAGTTTGGAAGAACTGTCCATTCCCATTAACTGAGATCTCATTATTCAAATTGGGTACTTACAAGTATTAAAAGAGTTATAAAGATATTTACTGTTTTATTCCTGAGTCTTAGTCCTGTTTTTAATGCAGAATGAACTGTTTTGTTTTTAGAATCAAAGAGGTGTGCGCGCACATGTTAACCTAGAGACTTGTGTAACCTTTATTATAATGTTTTAGGAAGAAAAGGACTCATCAAAGATGAACTTTCCACTGCAAAATCTATTTATAACCACCAACCATGTAATACATATCATGACTTATAGATGTCATTCAACTTTGAACTGCTTGTTCAGCTATAGCTGTCTAGCTTTACGCAAAATGAGCAATTCAGATTTCTCCCCCACCCCCACTTTGAAATTCTTTATTTTTCAGGATGACCTGACTTAATTCTAGGGATGTTTTTGTGTCATGAAAAGGCTATATAGTCTGACAATGTCCTATTTTAGTCAGAATGAATGATGACTTAAATAGGTGCATGCTTTCAGTCATTCTCTCTTACGTGGCAGGCTTGATTTCTGAATTGCTCCGACCTCTCTTTCTCTTTAGCTTAATCCTCATGCAAATAGGTTTTTCAATGAAACTAGCAGTAAACAGCTTTACATTGCACAAGTTAAACTATGGAATTCACTGCCACAAGATGTAGTGATGGCTACTAATTTGGATGGCTTTAAAAGGGGGTTGGATAAATTTCTGAGGGAGCCTAGCAATAGCAACTAGTTCTGATGGCTATGTGCTACCTCCAGTATCAGAGGCAGTAAGTCTATATACACCAGTTTCTGGGGAACATGGGCAGTAGGGTGCTGTTGCACTGTGTCCTGCTTGTGAGTCCCTGGTCAACAGTGAGTTGACCATTGTGTGAACGGAGTGCTGGACTAGATGGACCATTGGGGTGATCCAGTATGGCTCTTCTTATGTTCTTAAGTGACTTCATGTATAGCCCTTATGGCAGCGGTACAAAGTCTCAGACCTGGGGGCCAAATCTGGACTGCCTGAGGACCCATTCTGGCCCTCCAGGGATCCCCTCTTGCCTCTTTCTGTCCAACCTTTGGTTTCCTTGTTTTTGTGCAATGTTCTCCCCCTTCTAAAGGTTGAAATGCATCTCCCAAGGCTTAGTGACTGGCAGTAAGAATCTTAGGCTGAAATATAAGGGCATTTATGGATCTGTCCCCTTTGTGTTTGACCCTGCCCAACACTGAAATATGCCCCCTCCCCCCCCCAGAGCTTCTCTAAAAATAAATTTCTCCTCGGGCTAAAAGACCTTCAACGCTACTGTCTTCAACCCTACTGCCTAGTGCAAGGCAGGCAACTGGTGGTCCTTGGCCTAATTTTATGCAACCGTTGTCTAATTATCATAGAATCATAGAATAGTAGATTTAAAAGGGCGCTATAAGGCCATCAAGTCCAACCCTCTGCTCAATGCAGGAATCAGAGAATCACATTACAAAAGTCCTCCACAAGCAATCAGCTCAGATCTCTGACAAGAATATTTTGTCTTTGTCAGGACTCCCTCACCTCAGGCCTTAGCTAGACCTACCTTTTGTTCCGGGACAGAGGAGGGGAGATCTTGTGTTGGGATTAACGTGAGATCTCTCCCCCATTTACACGTAAGGCACGACAACCTCAGGAAGAGAGGCATTGCGCCCGCCAGGCTCAGCCCAAACGGGAGAGCTATATCCTGGGGCAAGGGAGGGATGATCCCTCCCTGATCCCGGGATCCCCTGTGTGTCATGTGGACGGATCTAGCCTGGTCTAGCTAAGGCCTCAGACTCCTTTTTACCTTTCTCTTTAAAGAATCCTAACCGTGAATGCAGTGGGTATACGGCTGCCCACTCAGTGGATTATTTTTCCTTTCTGTTACCACCTCTGGGCATCACCCTTTTACTCTCCCACTGGTTATGTGATTCTCTGACCCTTCATGGTCCCACAGCAATCAGCTTGGCACTCTGTGCTCCTTTTTATTCATCCTTTTTCTTTACCGCTGCTACCATATAACTCAGTACCTTATCTCAGGTAGTTAAAGAATCCAATCCAGTGTGAAACAAAATATCTTTTATTTAACAAGAAGTAAGTTCATGCATTTTATCAATTTTGTGGTTTCATTTGTTTCAGTACTTGGTTGTTATAATGCAGTTGTCATGTGTCCTTGCCTACTCTACCCTCTGAAGTCAAATCTAACTCCTTTTCCCTCTTATTCCCACAACAATAAAACACAGACCCTACACTGATCTAACCTCTTCAGCACACTAACCCCAACGCTTTCTCCCTCCCAACTACTAACTACCAACTAACTGTCATTCCCTTCACACACTTGAAGGCAACAGCCAATCAGCATTCACTCCAACTTTCTATTCGCTCACTCTCCCTCCCAACAGAATTAACCACTTACTAGCCTTACCATACAAAGTCCAAACAGCATTTACATCACAGATAAATAGCATAAAACAGTGAAGCATCACATCCTTCCCTTCAGTAGCCCAATGAATAGAGAGGAAATGGGGCATGGGGGGGTGAGGGGGTGGCAGAAAGAGAGAAGTGGTGACCATGCCTGGTTTGGAGTCTAGCATTGAGCCCTGAGGTAGTTGACAGAATAAAAAGGTTACCTGCTCATCTCAGTCTGTCTGCTAGCTGGTGGGCAAAATTGCTAGATGCTGCTGCTGCTTTCACTCCCTCTCCATCCTTCACTGTTAATGCTGAGGTAGTAGGCAGCCTTCCAGAATGGGCTCATCAACTTCAGTGTTGAGTGCACAAAGTTACTAGTAGCATCCCATTTTTTAACACTATGGAAGTCTGTTACAATAAATGTCAAATCCACTTGATGGTGTAGAATGAGCACTTACCTGTGATATCAGACTCCTCGTCTTGAGGCATTTGTTCTCTGTTTGACACACCACCTTTGCGAAGTCAAAAAGTATGTTTCTGCTGTCCTCTCCTTTCTGTCTGCAGTGTGCAAGTATTTGACTCTTCACAGGCGACAGCAATAGCATGCGAAAGTGTTGTATTCTGGCTCTAAAGCTGTGTTTGTAAAGTTGAAGGAGTTACCTGCATGAAAGACATTTCGCTCAAAATCTCTGATGCTCTGCTTCTTGATAGGAAGTTCATGAGTGACTTTATATATAATGTTATATAGGTTTGCATAAACATTACTTATTTTAAGCTAGAGACCCAGTATTTAAAGCTTATTCTGTATGACCTGGGTTTGTGTTAACTTTATGTAAATGTGTTAGCTTTGTATTGATATCTAGTATATTTGTTAGCTGTTTGTTTTGTGTTAGTATGATGACTATATACAAATAAACAAACTTGATCTGGTCTGATGCTTCTTCGAAAGGGCCCTCATTGGTTTCAAGGAGAATAAGGTTAAATTCTGTTCCTTATGCTTCATTAGGTAGTGAAAGCTTTGAGTTTGGGGAGAGAATGGATGAGCAGTGAATAGCTTAAGAATGATGTGTTTCTAGGTCAGACAGTGGAATAGATAGACCCTGAACACTAATAAGGTAGCATTTAATAGGGCGTCTTCAGAGTACATGGTGATCAGTACATTAGTGTGTCTGGGAATTTTACTTCAGGTCTTCACCTTTCCACAATCTTCAAAATATTGTAGTTTTAACTTAACCATAATGACCTTTTCACCAGTATTGTGGCTGGATTATTTTTATGTACGTAATGGTACTTGATAGGAATTCGTAGTTCAGTTAGAAGCCTGATTCTGGAGCTGGGAGACAGAGTAGTTCAGGTTTAGCAGAATAATCCAGAAACTTAAAGAGTGGCTGTGAAAAATTGGCCATTTGGTACCCCATTGCTACCAAGTAAATGGGGAAAAATTGAGAAATAGATTTCTTAAATCTGACCACCACGATAGCAAATGTGGTAATCATTTTGCCTGTCAGTGGGTTTCTATCCTGCCAATTTATTTACTTACTTATTTTAGTTTTATTTTATTTCTAGACCACCCAATAGCCAAAGCTCTCTGGGTGTTTCACACACACACACACACACACACACACTGATGGGGGATGTAGCTAACAGTCCTTCCTCACTTTCTATAGGGAGTTAATCTTTTACATGACACACACAGTCATCATAAAACTTCAGCAAACCCTTCCTCCTAATACACGATTGGTATGATAGTAGTGAGCTTTTTAGGCCTTTGGCATGGGATGAACAAAGAATGATTTTAGAAATTATTTTAAAAATTAGTTCACATCACTAACAAAATTGTAGGCCAGTGATTCTTAACTCCACCCCACTTAGCTCCCCTAGAATAACACAGAGGACAAGACTTGTAGTTCTCCCTCTGTCCTTAGTTTCACTGAAAGGATGCTGGGTTGAACATAGTCCCTCAGCTGTCCCTCACAATGGACACTGACCTCCTTGTGGTTGGTGTACTTTTTCTGGACTCCTGAGGTCTTCCTTCTTGTTACTTGAGGGTCAGAGTGCAGCCAAGAAGAGGTCCCATTTGTGTTCTCGTCCTGTTTCGTGAAACCAGCTACCTTCTGCTATCATTATGCCCAGAAACTATCCTGAAGAACCACCTCTGGAGTCTCAGCTAATCTTCTGCCCCTTCTTAGACTCTCCTTTTTTGGATGTGGTCGGTGTTGACCACCAGATTTAAACTGTTCCAGCTGATCACTGAAACTTTGGAACTTCGCTGTACATGCAGTTTCACTCCGGTCTCTCCGACCAATAACTTGCAATTCCTCAATATTTGCCCTTCATAAGCCAGGGATGGGAAACCTCTGGCACAGAGGCCAAATTTGGCCTAGCAAAATGGCTTACCTAGCCCGTGGCGCCTCAGACAAGATCCTTTCCTAAAGCCCTGCCTCAGGGAGAGGGGGCAGGAGACCTTTTGCTCCTCTGTTGCCTTCCCTGCATAGGGAAGGCAATAAAGGAGTGAAGATGGCTACATCTTCTTCAGCACTCTGTTGCTTTCCCTGCAATGAAGCTAGCACTTCACCGGGCTTCACTTTGCCTGGCCTTTCCCTAGCTGGGGAAAGCCCAGGTGGAACAAAGTGGCTTCCTCACTGAGGTGTCAGCTGGAGGAGTGCTCTGACTGGAAAAAGCCTGAGGGAACAAAGCAGGCTCCACAATAAGGCGCCACGGCCTGCACTTCAGCCAGGGATCCAATAATATCAGGAGTACCATCATAGTTGGGTCTCTGCCCCTTGATGTCATCTGGCCTGGGAGGGGCAATTCTGACCCAAAATGGTTCGACAACTCGGTCAATGACAGCCAATAGAATATTTGTAAATGAACTATCAAAACTTGATCTTTGAATCCTCCTGTCTGATATATAAGCTGGCAAATCTTAATTGTAAACCATTAATGTCAGAACGGCTTCTTTGGTAACGACAGTGACAACTTTACTGGCTGTTGGGAGGTTGCCAACAGTAGGCCTCAGTTAGTGGTAACCTTTTCATCTCTCCCAAATAACCATTACAAATACATTTTTAGAAATGAATTTATAAATTTTATATGACAGTTTAAATATCTTTTTTTAATCTCGCCTTACATCTTCCTTTTTGAACTCAAATTATAAACTTGTAGAACATTTAATTTCTCCCAACAGTCTTAATACCTCTTAAAATTTAATAAATGGAGACAAACGAGAGATCACAGTGAGCAAAAGCTGAAAATGAGTGTTTTGCTGTCACAACTTACTAGAGATTTCAGAATAACGTAGGCGTTTGCCAAATAATGTTTCATCTGAAATGAGGATTTATCTGTTACAGGGCTTTGGGGTATCTTAGTTGATATTTGAATGATCTTGACTATAACAATTTGTCTTGTGTAATTAACTGGGAACCAGTGTTGTCCTTGGAAACGTGGATTGCTCTTCTGTAAGTTTGCCTGTGTGCTGAAGTCTCCAGTGCCAGTTGCACATTGTCTTTAGCTTTTATCTGATCACTTCATGGCATCCACATTTCTTAAAAGCAGCCTTCCTGAAATCTATAGTGCTCGATAGAATCAGCCTTCGCTCTTATGCTTCTTGACTTGGAAATCCAAGCCTCTAAGACATGACCGCATTAGTTAAGATATGATCTCTCATATGTTTGGTGCAATATGACCATTAGGCATAATGAGGCTTGCTAACTCTTCAATTGGTCCCTATATTATTGTTACTAACCCCCCCCCCCCGCCCGAGAAGGATCTATCTTACTTTGAAACCTCTTCTATAGCTGTGTCTTTTTAACAGCAATTTGATATGCAGTGGATGAATTCAGATGATGATTTTACCAAGTCAAGCTGTGCATGTAGTTACATAGCCTGGAAGTGGAATTATACTACTTTCCCAAATTTCTGATCAGATGCAGATGTGTGGGTAAATGATTGTCTCATCATGTGGATAAATGCAAACTCTGATAAATTCTCCTGGCAAATGGTTGCCTATGTTCTCCCAATGTTTTATCACCATGCTATGAAAAGCACCCATTCACTTCTGCAGACTAAGCACCGGCTCAGAACAGGCTGTTTTTCGGATCAGTTGGCAATCCCCTCCCCATTCCTATCTGCTGGTCGGTTTTATATATTTATTTCCTTACATTTATGGCCTACTTTTCACTCTACAGCTCTAGGGTACACACCTATTAATAAAAAAATGTAAAAGAGTTTGAAATGTGATTTAAAAACTCAATCCAAAAGATGGCTTCATTCCAGGGGCAAAGCAGCATAACCTCTTATCAGTCTTCCATTTCCAAAGGCCTGAGTAAAAGGTGCATCTTGATTTGCTAGTGAAATGCATATGATGAAAGTGCCAGATGCACCCCAGAGGAGAGGGAATTCCACAACCTTGGGGCCACCACAGTGAAGACCCTTTCATGCTCCACTGCCCCATAAACTTCTGAGGGTGGCGATACTGATAATGGGGACTCTTCTGCTGATCATAGCACCCAGGCTCTTCTATAGGGCAGGAGGTGCTCTTTCAGTTATTTGGGATCCATGTCATTTAATGTTTATATGTTAACACTGGATCAGCTTAAAACTAGCTGGAGAAGAATAAGGGCCTAAAACTGAAAGTAATTTGATTTAGAGGTGATGTCACTTTTTTATTGGATTGTCTTCAAAAGAACTTCTGTTGAACTCCTTGGACTTACTTCTTAAGGCACATGGTCATGATTGCAGCCATTAATGAATACAATACTCTGAGAGAAAATGGGTTGAGTTCTGTTCTTTCTGTCCAGTTTTGTCCAGTTTCACTTTGCTTGGGCTGTTAGTCATATCTGTTAAGAGCTGCAAGGCAGTCTGCTTGGTTGATGATTCTTTTGCCTTTCATCATTGGACACTATTACTTGAAATTTTGTAACAACTCCCCTCTTGGTGATAGTGGCATTGATATACCTCGGAGCTCTCTATGCAATTAAAATATCCATCTGTTCTGCTTAGAACATTAGACGCTTCATACAATCTGTCAGTGATGTACGGCCGCATGAAAGCCTTCAGAACAGGGTAAAAGAGAACTCAAAAGCTCTGATCCAGACATTTCCCACCATCTTTGTGCTCACTTTTTGTTTACTGAACAGTGTTATCTTATTGGCTAAGCTGAAACACTACTGTGTAATTCATTTTTCCTATTAAAAAGGAAATTTGGATGAAGTTTTGCCTTACAAGACCATTGCAAAGCCAAAATTATCTGGAAATGTACTTTTTCTGAGTTTGTTTTAACATGTGTTTTGTGGGGGGAGACGGAGCTTGACCTGTTGAAACAAATGTGTATAAGTCTGTTTCTGCTGTATTTGTTCTGTGTTACAAGTGCTAAAGTAGCACTCTGCTTTGTTGTTTGGAAACAATGGTTCAGTGTTCTGGAATCCTTTCCTGAGATTGTCAGTCTTTCATATCTTGACATTCTATGAATGTCTACCTCAATAGTCTAAATAGAGGGGAGTGAGAGAGAAACTTTAGATTTATGCACCGCTTATTTTGAAAATGTGGTATGGCAGCAATGAAAGTAGATGCAATGGGTTTTCCGTAGAAAGCCATTGCACCAGTTTATGCTATTGGCATGCCGCTAGAGGTCTTTTATGTTAGTGGTATGTCAATAGCATAAGCAGACGGCAATGTTGGATACTGCCCTATATATAAATATATGTCACCCAGTTTAGATGGTCATCTAAACCATGGTTTCAGCTTTCCTTAACCTTTAGATGTTTTGAACTATGCCTTCCATCATCCATGACAATTAACCATGCTGATTGGGGTTGATGGGAATTAGACAGTTGTTAGACAATTGGGAATCAGGAAGTCTTGCTGATCTATTGCCAATTAGCCAGATATCTACCAGTAGATTCTAATCTGCTTTCTGTCTACCATGAGTGGCTTATGCCTACTCAGTGTGTGAAAGGGAGCACTGATGTTGTAGTATCTGGTGTAACCTCTGTAGAATAGCAATTTGCTCCTCTAGGATGGAACAGTTGTCACTTTAACCCACTTGTGGGCAGCAACATTCTGTGAGCAGGAAGTGACTAATAACAGTGCTTTGTTCATTTTGAAATTTCAAGCGGATGTTGGGTAGGTGGAATAACTATTCCAATTACCACTTCCTTTTCACAAACACTTCTGTGATAAGTAGAAATACTACAGGGTGCCTGTGTTGTGCAAGTATTCACCCCATATCCCAATTAAAAATACTAATGATGCAAGCCTTCCCTGATGAATTCATGGTTGACCTTAGCCTTGGACCTGGGTTCATATTTAACAGTCCTATCCATTGGGCCACACTGCTTCACACGTTATAGGGTGGATGGATTTAAATCACTGACTTAACTCAGCAGGAACACTGATATTAATCAAATTCCACATTGACACCTTTTCATATGTTTCCTGAATAATGGTTCATATCTGACCACTAAACCATGTTAATTTATAGCCAAATAGAGTATTATTTATACTGTTTCATTTTTATGAAGAAGCAGGCTTTGTATATCTTTTTCTCACTGTATATGTTCTGCATGCTTTTCTCTTTTAGCCATAGAGGGAATGCCTTAACCCCCCCCCCCCCCCGCCATAGGGTCTTTTGTATGATTAGTGCCCACGATAATTTGAGGTTAACAGTTCCATTGAGTTCAATGGGGCTTAATCCCAGGCAAGCAGTTATAGGGTTGCAGCCTAAGTATGGGAATACAGGACTGAACACTGCACAATTTTGTCTTTTTTTTTTTCCTTTCCAGTGTGGATTCACTCTGTCTTGACTCAGTCTTGCCCTCACAAAAACAATGTAGACAACAGAAATAAAATGAGCTAGACCCTGGTCCCTTCATATGAGGGAGAAACATGCTGGCAGAGCAACCTCAGTGAAGATCTCTGTGCTTAGCAGTTGATATTTATTTATTTATTTAAGGATTTTTATGCCGCCATTCAGCCAAAAAAGGCTCTCACAGCAGCTTACAAAAGTATTTCTTGACAGTCCCTGCCCACAGGCTTACAATCTAAAAGACATGACACAAAAGGAAAGGGGATTGGGAGGGAGGAGGAGGAGGAGGAGGGGGGAAAATATCAGAGCCTCTAAAGGAGAAAGATTAAGGAGGCAATGTTGATTGACCAGCTGAAAGGATGAGATGAAACAAACCATGATGTTTATTAATTGGCTGTTGAATACATAATCTTTTCTTCCCTCACTGAGTTTTGGCCTGTTTCTGATTGGCTCTAGCTCGTTTTATAAATGGCAACTTGATGCACTATCATTGGTCATTCCTTTTGTTTTAGAGTTGTTACGTGATGTGCTCTCATTAGACCCATATACAAACTTGCACATGTTCTAATGAGACTTACACCTACTTATAAAGAATCTTTTGACATTGGCAGTAGAGCGTCTGTGACTAAGTAAGGCGATTCTTTCTCAAGAAATTTACAGCACTGAAGGGGATAACGCCACAATGGCACATTTATTGAGGATGAAACAAATACAAAGGCACAAGCTAGTTTTGGGGAAATTAGCTGAGCAAGTAGAGGCTTAGAAGCAGTTTCAAGACTGAAAAATAGACTTTTTGAGACTTAAGAGCATACACACACACATAGACAACAGGGGAAAGAGTAGAGGGAATCTTTAAAGGCAGTATACCTTTCCTTGGGCTGCAGCCCTTTCCTGTACACCAGAACTGGGGAGAGTTGCAACTCTTGGTCTTAAGTGAAGAGGAAAAGAATACAGCCAGGCAAAGCACTCACTCATGGCCGCTTGCTCTTGCAAGTTGGCATCTGTAGTATGCCCTGTGTTTCTGGTTTAAGAGACAGAGAGAGCTTTCTTCCCCCTAACTTGAGGTTTTTTTTTGAGTGTGATCTAATCTAAAGATCTACTTGCTATGGGAACAAAAGAGGGTGATTTGGGATGATGGCTGTACTTGATGCAGCCTGGAGTTCAGCAACAGGGCTACATTAGCATGTGTATAACCAGGTAAAACTCTTGCCATCCAGCATTCATATTCTGCTTAGTTTTACCCCTACCTTTGTCTCTGGGGAATGCATTTGAAGAGGTCTATCAGGAAATGGTTACTTGACCTAGGCCTTCTGTGAATGCTCTCAGTCTGTAGGCGGGGTTTTGGGTCGCTTCAAAATGGAGTCAGTACTGCTCACAGAAGCTACCTTGTAACAGAGTGCTGTGTCGTACATATCGCCATTGCCTATATATTGCCAATGTATTTTAATGTATTCATTAAAAATGAAATGCCCGTGATATGATTATTGATAGGCTAAAGCATGGTTTGATGGTTATTAGACAGACTAGTACAGATAATTTTATTAAATAAAAAGGACATGACTATGTAGAGAGTGTAAATATCCATAGTTGAGAAATGATCAGATTGGTTCTTTTCCATAGAAAAGCTTCCTTTAACATTGGCCCTTTCTACACCTAAGGATTATCCCAGGAAAATGGAGGGATCATCCTTGCCTGCTCCTGGGATCCCCTGTGTGTCACTTGCATGCACAGGGATGATCCCAGGACAATCTCTGGAAAAAAGGAAGGTGTAGAAGTGGCCTCCGTGTATCTGGCAGAGGTTTTGATTCAGTTTAGAGAGTAAGTGTATGGCTAATATTTGTATATTCAGATTATTTATTGCTATCCTAGTTATTAAGAGAAACATAGTATTTACATTTTAAAAAGCTATTACATTTTTTGAAAACCCACCTTTTCTGATTTTTAAAAAAACATCTTTGACTTTTTTCTTTTTTATAGCCACTGTGCTATATTCTCTTAGAGCGCAATCCTATGCATGTTTAGACAGGAAAAGATCCCAGTTTACGCTGGGCGTTGTATGACTTTTTCTGTCCAAACGTGAATAGGATTGCTGTCTTAAGTAACTCCACTGTCTTAACTTGGCCCCACTCCACCAGCCCATAAACACGGAACAACATTCCTAGCCAGCCTGTATATTTGCCCATGTGATTTTAGTCTGTGAAACACAATCTGAAAGTCCTGAACTTTGAACTAAAAAAGACATTGTAGAGCTGGGGGGAAAACAGCAGAAAGGGGGCAGCTAAAATGATAAAGGAAGTTCCCTATGAGGGAAGGTTACATCAGCTGGGATTATTTAGCTTGGAAAAAAGGTAAGTGGAGACATGATAGAGGAGTACAAAATTATTCATGGTGTGGAGAACGTGGATAGGGAAACATTTTTCTCCCTCTCCCATAATACTAGAACCTGGGGTCATCCCATGAAGCTGATTAGTGGGAGATTCAGGACAGATAAAAGGACGTACTTCTTCACACAGTGCATAGTTAAACTATGGAATTCACTTGCAGAAGATGTGGTGATAGCCACCTGTTTGGATAGCTATAAAAAGGGGCTGGATAAATTCCTGTAGGAGAAGGCTATCAATGGCTACTAGTCCTGATAGCTATGCACTACCTCCAGTATCAGAGGCAGTAACCCTGTATACACTAGTTGCTGGGAAACCTGAATAGGAGGGTGCTGTTGCACTGTGTTCTGCTTGTGGGTCCCTGGTCAACAGCTTGTTGGCCACTGTGTGAACAGAGTGTTGGACTAGATGGACCCTTGGTCTGATCTAATATGTCTCTTCTTATGTTCTTTAAATGCTTCAAGCCTTCAAGTTGGTCCAACTTGAAGGCTTCCAACTTCAAGTTGGTCCAATGCTTCAAGCCTTCAAGCTGGGAGTAGGAGGATTTTTTTCCTGTCTAAACTTGCATAAGATTGCACCCTTAGTCAGTGAATTATGTAAGTTGTAATTGATGATCACTTATTTTTGTATGTATTTGCTTATGATAAATATAATAATTTAAAGCATAGTTCTTATGTTCTTATGAAGAAGCAAGAGCTGGTATTGGGTTAGATAGAGCCATTTCCATGAGATGGAAAGCTGAAATGAATGCCCATGTTTGATTAGTAGGTGATTTAATCTGTGACTGTGACAGAGCTAGAAATATAATAGTAGTGTCCATCCCTCTAAATTCAATGCCCAGCTTTGGGCATCATTTTGTGATGGCATAGTGCTCCATTTATTTATTTTTACCATAGCGTTTGAAATACTTGTTCAGCAGCAAGCCAAATCAATTATTTGCACTTGAAGGCCAGTGAAACGGAAGAATCCACACTAGTTACTAAAACCAATTCCTAAGTTACCTTCTTTAGATGGTGATGAACATAGTTAAGAACATAAAAACAGCCATGCTGGATCAAAGAGCTGTGTGGTTGGCCACACAGTGCCAACCAGATACTTCTGGGATGTCTACAAGTCGGACATGAGTGCGTATACCAGCAACTGGTATATTGGAGGCATACTGCCTCTGATACTGGAGGTACCAGCCTTATCCTTCATGAATTTGTCTAATCGCTTTTTAAAGCCATCACTTCATCTCATAGCAAATCCCATAGTTTTAATTGAAACTATGAAAAAGTATTTTCTTCCATCTGTCCTGTATCTCTTGTCCTGATGGGGTGGGGAACCCTTCTGGTCCCCAGTACTTGAAAGCTGAGCCCATTCTCCATTTCACTGTTTTTCTGCTCTTCCCAGGCAAGTGAAAATAGGACTCACCTTGACTCTTTCCAGTATTAACACTCAAAACAAATCTTATCTAATAAGAGGAAGCCTGATGTTTAGTAAACAATATTAAGGCTGCAACGTGAGCTGCATCTAAATTGGAGTTCTCATTATGCATGCTCGCTGCTAAGATGATTGCTTGTGGCTTTCTGGCCATTTAGTCTGTCTTTAAAAGCTCTTCATTATGCAATTTGAAATAACGAACATATTAATCAATGCTGCATCACTCAAGTTGATTTGTTCTTTGCGCAATGGAAGAAATGATGCTATTGTGTATGACATACTCAAGTGGTCAGTTCACTTCCTGAATCCCCAAGCATAAAAGTAGCTTGCACTTAACCGTAGAACCATTGGATAGTAGAGTTGGAAGGGGCCTAGAACGCCATTGAGTCCAACCCAGAGTAGTGTTAGGTGATCCTGTTCAGACAATAGGCTAAGCCACAGCAGTTAAGCATTTTGAGCTAAACGTTATGGCTTAGCATGTTGTATAAACCATGACTAAAGCATGTCATGTGAGCCATTCCTAATCATAGTGGCTACATAACCACGGTTTAAACACATTCACTAATGATTTGCTGCAAAAGGGTTAGTGGCCTAACCATGGCTTAGCGTGTTCTCTGAACAGCCCTGATGTCTGCTGGGGTCTCCTCTACATACTGCTGTAGGATTTGTGTCAAAAAGTGCTCCTTTATTGCAGAGGTGTTTCAGCCTGAGGGTTGAATTCCATTTTGGAAAAGCACTTGAGGGCTGCATTCTGACAAGGTCAAAGGCACCGAGATGGGGCACATTGTAGCTTAAAGCTTTTCCTGCCAGTAACTAAGCCTTAGGAGATGCATTTCAGCCTTAATGACAGGGTGGGGGTAGGGAAACTGCACAAAAGCTGTGAAACTGTCAAATGATTGGTGGTTGGGGGGAAGGGGTGTGGCCTTTTGGGGACCCTAGCCTGAGGTTCTCCATCCCCGCTTTATTGCCATAACATTTCCTGTAAGTGCATTGACTATGCAACGTCTTCTTTCTCTCCCCCTGCTATAATGCAGCATTAATATCATCCAAATTATATGAAATTCTGAGGGGTCATCATGTTTCCATGGGGGACAGCAATGGAGCAAGCACTTGAGCTTAAAGGACTGCAGTTCATCTATTTTAATAGCATGTGACCATCATAAATGGCATATTTGTTCTTGTGCAGATTGCAAGAGATGATGTTTAGCTGAACATCTTGCACTGTTCTACAATATGCCTATTTTGAATTTTTATGTTTTTAAGAAAAATCCTATCTTAAGTGGGGCGGGGGGTGGGGAGGACAAAACAAAAAGACTGGGGAGAAGACAGTTGCAAATATCCAACCAGATTTATGGTCCAAGGTAAAACATAAACACATCTATAAATGCCAAACTGTGAAATGAAAACGGTTGGTTGCTAAACAGGCGAATGGGACCTGCACAATTCATTATCTTTGATAACCAAATTTGACCTTCCTGATCTGGATGTTTAAAATTTCTCCTGCCCTGAAATATTAATTTTGATTGGTTTCCTTGATTCTAATCCTATAGTACAGGCAGGCAATTTATGGCCATTGATATGTTGTTGGACTGCAACTTCTTTCATTCCTCACCATTGGCTATGCTGGCTAAAGCTGATGAAAATTGTAGGCCTCCAGATGTATTGGCCTACAAGTTGCCCACCCTGCTTTTAGTGTCATTTGCTGTCGTTTTCAAACTTGTGTGCAGTCATGTGGGTTTTAGAAACTCAAGTGGGAGGTAAGTCCTTTGAGTCTTGTACTTTGAAGCAATATTAAAGTGATTGAAAGTGGGGCGACCTGTAGACCACCAGGGCCATATGCAGCCAGTTTCAAAAGTCCTCTGCAAGCAATCAGGTTGGACCTCTGGCAAGAATTAATTGCGTCTCTCTTGGCTTTTGATGGGGAGGAGGTGGGGGGAGAAGGAAGTCCTCCCCCCACATCCACTTTTGGCTCTGGCCCCGTCCACCATTGCCATGCGTAGTGATTTCTTAAAAGTTTTGAATTGGAAAAAAAATCTCAGAAAACTTTCCAATTTTCAGTTTGCAATGGAAAACTTTCTGTTGCCCTCAAGTTGGGGTGGGGCAAATTGTAGCCCTCCAGATATTTGGCTTACAACTCTTATTAACCTTAGCCAGCATACTTGTTGGTGACAGGTGATGGGACTTGTAGGCCAAAACACCCGGAGGGCCACAAAATGCCTGCCCCTGCCCTACAGAGTGATCTAGTTTAGCATGCTTATTTTACTTGCATTAGTATGCAACAACCCCTCTTTTTTAAACCTGGTTTGCATGATACAGCCAGCTCATTGTGGGTTATTTAACCAAAGGTGAGTTGTAGTGTCTGTTGGGTGTATGCAGCCACCAGTTTGAATATGCAACCCCCAATTGGGATGATTAGGGGTCTGGGCAATTGGAGTCACACTGTGTCTTGTGGACTTGTCTATCGTGGGTTATTTGAGGGTTAAGCAATTTTGCATAGCCTTCAATTAGTAGTAGGTTATGTGAGGGTTATTAAGCCTCAAACAACCCCCGGGATGGCTGGTTTTGCATGACACAGTGGAAACCCTTGCTGGAGGTTATGTATTCAAAATGGTGGTTGTATGCGTTTGGCACTCACCGTGGCTCATCCTGTATTAAATAACCTCATGATGAGTCAGCTGTGTTGTGTGAGCCCTGTGTCTCAGCATACCATAACTATTTGACTTTAAATATTTGGGGGAAAAAGATAAAGCACACTTAATGTGATTTCAACGTTATATTGTGGAGATGTTTTTAATGGAATACTGAATTAGCTGAAAAGCATTAATTACAACTTTGAAATTGCCAGGCTGGCCTAATATTATATTTGGAATTGGCACCATTTCATTGCTACTGATTAATTTGGGAAGTGGAAAATTTTCGGCAGAAAAATAAATCACCTGAAAGTTTTCCGCCTGACACCACTTGCCAGTGCTGCCCCAAGCAGATTTTCCTTGATGAAGGTAAAAAGATCCCCACCCCTGTTCTATTGTAATAAGGAGAACTCCTAATAACAGTTTCCCAATCATCTTCAAATCCTGGTTATGACCGCAGCCATGGTTAGTGTTAACCAGAGTTGAAGTACATACAGATGTAACATTAAGGTTACTTAAGGTCATTGTGGGAAACGAGCATAGTTTTGCTGTTTTCCTCCTTGGAAAAGGAATAATATGTATGATTCCCACCCTGCCTTTCCACATAACTCAATTCATATTTTTGGACAAGCTATTAAAATTCATCTTGTGGCTAGCAGAGTAAACTCATGAAACAGAGATGTTGCAAAGATTCTTATTCCATGTGCTTACTCCAAGGGCTCTGAACAATTGATGTTTAAGACCTGTGGTAAAATGAGGATGCATCTTGCACTTAAAGTGGATTAGCATTCATCTTCAGACTTAGTCCCATTTAGATCTGAGAGATTAACATGATATATAGTGTCTGTGGTATGTTTCTGCTTTTATATATCACAACAGCAGGAGCTATTGAGAGTGTCTTGCGCATTAAGGTTTTTCTTCATGACTCTTGCGACAGCACTTGGCTAGATAAATGTGTACCAGAAGGCCTGAGCTGCTGCAGCAAAACCCAGGGCTTTTGTAGCTGTAATGAATTAAAATCCTGGCCTATAAAAGAACGCCACAAACTAGAATGTTCTTTCTAGTTTGTATGCTCCTGGTCATCAATGACTTTCTGTTGTCTAAAAACAGGGTACATGCTATTGTACACTCCTCTTTTATTCTCCAAGGCCCAAGAGGGCCATGGAGATGGGGCAGGGATGTGATGTCCTCAGACTGCCTTTAGACCAGTTGGTGCTCCCTGCTTTAGCATTCTTGCTGTCTCCCCTCTCATTGATTCAACTTCTGGATATCTTATTTTTAAATGGTGCACAATTTGCAGGCATAATTCACCTCTGGCATGCAAGATGATAAATTTACTTGCATGGATCTGATAGCACTTGCCATGCACACATCCTTTGAATGGGCACTAATGGATGATGATGATGATTGCATTTATATCCCGCCTTTTTTCCTCCAAGGAACTGAAGGCAGCGTACATAATCCTCCTCCATTTTATCCTCACAACAACAACCCTGTGAGGTGGGTTGGGCTGAGGGTGTGTGACTGGTCCAAAGTCACCCAGTGGGTTTCCATGGCTGAGTGGGGACTAGAACCCATATCTCCCGACTCCCAATCCAACACTTTAGCCACTACACCACAGTGGCTCACACATAAAAATGTTGTTTTATGTATGAGGAGATGTTTAACAGAATGGCTAGCACAATGCTGGCCATAAAGGTCATTGCTGTCAGCTTTACAAGTCCAAAGAGCCACTTCTTTGAGCACCTTGTCCAGGAAGGGAATATTCGCTTCTACTCTGTAGTTGTTAGCATCTTCACAGTTGAGGTTCATTTTCTTCAGGTGTAGTTAGATTATTGATTCTTTTAAAGAAGCTGAGACCACTCCCTCTCTAAAGGAGGGATTAACAGTCCTGCTGGAATTAATAACAGGAAAAGGTTAAGCGCACAAGTAGTTGGCCAGATTCAGCGAAACACCTTGCCTTCAGGTTCCAATAACTGAAAGTCATCCAATGAAACTGGATCAGATGGTGCTCTGGACACCTCTGCTGATGACACTGCATTAACCGCAGAGTCTGAGTGAAGATGGATGGGAGTGGCTTTAGCCTTGATTTGCAAATGTATCACAGTATGCTACCAAGGGTTCTGCCAAATCTCCCTTTGGGCCAGATTGCAAAAGACTTTGCACCATTTTAATGCCCCCCTCCCCATTGCAGAGGGATAAAGACACTGGCCCCGTTCAGACAGTACGCTAAACCATGCTGCTTAACCACAAAATGGTTAATGGAATGCAATGCATTCCACTAACCATTTTGTGGTTGAGCAGCATGGTTTAGCGTGTTGTCTGAACGGGGCCGGTGACAGGCTAAACCTCAACAGAAAATGATTGAACTGTGACCAGGGAACAGATGCAAATGGCAGCCATGAAAAGACGCACATAGGAAACTGCTTTCAGAACCATTGGTCCATCTAGCTCAGTATTATTGACACTGACTGGCAGTGGCTCTCCTGGATTTCAGGCAAGATTCTTTCTTAGCCCTATCTGGAGATGCCAGGGATTAAACATATTCTACAAAATATGTGCTCTACCAATGAGTTATGGCCACACCATGTGGATGCTGAACTCCCTCAGGATAACCATACTGGGAATCCCCAGCACCAAATCTGAGGTCATCTGCATCAACTCAGGCAGTTAGACTGCTGGGCATCAAGGTGGGTGGCACCTCAGAGGAATTCCCAATCTATCTTGGGAGTCCAATGCAAGGTAGGTAAACTCCAGATTAGTATCCAGCCATACCGGAGGCTTGGAGAGTGCTGGAACTCCTATAAAGACACTCAACACTCCCCCTCCCTGATCTCCCAGCCTTTGTTGATACTGTGCTAAATACTTGGAGGTAGGGGTGTATAGCCGAGAGAGACTAACTCCTTCCAGCTCCCTCACCTGCTGAATTTCTGGGTTCTCTCCCTCTCCCCTTTCTGGCTTTCACATCTCTATTTATCTTAATTGGACATATAACTAACCCACTAATCCTACAACAGTAGAGCTAGCTCCAGCAATAAGCTGGAGGTCGAAGCCTTGTGCAAACACTTCTTTATCTCCTCCAAATGTTGATCTGTTTTGGATATGGTTGGTTTTAAAAGCTAACCATGTTCTCATGCTAATCTCTTGTTGGTGACTTGAGCACTTGTCGATTCAGTGCCATAGGAATGCTGCTCCATTTATTTATTTATTTATTTATTTCCTATTTAATATTAGTTTTAGGTTGCCTTTTAAGAGAGGAACCCCTCGTAGGGCTAAAGAGATTTAACCAGCCTCTATATTGAAAAGAAAAACCTGTGAGTATATAAGTACTGGATTATCAGAAGGTGTCTACAAGAGATTTTATGACTCCGTTCGCACAATCATATTTTATTAACCATGGGTTGTCTGTGAGTGCGTGGGAGCGAGCGAATGTGCTGGTTCTCAACTGCTTGCCCACTTCTGCTTTATGAAACAACCCAGGAATGTGTTTCCAATAGAACATAAGGTATACTGAAGTATATAGATCGGGTTTCCCCAAATGTGTAGTCCAAAACATCTGGAAGGCACCATCTCCCAGCATTCCTGACCATTTTCCATGCTGGCTAGTGCTAGTGGGAACTGAAGTCCAAAACATTTGGAGGGCGCCAGGTTGGGGAAGGCTGACCTATGTGTTAGCTTTAGACCTCCTGTAGCTAAGGCTAGCGTGTATGTGCTAGCCACAGATAGCTGAGAAAAGAGGGGTGCAGTGATGGTTTCACTGCAGCATCAAGTGCAAAGTTCTCCTGCCTACCCTACTCTACGCGGCTGGAGAGGAGGAGGATTCCTTACCAGGCTTTTCCTATATGCTGGGCAATCTTGATGTGCATCAATCAGCTTCACATTCCATGACTGCATCTGTTGGGTAGTCCAAGCAGCTGCTACAAATGGACATCCCTTCCTCTTGGTCTAGTTCAAATCTGTGATAGTAAGAATTCCTATTGCTAAATGTTCTCATTATCCCGCATTTTTCCTCCAAGGAACCCAAGGTGGCGTACATAATCCTTCTCCTCTCCATTTTATCCTCACAACAACAACCCTGTGAGGTAGGTTGGGCCGAGAGTCTGTGACTGGCCCAAAGTCACCCAGAGGGTTTCCATGGACGAGTGGGGACTAGAACCCAGATCTCCTGACTCCCAGTCCAACACTTTAGCCACTATACCACACTGGCTCTCATACACACTCGCCCTTTCCCTAACCTGGTTCCCTCCAAATGCTTTGGACTTTAGTTCTCACTAGCCCATCAAGCATGGTCAGTGGTCAGGAATGCTGAGAGTTGTAGTCCAAAACATCTGGAGGGCAAGATGTTATAGTCAAAATATTTGTGCTTAATTCTATACAGAGCTATTGGAGTTATCATACATTGAGCAGGCCTGCCTTATGCTCTCTTGTGGCTAAGTTTACTCTGCTCTTCAAGAGCATGAAAGTGGCACATAAAATGGTACTGTTTTGTATGTGTATAACATTGAAAAAATATGAGCATTCTATGAAGACAATGATTGTAACTAGACGTTGGACCATTCTGGGTGATGCAAAAAAGGTTCTGCCCCTGCCCCACTATTCATTTACTTTGTTTGCTGTGACTCCTCATTTCTGAGTCTCTTAATTTGTTTTGTTCCTTTGTCCAACTTTTTGATATAAAAGTATTTAACTCTTTAAAAAAAAAAAAACTCAGAAAGTGGCAAAGTCCCACCCTCTCCCCATACCCTAGAAATCATGTCAACAAAGCCTGGGGATAGATTATTATTTTTTGGCAACATCGTCTACTTCTGTATAACTCTTTAAGTGTAAGTGGCAGGACTTGAAGGTAGCACAAGCCCTGAGAACAAACACTGAAAAGTTGAAGCTAATGAATTGGCAAGCGCTGAATGTCACTGTTTAATTGCACGGTGTTGGAAGAGAGAGATTCCCGTTTTTGGATTGTAAAGCAAGAGTGTACCTGTCTTATTTGCATACCTAACTATGTCATGCATTAAATCACTTTCTGTGTGGCTGCTGTATCGGGCTTCCTGTCATTCAGCAGTCGTAAAAGCGGTTGAACTCTATAAACCAGGCATGATGTTGAGGCATGCAGGGGCAGCTATATTATTAGAAGCCTTCTTGAACTTTGTTACGTATGCAGCGTTTCAGCCTTGTGCTATACTGGAATTACTCCTGTATTGCAATAATACATCATAGATATGGCTCACTTCATGTATTGGCATGCAGTTATCCTGATTATGACTACAACAGGGTCCATTTTGGAGAGGGATGCAGAAACTTAGGCCAAGGGCCAAATTCAGCTGTCCAGGGTTCTCCAGAAGGCCATGCCCTCTCCCCCCCCCGCCCACTAGTTGTTTGTTGGTGTCCTGATCTTTGTGCAGTCCTCCATCTCCATTTTTAAAAAGTTGAAAATGTCTCTCCTGAGGCTTAGTTACTGGCAGTCAGAGCTTTGCTCCTGGGCCAAGTTTAAACTTGCTCCTGGACCAGGTTTAAGCTTGCTTGTTTTCATTAAAAACAACAACAGCAGCAGAGGTATATATTGTTTGGTTTTTGTGAACCGCCCAGAGAGCTCCGGCTATTGGGCGGTATAGAAATGTAATAAATAAATAAATAAATAAATAAACAAACAAACAAGTCTTCCCTGACTGAACAGCTATGATTTTATTGCCTTAATTTGATTTTAAAAAAAAATTAATGCTGTATTTTCATTCTTTTCTTTTTCTTTTTACTGTTTGTCATTTAGGAAACCTATTAGATATAGTGGTATATAAATCCTGTAAATAAATAAAATAAATATTGGCAGAAAATAGATTTTTCTTTCTAAACTGAAGAAATGGAGAGTCATAGTTATGTTGAGTTTAAACTAGGATATTAAATGCCTAATATTGTATTAGTAATAGGAGTGTTAAATGTCCTGCTTGACCTCAGGTAGAGTGTGTGTGTGTGTTTGACTCACAGGCAGTGTGGGATAGTTATGTTGTTTTGCCACTAATAGAGCAGCTTTGTGAACCACTTCCTCATGTTTTAGGCTAGCTGTCAAAAATGGTTTCTGGGAAGTTCTGATTCTTCTTGTTGACCCAGTTGAATTTGTTGCCATCGACCCTTTTCTTTTTCTTGGCATCTGCAAAGGGTCAGATCTCCCTCTCTCTTTGGAAACAGGAAGCTGAAATTCTTGGTCTGTTGCCTTGCTGAGGGGAGAGAGAGAGAGAGAGTCTGGAAAGTAGCGCATCAGGTCTGCAGTCCAAGAGGTCTCCCTCAGATCTAGAGAATGCTCCAAGAAGGGTCCGTCTTGTTATGTTGTGCATCTTTTGAGCCTAGTATTTAGGAACATGGAATTGAGAACTGTGAGTGGAAGACTTAGTGGCAGGAGGGTGTTCACAGCCTTTTTGGGCAAGGGAAGGACACATCGTACAGTTCGGAATATTCCAGCAAAGAATCGTGAACCCTCTCTGTAAGTTTCTTCAAACCTACCTTGACTTTTTTTTAAAGAAAAGGTTTCTGCAGGCATGCGATAATAACATTGTCTCAAGGAAAAGGGAAGAGTGTCGGGAGAAGTCACTGGTAGGCTTGTTCAGCACAGACACTTGGGAAAGGCCTTTTTTCATTTGTATGCTGCCTAATTATATTATCAAATAAAAGGCTGAATCCATTAAATAGCCCGGCCTTTGTGAAGCCTCTGAATTGCTTTTAATTTAGCGGCTGCACAGAAGCTGAATTCGGGGCATTCATAGGCCTGTACTATCTCCTTGACTAGCTGCCAGGTCTATTCATGTTGTTCTGAGTGCAGGAAGTTCTCACATTCATTCAGGAGTGGACAAGGGGGAGGGCGGGTTGAGCTGTAAGCAAGTGAAGGCCTTTTAATAGGGGCGGATAGGAAGAAATGGAGTTTAAAGGAAAATTTTCAGTGGTTCCTTTGGACCTGTTTACAAACTGCTCAGCCTGTGAGTAAATTTTGGGCATCCAGAGTTGAAGTCTGATGAGGAAAGAGTTCTGTGGAGAAAGGAGAAGGTTCAGAGAGCAAGTCTAGTCAGGGAAGTCTGGAGGTTTGTAGCATGAAGGGGGGAATGTACCACCCCAAGAAGAGGTGGTAGGGGAACTAGGCTGTGTGTGTGTATGTCTACTCCAGAGTGTGCTGAACCCAATCCGCACCCTCTTCCCCCCAGCCACTGGTCCTTTGGTAGCTTCCTAGCTTTTTCAGTTTGTTTCCCATTCTAAAAGGTAGAAATGCCTCTCCTAATACTGGAAGTAAGAACTTTAAACTAAAATATGCTGGTATCTTGGCTCCACCCCTGAGCCCAGCCCACTAAAAGTAAAAGGAATGCGTCCCCCTATGAGCTTCTTTGAAATTGAATTTGGTCCTCAGTCTGAAAGAGCTTAGACAGCCCTGCTCTACTCAGTGGTGGGATAAGTGCACTCTGCTCATGCTCGGGGGCATTTTGCTCCATTTGTGCTTAATATGGCTCAGGATGGTGCTGATAACCAACGCTGGGACTAAGCCCCAAGGAGTACATGGCACACCTGGCCAGTTGTCAGAAGGGGAAGGGAGGAAGTGAAAAAGTTTTAATGTTGCCAAAATCTTAATGCAGATTCCTTTTTGACCTGTTGAAGGCATATAATTCAAAGAATGAAATTTCAATTTAGTACACAAATCCTACCTTGTTGGGAAATGTTCTCTTTGAATATTTTGATGCATTGCTTGTTGTAGTAACCACTACCAAAGAAATCATGAAAAATTAAGGAAACCTTCCCTGAACTTGCAGCCTTTCTGACTCGACGTTGGCCTCTGCTGATCGATCAACTGTAGCCTTAGTTGGTCCGTCTGCCAGTTTAGAGCTCACAGCCCTGATAGAAATAGGCTTGCAGCTTCATTTTTGTAACCAAGGTGCTATGCAATTTTAGCTTTAACCGTCCTAATGTGTTATCATGTCTGGAACTGAAATAGAACATACTAGCCAAAATAGGACCAATAGTGATCTGCTTTTGCTTGAAAGCCTTCCTTTTCTGCCTCCACGCCCCCCTCCAAATCCACCCTCAATGCTGGCCAGTCTCCAGCATTTCCTTCTGAAGGAGAGGACTGGTTTTGACACACCCTATAGAGTACTGGATAAGATGTAGCCCTTGTGAGTATTTTGTCTGTTCTCTTACTTCTGAGAGTTGGCTGGACGTTGGGGATTGGTTTTTTCAAAACAAAACACAGGATCATTAATTTGAATGAAAGCCTCAGCAGGCCCAGTTTAAATGTTGATTGTCTCTCTAGTTTCTTAGTAGCAGCGTGACTGAGAAAGTGTGCATGCATGGAAATTTGCATCTATTCTCATCATTTGGCACTCAGTGAAACATTCTTTTGGGATCATTCTTATAGGAAGAGGTGAGGAAATGTTATTTTGGGGAATGTGTAAGACTGTATCCTGTCCACCCACTATAATTATAGCTGTGTATGAAAGCCTTCCCTAGCCTGACTACAGCTTCTGTCATCCCCAGCCAGTAGGACTATGCTGGCTGAGGATGATGGGAGATGTAGTACACCATATCTAAGGTGGGCAGGTTGGGAAAGGCTGCTATAAAACTTACATAAATAAAATAGTCTTCAGTACACCTATCAAATGGTAACTGCTACTAACCTAAGGCAAGCTCTCCTGCTTGGGTGCTGCTGTGGAATAAGATACACAAGAAGAGGATACACAAGTAGAAAATCTGACAATTTAGTTGATATATGCAGTGAATAGTGGATTCTTATTTATATATGCTGGCCTAGAACCTAATGAGATATCACTTGTTGTTTTTAATGAGAACATGCATATTTGAAGTTTCTAGTCCATGTATAGGAGGGGATAATTTCTTTTAAAACTTGAAGGGCCATTTTTACTAAGGACATAGGCAGATATGATGAAAGAGTTCTACTACTAGAGCAAAGATGGACTCTGTGAGCCTCTTTTTTTGGTTGATCCAGGTTGGTTATCTATACATCTTCTTGCGCAACATGTCTTATAGGTAGGATTATGTGTACTTACTGCCTGGGTGGAGAAATATCAGTTCTACATCATTAGAAATGAAATTATGCAATAAGCAAATCATATACAAATCAAGCCAATTCTGAATGCTTCTGTTTCTCCTAGTCATGAAGAGTGAACAAGGGTTTAATCCGAACGACTCCCCCCCCCCTCTGAAAACAAGAAGCCTGGCTGAGTTGCCCTCTTGCTTCAAAGACTTCATCAAGGCATTTCACACATACTTGCTTTCAAGCCGGGAGGAAAGGCAGAATATAAATGAAACCAATAAATACATCTCTGCATAAGGGCTAGGAACTTGCTTTCCACCAGTTCCTAAAAAGTGTAAAAGCTGAGACTTTTGGGATGCTGAATTCTGTGCTCAGTACTAAAATCTTCTTGGCTTGAATTGTGGTTTATAGCAGGGTGTTGAAACTCAGGCCTCCGGGCCAAATCCAGCCTTCTTGGGGTCCAAATCCTGCCCTTTAGGTTCCCCAGTTGGCCATCTCCCCCTTCCCCAAGCTACTGATACTTGGGTGGTTTCCTGGCTTTTACAGTTTCCTCTGTTTTAAAAGGTTGAAATACCTCTCCTAAGGCTTAGCTGCTGGCAGCAAGAGCTTTAAGCTAAAATACGTTGGCATTTTTTATAATTTGACCTCAACCTCTTTTTCACTTGGCCCTGCCCACCTGTGGAATGTGGCCTCTTCCCACTGAGAGCCTCTCCAGAATGGGATTCAGCCCTCTGGCTGAAAGAGGTTGGTACCCCTGGACTACAGTAATAAGGGGGCATTCCTGGGCTGTTTTCTAAACCAGACGCAAAGCAGAAGCAGTGGGCGAGTGGGAGGCAGTGCACTCACTCATTCTTGCAAGGTGACTGCATATGGGTTAAACAAGCCATGGGTTGTGATTACGTGTTGAAACCTGTGATAATGTCTCTTTTTTGCAGGCTTCTCCTCTTTGATATTTACAACTGTTTGGTGAGACTGGATTTGTTTTGTGTGTATGTGTGCGTGTGCACGTGCGGAAACATGCCACTGATCTGTCTAGTAGGAGTATTCCTTGAGCAGTCTCCACTGCAAAATTTGCACAAATGCAGCAGTGCTATTGACTTCGTGGCAGCAAAGTCATGTGCATCTCTTTCGAAAATTCAGATCAGCAAAAGCTGCTGCCACCAGGTTTTTTAGACAGTTTTTAGAATTCTCTGACCTGGTTCGCACAGTTGACACAGCCCACTGTGGCTTACTTAAGCCATGGTTTGCGGCGGTGCATGGCGGGCAGGATTTGCATATTCACTGCACAGCCATGACTTGTTGTGTCATGTGAACCCAGGTGGCAAGGGTTGTGTGAGGGTTAAACAGCCCTTGCACAACTCCCGCCTCTAGGGTTCAAATAACATGACAAGCCACAGCTGGGTGCTGAATACTCAGAATTGCTGTCCGCATGTGCCAGCACATGCCACACCGCACTGTGGCTTAAATAAGGCATGTTGGGCTGTTCTATTGTGCTAACTGGTCCTCTAGCCAGAGAGGTCCGCTAGCTCCCCAGAGAGGTCCGCTTGGCGCCTACACTGTACTGCTTTCGTCGCCAGCTGAAGACCTTTTTATTCACTCAGTATTTTAACACTTAATTTTAACTTAAATTTAAATTTTACTGTTTTAACTCTGTATTTTAATCCTATATCAACTTTGCTGTGTGGTTTTATCCTGGTTGCGCTTTTTATACTGTATTTCGTAATTGTGTTTTAAACTGTTGGGTGTTTTACTGTGGTTTTAATTTTTGTGAACCGCCCAGAGAGCTTCGGCTATTGGGCGGTATAAAAATGTAATAAATAAATAAATAAATCTATAATTCTAGATCAGCCTTCCTTCAACCTCGTGCTATCCAGATGTTTTGGACTACAACTCCAAGCATTCCTGACCCTTGGCCATGCTGGCTAAGGCTGCTGGGAGTTGAAGTCCAATGTATCTGGAGGGCACCGGGGTGGAGAAAGCTGTCCTAGATGGTACATATACTTACTTGAAGATCAATAGTTAACAGCTAAGTGAAATCCCATCTCTTCCTCCTTCCTCTTCTTGCTCCTTCTAGCCCGTAAATAAAGGGAAAGAAGGGAGCAGGACTGAATAACAATTCTGCAATCTTTAGAGAACTATAATCCAGTGTGTAATGATCCCTATGGGCTTTCTCACAACTCTGCAGAGCCTGAAGCAGAGAGCGATTGGATGTCCTAAAGTGTGTGGAAATTGCTGAGCTGGTGAATGTCCCATGCAGTGAATTTTGCCTGTGACTGTGTAAATGCTCCTGCATATAAAGTGTCAAGGCTGCAGCTTGTCGCCTCCTCTCTTGCCTCATGGGTATGTTACTTAACTTCTCATGGCTTGAGGAATTCAAGAGGAATATTTGGCCTGACTATTGCAAAGCTATTGACTTGGATCCTGACAAGCCCTGACAAAAGGGGTGGGGGGGGGGGCTTTCCTGACCTCTCTTCCTCCCTGCAGCTGTTCAAAAATTTCTCCTGAGCGCTTTTGAATGGGGTGGTCTGTAGTGTGGAGGACTGAGAAGGAAGTGGGGAGTCACACCAAATCACTTGGAAGGTATGAATCCCCCCCTCCCCAGTACCACAGTCAACCCTTTTCTCTGAATGCTTCTCAAGATCTAAAGTGTTCTCTTCTGAGGGAATGTGAAAGGTTTTTGTCTGGGGCAACATTTGGCTCATGTGTCTATGCCTAGGTATCACTTGATGCTGCAGGTGTTAAGTGAACTGGCCCACATTTCAAAAGGATCCCAGGTAGTGGTGAGCTACAAGCTTATGACAGACATATGATGTCTTAGAGCATTGTCACACACGTGAACGGCACCGGATATCTCTCTGTGACTGCTTCACCATTTGTCTGAATCCTAGGAGCTACCATGGTGTTTTGACTGGCGTTCTGTGACTGCAATATATATGCTCTCAATGGGACTGACTTCTATGTAGACACGTGGAGGATTGCACTGTAATACCTGCTCATTTGCTTTCAACAGTAGTTAAATTCTTGGCCTGAAGGGGTAGTTTTTGCTACTTGAAATGGAAGTTAGCATTTACTCATCTGTAATAATTTCTAACTCTACATATAAGCAAGCAGAGCGGCTTAAAAACAACAACCGTGTTTTCCTATAAAAAGGCTAATTAGATTCTTGCTTATAGCTATTTTGTGTGAAGGCCATGTTGCAACTTTTATGTGGTTTAAGAAAGGCTGGTCAGGGAGATCTTTTCCTAACTGGAAGAATTTTTTTAAAAAAAATTGTTTTAAAAGGCTCCAAGGGTTATTAATAAAAAGCCAAGACTAAGAATATCAGCTGTTTCACAGCTCACGAGGGGATTTAAGAAGGACCAGGGGGAGGGGAAATGTAGATTCAAGGAGAGATTACAAATGTAATAAACCCTGTTGCCAGGCAGCCCAGGAAATTAGATCCGGCGTTCCTTGAAAACAAGAATAAATTGGGTGTTTGATTTTTTTGGAGTGGTGGAAAGAACACAGGAAGGCAGGCGTTGAATACTACTTTAAAGCCCCCACTTCCTACTTGATACTTAAGAGGAAAATGTGGTCTAGGCAGACTGAAGAATAATCCCCCAAGCATCTAGGAAAACTTGTGTAAATATGATGGAAATATGATGTCAGTTGACCATGTTTTTTTAAAAAGTCTCTTTTTAATGGCATTAACATACTTTTAGTATCCTATTTCTGTTCTCTCTCCCCTCCCCCCCGAAAGACGGTGCTCTCTGCTCAAACTATGCCTAGAGAAAAGAAGCATGCAGCTGCCGTGAAGGCTGTGCAAATCATGAGCTAGCAGATCTTCAGATGACTGACAGTGACTTATATATATATATATGTGTTTGTGTGTGTATAAAAATTTGGGTAGCATTTTTCACCTCTCTCCAAATGTGGGAAAGAGAGAGAGAGAGAGAGATGAGACCAAAGTTTGTTGGATATGTTGGACTTGAGATACTTTGTCTTTGTTGTCGCATTTGGGCTTAACAGCTCCCAGGCAGCTCTTCGTATCATCTTTAATTAGGCTTAAATATCATCATGAAATCACATCAAGAATTAATGCGTTGGTCTTTTATCCTAAGAGGGTCAGTTTCCATAGTGAAATGACCGTGGGCGGGTGTGTCTTGAAATCAGCACTGCAGCTGGACGGTCACATTTACAAATATGCCTCATATCATCAGACCATGAGTCCCTTTGTTGTTGACATGTTGTGTCATCTGACTGGTGCTGGTTCTCTGAGGACCCAGGCTGAGCTGCTACCTGATGCCAGTGATTTTACCTGTGGTCTTAGGTATACTGAGCTCTGGTTTATTGGAACTGTAATGGATGATAAAGAAAATCACGCTATTAGCAACAAATAATGTCTTCTACAAGACTTCAGAGATGGTCCTTTCTAGAGCATGGTTGGGGAACCCTTTTCAGTCCAAGGGTTGAATTCCACCCTGGCCAAGGTCTCAGGGGCCATATGCCATCTCTGGGCAAGACCAAAGGCAGACGTTGCAGAACCAAAATGTGATTCTTACCTGTCTACTCAGAATTAAGCACAAGCAGCTTGTCTACGCACAAGTAAGGAGGACATGGCTACTCACACATTAGCAAGAACGAATTACTCAGCAGCACTTTCAAATAGCATCCCAAACACCAAGCCTCTGCATGTCTACTCTAAAAGTAAGCATGCGCAGCATGTCTACTCACAAGTAAGCAGGGCATGCCGAGAAAACAAGCAAAACTGAATCACTCAGTAGTAGTAGTATTAATTACATTTATATACCGCCCCATAGCTGAAGCTCTCTGGGCGGTTTACAAAGATCAAAACAGTGAACATTAAAAACAAATATACAAAATTTAAAACCATAAAAAGCATAAAACAGACAATATCCATTTAAAACAACTATTCTGGGGTCCGTTTAAAAACTCGGCATATGCTGTTAAACGCCTGGGAGACGAGAAAAGTCTTGACATGGTGCCAAAAAGATAGCAATGTTGGTGCCAGGCGAGCCTCGTTGGGGAGATTGTTCCATAACTGGGGGGCCACCACTGAAAAGGCCCTCTCCCTTGTTGCCATCCCTTGTTGTAGCTTCTTCCCCATACTCCAACCAATGCTCTTAACTCCAATCAGCAGCTGATTGGAGATAGGAGCTTTTCCCTGCTGGGATAGGGGTCAGGACTTGGGGAAGAAGCTGGCGGGCTGAATGGGGGACCCTCATGGGGCGTATCTGGACCATGGGCCTGAGGTTCCCCATGCCCACCCTAGAGGATTACAGTACAGAGAACCACTGTAGCTCATACTGGAAGCCCCTCCTTCCCAGAGCAAATGCAATGGTTTTAGTGGCGGAATCTTGTACGCTAATGACCCATGCCAAAGTAGTGGTTGTTTGTATCAGGCTTCCTCTTGAGCCTTGTATTACAACACATTGCCAATAAGTGAAGCTAGGCCACGTGGCTTGAGGGTGTGTGGGAGGGTGGGGTGTGTGGGTAGGCGTGGAATAAGTTCCTGGGAAATTTTCTGGGCTTAAATCTTCTTAAAGGAAGGTTCAGGAGCTTGCATGATCGTGATTCCTAGAGGGCTGGGAAGCTAGACACCATCACTGCTGCCATGGCTGTAGGATGACCCCTCTTGCAATTATTTAATTTCTTTCCACATTGCCTTTTTGAAAACCCACTAATGTAGCATACAAATAATTAAAATAAAACCATAATCAGATTTTAAAAAAAGAAGTAAAAAGCCAAGTTCAAAAGATGTGTCTTGAGCCCCTTCCTGAATGCAAAGCAAGTGGGGACCACTTGCAACTCCAGAGGGAGCACAAAGTTTGGGGTGCTCACAGTGATCCTTTTTACATTTTATTATGGGGAGTATATCGTATTTCATAGTGTAGCAGAAATGCTGATGAGGCATTTAATAGAAGGCCCTTAACTACCACTTCTCATGGTGCTAGAAGATTGGATTGCCTGTGTTGCTTCCTGGGATCAAAATGGACACATTGGTAAGATTCTTGGTGTGTGTGTGTGTGTTTCTTGCTTGCCTCTCTCCTTGAATGTCTGTTGCCGCAACAGAATAGCTCTGTAGGAGAGGTAACTACAGCCATCTATAAACAAACCGTTCTCTATTTCATGGCCTGCTCCACACGTATTGAGGGTTAATGCACGTAGCAAGGTGGAGTCTTCATAGGGTGTATGAAACTACACTTGGTGTTCATGAACGAATGAATAATAAGGCCAGTGACAGTCATTTTGAAACTGGCTTACGTTTAATAGATTATAATATTGAGTCATGAAGGGTGGGGGAGACATCGTCAAAGTTCAGACAGAAGCGACTGGAGTGGAGTTCCCTTTATCATGGTCACTGCTAAACTTCCTATGCAAGGAGCAAAACAGCAGAGTCCCAACTGGAGTGTGTTGAGCTTGGCAGGTCTTGTGAAACCGTTTCCTGAAGTGGGGTCTCTGGCCATCTTGGCTTGGGTGGGGCATAGGGAGCACTGGTAGGCCTAGCCTGAAAGGTCAAGATGGCAGCCCTGTCTGTTGCCTCTGTAGCACTAGAAACGAATTTGAAAAGAAAAGGATGGGACTGCCACTGGTGAGGTGCAGCTTCTCTTCCGGCTACTTCCGTCAACTTTCCCTAAGTGTGTGTAGTGATTTGTAAGGTACAGCTATAGTTTTCTGACCTATCCAGACTATCTGGACAGGAGTTTTCAGAAGGGCCGAATTAGACAAGATGTTTCTTTTATTTATTTATTACATTTTTATACCGCCCAATAGCCGAAGCTGTCTGAGCGGTTCACAAAAATTAAAACCATAATAAAACAACCAACAGGTTAAATGCACAAATACAAAATACAGTATAAAAAGCACAACCAGGATAAAAACCACGCAGCAAAATTGATATAAAATTAAAATACAGAGTTAAAACAGTAAAATTTAAATTTAAGTTAAAATTAAGTGTTAAAATACTGAGAGAATAAAAAGGTCTTCAGCTGGCGACGAAAGCAGTACAGTGTAGGCGCCAGGCGGACCTCTCTGGGGAGCTCATTCCACAACCAGGGTGCCACAGCGGAGAAAGCCCTCCTCCTAGTAGCCACCTGCCTCACTTCCTTTGGCAGGGGCTCACGGAGAAGGGCCCCTGTAGATGATCTTAAGGTCCGGGCAGGTACTTATGGGAAGAGGCGTTCCTTCAAATAACATGGCCCCAAACCGGATCTGGACTGGCAGCCAATGAAGTTGTAAAAGGACTGGCGTAATGTGATCTCTCCAGCCAGTCCCTGTTAGTACATTGTTTATTCTCACGTGTTGATTTTCGTTTGACAAATAGCTGCCATATGGACTAGGGAGCCAGATTGGTACTGTGTGTATGTATGGGTGGTGGTTTTTTTAGCTCTTTGCCCCTGTTGTGGTCCTGATTGCAGTGGGGTGGGGTGTCCCTGTGGTTCATAACGCGAGGAAAGCTCCCAGTGGTACCAATGGCAGCTTTCTCTCCCATTGAGAATAGCAGGCATTTCCCCCCCATAGTCCCGATCAGGGTGGAGCTAGGGTGGGGTGTCTGTGCAACAGTACAAGGCAACAGTACAAGGGTGAGCAACAGTACAAGGGTGAACTACATAACAAACAACATGTCTTGTTTGTCCCAAATGTCTGCAATGTAATGCGGCCAATAAAGTTAATTTTGGGCAAATCATAGACATAGATGGAATTGTGGGAAGCACTTCAGGTGTAGATCTGTCTCTCTCTCTCTCTTGCCCCCCTCCCAACCATTTGAAAGTTAGCTGGCTACTCCTGCCTAATTAGAAAGCGTAGGATTTTTCTTGTACAATTTGAAATGATTTCCCCCCCAAGTGTATTTATTAGTTCAGGGAATGTAATTTTTTGTGGGTTTTCTATTAAACTACATTTCTGCGTTGCTTTCTAAGGCTAAACTAGATGCTTCTTATCTTCTCTTCCCCCGCCCCCTTCTTCAGCAAAGCACCTTTTTGCTCTCTGTGATATCTTTAATTGGTGTAATTAGCTTTGGCTAAATGACCTAGTGAACCATAAGGTGAATACCCATGTCTTACATAATTGTGCAGGATGTTCGGCCAAAGTTGTAACCGTGTCATCACCACTGAGGATTGTTGGGTTACATTCTCTCCCACTTGTCTCTTGCCCATTAATGGGGCTGGGGAAAACCCACTTGAATTAAGAACTTGTCAGGAAGCGGCTTTTTAGTTAAGGATTGAAAGATGTTTTTTTTTTTACCATGTATCTTTTTCTGTTCCCCTTTTGCCGTTAAGATGGGGCCGGGGGGACGGGACCTGAAGGGAAACTGTTGGTGTGAACCTCCCTCCCCCAGTGCAAACCAGGGGTAAGAGCAACATCTACTCAGTCCTATTGAAAGTAGTTTAATTGAACAGAACTGCATTGAATGGGGTGACGGTGCAAGCCATTGCAATTATAAGTACACATAGAATCCCAGAATCCTAGGGCTTAGCTACACCAAGCAGGATATTCCACTATGAAAGTGATATATAAAAGGCAGGAGCCACACAACTGCTTTATTTATTTATTTATTTATTTATTTATTTATTTATTGCATTTCTATGCTGCCCAATAGCTGGAGCTCTCTGGGTGGTTCACAAAAATTAAAACCATTCAAAATATAAAACAACAGTATAAAACCATAATATAACCATAATATAAAATACAGTATGAAAGCTCAACCAGATAAAAACAGCAGCAATGCAAAAATTACAAATTTAAAACACCAAGTTAAAATTTATTTATAGACTGTTAAAATGCTGGGAGAATAAAGGCATATAATGTAGGTGCCAAGCGAACCTCCTTAGGGAGCTCATTCCACAGCCGGGGTGCCACAGCAGAGAAGGCCCTCCTCCTGGTAGCCAACTGCCTCACTTCTTTTGGCAGGGACTTGCGGAGAAGGACCCCTGAGGATGTCCTAGCGGTATTGAAGTGCACTGACAATTGTTGGGGCCCATTGACACATACCATAGATGACTTTCATAACACTATATCCTGCTTGGTGTGGGTCCTGCCTTTTATATACCACTTTCTTAGTGGAATATCCTGCTTGGTGTAGATGAGCCCCTAGAATAGTAGAATTGGAAGGGACCTATAAGGCCATCAAGTCCAACCCCCTGCTCAGTGCAGGAATCCACCTTTAAGCATCCCTGACAGATGGATACATGGTGGATAAAGCTCTAACTCTGATGGCTATATGCTACCTCCAGTATCAGAGGCAGCATGCCTATGTACATCAGTTGCTGGGGAACATGGGTAGGAGGGTGCAGTTGCACTCAGGTCCTGCTTTTGGTTTTCCCACAGGCAAGCTGGTGGGCCACTATGTGATCAGAATCCTGGACTAGACGGACCCATGGTCTAATCCAGCATGGTTCTTATGTCCTTATATATGTCTACACTGATACATGCATGCAGTTGTTTTTAACAAGTGTGTGCATTAGTGTATTATACCATACATGTGTATGTTTATGTGTGTGTACACACACATGCATAATACAGTGAATATTCGTAGGGAGAATACTGTTCTTAGGAATGCAGATAAGGGTTGAGTTGTATGACCATTTTAAAATCATAGTGACTCGAATAGCTTGGCTGTGGTCGAGTGCAGACAAAACCTTCCTGGTTCCTAACCATAATTAAAAGATCAAAAGTGTGCTGTACACTTAGGATATTCCTCTCTCTCCCTTTGCATGGATTCCCTCTTCCTTTCTATAGTGTACTTGAACTATGGTGTAGTGTTTGGTCTGCATTGGGTTGAGGCATAATTAATACCAACCAGGATTACCCTTGCCAAACCCATTGGAAACCCTTGTTTCAAAGGTTGTGTGCTCTTGTTCCGTGTTAATCCAGTGACCTATAAAATAACCTTCTTTGCCATGGGTTCAGCTAGGATTTGATCACCAACTGTGAATACCGAACTTTTAGGCTGTAGAGGTCACGATTATTACTGGTTTTTAATGAGAGAGTGTGTGTATGAGTGTATGTAGCAGATTATACTGTAGATGAATATATTTTGATATTGGATACACCAAAAAGAATATTTTCTTTTTGCTGAGCAATACTGATTCATGGTGTTAATCATGCTTAGCTGATGCAGACCAAAGTCTATACCTAGGGAGGAGGAAGGGGAGCATACTGTTTACTTTACTGTACCTTTCTGTATTTTATGTTTTACTTCATTATATATGACTTCGATTTCACTCAAAGTAGAGTGATTTATAAATTCTATAATAAACAAACAAATAAATATAATAATAGAAGTCCACCATTTTACTACTGATCTACTGAATATTGCCTAAGGGCAGACTTGTGAAATCTACTTTGTTTTTGTATTAGAACTTCCAAGAACTCCCAAGCTCCACCAATCAGTGCCTGGTGCAAAAGACATCCAGTTAGAATTAAAGCATTCTGAGCCCAGGAATTTGTTTTGATTACCAGAACTGAACAGAACACGGAAGTCCCTCAACTCAAAAATCCACTCCTAGTTATCACAAGCTTCTTTAATTTTAGCAGTATAATTTAGAACAGTGGGGGAATCATTTTGCTGCTGCTGCTGTTAAAGAATTGAGAATCAATCTACTTCAAATTGGCCAGAGATCCAGATCTGCCCTGCCTAAGGTAGGGGTGAGCAGAAAGTAGATCTCCAGATGTTTTGGACTTCAGCTTCTAACATTCATGACCATTGGCCATGCTTCTGTCCAAAACACCTAGAGATCTACCTTCTGCCGAGGATATTGGGTATGTTATGCCTCCACGCGGGCCTGGGTGAAATGCTCTGTATCTTCCCCCACTCCACTCCAGAGGCAGTAAAAACAAGTATTTGTGTCCAATTTTTAGAAGAAAAGAGGAATTTTTTTTATTTCTCCCTCCCCCCCCTTCCCGGTTTGCTGGCCTTCCACTTGCACTTCAGCCTCAGTAGCCACACAGACATTGAAAAAGAAACCGCACAGTTACATATAATGTATAGTTGCGTGCTGAGTTCTTTGTATACTTGACACTTAGGCAGCATGAGCAGCCTGACTTTCTGGCATGGATCTTTCTCCCAAGTGTCCTTGCAACCTTGTGCCTTTTATACATGCAGGACAATATACCCACTGATGTTCTTTTCTTTTCTTTTTTCAAAAATAATATCTTTTGGAAAGGATTTGCTAGCCTCCAGTGAGTTTTCTCTAGGGTATCTCTGAGGCCTCCTTGTATTGTCTCTTGTGTAGGTATTTTCTATTCTCTTTTTCCCTGGGCAGGTAGCTTGACTTTTGAAGGAGAATGTCTCCAGACAGGAGTCTGCTTCCTGTTGGTTTTCCCCCTAGTTCTCCCTGGAGTCCAGGTGGATGCTGCTGCAAGCTAACGAACCAATTTGTGCCTGGGCACAGTGCCATCCTACCATGTGGATAGAACAACGATCAGCCAAAGTAGGCTCACGTCTGAAACAGCTGAGAATCCTGGGCAGGATTTTCATGACACCACTTTATTGATGGAGCTTATCACCTCTCTGAGCATCCATGTCTTAAGGTTAAGGGAATTTGTTGTGCACGATTCTCTTCATCACCTCTGCCTTGGTAGCTGGCTGCATGAAAGCAAAGTAGAGAGTGGTCATCGTTTTTCTTTGTTCATTGAAGATAGAAGAGATCTTTTGGCTAAAGGGGCCAAGGAGGTCTCCTTGCCTTGGTGGCTTTTTTGCATGCTCCCCACCCCCCTTTAAAAGAGGAATTGCACTCCTTGGCTTTTGAGTTTTTCTCTCATGTTGGTGTAAATTGAGTTGGGGGACCCAGGGGGGGGGGAATTTATTAGTTCCTTCTAAAAAAAATAGCTACTTAAGGTTATCTTGCTTCTAACTCTATGGTGATAAAGAGATTTCCTTGAAACACACTGGGAACAATACAGTGGTGTAGCTGTCTCTTATTTTGTTTGCTTTTCGTTTTTACAGTTGCGTTTTGAGGCTCTTATAGGGAATTCTGTGGTCCAGCTGTTGGACTACAACTCCCATCATCCTCCCATCTTGCTGGCTAGGGCAGATGGGAGTTGGGGCCTAGCAACATCTGGAGAGCCACAGATTCCTCACCTTTTGTGTAATTGACGTATTTTCCCAGTTTGGATGTAATGGGGGAACTCAGGCTTAGTGCAAGTCACAATTTTCATGCCTAATCTGGTTGCTGATGGGAGAAGAAGAAAGAATAAGGGGAGAAAATTGTTCCCAACTTCATAAACCATGGCTTATGAATCCTGGAATGATTGTCTGAACCAGGCCAATGAGGGCTAAAACAGGCATTACTTTTAACTCTGTGTCTAGCAGCAAAGTCTTTTGTTCATTTTACCTCTAGAGTAAGTGCAGGGCCCCCAATCCCCCATGCTAGAGTCCTGATCCAGATCAGGCACCATGCATCTACTTTTGAGTAAAAATCAAGCGCAAGGGAGACATAACTGCTAGACACAGAAGTAATGTATGTTTTGGTCCTTAGAATGGGCGGTGAAATGGAGTTTCATCTGATATGTGGGAAAGGACAGAGTTTTCTCATGCATTCTCTTCAGTTCTAACTACCAGTATTAAAAAGGGAGAATCCCTGGAACTGCTATGCATATTTCACGCCTCCTTTTCCCAACAAAATCTGTTTAGTTATATTTTCTGTTCACAGAAAAGCAAATAAGATGTTAGTGATTCTTCTCAGATGAAAGAAATGGCCTTTTAAGAGGGTTTGTAAAGAAGAATGTCCACATTTGGACTACCTCGCAGTTTTTTTAAAAATTAATCTACTTCTTTCAAAATGGGTATAATGGGATTAGAAATGGCTTTGTTATCTTTTTAATGTACAGTCGGGTAAATGGCACACACTTCATATAAGGAGAGGTGGAAAGACATGCAATTCAATCCTTTGCATGTTTACTTAAAAGTAAGTCTTGCTGAGTTTAGTTACTAGTGAAGTGTGTTTAGAATTTAACTTTAGGCTCATGCAGCCTATAAAAATGGAAAGTTAAGAATATAACAAAAAAAAAGTAGGTATTTGATAATGGTATATGAAGTAATTACAGCCTTCTTGAAAAAAAAGGAAAAGTTCTTACCTGTGGTAGTAAAGAGAGAGAGAAGAGTATGTTGGACAGTTAGTTTGATCTAGCAAGTTATTCTTTTTGTGTTGTTAAAATTTATTTAAGCTACTTGGATTGTGTGCATGGTGGTGGTAGTGGTTGTGGTTCTGTGTGTGTGTGTGTGTGTGTGTGTGTGTGTGTGTGTGTTTTCCGGAAGTAAATCAGCCTTTGGCCATGCTGACTGGGGATATTGGGAGTTGTAGTCCAACACATCTGGAGAGCACTGAGTTGGGGAAAGCTATGTAATACCTTCTCTCAAATTGTTGGCTTCCAGTTGTTTTCAACGATGTGGTAATTAGTGATCTTACCATGATAAAAAATAGTGGGGTCATGTTCTTTTGTTGAGACTCTTCTTCAATATCAAATATGGTCAGCTGAACTGGGGTATCTTATATAACATATTTAGCTTCACAAAGAAGGGCTTCTTGCTGGATTGAAGCTCAGGTGCAGGTGATGTATGATTTCCCCTGATGTAACGGAAAATGATTTGAAGAGAAATGTTCAGTGTTTCCAAACCCTACATTGTCTTGATTGCACTGTAAATGGTCTCTCAGATTGTGGAACACCATCTGCTTTCATTTAAAGATGGGTGTCCCCAGAGCTCTTGTTGGAGATAAGGAATTTTATGCACAAGGGTGTGCCCCTCTATTTGACCTGGCTAGTACTTACTCAACTTTCTGTGAAATCCGAACTTCCTTTCCTAACACCTGTACTTTGGAGAAAAATAACAGAAAAATGTCCAGATTCTGTAACTTGCAAAGTGTTTAGTAGTAACCAAGCCTGCATATTTTTTCAATATGATAAGCTTTATGATTGCTGCAATTATGAGAAATTTAGGCTCATCACAGACTTTGTAATCACACAGAGGTTACTTTGTGTTTGTGTTTATATTTATTTTAAATTGGAATTTAATTCCAATTAAATTGTTTAATTGGAATTAAACTTTTTTTTTTTTTTAAATCTCTTACTAAATATGACTAAATTGCTTTGGGCCTCTTCGTCTTGCTCTCTTGTGTGCCCTCACATACACATTTTTGAAAATAGTGTGTGTAACTTTCTTGAGTTATGGAAGATTATGAAATCTTGTCTTTGAGATGTTGACTCTTGGGTGAAGTCTACCACTGGAAAACAAATGATGGTGGTGATGATGATTAAAACATAGATTATGCATATGAAAATCTTCCTGCTTTTCTCCACTAACTTTGCTGACATGCTGTGCTGGCATTTTCCAACTATGCCTTAATATGTTTCTGTTCTGCTGAGTAAGTGCATGATATAATGGGGGATAATTCTATCCTTTGGTTCCGTGTTGCGGTACGGGCTTAAGCTTAGTCATTTTTCTAAGTAGGTTGAAGATGCTCTTCATGCTAAACAGACTGATATTAATGTCAGCTTTGAAAATGGTAGCTGGGTGTCAAACTGCATGTTACGTTAATTGTGTAATGTGTACCTGACCCCAATCTTTTTCTTTACTTTAGCAATTGTGTCTATTTTGTTTCCCAAAATCTGACCTCCACCCACCCACCCCACGCATGCAGGCATTAAAAAGAAAAATATGGATTCCCAATTGAGATGTCTTATTTTTTAAAAAAATCCCCACATGATGGCAGAAATTTCAGGAAGCAAACTGGAATTCAGGGATTTCTGCATGGCCTAGGGAAAGCTGAGCATGTTCATTTATTTTCGTTATTTCTAGGTCAAGCCCTCCTATGCTGCCTTGCTAAGATCACTGGGCTGGCTGCTAAACCCATAGCTAACCCTATCCATTTCTAAGCAGCAAGACCAGTCTTGACGTGGGGTGCATCAGAGCACATTGAGGGTGAGGCTTACAGTGGGACAGAGGGCAGAGCCCTTGGCAGGATGGAATGGCTCTGTATCTGACTGGCTCAACTCATAAGCTGTTGTTTGCTGGACTCCCATGTTTATGGCTAGGAGGGACACTAGGTTGCCCGGAGGCTTTTCATCAAGATGAAAGAATCTCTTGCTTTTCCTCCCAGGTTTGACAATTTGAGGCTCTTGCTGTTTGCCACCATTATGATTTATACGACATCTGGTTTTGCTTTACTGCTGTTTTTATTGTTAGTTTTGTGTTTAATTTTGTTGTGATTTATATTTATTATTGTAAGACACCTTGCATTCAGTTTTATCAGAGAAACTTGGGAAATAACGTACTCCCATCTTTGCGCTGGTGGCAAATTGATGGCGGGCAGTGGCTTAGTCAGTGCAGCTGCTCATCTGGGTATCTTGAGTTTTCAGGAATGTTGGCAGTGTGTAGCTTTGCTAGTGTTGGTTTTGCAGGGCTTGCTCTTTCCGTGCCCCTCTCTCCATGCCCCTTACCCTGAATCAAACCATTGCTCCATCTAGCAGCGAAACAGAGCAAGCGTGGGGAATATATGGCCTTCCTCGTGTTGTGGGACTACAGCTCCCATCAGCCAACTTAGCCAGTAGTGAGGGATGATGGGAGTTGCAATCCATCAATATCTGGAGGGACCCACGTTCCTTGCTGTCCTTGAAATAAAGGGATATCTTTGAATGAGTGCAGCAATGGCTTGGCACTCATTATATTCATGATAATTATTACATATTACATTTTTATCTTGCCCATCCTCCAAGGAGCTCATGCTGGCAGTTGTAGTATTCCCCCTCTCCCCCATAGTGCAGCTCAGTGGTAGAGTAAATGCTTTGCATGCAGAAGATGCCAGGTTTGATCCCCGCCAGCCCCAGATAGGGCTAGGAAAGAATCCTGCCTGAAACCCTGGAGAACCGCTGCCAGTCAGTGAGGACAGTACTGGGTTAGGCAGACCAGTGGTCTGACTCAATTTAAGACAGCTTCCTATGGTCCTGTGCTACCCCACATTTCATCCTCATGCGAACCCTGTGGGGTAGGATTAGAATGAGGAATGTTGACTGACCCAAGGCCACCCAGTTAATTTCGTGGCGTTCTTTGTAGGGGTTTGAACCCAGGTCTGCCTAGTCGAGCACTCTAATTAGACTTCTCCAGCCTGCTGCCTGTTGGACTACAACTCCCATCACTCCCACACAATCATGGGCATACTGTCTGGGCATGATGGGAGATGTATTACAACACTTTCCCCAGGCACAACTTGGGGAAAGCTGCTCTAACCAAAGTACTGGTTCATACATAACCACTAAGTTACGTGGCTAAGAACAGACCTAGCTCAATACCCTTCCCAGAGGTCTTTTCAGGGATGAAGCTGCTGTCCACTCCTGGATGAAACAGGGCGGTGTAACTAAGCTCATTGACTTGAATGTCTCATGATGATGCTAGCCTTGGCCCTGCTTCTTCCTAGTATCCCTTTGCCTGGATTCACTTTGAATGGAGGTATGCCTCTCTCCACCGTTCCTTTTCACAGACTGAGTTTTCTAGCCCTTTTCTCATGGCATCCCAGTTTTTGTCAGCGCCGCTTGCTGTGCTCTTAGATAAATGCTTCATTGTAACACTGATCACAACAAACAGCTATTGTACCGCACTCTTTTTTTAGAATGAATGTCTTCTGTGTTCTCCCAGTAGTAGGGGTAAAAAGGGGACGCTTCAGTCCTTAAGAGCAAGCCATTCTCTGTCTTTCTTGCCATTGCTTCTTTCATCTTATTTCCCCCCTCCCTCTTCTCACCAGGACGGCTATCTGCTAGGCTTCCAATAAATACTTGTGCATCTAGTGCGTTGCACTCTCCCCTTTGTGTGCTATGAAATGTGTGGCAACTGGAAACGAAACCTCTTTTTTGTGAACAAATTGCTACAGTGGCAGACAGAGTGTCTGTTCTTGCCGGAGAAACAATTCTGTTTTGCAGGATTCTATTTTGTTGCGAGAATCACTCAAACATATTTATACCCGGGCGTTCCCAACCAGATACGTCCTTGCCCCACCACAAGTATGCCCAAGCTTCTGTTTACCCCAGTGGGCACAGCAAGCAAGTGAAAATGTTAATACAGCAGTGAAGTAGAGCAGCAAACCATGGGCCACTATATTACTCCAGTTAAAAAAAAATCTCTTTCTATACATGCATTGTTTCATAAAATTTGCAATACTTAATGAATGACTCCAGATGTTTTGGGCTACAACTCCCATCATCCCAGGTAGCAAGGGCAATGGTCAGAAAGAAAATGAGTTGTAGTCCAAAACATCTGGAGGGCACCAGGTTGGGGAAGACTGGGCTACTGTATCCATTAAGTTGGCAACTTCAAACTTGTAGTTAACCCTTTTTACCCCCAAATGACTATCCCTAGGAATAGTGCATATATTTATAATAAATTGCAGCTCTATCTCAAAGTCTCTCTCTGTAAGTAGGGATGGGGTATGATAAACTTAAAAGTATATGTCATCCAGTTATTTTAGACCAGGGGCGGGCAGAAGGCAGCTCTCCAGATGTTTTGGACGTCAACTCCCAGCATTCTTTACCATTGACCAATGCTGGCAGAGGTTTCTGGGAGATGAATAGCTGAAAGAGGCTCAACACCTTTTTGGGGGTGGGTGGGTCTGCTTCAGTTTGTTACAACTGCTCTAGTTCCGATGTATAAAATCTTTATATCGGGTCAATCTCTGCATGCTGTGACTCCCAATAATTTATCAATAACAACAACAAAATGCTTTTCCCACCTGAATTCGGCAGCTCAAATGAAGAAAGGTTGGCATGGGGTAACCTGGAGTGGATTTTTGTGTGAAAGGACTGTGAGCTCAGTTTAGTTCTGCTACTGAAAACTAATTCCAAGGCTCAGAATGTGCTCGGGGCAATATTTTCATTTATTTATTTATTTGTAACATTTATATACCACTGAATATAGTAAAACTGGACAAGTCTGAAGTCTGCCTTATATAACCTGATCACATCATTAAGACAAATTAATATGATAATCCTGTTTCTTCACTTCATGCTTTCCGTGTGTGTGTATGTGTGTGTGTATACTGTAACTGTCCAATCTGACTGGTCCATCTGACACAACCATCCTTTTTGCTAGGAATGCCAGAGGATTTGTGTTTGTACAGCCAGCTGCACCCCAAACACCACATTGTTTTAGATGTGATTCAAGGATTATTGTGAGGAGGCTGAAATGGTTGAATAACTTTAGGAAGCTAAAGCCCAACTTAGAAACTTTTTTTTTTAACGTAGCATGTTCTTATATAGTCCTTCCATAGTAATTCTGAGCTCTTGCCCTAATCTCGTCTCTCCCTTTCCCACTTGAAATTCTCTCGTCTCCAAGTGTTGGGTGTATTTATTGGCTAGATCCTGTTGTGCCACAATCCAGCTGCCTTCCCAGCATGGTCCTATCTCATGTACTGATAAATGCTTAAGTAAAATGGATGCAGTCTTCTGCTATGTGATCTCACTGCTTCCGGAAGCTTCACTCCTTGCTTCTCCCAATCCCCGCCCGTCAACCTCTCCTCCATTAACTGACAGGTTTGCAGTTGTACACTGTGGCTGGCTCTCACGTGGTTGATAACAAATGATCCTTAATTGCCATGTGGAGTCACTTCGTCATCTGTGGCATCTGGCAATCAGCCTATCTAAAATGATTTCTAGGCTGCCATTAAGGGTGGAACCCTCTCAAGGAGACGGATCTGTTCTGGTTTTTTTTTCTCAGCCAAGTCCTGCTGCTATAACCCTTTTCCCTTTCAGTGGAGGCTGGTGGTTCTGATATCACTGTGCTCTGGGTTTCACTCAGAACTCAAAAGGAGCTATCCAAGGTGCGATTTACTGCCCCACTGACATCTGAACCACTAGCCTCCACTGCCCCCTTATGCTCAGAATGGGGCAAAAACAGAGTGAAAACCAGGAAATGGCCAAATGATCAGTAGTTGTGGGGAAGAGAAGGAGCTGAGGTTGGGGAAGGGTCATGGCCATCTGGAGAACTCTACAGAGTGGTCCAGATTTGGCCCCTGGGCCTGAGGTTCTGCACCCCTGTCTTAAATGTTACATTGGGGCAAGTACAGATGATTTTAAGACCTTGTTTATGTGTATGTGCAACAGTGTGCCTGATTTTGTGGAGAGATGGGGTGAAGGAATATACATAATTAGAGTGGCATGGAGGCAGGGGGCTTCCATGCCCCTGCGAATAATGCATAAAATGGCACTTGTAGCAACTTCTTATGGTAATTGGTAAATGGACGTCTGTGTTGACTTGAGTTAACCTGCTCATCAGGATAATAGCAGAAGGCAGCAGAAGGTCAGGTAGTATTGACATGGATATCTAATCTGTACCTGCCTGAAGGAGGATTGCTACAGAGAGTAGGAAAGAAAATAACTTTCCTCAAGCTATTGAAAATAAATAAATAAAAATATGGTGGAAGATTGAACTTCTGAAATCTCCTCCTGTGACTTTTCAAGCAGTTCACTTTCCTTTGTTTTCCTGCTGTTGCCTTCAGATTAAAATAAAAACCAGGAAGCCAAACTCCCTTGATTTAAATATATTATTTGAAGGCAGGCTGCAGCTTAGATTTGAATCTGGCTGCAGAAAGCAACCCAAAAGTAAGTCTGCAAAGAGCCATCGTGAGCCTCGAAGGCATTGACCTGACTATCTAGTGAGCCATAAAATAGACAAGGGATGGCATAGGTCATCAACTTTGCAGAAAGCAAATGTGGAAATAAATCTAGGCTGACCTCAAAGGCAGTACTTACATGGATGTGTGTGAAGCTACTGTGTGTGTGTGTTTACGTGTGTGTGTACACAAGCTAAAGCCGTGAAGCATAGAGTTTGAGGCAAAACAAATAGGATAGCTGACTCCTCACCCCTTTCCCTCCTTAGGATGGTAAAACATGCCAGATGGCATTTTAACACTCGTCTTCAAAACGGGAGCAGTGAATTTATAGACTGGGAAAGAAAATAAGGCAGTTGCCATACATCTTATGTTGCTCTTGGCTAGTGGTCACTAGTTTAGAAACTGGCTATGGAGTGAAAGCAAACAAGGGAAGGGGCATTCCTCCATGGTAGAGCCCGGATTTTGCATGCAGAAGGTCCCATGTCAGTCTCGTGGCATCTGCAACTGAAAGGATTTGTGGCTGCAGAAATGGGAGTGGCCTATGTAGCACAAGTTCCGGAGAGCAGCTTCTGGTTTTGCGGTAGGCAGTGCAGGGCGTTATGATGGGTCTGCCTTGGTTTAAGGCAGGGGTTGGCAGCTCTGCACCTGCCAGCTGATCTGGGCTACAACTCCCTTAACTATTGGTCATGCTGGTTCGGACTGTTGGGAGTTGTAGACCAAAACATCAGATTGCCTAGCCCTGGTGTAAGGCATATCCCTGTCATATAAAGCCTTTGGGGAAGTAATTTCATAGAATTAATTGCAATTTGGAGGTGCCATAAGACCAAGGCTTTAAAAATGATTTAGATGTTAGTATCGATCCACCCATGAACTCTCTCAAAACCATGTTGACTTGGTCAAGTAGTTCTACTCTTCTGCCTTAATGATGTTGAAATACCTGGTCTTGGATCTCATGTATTGCAGCCAGCCAGAAAAGAAAAGGATCAAATCACTTGGCTGAGCTCATTTTCAAGTTCCTGTATTCAGAAGCCTCCCAGATTAATATTTTAGTAATAACTTTTCTTCGTAGAATACCTGATCCTAGAACTTACTGCTGCGTCGTTGTTGTTGTTGTTGTTGTTGCCACCGCTTCTTAAATATTTATTTATTTATTACATTTCTATCCCGCCTTCTTTCCTCCAAGGAACCCAAGGCAGCGTACATAATCCTCCTCCATGTTATCCTCACAACAACAACCCTGTGCGGTAGGTTGGGCTGTGAATCTGTGACTGGCCCAAAGTCACCCAGTGGGTGTCCATGGCTGAGTGGGGAGTAGAACCCAGATCTCCCGACTCCCAGTCGAATACCTTAGCCACTACACCAACTGGCTAGTTTATACCACACTCTTTTAGTTTTATATTGGGGTGCTTTCAGGGAAAATTAAAAACAATTTAGGGGCTGGTATTTTACTAGTACCAGATAATGCACTAACTGGACCCTAATGCAAACGCACCGTGCAAAGAGGAAGACATTTTTTTGGCAGGGAGGATCGCCCAGTACCTAACCTAGCTCTAGTTGCTACCATAGATGCTGCTTTGAGGTACTTTTCCCTTCAAAAGTATGTGTGCTAGTGCTTGAATGATGGTATGTATGGTTAGATACTGACAAGGCTCCCCCCACTACCCCCGGCCACCCCAGTACCGCCTGACAACATGCAGTTTACTATCCCGAAACTGACTGACTGGGACTGTTTATCCTATGCGCACACTTAACTTGGAAGTGATTTGTTTAAATCACATCCAAGCTTAAATTGCCTTGGGTAGGTGCCTTCCCAGTAATTTTAGGACATTAAAAAAAATGTAAAACAGGTTGCAGAATCCATATTTTTAAATGGTGCAGAATGCAGCTCACCTTGGCACAGAAATGTTGGGGTATGTTCGTGGATGCAAAAATATACACAGCCTCAATGTATTGCATGTAATGTACGCAATTTATGAAATAATCTCCCCACTGAGGCCCACCTGGCGGCAGCACTAACATCTTTTCAGCAGCAGGTTAAGCCTGTCCTCCACTCCCAGGTATTTAATGGCAGATGATAGGGCATTTATTTGAACAGGTCTAAATATTTTATTGAAATTATTTTTAGCTGTTTAAACGGTTTTAAATTTTTGTATATTTCAATTTTTATGCTGCATTTTACTTTGTGAATTGTTGTGAACTGCTCAGAGAGCTTCGGCTGTTGGGTGGTATAGAGATGAAATAAATAAATAAATAAAATAAAAATAGGTCTTTGTTTAAAAAGAGTGAATCTTGAGTGGCTTGTGGAAAAGGATACATTACTGCTTCTGAACGACAAAACATTTTAAGGATGCTCCATTCCTATGGGACCTTCACATTTGAAGATCTGGTTTCAGTAATAAAGGACATGAATATTGAGGACTAATTCGAAGTGGCAACATCTGTTTGAGTTGGGTGGAGTTCTGTAGATCAGAGCTGTACAATAAATGTATAGTTATTTTCTGAGATTTTAAAGAAGTGAATAAACAGATTATGGGATTTAGTATTATGATAGCACATGTTGCATTGGTTCTGTTGTCGCTACCGTAATTTTAAAATTGAGGATAATTGCTTCAATAAATCTGATTTTGCCTGTTTACATCAGATCAATTTTAGGGTATATAAAAACAGTGAGCATGAGTTTCAGTGGATTCAGTGGGAAAGAAAAGAGCTATGCCTAATTTTTCTACTAAAATCAGTGGGCTGTAAAAATGCTTAAAACTTTGGCTGGATTATGTTTCCAGCCTGTGTGTTTAAATGAGATTTGAATTTAATACAAACGTAGTAACGGCTACATTTAAATTGAATGCATGGCTCTGTCATACAGATTGAGTTGAACAGGCTTCTTTTCTCTGTAAAGAAAGAAGCATGAGAGAAACATCTGCCTTTTGAGCTTAAGTGTTACAAATGGAGAGTGGTATATAAATATTGTAAATAAATAAATTAATGATAATGATAATTAATAATAATGTCACAGGCATTGGGATCCTGTTATAGCCTCCAGAAGAATATCCTCCTATGTTTCACTAGGATTATCCCCATAGCCTTTGTGGCAATTCCTTATTTTATGTCTTCAAACTGAATTCTGAAGTGTGGTCAGTTCTCAGAACTATAATATGTACCAACCAAACAATAGCACTTTTCTTCAGGAAAAAACGCTGACCTGCCTACTGGTTCCCCCCAGCATTGCTAGATTAAAGTTCTGGGCATTTTGCTGTTGAGTAACTTATTTTGCTTGATTTTCTTACATGCATACAAAGAGAGATCCAATAACTTCAATATTCCTTTTAAAGGCCAGGAGCATAATTGTGAAGTATAAAAGGCAAGTGGACTACATCTGCAAATGTTTTGCATTACCTTTTTAGGTGTAGTTTATAAAGACCCTGTTTATTTGAAAACCGATATGTTTTTGTTGCTATAACCAATTAGTATGCGCTTCTTGTTTAGGAAAACATCTGAATTATAAAACGGCAAACTTCTTGTTTTCATTTCGTTGGTCTTTTTTCTTGGTATGCTAAAAGAAGAAGGTAGAAATGTGTATCTGCCTTGCAGGAGATACATTATGAATTAAAGGAAGTCCTATGGAAATATTATTCTTTACCCTTTCAGGCACATGTGTGTTCAACACAGTAGATGAGTTGCATTTCATTTTTATAGCTGTTGGGCTTTGTGTGTGTGAAGTGTCTTAAAAAATGTGTCTGACAAAACGTGGGAAATTTTGGTAATTGGTAGCTTTCCTTTTTCTCTCTGATTAAAGATCGCTAACTGATATTTTTATTAATCACTAAATTATTGTCTAGATGATAGCTAGGGACTTTGATCGCATGCCAGTGGCATGCAGTGTGTTCTACCAATAAACAATTAATTACAGTGCAGCATTCTGCCAATGGTGATGTAATCACTGCTATACAAAGAGCCTTTAATGTTAACTGTGGCGAGAGAAATTTGGAAGGGAAGCTTTGGCACACAGTTTTATAAGATTTTGAAAAGGGTGAAAAGCCCTCCCTCTCCACTTCTCTTGTACTCGGTTTCCCCTCTTGTTTGCAAGGTACTATTGCAAGTCAAATACTTTTCTCAAATCAAGTATATATCACAGTATTTCAGTTGGTCGATCACTGGGCCATTATCTGCTCTTTGTGTATATCCCCTCCAAATGAAATTTAGTCTGATCGAGTCATCGTCTAATTTCCGGGTTCCCAGGCTTTTTCATGTGAAACCCCTCCTACTTAAAGAAGACTGAAAATCCACCAGTTACTCTGCTGAACTCTAAAACGATGCATGTTGAGACAAAAAACAACAACAACCCAACTGGTGGTTACCGACCAAGAAAGAGATCTTGGGGTTGTGATGGACAGCTGGATGAAAATATCAACCCAGTGTGCAGCCGCGGTCAAAAAGGCAAACTCCTTGTTAGGCATTATAAGAAAAGGAATTGAGAATAAAACTGCCAGTATCATACTGTCTTTATACAAATCTATGGTGCGACCACACTTAGAATACTTTGTACAGTTTTGGTCACCACACCTAAAAAAAGATATTTTAGAGCTGGAAAAAGTGCAGGAATGGGCAACTAAAACGATCAAAAGACTCGAACGTTTTCTCTATGAGGGAAGGCTGCAACAGCTGGGATTGTTCAGCTTGGGGAAAAAGGAGGCGAAGGATAGACATGATAGAGGAGTACAAAATTATACATGGAAATTATACATGGGAGACATTTTTCTCCCTCTCCCATAATACTAGAACCCTGCGTCATCCCATAAAGCTGATTGGTGGGAGATTCAGAACAGATAAAAGGAAGTACTGCTTCATACAGCTCATAGTTAAACTATGGAATTCACTACCACAAGATGTGGTGATGGCCACCGATTTGGACGGCTTTAAAAAGGGGGTTAGCCATTGATGGCTAAGTTCAATTTGTAGTATCAGAGGCAGTAACCCTGTATATACTAATTGCTGGGAAACCTGAACAGGAGGGTGCTGTTGCACTGTGTCCTGCCTGTGCGTCCTTGGTCAACAGCTTGTTGGCCACTGTGTGAACAGAGTGCTGGACTAGATGGACCCTTTGGTCTGATCCAGCATGGCTCTTCTTATATATTCTTATGTTCTATCTCTGTGCCTGCTCAGCCAGAATGTATGGAGACCTCTGATCTATGTTGTTGCTGCCTGCTTTCTCCCTCTTAAGTGGGTATCCTCACTATTGTGTTTGCCCCTTTGGCTGAAGTGGATGGTATACACTCAGGGTGCTTCCAGACAGACGGCTTGTATCACTAGCAGTCAAAAGATAACATGGTTTAACTCTTCCATCTTCCTCTCCTTATTTGGTAAGACAAAAGGATGAGAGATGCCGTGGGAAAACACAGGTGCATTACAATTGGAAGATAGAGTTGTCTGTACCCCCCTGTAAAATTCCATGAATGAACCAGGATGATTACATGATAAAACCCTAATCTGACTGGAAGCAACCTACTTAAATAAATAAGTAAATAAATAAATATTGGAAGAATGCAAATGAGCATAATGTTGAAACTGGATCTAGGTGCAGGTGGTCCTTCAAATTATCTGATCCTAAGCCATTGAGTGCTTTAAATTGGTACTGAATTCTACTGGCAACAGGTGCAGCTGGATGAGAATCTGTGTTTTGTGCTCTGATTGCTAAGCCCCCATAAGCAATTGAAGATCTGCATTCTGCACCACCTGATGCTTTCAAACTGTCTTTAAAGGCCGCCCCACACAGAACACTTTACAGTAGTCTAGACTGGATGTTACCAGGGCATGGATGACTGTACCTAGACCTGCTTTCTCCAGATAGAGACGCAGCTCACAAGCCAGCTGAAACTGATAAAAGGCACTCCTGGAAACTGATGACTCCATATAAAAACCAAGTCTAGGAGGACCCCTCCCAAAAATGGCACACTTTGTGCATCTTCACCCAATGCCAGTTGCATATTTCCATCCAGATCAGTGGGTTTGCCCATCCACATTCCCTCCATCTTAAATTGTTACCAGGGTTAAACCTCATCTTGTTCGTTCTCAGCCATCCCAGAACTCCCTCCATATACCTGTTCAGGGTTTCCACTGCCTACCCACCCCCGGGACTAGTTGGAGGAAGCAAGAGGTACACCTGTGTGCCATCTGTGTATCAGTGATACTTTAGCCCATGACCAGACTACACAAAGTCCTGATCCTTGCCTTGATCCAAGGAGTGAACCAATGAATTTCCCAGTCTTGCTTAAACAGGTTTCAATCTTCGCTGCTTCTTATTAATGTATTTACTGAAGCCATCACTCGGAATGCTGATTTCCCCCTTTGCTAAACAGTCTTCTGAAGAGCTTTGTGGGATGAAAGAGAAATGGTCTCTTGGGCATCATTTAGTGGCTGATGTTTAGCCGCCAGGCCCTTCTTAAAAGCTACTTAATTTTTAATAGCTGTTTATATATCTGCTGATCATTCATCTGGATAGATTTGTTATTTAAAAGAACTTCTGAAATCCATTGGAGGGAATAAGTAATGAAAAGGACAGAGCAGCCAGGTAGAGGAAAGGGAACCTGCTACTTCCAAAGCCCTCGTTCATTCTTAATTTCTTCTTTTGAGAGATGTGAAATGCTAATAGATGCAGGTCTTCATTTCTGAACCTGGTATAAGGAGGAAGCAAGTTGGTTGTGCAGGGTGATCTAGACCTGGTAGTTAACTTTAACGGTGCTGATTTCTCCTTCTTTTCATTAGTATTGGTAGGAATCCTAGGGGACGAGGGAAGAAAAAACCATTTCAACTGCATTGCAAATCACTTATGCCAGCTTTCCCCAATTTGGCGCCCTCCAGATGTGTTGGACTGCAAATCCCATCATCCACAGCCAACATATCCAATGGTTATGAGGGAGGACATGGGGCTTACTAATTAAACAAAACTGGAGAAAGTGGTAGTCGTGCTGGTTGTTTATTTATATACCACCCTTCATTAACAAATTCCAGGTGGTTAACAAAATTGAGATAAAAACCCACAATAACACAGAGAATCTAATACAGCTAGGTATTAAAACTAGGTTTTAAAATCAGTAAAGGCTTGGTTTGCTGCTGAAATGCCATCGGGTTGGTTCCCTTAGTACTGCAGAGCAGAGAAAATACCAATTGGAGGGTTCCACAGCTGAGAAGGAACTGAGTATATTTAGCCTTGAGAAGAGAAGACTCAAGGCTAAGAGGGGATAGGATAGCACTTTTCCAATACTTGAAAGGTTGTTGCACAGAAGAGGGCTGCAACCTGTTCTCTATCATCCAAGGCTGTAGGACATGAAGTAACAGGCTTAAGTTATACGAAGTTATTGATTTTGGTTGACCATCAAGAAAAACCTCTTTACGGTCAGAGCAGTCACACAATGGAACCAAGAGCCTACAGAGCCATCTGCCATGGATATTTTAATTTTAAACTTGGATTCCTGCACTGAGAAAGGAGGTTGGATTTGATGGGCTGAATGAGCCCTTTCAGGTTTTTGATTCGGTGAAAAGGCCCTTTTCCTGGTTGCTGTTGCACAACTGGCCTGATCTCTAGATCTCAATAAACAAGCAGGTTGATATATAAGAAGGTGCTCCTTCAGGTAACTTGGCCCGAAGTTGTTTAGGGCCTTGTATGTCCCATCACATCACCTTGACCCAGCAACATATTGGCAGCTCGTGCAGTTCTTTGAGCAAAGGTGTTGCACACTCGTGGTAGGCTGTCCCAGTCAACAAATTAGCTGCTGAGTTCTGCATGTTTCTTGACTTTTTTGGATTGACGTCATTGCCAAGATAAAATATATATCCCCCCTCCTGCAATTGTAACTATTTTATATTGAATTACTTACACAAAATTATCTCAAGATTGGTTCTTTAAAAAAAGGTTTTGTTGTCAAGTTAGTATCGCTGAATTTGCTACCTTTTGAATTAAAAACAATATTTTAAGGTGCAAAAATCTTGTAGTGAGTTACCCTGAAATATATCCACTGCCACAACCTACAACATTATACAACATATTAAAAATTCATCTATGAAATTGTCATGACCATCTGAGATGGAAACTACATTCAGTTGAATTCTGGCAAACCTTCCATCTTAGGTTTATATTGACAGGAGCACTGACAGGAGTGAACCTCTTTGTTCACTGAATTGATTCTGGTCCTCTCTACCCAATCTCCCCACCCTTGTTCCTTTGGGTCACTTTGCAAATAGCAAAATCCAATTCGAAATGGTGCATGTTGGTTCTTGGTGTTCCCCTTAAATCATTCAGATGGACAGGACTGCTGCCGGATTACTGTAGGAATTGGACGTGTAGCACAAGGATATTGGGATGGAGAGATGTCCCATTCCTCCACCATATAACAAAAGCATGTGTTCGCCTTCCCCAACTTGGTGACCCTCAGTTCCGTTTGAGTACAACTTCCATGTTCGCCAGTCAATACGGCCAATGGCCAAGATAGCTGGAGCTGATGAGAGTTGTAATCAACATGTCTGGAAGGTACCAAGTTGGGGAAGGCTAGTGTATGAATTAGCTTTAAGAGTGTATTCATGATGACGTTGCAGTTGTTGCTGTAGATCTTGTACTAAGGGAGTATTAAAAATATTCTAGCTGATGTTGGCAGATGTAGTACTAGCTTGTTCAGTCTGACTCTTCTTCACCCACACCCCACTTTCAATACAGAGTCATTATTAGGTCATTTTGCGCTACAGCCTTCCAATGTTTTGGTGGCGAAGTTATGGAAAACTTCTCAGTATTCATTCCCTGGAAGTGGAAAAGAAGAAAAATCAGATCGCAATTCTGAGCAAATGTGTTGAAAGGGCTGAGTGCATGCTACTACTTAAATTTTAAAAGGGAAGTTGGAAAGACATGGTCTGGATCTGAAGGGCCTCGAAACCAGTTCGAGGCAGGAGGAATTATTGTTGTTGGTTTCCCCCCTTTGAACAATAATTCTTCTTTGTTGCAGCTGTTAGAAGTTGATATGAAGTGTGTGTGTGTGTGTGTGTGTGTGTGTGTGTGTGTGATGTTTAAAAGAAGAGGGGAAGAAAGATTCCATTAGGCAAACAGCCTTTTCTAAACTGGTGCCCACTGGATATTTGGGTCTACAACCCCCATGCAAAGGTTGGAGAAGATTGGCCTAGCATCTGAGCCTTAGTAGCTCTTTAGACCATGTCTTTTTTATGATCTAAAAGTTCCAGAGAAGGATCAAGTATTTTGAATTGGTTGAAGTGCATTTTTTCCTCTTCCTCCCCTTAGGAGATGCTCTTAAGGTTCTCACGCTCTTGGCCCCGCCTTCCCTGTTTTTATCATTTAGCAAATCTGTTCCTGATTTTTGTCAGTCTGATGCTACCAGTTGAATATAGTCACGCATGAGGAAGAAATGAAGTGTGCATGTGCTGGCTGATCCGTTTCTTACGAGCAATGAGATCATGACTTCGCTGCTGAAACTGCATGCAATGTGGTTGCCACAGTTAGAAATAGAATGCAAAGTGGTTGTTATCCACACATGACCTCTGCCCCTGAGGTTTGCAGGTTCTTCTAACGAGACAATTTGATTGCACAAATTGTCGAGGAGAAGCTTTAAGGAATCTTTTTTTAAAAAATAAAGGAAAAAAAGGTGAATCCGGTGCATTACAGGATATTTTCTTCTATGCTTCCCTCCTCCGCTGCAAGTAATTGGTTCATCCTTCTATTTTAGAGTAGAAGTTAGGCTTTCAGGATTATCCATGATACAATAGTGGGTCGAGAATATCAGTAATAAACGGAGAGGAGAACACGTGATCCCAATTTTTGTGTGCATGTGTTAATGGGCAGGTGCGGGATCCAGAAATGCCCGTGGATACATCTAAATCCCTTCCTTGCACATCTGGAACCATTGTTGATTTCTTTACTTAGGACTGCAGCTCCATGCACTATTCCCATGTGCTACTTTACAGCTCCTTTTGCTTTCAAAGCTGGGTTTTCGGGTGGTGGGATCACCAGAGGCTGCATTAAGAAAGGAGAGTCTGAGGAGTTTAAGTGCTGCAAGCAGAAGTGTGTGTGTGTGCATGGCTCTTGGAATCTTGCTCCAAATGTGTATCATTAAAGTAGTTTCATCTGAAATGTTTTTGATGGTGGAATTGTTCCTTGTGTAGCTTCATTCGTGATTGTGGCAGCCTTTGCTAACAGACTAGCTGAGTTCATACAACATAACAGTGTGGCTTATCATTGAACTGTGGGTTCCCGTGTTGTGTGAACCCAGCCACAGTAACAAACCATGATTTGTTAATCATGAACAACTCACAATTCACAACCAATAATAAACCATGGATCCTTTTCGTGGATTGTTCAGGGTTAATAAACCATCGTTTGTTGGTGTGGCTGGGTTTACACAACACAACATCCCACAATTAAACAACATATTGCTCTTTGAGTATGGGTTGTCGTGTTGTGTGATTCCAGACAGTGGACCAGTTTATATGATCAAATGAGTCACTATGGCTTGTGTGGCGATACCCACCTTTCTGTCCCTTAGGTATGTCTGAATTTGTATGTCTAGCGAGTGCGGAATGTTTGACTGAGTGGGTGTGGCTAGTGATGCGGTGAGAGAGGGGGAGGGAGGAGTATAAATAGGTTGGCTGAGGAGATTGCGAGTTTAGGTTAGTTTAGTTTTGGTTTTAGTCTGTGGTTTTAGTCTGGCTTGTGCTTCATGAGAGTGTTTGGTGTGTGAGGAGTGAGAAGAGATAGGATTTTAAGGGACTTGGGATTGTTGTTTTAAATATAAAAATAAGCAGGTTTGATCTAAATTGAAATACCAAAGATCTGTTCAATTTCAGTAAACTTTACTTTGTGTTCCGTTACCACAAACCACGTGTCAGCTCGGATTTGTTACCTGCTATATTACACAGAGTAAAAACATCTAACAATACACCTGCAGTTCAGTACCTCAACAATAGAACCTATTTTTCAAAACCCTTGACCTTGTTGTGCTGTTTTTACCCTTTCCTCAGGCTTCTCAAGAGGTGGTGCTTGGCTTGAGAAGGGTGTGCTAGGCAAGGCCTTCTGTGTGAGGTCGGTGTCGTCACAGCTTGTTTTACTCCCGGTGCTGGGTGTCATTTCCCTAATTACCTGCTGGGCATGGCTTGTTTGAAGGGAAACAACCCTTAAGTAACCCCAGAACAGCCTGTGGTTTATTTCAGGGTTGTTTTCCCTCAAACAAGCCCACATGCATTGGGGATTACATCAAACCACCATGATTTAAGCCATGGTCATTGACAGTACTGAATTAGCCATGCTGTTTCCCAATCAGTATGGCTCCACATCCACTTTTCTGCTAAACTCCTACACTACTAATGAACATGAGCCACTTTTGATGCTGCCATTTGCAATACAGTCAAGCTTGCAGGTTGACTTCTAATGTGATCATTGTAGCTTTAATTTTATTGTTGATGATGTGTGGAAACTACTGGCCTGAGAGGACAGGAACTGTAGTCCAACATTTAGAGACCCTGGGTTGGGAAAGGCTGCTTCAACCCCTACACAACATTGTTGTTTAAGATATAGAATAGAAGCTGATTATCTGACTAAAGGGAGTTATTTTATCACAAAGGGGCACTAGGGCAGAGGTGAAGAACCTACTAGGTGTGTATTGATTAAGCTGATTGTTGGAATGCTTCAACTTCCCATGTTCACTTTCATAAATAACTTGTGGAATTTATTGCTACAAGATGTGGTGATGGTGACTAACTTAGAAAAATGTAAAGGGGGATTAGTCAGATTCGTGCAAGATAGGTCTGTCAATATTTGCAAACTGCAACAGCTAACTGCAATCTTAATCGTGAATGAACATGTTGTGTAGGGGTTGGAGCAGCCTTTATTTATTTATTTATTTTATTTATTTCATTTATATACTGCCCCCATAGCCAGGGCTCTCTGGGCGGTTTACAGAAATTCTAAAATTAAGATAAAAACGAGTATACAAATTTAAAATTCCAAACCTGGGGTCTCTATATGTTGGACTACAATTCCTATCGTCTCAGGCCAGCATGATCAGTGACCAGGAATGATGGAAGTTGTAGTTCAATAACATCTGGCTATTCCAGATTGGGGAAGGCTAGTCATGCTAGGATTAGGAGGACCAAGGTTCAAATCCCTTTTCAGCCAGGAAGTTCACTATTGACCTTGGGCCAGTAGATCTGTCTTTGCCTGAGGATAAATTGGGGGAGGTGAAAAGAACCATGTGCACCACCCTGAGCTGTTTGGAGGAAGGGTGGGTTGAACATGTAATACATATGTGAACCTCCACCAATAGAGGCCATTTACCTCTGCATAGCATATTGCATACTAGAGACAAACACATGATGACCATTGCCTTCAAGCTCATTTTTAAAACTGTGTTATTAACTAGCTCAGCCTTTGGTGACCTGGCACCCTCCAGATGTTTTGGACTTAACAACTCCATCAACCCCATCCAACCTGGCCAATAGGTAGGCATCTTGAGGGTACCATATTGGGGAAGGCTAACCAAGGCACATCTAGTCTGCCATTCTATTTTGTGGTCGGCTGGGTTTCTTTTGAAAAGTCATAAGCCGGAAATGGCCCACCGCTGCTTGTGAGTTTCCCAAAGCATCTGCAAACAGAGACCCAATTTGCATGACACTGTGGCACAACACTCTCGATTAACAGTTGGGTTAAGTGTCAGTTTTTAAATTCTAGATTAACCCGTGATGGCCAGGCTCGCACAATATGCTGCAACTGATTGTCCCGATCAGTTGCATATTTAAAACTGCTGCATGTGCCCTGCATGCACAGTAGGTAATCATGAATTAATTAACCCACAATAACCCACCATGTTGTATGAACCAGGTCAGAATGTTGGATAAAAGATGGGCCTTTGGTCTTACAGTGCAAGGCAATTCTTATATTCTAGGGCTTATCCAGTATTTTTAATAATACTGGTGCACAGTTCGTTCATCTTTTCCAAAAGGCGTGCCCTTATGAGGAAGTTAATGCTTTAAAAATATGCTCTAATTGCTTATGTTAATTAATGAAGGAAACCCAAATCAATAACATTGTACAAGAATATGCCAAAGACAAACTGCTGGCTTGATGCACCTTGGGAATTGATATTTGTTCCTCCGTTCCATCTGCCTCATTTATTGCTATTTGTGAATCTAGGTGTGCGACTAGTATGCACAGATTTCCCTGTAGGTGTTCCGTCTTTTAAACAGGCCTGCTGTTCAATTGCGATTGTCACCCTTGCTGCTCTGGTAGTTTTGAATCATATGCTAATAACCAAATAACTATTTAAAAAAAAATTCTAGTTTTATCTGGTATACTGTAATCAGATGAGTCACTCTTAAAATGTTACCTAACCCTCATGGTAGTCCCCTGTTTTATCCTCCTTTGTTCTTAGTAATGTTGACTATTCTGTTGCAATTTACACAGTGGCCTATCTAATATGGATGACAATGATGTAACAAATATTTACATACTGCAGTTCTCCCCAATCTGGGGTCTTCCAGATGTTTTAAGTCTGGAATTTCTGACAATTGGCCATGAATAAGGTCCAGAACAATTTGTATGTCCCCAGTTTGGGGAAGGCTGCCATAGTGCATGTTAAGCCTCCAAAGCGTTTTGTGTGTATGACCTTATTGGAATTGTTGAGGACCATTTTCTGTTATACTGGAAATATCACCTTGGGGCAAACAGGTCTTTCCAATTTTTTAACTAATGCAAAAACCTGTTTATTGCAGGTAAGCCTACCATGAATAGCAACCTCTCTTTCAGACGGTCTGCAGGTCTCTGGGAATAAGACAACTGATATCTTTCTCCATACTAGATCTAATTTTGTCTGATGTGGCTTTTATTATCTATATATCAATATTTGTATTGTTTTCCTTTATTAGTGCTTATGTAGAAGTATCTTGTGTCTGTGTATATACTGCCCAAAGAGCTTCAACTATTGGACAGTATAGAAATGTAGTAAGTTAAATGAGAAACATTCAGTTTCCAAGTATCTTTTTTTTCTTTTTCTAAGTTGAGTATGAACTGGGTGTATGCTTGATTCCTTAGGGCAGGGGTGGACAACTTGTGGCCTTCCCGTAGCCAGCACAGCTAATGGTGAAGGGTGATTGGAGTTGTAGGCCAAAACAGCTGGGGGCCACAAGTTTTCATGCCTGCATTACAACCATGAAAAAAGTTCAAATCTTTTGACTTGAGCCTAGGAAAACCTGTTCCCCTGCCCAACTTGTTATAAATTCTTGAAATTAGACAGATAGGGGAGATTAGAGATTTCTCTAAGGCTTGCCTCCAGTTATCTGCCAGCAAGGCCACGGATAATACCCAAGAATAGGAGTAGGGAGACAATGGATAAAAACAGGCTTGCAAAGATATGTTGTATATTAAGAGATAACCTTGAATCTAGATATACATAACAGTGAGTTTTTAAGAAGGGAAGGGAAACATTAAGAGCCCTTTTTAGTTCTGCGGTTGCAAAGAACAGTGCATAAGTTCCAAACAAGTACTCGCCTTCTGAGTAATCCTCAGAAGAGCTCAGGGAGAGAGAAAAGGGGCCAGGGAGGGAGGAGGAGGTCAGGATCCACAGGATACTAAAGCCTCTCCATCACTGGTCCACCCATGGCAAGTAGACTGAGGGCTGTGAGGCCCGGTCTTCCTGCTGTGTGTCCACATGACGCACTGGGGAATCCGGGCCCAGGCCGCGCTGAAGCCTGTTTAAAGCCGCCATAAGCAAAATCGCTTATGGCGCGGCTTTTCCGCAGTAAAAGCGAGTAGCCGGGAAAAGCCACGGACTGGGCACAGCAGCGCTGTGCCCATCAGGGCAGAGGGGGAAAGGCCGGACCCGGCAGGAGGGGGGGGAGAGCAGGCATCGGGGATGGCAAAGGGGGAGGGCGGGTGAGAGAGAGAGCGGCGGGCGCCGCTGCCTGGGCAATGCCTGGCATGCGGGTATACGCCGCCGCCTGGGGAAGCGGACAAGCGCCGCCGCCAGGGCAAGGCCTGGTGGGGGGGGCCCTTCATTTTTTAAAAAATGGACTTACCCCTTTAAACTGCGCGTCCTGCGTCTGGAAGCCGGGGCTAAGGTCAGCGCGCTGTCGCCCCGCCTCCAGGCCGGCTCAGCCGGCTTGGTCTAGCAAGGCCATGAGAGGCTTGTCTAGGTGAAACTATAAAGAAAAGGAGAAACAGGAGAGCATATGCCTGCTGAGAATTGGATGGACAGAGGGTGCTGATTTCGAAGCCCTTTGTCTTATTGAGTAGCAGTCCCTCAGGATTACATTCTTAACTCATGGTTTTAACAATGGGTGAGCTGCCCACCCTAACAAAATCTGCATTTTAAGCAACAAGCTTTTAAAAAATCCCAAACCAGTAGCGAGGGCAGCTTGAGTTTTGAAAGGGCTTTTTTATTGGGACCGCTTATTCGTTGCTTCTCCTGAAGGATTATTTGCTGGACTGTACCACTGCATTCTGCAGGCAGGGGCCTCAAAAATGTTGATTCTCCCTCATGCAAAAAAAAAAATCCCGTATATTCAAAAGTAGAATGTCAGAAAGAAGACTAGTTTAGAAGCAGTAGCCTTCAACCTTTCCAGGCCGTTGACCCACTTTTAACCCAAACCGTGGGATAAGTGATCTGCTTCTCTCTCATCCCCTGCTTCTTCTCTATTTACCATACATTGTGGCCATGCTGCTGTTGCAAGCAGTGGTATAGGGGAACCAGGGCTTATTAGCAAGGTTGCTGATGTGATCTGCCCAATCCCTTCAGAAATTCTCGTAACTTTGTGGAGGGTGGGGGAAATGATATATTGCTTCCTGTTGTAATGCAAAATAAGAACATAAGAGCCATGCTGGATCAGACCAAGGGTCCATCTAGTCCAGCACCAGCTGTCGACCAGGGACCCACAAGCAGGACACAGTGCAACAGCACCCTTGTAGCCATGTTCCTCAGCAGCTAGTGTATTCAGGCTTACTGCCTCTGATATTGGATGTTGCACTTAGCTGTCATAACTATAGCCATAGATAGTCTTTTTGGGAGTGTCTTGCTCTGCAATGGCCAATTAAGACCCAATAGCTTTACCAAAAAAAACAACAACCCACAACTTGCTCCTGGTGGAGATAAAGACCTGGTTCATATGTAAGGGCAATTCTTGAATTGTTAGTGTACAGCAGGAGTGAGTGTGTTCACATCTGCGTTACATCGGCATTGTAACAACCCAGTAACGCCCAGTTCCTGGGTAGTTGATGTGACCCAGAGTAAACAACCCAGAGTTTCAACCCGCCAGGAAATCATGATGAGCACCTGCACTTCAGAATTTACACTGCTAGTTGCAAACTACCAGAGGGGTCAGGCTGCTCCCAGACTGGTCACAGGTCCTAACCTACCAAATGAAGACCATGGTCACGTAGAGCTGTTGATTGTGCCCGGCGGCTCCAGGTTTACAAAATAAAAATAAAAATGGCGCACACCAGGACTTGCCTTGAGCACAGAGATGTTGTCTGCAAACTGCTCAGATTTAGATTAGTGTTTGCTACAGCCCATCAAGCACCCCTGTTGTGTAACCTCATCATTTTAATGAGGTTTGCATGGCAGCAATTCTTGGTGACTTGCTCCCTTAGCCTTCTTCCTTGGGAGACAGCTGGAATGCCATGCGAAGTCTGCTAAAACTCTGCATTATCCTCTCCTTTGCCCTGTTACCATTGTCCCTTTGCCTCCCTCTCTCTGCTGCTCATGACGGTTACTAGAATGCTTGCCCACCTGCCATATCACCTTATTATAAATATGATTTTAGTCTAACTCAACCCTGATGACCATGAGATACTCAGTGTCTTTGCATATAAGAGACTTGGGTTGCTTAGTAGAGACCTGTATCCCTCTCACATGCCTGACAACTGGAGTACAGAGAGTATGAGGGAGCGATACAAGGAATGTAAGGGTCTTTGGGTTTTCCCCATATCCCCATCTACTCCTTCCGGGTACCATGGAAATCACTTGCACTCTGGAGGACAGATCACTTGCATGGTGCAGAACCTGACATCTGGATAGGCCTTAAGTACAATTAATTGAGTCCCCTAGCATATAAATCATTGTAAAGTTTTATGAAAGTAATATCTGAAGGAACGCCTTCTCCCATATGTACCTGCCTGGACCCTAAAGTCATCCTCAGGGGTCCTTCTCCGTGAACCCCTGCCAAGGGAAGTGAGGCAGGTGGCTACCAGGAGGAGGGCCTTCTCTGCTGTGGTACCCCGGCTGTGGAATGAGCTCCCTAAGGAGGTTCACCTGGCACCTACACTGTATTCTTTCAGACGCCAGGTGAAGACCTTTTATTCTCTCAGTATTTTAACAGTTTATAAATTAACTTTTGCTGTTTTAAATTTGTGCTTTAAAATTGCATTTCTGCACTGCTGCTGATTTTATCCTGGTGGTGTTTTTATCTTGTATTTTATATCATTTTTTAAATACTGTTTGTTTTATATTTTGAATGGTTTTAATTTGTGTGACCCGCCCAGGGAGCTTCAGCTATTGGGCGGTATAAAAATGCAATAAATAAATAAATAAATAATACTGTAATTGACCATGTCCTAAGTGCTCCTCTGTATATTCTGTTTCCGATGTTACAGGTTCGGTGCACTGGGAGGGAAGGAAGGATGGGGGTGCACTGCTGAGACTGTGAGAGGCTGAAGCTCTTCAGCCAAGATATTGTGCACGGATGCTTCTTAGGTGCAGATGTGAGGTGACATCCCCAGGGCTGCAAGTCAGTGGATGTGTCAGTTCACCCAACAAGCTAACTGGATAGCCCTGCACTGCAGCATGTGCGTCTTTGTAAAATGGTCTTAATAGCCACACAGAAAGCCAAAGCAGACGTTACTTTGCACCTGAGTCTAGCAGCTATATCTTTTGTTCATTTTGACTCATAGACCCAGATGTTAAAAGACCCCTAACACACACACCCTTTCTTGGGTCCTCAGCCAAATTAGCCCCCTCCAATCAGCTAGAGTATTTTTTTAAAAAAAGTAGCTGCTAGACACAGCGTGATTAATACCCAGTGTTGCTCCTACAAAGACTAACTTAAGCCCTTTCTGCTCTGCTCTATGTAGGGCTAACATTGGATACCTCCCACAGATTTAATGTAATGTCTGTTTTGGCCCACCGTTCTTACAGCAGGGGTGAGGAACATGTAGCCTGCAGATGTTACTGGATGCCAAGTCCCATAAGCCCTAGCCAGTATAGCCAATGGTAAGAGCTGATGGGGGTTGCAGCCCAACAGCATTTGGAGGGCAGCATTTTCCCCATGTGTGTTTTTACTTACTTGGTCCTATTACAAATGCAGACACTTGGGCCTTTGAATGGTAATCTGTATTTCAGCTTCAGATTGGCGACATTTGAAACAGCCATGCTGTTTTGTGTGTGATTCTTTACAAAATGTTATTTAACAAATATGATTTGGAGCTAACGAAGCACACTGAGGAGAAAAAAACAACATGCTTGTAACTTCATTGCTAATGTGACTAATCGATTTGGACAAGTAACTATGAACTTCTGAATGGCGTATTAAGGGACGCTTGAGTAACTTGGTTGGTTAGAAACAACAACCTTTGTGTCGGCATGACAGTCCCCCCCCCTTTTTTCTTTTTTTACGTGAACAAGTGGCTACGGTTGCTTCAAAAGCAGGCTATTTTTGTTCTAGAACAGTTGGACGAGGAGCCTGCAGGCAAGGCATTAACAAAAAGGGGAAAAAAAGAACCCTCACTGCAGCTGAAGGCTGTAAAATATTATTTGGAGCATCAGCCGTGGATATATAGAGCACAGATGAGGTTGGCAGTGAAAGGGATTGCAGGGGGGGGGATGTGCGGAGGGGGCAGGGCGGGAAATTGACTGAAATAGAACTATAAGATGTATGTTTTAGTAATCAGATAAAATAGATGTGTTGGCTGTGACTCCCACTAAATTGAAAGAGGATATTTTTTAAAAGTCTCTTTGCTTCTGACGCCGTATCTGTAATACAAACACATCACTATATAACTATTAATATCCTGTTCTCTTGTCACCTGGCTTTACGTTGATCCTCTTAATATGAAAAAGGAGAGCTGAACGCTGGACAGTTTCACACCTCATTCAACTTTGTGTTCAGCTTTCCCTGCTGAAAACACACTCCCATTCTTCAATTGACTGTCCCCTATCTCTAATAGTACTTTATTTTGAAATGGGTTACTCTGTGTGTAGCATAAACTGCTGGCGTACTATAGCAGCTAAGGACACAAAGCACACACTGCTCTATTTTTCTTTTTTACTCTAGAATAAGTGCAGGGTAGGGTTTTTTTTTGTGGAGGGTAGTTGTGTGTGTGTGTGTGTGTGTGTGTGTGTGTGTGTGTGTGTTTTAAAAAAATCCCCTTCCCCCTTGCGGCAGTCCCAATCAGGATCTGCGCAGCAATATATATTGCCAGATAGTGACTCATTTGCTTTAATTGATCATTCTTTGGCAATATAAATTGCAGATGTGCCCACAACCTCCCAATGTGGATTGCAACCACCGTACATATGTGTGGGAAGTGGCTAAACTACCCTATCCTCCGTGCTATGATCCCAATCTGGATCTGGACCCCAGGATGGAGATCTGGGCCTTGGCGCTTAATCTACAGTAAAGAAAAATAGACATAGCTGCTAGCCATGGCGTTAAAGTAACGGGCTTTTTGGGTCTAAGCAGGCTAAACATCCCCAGTTTGCATCATAGTTCCATCGGTGGCAAGGAATTATTGTCCTCAGTCCCCTGTCTCTCTGTAATATTGGGATAATGCTAGTGTACTTTGCATAGTGGTGACTCCCACTAAAGTAGTGGTGGTTTGGGGTGTTGCTGAGTGTGTGTATTAAATACTCTTTGCTCTTAGACCAGATGCTTCAATACGATTCTAATTAACCCTTTTGGGGAAAAATGTTCCCTTTTGCTTTATGTCAAACTTTCTTTGTCATTTTAAAAAGCTGTTAATGTGTTGGAAATAATTGGAGGGCACCCGTGTTGGGGAAGGCTGCGTAACAATGTGCAAATTTAGCAAACATCGCTATCGTTTTTGTACAATTGCATTTTGGATTACCGGTTCATGTGATCACCAGCACGGAGCTAGGGTAGAAACCTGGGTTTTAATTGCCCAAGTCCTACTGGTGCAGTGTTATCTTGGCCTTAAGGAATAACAGTAAATTGAAATAGTTCATTTGGAGCTTTTCCGAAAAGCTGAACTTGGTAAATGTGCTTTCCCACATATTCCCACAAGTTATAGATTCATTGTTATGTGCACAATGATACTCCTTCACTCCTATGCAATTCGTTGTCATTTGAAGGCCGTCACCAGGCAACCTTACTAATTACCCTTGAGATACTTTGTGTTCTCATTTTTTAAAATGATGGTGACCACAACTGATGACTTAAATAAAGGATCTGAAGTGTTGGTATCCCATAATGAAATCTCTCTTCAGTGCTCCTCCACTTCTTTTTACCAACAATGTAGCACTTTTAAATGTTTGGATATGCAAATAGATTCCTCAAATTGTGTGCTTGCATTTGTGTCTCCCTCTTTGTTTTGTCCCCTCCCTTTCCCATGGGGCTTAAGCGTTTTTGCCAATTTGCCTTTGTCAGGAAGTGACTGTTGTCTCAAGGAGAATAATGAACAAAGAACAACTTGATTCCTTTAGTTCTCCATCTTTTTTTTGTCTTCCGTTAAACTTTTTGTACCTGAATGCATGTGCCAATGAACCCTTGAATTTCAAAGGTTTCTGGATTGTGATCTAGGATGCGCACTTGGTTCAGTAGCCAGGTCTGTTGGGGCGTCATTGTCACCCTGTGTGAACTGCGTGTTCATCCCAGAACACCTCCAGCAGTCTCTGCAAGTGTGCATGGCAGAAAGAGATCTGCGCTGCTGTTTTAAAACCATGGGCGAAGGAGCTAGGCTAGCCCTGTCTGTGTGTGCACGTGGAAATTTCCACGCCAATGTATCTTGCGAGGATGTAATACCAAAGCTGGTGAGCACCAGTGGCTGCTAGGCAGAGTTGGATCATTTAAACTTGTAAACTATGTGGAGTTACAGAATATGTTACAAAGTAACTGATCTATATTTGCCTATTGGCTTTTATACGCAGTGACGTTGAATAAATTTTCTAGTTTTGTTTCACTTGTTGCAGAGGTACAAGCTTGGCGCTTAAGGTTTGAGAAGTACGGACACAGTTTACAGAGCTGGCTCTCCTTAGAAAAACAGCAGTGATTTAATGGTAGCAGATTTTCGCGGTAGTATTGTAAGGCTTAATCTTCAAATAGTTGCTCTCTTTCTTCCCACTTTTTAGAGGTCTTGAATGCCGCAGCCTGGTTTAAGCACTGATGGTCCACAGAGGATTTCTTTTTTAAAATGTTTATATATTTTGAGTGTATCCCTTCCCCTTTCTTGCATGGGTGGAGGTGAAGAAATATGAAACATAAATAGATTGTATCAGAGTAAGATGACGTGTGTGTGTGTGTGTGTGTGTGTGTGTGTGTGTGTGTGTTTTAAAAAATGTTTTCTAGTTTTGAGGGGGGAAACACTGGGGAAGTTTCTTTTTAGCTAGACAAGCTGGATTATTTTTTCTGAAAAAGAAGGGGGTTTCCTTCGAAATAGATCTTGTGCTGAACATGGTACAAATGTCAGGGTTGCACCTGCTTTAGATAGAAATTTGGAGTTGAGGATGTAAAGGAAGTGGTATTTCCTCCTCTACTCTGCTCTCAGCGATGAATTTGGACAGAAACATGTTGTTTTTGAGTACCATGTTTAATGTCATGCAGGACTTGCAAATACCTTGTTGCTGTGTTACCATGGGAGTACTGAAAGTTTGCTCTTAATGCGGAGAGTGCCAGCTTCAGAATGCTGGAGCCGCTTGAAGGGACCAACCAAAGAATGGGTTGTAACTCAGTGGTACAGTGCATGCTTTGCATGTGGAAAGTCCTAAATTCAGCCACCAGGGCCTCCAGGCAGGATTGGGAAAGATCCCATCTGAAATCCTGGAAAGCTCCGGCAGTTCATGTAGACTGAGCCAGGCAGGCCAATGGTCTGATTTAGTAGAAGACCGCTTCCTGTATTCCTAAAGGCTGTCTGGTGCTTGTGCTCCCTTCCGACTCCTGCTTTGGTAGTGCAGTGGAATGTTTTGAAGGGCACATAGGCAGGCCCTGCACACACATGTGCAAGAAAGGGGAATAACACTCTGGGCTATCTTGGGGATTCTTGTAAAGGTTACTGGGAATGATGTGTGTGAACCACTTTAAGTACTCTAAAGCAGCTTTCTCTGACCTGGTGCTTTCCAGATGTGCTGGACTACAACTCCCATAATTCCCAGCCAGCATGGCCGTTAGTTAGGGGAAGGCTGCTTAGAGTAGACTCATATTTAGCAGCTTGCCTGCTTGATGTAAGTGCCAAGGAACTCAATGCAGGCGAGCCAGCTTTTGGTCAGCATGGAAACCTAACTCTGTCCCTCCTCCACCAGCCCATTTGGTAGAAGGCAAGGTGTCCCCACCCCTATTAGACTGCTAAGAGGCTGGTAGCCTGTGTTTCCATGCTTTGGTGGAGGGTGGGCTAATAAAAACAAAGAATTAAAGGCTAGTTAATAGGGGTCCCCGGCCTTTTATGTTGGGGCCACATCTGGAATTTTGAGAGTAAATGGCTGTCATGGCCAGTCACAAAAACGCCAGTTTCCCTGAAGGCAACCCTAATTACAAGGCAGTGAAGGGGGATGAGCTCCAAACCACAAAGCTACTCTTTTGCACCCAAATAAAGATGGCACTGGAAGGCATCACTTCGGTTTGCAGCATATCAATTTCCCAGCTTAAAAAAATTCTTAAGAAATAAAATAAAATCAGGAGGGGCAGGGAATCTGTCCAGCACGGAGAAGGTGCCCATGGGGATATTGGTGCCCACAGGCATCACATTGGTGATCCGCAGGGCTAGTAAATTTGGTAGCCTTGTTTACAAGTCCCTGCACAGAATTTTGTTGTTGACATGAGTGGCTAAAGGTGGAAGTCTGAAAGCTTGAGGGGCAGAAGTAAGAGATTGCAGGGTAGTTTGATGAAGCACAGTCAATTTTGGAAAGGACAGGTGCATTTATGGGATGCATTTATAGGATGTTTCATGATTGTGCTCACTAATAATTTAAAAACGCAGAGAAAGAGTTCTTGGGCCTGTTTCACATGTTCAGTTAAATCTGCAGTGACGACCCACAGGCTTGTTTCTTTTTTAACTTGTATGCGCATCCACAGTGTTCGACAGAGGTTAAAGTAAGGTGAAAAGGGCTTGCAATCTCTGGAAAGACCTGGATTGGGATAAAAGCTATGATACTACTGGAAACAAGAGAAAGGTTTTTATCTCTAGTGAGGGGTGGGGGGAGCTCACAGTTCTATTGAAAACACCACCCACCACCATGTCCTGTGAATGACCCAGTAGCGAGATGTACTGCTAAAACAGTCTGGGATTTCTTTGGTAGTGTAGGCCGATGCTGCTGTTTTCGCTGTCTCGTTCTCTGAATATTGATTAAGCAAATGCACACTCTTCAGCAACTCTGGTTCTAACCTGGAAGTCCCCATTCCTCAAAGCGTGCTGAAAGCTGCAAAGCTCAGCAAGGGAGTTCTTCGATTTATTCAGGTGACTCACTCTTATGGGTGTGTTAACATAAGCATTACTTAAACACTTCTGTGCTCTTCAGAATTTGGAAATATAGCAATCTGAGCATCATTCAGTTCTTCTCCCTAAGCATGAATAAATTTGCAAAGGTTGTTCTAAATTTAACTTAACAAGCACAAATGATGTAAACTAGTCCATTGTGGAGTTGACTTCTTGCCTGAAGTTCTGCTTTAGCCTAGCAGAGGTGTGGGGAAAGTCATTCAGCCAACATTCAGTGCCATTGAATCTTTATGGTTAATTGTATTTCCCCTTTGGTTTCCCCCCCCCCAAAGAGTTTTTGGGTTTCTGTAAACCTTGGGGCCTGCAAACCCCAATCAGTTACCTAGGGAAGTTGTGGGCTCTCCCACACTAGAGGCATTCAAGAGGCATCTGGACAAGCATCTGTCAGGGATGCTTTAGGGTGGATTCCTGCATTGAGCAGGGGGTTGGACTTGATGGCCTTGTAGGCCCCTTCCAACTCTGCTATTCTATGATTCTGATACTCCTCTGTTGTGCAGTGGTAGTTCCATTTTGGCCCCAGCTCCATGAGCACAGGAAGTCTTAAATTGGAAATAGATTAATTATGCTGGTGGCTGGCCAGTTCAGTAGAAATTCCACAATAACTAATGCCAACAACATATGGCTTACTACATTAGATTTATAATGTACTAAGTTAGATTTATGATGTTTGAAATCAAAAGTGGGATATTGGTTTGCTCTCACACATGGAAAACCACTCTTAATTAAATGCCTCTGATATCAGTGTCCTCTGGTGATGGATTTAACTGGGGCTGATGCTAGGCCTGAGTGCTGTAATGCTTCCCTCTCAAAACACCATCTCTCATGGAATGGGTCCCTGGTACCAGGATCCCACTGTTGGGACTACTTTGGTGGTGCAGATGCTATAGCTGCTAGACATCCCTTCCTCACCAGATGGGTTTGCACAGTGTGAATGCTCTGGGAGCCAAGTGGTGTCAGGCAGCCTCCACATTACACATTTCACATTACAATGCTCCACAGGGCACTGCATTGTGAGAGTTGTAACATGGCATCCATCCAGTTCCAACCTAAGTCGGTTGTCCACCCAGCCCCCAATAGCCCTGCTCACACAACACACTAAACCATGATAATTAAATGTTTTGAGCTAAACACTGTGGCTTAGCATGTCATGTGAACCATGACTTAGTGTGTCGTGTGAATCATTCCTAACCATGGTTTAAACATGCACACTAACCACTTGCTGCAAAAGAGTTAGCGGCCTAAACATCTCCATCATGCTGGATAAGCCTGACCAGGGGGGTGGAATGACTGGTAGACAGAGCATTGCCAGGGCTATCAGGGGAACCAAATGACAATGGTAGGAGCAGCCGGGCAAGTACTCTCAGTCTCATTGGACACATAGTCCTGCCAGCTGCCCCAATGTAGTCGGTGCTGACCTTGGGCCTGGATTTAGCATAACTAAACTAAAATTGCATTAAATACTTTTTTAAAAATTATAATTGAATGCAGTGATGTGTGTGTTTTTCCAGAAACGCTTGAATTGAAAAAAAATTCAGAAAATTTCCCTGTGCAAATTAGGGTAACTTGCATAAGGTCATTTGAATCGGAAACCTTTTCAGGTTGGACTGGAAAATTTTCTGATGCCATCGAGCAGTGGTTCTCAACCTTCCTAATGCCGCGACCCTTTAATACAGTTCCTCATGTTGTGGTGACCCCCAACCATAAAATTATTTTCGTTCTTCTCTACACGATCCATTGTCATGGGATGGTTTGCTAATGAAAATAATACATAACAATAGCTTTAATAATACAAAAGATGATACATGACATAGTTCAGTCAATACAGTTTCCTAAGACCATCGGAAATATGAGTTTTCCGATGGTCTTAGGTGACCCCTGTGAAAGGGTCATTCGACCCCCAAAGGGGTCCCGACCCACAGGTTGAGAACCGCTGCCCTAGAGTGATCTAATTCAGCATGCTTATGTTACTTGTATTTAGTAAACACACTTTTTGTCCTAATAGACCACAAGTATTTTAACTGAAATATTTGAGGGGGGAAATTAAAGCATATTTAATGTGAGTTAAATGTTATATTATGTATCCATTTGTATTGGAATACTTGTAAAAATTTAAAGATGATAGCAGGTACTTCCTTTACATTGTTTAAATTTAAGGAAAAAACAAAGGTACTGAAAACTGTTGACACAGTAATTAATTTTAGCAACCCAAAGAACTGTGCATGATATATCGACAACTACTCATCTGTTTCAACAGAGTTCAACTCTATTCCACTGAGGTTGCTGGAGCACCAACATTCACTGTCACTACTCATTCGTTCCATGTCACTCTGAGACATCTATGGATTTTAATGACATATATGTATTCTCTCACATACTTGCTAGGGATAATTACCTGAAAAACTTTAGTTACAGCTGGGAAACTACGCTTTCCTAATATTGTATTTGCAATTGGTATCCATTCTTCGTTACCAATGAATTTATGAAATGTACTGTGAGAAAAATAAAGCCTGAGGCAGAATGGACTTGAACATTTTCCATCCCACATCACTGATTGAACAACAATCCAATTTAAAGGACAATCGGATTGAAATATTGGGGTTTAATTGTGTATGTGAGTGTGTTTAAAATTGATACTTTCATAATCTACTTCGCCTGTTACCTGCCTTCATAAGAATGTAAGACAAGCCCTGCTTGTTCAGACCAAAGTTCTATCACACCTAGCATGGTTTCAAACAGCAGCCAGCCAGGTGCCTTGAGGTGCTCACAAGTAGGACCGCGAAGGGAATGGACTTCCCCCGTGTGTGCCTAGTTTCTGGTATTCAGAGGTAGGTAGGCAGCCATGGTACATCATAGGGGTTGTATTTGGCTCTCATTACTAAGAGCACTTGACAGACGGGCCACAAATGTTGGCTGGGGTTATTTTGACAAGCCACTCCTACTTCGTTTCCCCAAATCCTGTGCCATGGCATGTGTGGAGAACATGCAGAAGGGAAGAAATAGGCCCTCATTATTATTTTTCCTTTCCTTTCAGAAGGCATATGCAGTGCTATTAACTTCTGGAAACTTTCATTAGCAAAGAAGAAAAACCAGCTCCTTTTCTGTTCCCCCAAGTTATGAACAGAGAAAAGAGAGCTGGTGTCTCTCACAGGGGCTCCACTTGTGATAGAAATGCAGAGTTGCTCCCAGAGGGGAGGGGTCCTTGCAGCTTGCAAGCTGGTACATGAGTTTATAGGAGACTGTTGATTAGATAAATTTGCGGGGAATAGGCCTAATTCTTTTTGAAAACCATCTTTGTAAAACTGTTTCTCTCTCTCTCTCTCTCTCTCTCTCTCTCTCTCTCTGTGTGTGTGTGTGTGTGTGTGTGTGTGTGTGTGTGAGAGAGAGAGAGAGAGAGAGAGAGAGAGAGAGATCTCATGTATCCATATCTAGGTTGTGTTTGGACACTCTGAGGCCTAGCAAATGCTACCAGTGCTGCTAGAATATTGGGGTTTCTTTTTAATGCCTTTTCAACTTAAGATCCACACGAAATTCCCTCATGCTGCCCTGTTGTCTGGGCTTGCACACTGTCATTGTGCTTGGCCCTGTGTAGAATAGTTCTATTTTGTTTCAAAGTTAATCATCTGTTGGAAAAATGCAGTGATGTTCTGCTACCTGCATCTGTAGCATACCAGGTTTTATCCACAACTCTGAATTTTCAGTGGGTTGTAGTTATAATGAAATAGTGTTTTTGTCAAAATTCCCAAGTGGAAAGATTGTCCTGATTCCCCCGACATACAAACACACACACACACACACTGTTTACCAGATCTTCAAGCTGATGATCTCTGCCCAGCATTTGCAGTTACATAGTAAGGAACATGTCCTTTTAGAAAGCCTGGGATTTGAGTCAGCTTGTGGCTTCCTTAAAAATGTTGGGAGCTCTGTAAGTAAGGATCTGGTTTGCATGACTTAACAAAAATAAATGTGCATTCTCAGCGTTTGGTGGTTTTTGAGGGAAAAGTCTGAGATGTTACAGGAAGCAATCATACTGAAAACTTTTGTGTGAGCTGCTTCTAGCCAAGACATTCTTTCCAGATGGGTGAAGTTAGTTTTTCTTTTTCTTTTTCTTTTTAATGACCAACGGCTGACAAACTCCCCTTTACTATTGTATATGAATATGTAGATACAGAATTTGGAATCCTGCCACACACCTAGAGAAACTGTAGAATTTCCTTTTTGGGAGCTTTAAAAAGAGTTGTTGGAAAGGCAAATGGGATATTTTAGGTCTAGTGAAAGCTAGTACTATAGATCTGCAGTTCCACCAGCACTTCTAGATGTCTGTGATGCTGCTGAGTGAGTTAGAAAATTATGTTGGGTATGAAGCAAATTTCATCCAGAAGAATTTTTGATGTGGCAGCTGTTTCAAACAAAAACACTGCCCCTGATGATGGTATAGTCTCACCTTTTCTAAATTAATCTGGCACCATGGGTTGAATATCGCTAAGCATGTGCAGAGTTCCCTCTCCCTGAGGAGAATTTGAGATTTGTCCGGGGTGGCCCTAGGTTAGAATCAAATATTCTGCACCACCCCTCCTGTTATGGCACAAATCTCCATATGGCATCACCGAGAGTGTGTGTTCATATTCACAGCGCATGCCTGCACAAAGGCCAGCCATTACTCCTGCGTGACATCTTTAATGCATGTATGCATGTTATGATAGCCCATGCATCCTCCCTTGTGAAGAGCAAAAATGGCACAGATGGAAGTTACTTTGCCCTTTGCTTCTTCCCATTCTGACAACCAGCTTAATTTACTCTTCTACAGAAAAGGTGGAGAGATTTTAGAGTTACTAGGTGTTTTTTTTTTTTTACTGAATCCCCAAGATCCACTAACCAGAGCCATGATGCCAATTTACTTCAGATTATCCAGAGAACTACCAGTAGATCTCAAGCTTAATTTCCACCCAACCCTGTTATATGTCAGTGCTGTTCAGGTGGACCAAATATTTGTAAAAATTCTTTTAACAAATCTGAGCCATTTCATACTCCATGTAAGTAGTCCTCAACAGTTGTCCTGTGATGTTTCACCTCTCCCTCCCCACCCCACCCCTTCCATCTATATCTACCTGAGGCTCAATTTGCCCCTTTTGGAAAATAAAACTATCAAATGCCTAAGCCAGGGGTGTAGAACCACTTTTAACCCAAGGGCTGGATTCTATTTGGAGAAGCTCTCAGGGGCCACATTCTAGTGGTGGGCATGGCTAAAGGCAAAGAAGATGGTGACAAAGGCAAACTGGGTAGGCCCAAAATACAATAATATACCAGTTTATGGTACCTTAAAGCTCTTCCTGCCAGTAACTAAGGGCATGGATAGACGATGGGAGTTGAGGGGGATGATCTCGCGATTTTATGATCGTGAGATTGTCTCCCTTGTCTACATGCGGTGCGCGACATCGCGGCCGCCATTTTGGATTTTTTTTTAAAGGCAAAGGAGTGCACGAGTGTTTGAAAGACAGGTAATTTTTTTTTTTAAAAAACCCTCCCTCTCCCCCCACCCCACCCCCGATGGACATGGAGCTCCTGAGGAGCTCCGTGCCCAGTTCCTGGCTCCTCGCGTTTACTCGCGAGGAGCCAGGACAAACCAGCGACGGCATGCCACACATTCTCGGAATCATCCCGAGTCCACAGAAAAATCGGAATTAATCTGTAGGGCGATATCCCGGGCCAAGGGAAGGATCTTCCCTCTCCGCTCCCGGGATGCCCCGTGGGTCATGTGGATACACAGGGATAATCCCGGGGCAATCACCGGGATATCGCCCTGTCTAGACATGCCCTAAGCCTGAGGAGAGGTATTTCAACCTTTTAGACTGGAGAAAAAACTGCACAGAAGCTGGGGAAGCCACCTAATGATCAGTGGCTGGGGTAAAGAGGGTTGGGCCAGGGAGTGGGGTGGAAAGAGCCATCTGCGGAAACCAGGAGGCTGGATTTGGCCTCCAGGTGTGAGTTTCCCCAAGCCTGGCCTAACCCAACTTGAGCCAATTCTGTTGCTGGAAACGTCTCAAAATAGGGTAGGGAAAACTATGTCGCAGTTTGCCTGTATCATAAATTCTGTGGATAAATTCAGTTCTGACTGAACCCAAAGTGGATTCACAGCCTGACCGACATTGAAGTCACCAGCCTCCACTGGATTTAAGTAGTAGCTCAAGAGTTTTACAAAGAATCTTAACCGGTAAGCTGAGACAGCTGGAGGTTGTAGAGTCCTTTACACCAAGGGTGCAGATCCTTAGGCCCAGAGCCTAAATTTGGCCCATTTGATATCGTAATCTTGGCCCCTTAGGGTTTTACAGATGGCCATGCCTCCTTTCCCTGGCCCATTCCCTTTCCTTGATTGTTTGGTGGTTGATTGTTTTGCTTTCTTAGTTTTTCCTCCTGTTATGAAAGATTGAAAAGCCTCTCTTAAGGGTTAGTTACTGGCAGTTAGAGCTCTAAGCTACAATAGGCTGCCCCTTGGCCTTCAGCCCCACCCCATTTTGCCTTTAGACCCCGCCCACCACTGGCACACAGCCCCCAAGAGCTTCATCAAAATCAATTTCTACCCTCAGGCGAAAAGAGGCTCCACACACCTGCTTTATACCATCTGTTCTAGAAAATTGTCTCCAGTATCCTCTGTAATGAGATTATGAAAAGATTACTTCTGCCTGGTTCTGAGGCACTTAAAAACGTTGGTTGATTAATGCAATTATTTCTCTTCCTCTTTTCATGTTTTCCCTTTGGGACCAATTGTGTGTTTTCATTTGTTCCAAAACCATAGAAAGTAACACCGGCAGTGCCATTTTTAAGAGGTCATCTGAGACCCGGAGTCTGATTTCTGGAGGTCCACTCGATTTGGTCTTCCTGCTCTAAGTGCTAAAATCATTGTTGCTGAATGCACTACAATATTTCAGAGTTTTCATGCTCATAGTATGTGGTGTCCATAGAATGCGTTAAACACGTTTGCCACAAGTGAGGAGAATGTGGAGGGCCTATTCTGGCCAGCTATAGGCTTAATAGAACAAAATGTTTTCATAAAGGGGAAATCTGGTATATGGTCTATATTGTTCACCTTTTAAAAATATCCTTTGCTCAGGGGATGTGGCCGTAGATCCTTTTACTGCAGTGATTTTCAGGCATTGTTCCAGGGAACTCTGAGGTAGCTCAGAAGCTTCTCAATGGCTCCTCAAGAGAATGTCTGTAGTGGCCAACAAGCTTCTATAAAAGACAGCTGGTCCATCACAACTGATCCTTCCTTAAAATTGCTCAACCATTGAGGGTGTGTGTTGTGTGTATTGACTATATTCTACAGCCATTGGGTGTGTGTGTGTATAGACTGTATTCTATTCTCCCCCAATCTAATAACTCCCATAATTGGCTGGGAGCTATGGGAGTTGTAGTTCAAAACATCTGGAGAGTCCCAGGCTGCCCATCCCTGCTATAATGCTTCCTCAGTTCACTCAGAATAATAATGAGGCCAAAAAGTCCTGGTGGCTGCTGCATGATATGACTGGGCATCCTAAAGCATGTCCCAGAATCCCCTGCAGCTGGCAGACAACACTTGGTAGACAAGGCTTCCCCGGAGGTAGAAATTTGACAACAATTACGGTACATCATTCTTCACCAGAAGTGCTTGAGGTAAGCCCCAGTTCTTCTTTCCCTTTTACAGATGGGGAACAGAAAGTGAGCAGCTGGGTTTTTTTTTCTTTTTCTTTTCCTGTGGCTGACTTGGGGTTTTAATGTAGGCTTTCTAGGCTTCACACTGGTTCTCATTTTTTAGGGAACCATTTTGCATTTGTGAGTGAATGGCTCTTTTTTCAGTTCCGAGAGACAGCTAAAATTGATGTGTGTGTGGGGTCTCTGGACCTCAAACAATCATGCTCTTCTTACTGTTTTGTTTTTGGAAATCTGTGACTCATCAAGCCAAATGCAATCCCACCAGCCATATATTGTGGTCTGTCAGGGGCTTGACTATCTGCTTGTTTTGCAGTCCCAGGCAAGAAGCAAAACCAGAAAGTAAATGCAGACTTTAGCAGGCCATTGCATGTACCTGGTGAGCCATGTTCATCTTGGCGGGCCACAAATTGTACAGGCCTATTAAAATGACACATTGGCAACTAGCTTTTCAGCTTGTGGCTCCCTTCCATTAGGGTCCATGATAGCTATTTGATCAATTTGGTCATAAGCTGCATTAAGCCGCTTACTTGGAGCTTATATCACCCTTTGCAGTTTGATCTTCATGCTCTTTAAGTGTAATCTTAATACTAGGCACCAACCATTTTTACCAGTTGTAAAACCCATGGAAAGTGAACGAATTCAAACCATTGCTACCAGCAAGTTGCTTCTTCATCTATTGTCTTGCATAGCCAGCAGCAACCTCTTTCCCTTCCCTAATCTAAATGCTTAAATTAGAAATACCCACACAAATACATCTTTATGCATGTATATGTGAAAACAGCTGGAAGGATGGTGGTAAGAGTAAGCACAGCAGAGCTGGATGGTTCTGATAAATCTGTTGAAGGATGATGATGATGATGATGATGATATTAAGAATAATAACAATAACAGCAGCAATAACAACAACAACAATCTAGCATTGTATACAATGCAATGTGTACTCGGCACTAAAACAGTGTTGTAATCCTGTATAAATAGGTAAAATGATGAGAGTGACAGCACCGTGAATCTAGGAATGCTTGTCCTCCATTTACTAAATATTTTCATTTACTAAATATTTTCAATGGTTAGGTTATTTTGTTATGATTGCTTTGCTGTTATGTTGGTGAATTATGTGATTTCCAGGCAATAATTTTTCCATTTGTTGTAGCATGCTGTGAAGTAATGGCTTTCATACTGAACTTATGAAACCAAATGAAAATATTTCATGAAAAGCTGTAAACTTTAACAAAATATTACTTATGAAACCAGGCAATCAGAACTCTGTACTAACCAAAGCTGAAATCTTGACCCTCCAGATGTTTTCGCCTAGAAACCCCATCATGACCATTGGCTATGGCTAAGACTGATGAGAGTTTTAGGCCAAAACATTTGCAGGGCCACAAATTGCATACCCCAATCATATGCAAACTGATGAAGCTAGCATAACTTCTCTAGCTAGCATAACCCATCTCTGTTGGCTGACAGCATGGTCGGGGTTCCATCAGGGCTAGCAACTTGCCTTTTGTTTTAAGTAAAACTGGTGCTTCTTGGGGAGCTAAATCCTGTCCTTACCACCACGTTCTGTGCTTTTTCTGCTCTCCACTTTTAAAGTCTGCAGAGTGCTTGACCCCGCCTTATCCTTAGCATTCTCCTCATATTTGAATATGTGGGGAGTGAGAAAATAGCAGCTTTAGTGCTGACGTGAGATTTTAACCAGCAGCTGCCTATCTTGCATGGACATAAGAAGCTGCCTTAATACCTCGTCAGACGTGTGGTCTAACTAGCTCATTAGTCTTTACACTGACCTGCAGCAGCTTTCCAGGCTTTCAGACAGGAGTCTTTCCCATCTTACCTTGGCAATACAAGGGATTGAACCTGGGAACTTTTGCATGCCAAGCATATGCTCTAACTAAAGCCGTAGCTAGACCTAAGGTTTATCCCAGGATTGTCCTGGGGTCAAACCTGTTCATCTAAGTGCCACACAGGGCATCCAGCGCTCAGGCAGGGACGAACCCGGGATGATGCTGGGATAAACCTTAGGTCTAGCTACGGCCTAAGGCCTTAGCTTGACGGGGTTTTATCCCGGGGTGAACCCAAGGATTGTCCCTGTGCATCCACATGACGCACAGGGGATCCCGGGATCAGGGAGGGATCATCCCTCCCTTGCCCCGGGATATAGCCCTCCCCTTTGGCCTCCGTTTTCCCGCAATCCCGGGCTGAGCTCGAGACCGCAGAACATGTGGCCAGGTGCCGTGGGTTGGCCTGGCTCAGTGCGATTCCTCGCAAGGAGCCGGGAGCCGCACAGGAGCGTTGTGCCCATCGGGGGTAGGTGGGGGGAGCATGGAAAATAGTTTAAATTTTAAAAAGGACTTACCTTTAGCACACGAGCATTCGTGCGCTGCTGGTCCTTTAAATTTTTTTTTTTAAATGGTGGACGCGACACCTCTCCTGCTGTGGTCGTCATGTGTCACGTGTAGACAGAGGAGGGATCTCGCATTAAACACAACGTGAAATCTTCCCTCCTCTGTCGCAGGATAGCAAGTAGGTCTAGCTAAGGCCTAATGGCCCTTCTTGTACGAAGATTGTATGTTGCAATAACTCTGTTGTAGTGGTAAGATGCCCACTGACGTTTTTTAGAACGTTGTGTCAGAAACTATAGCCAGCATCCTTTTCTCCAGCGCCAGCCAGATGCAGATGCTTTGTAAGTACTGAGAAAGAATATTACTTGATACATTTCTATACTGCGCAATAGCTGAAGCTATTGTTAAGTTACTAATAGAATATTTCCATGCTTGCAAGTCATTTTTCCATTTTCCATTTTATACCTCAAGCCACCTAGAACACATGTGGCAGTAAGGAATGGCTATGTTTGTAATATCCAATCTGGGGTCTTTTCTCCCTCAGTTGATTAGGTATTGTAGTTTTTGCAATGGAAACCATGTGCTCTTTGGGTCTTCTTCTTATGGATCTCATAAAATTACAAAAGCATCTATGCATAACTGGGGAAATGAAAGTAGCAAGCTATTGATTGAATAACATTTATATACAAAACAATTATTGTAACACCAGCTAGCTTTCAGATATCGTTTGTTTACAGTAGTTAATTTTAAATCATTGAATAATTAGAGCTTTAAGTTGAGGCAGAAACAATTCTATAAAAGGCAACCAGTTTGCAATAAATTGATCCCACTTTTGTCTTTTTCCTCGTTAATCCTTATGTAATGGGTTAGCTTTGGCAATTTGTCATACGTTTGCAATAAATGTATTCATCTTTTGCCTCCCCCCTTTAACAAAGGGGAGGGCATTATTGGACAGTCTAGGACCCAGTTTTCTGCCCCCCCCCCCCAAATCCACTGTAGGCCGCAGTCCTACTGATGGCCAAAAAAAAAGTGTGTGTGTGGAGGGGGGAGAGAGAGTAGTTTGCTGCTGAATTTTGGTGACAAACCGCTATGGAGTGGACAAATTTAGCCTGAAAACAGGCTAAGTTTGTCCACTGTAAGGCGGCCTGCTACTACCCTCTTTTTCTTTATTGGCAGCTTGAGGGTGGGGTGAGGGGGTCACATGCAGGCCGAGTGCTGCTATTCTTGCTTTAACGCTTCTATAATTTGTTAGTTTTGTCCTATGTGCCTGTCCCGCTCTCTGACTTACATCAAAAGCATGTGCGCTCTACAATAATTTGTTCTTTCAAGAATCAGTTTTGAGGATGAATTATATTGGAAGCTGGAAAGCCTTTTCCCCCCTCTTCGTATTTGTCCACGATGATAGTGCCCATTCTTTGTTAGTATTCAAACAGTATATGTTCCCACCATTTAGCAGTATTTTTTGCAGTGGGTTATTTAATAGCTCAGAAGGCTTGGTTGTTATGGGGCCAAATATATTGCTTTCCCTTGTGACACGTTATAGCATCTCTATAGCACAGCTTTAAATAATATATATATATTGGGAGGGCAGTTGTGAATGTGGAATATATCTCATAATAATGGAAGGTGGATGGTGTGTCTGTTCTCTGACCTGTGAAGTCTCCATAAAACTTGTTTTTCATCTTGTAGTTTAGCCTTTTTTTTAAAAAAGAAAGAAAGTAAGAAAGGCTTCAGGACGCATAGCTGCTTTTAATAAATGGTGTAAAATATAGCTTTGTGGAAACGCAAGTAATAGACTCGGGGAGCAGAATTTTCTTCCATTTTAGATAAGGCCTGATGGTAATAGCAAGAAGTAGCTCTCAAACTGCTGGTGAATAAGTAGGATTTAAATGCCACTGTTCCTATTTACTTGTACAAAATCTTCCTGTGGGTGTAAAAGAAACAACACCGAAACAACTGAGGTCACCTTTATACACGTGGCACTGAAATAGATCAGACTTGCACAAGAGCGTGGATCTTCTTTCTTATGCCTGTTAGTGAATTCAATGGGGACATGCAAAAGAGAACTCCTGGTGGGCTGTGCCCATTGTTGTAGACACAGGAGAAACTGCGATCCAGGGCCAGAATCCATGGTAGGCATGATAGGGGACTTGCCAAGGGCCCATATACCTGTAGGGACCCAAAACTTTCTCCAAGAGCCCTTGGATGTCCTCTTCCTCTTCACCTTTTCAATCTGTTCATTCACCTGCCTCTTGTTCTGCCCCAGGCAATGGTGGTGGTGGTGGTGAGAAGGAGAAGCAGTACATGGCTATTATCTACTTGCTCACTGGCTCGCTCCCTTTCAAGTAAGGACATGGAAGCAATGATGAGGAAGGGGCGTAGCAACAAGAGCAGCTGGTGACAGTAATGGTGGGAAGGTCTGGAGCTGCCCCTTTCCAGCATGTAACTCCTCTGCTGAGGGAACTGCACTGGCTGCCTGTTTGCTACAGGGCCAGGTTTAAGGTTTTTGTACTTGTGTACAAAGCCCTAAACAACTTGGGACCAGGATACCTGAGAGAGCGCCTTCTCCCCTACCAACCTGTCCGGTCACTGAGGTTATCCGAGGGTCTGCTCCTGGTGGTTCCACATAGGCCCATCCTCCGATTGGAGTCTACCAGGGGAAGAGCCTTCAGCGTGGTAGCCCCCCTCCTGTGGAATTCCCTGCCGCTGGAGATCAGGGAGGCACCAACTTTGTATTCCTTTCAGTGCCTCCTGAAAACGTCATTATTCCAGGAAGCCTTTCCTTAATGACCAGCCATGGTTCACTGTACATTTTGCTTCTTTTAAAATCTATTTTAAAGCGTTTTTACTCTGTTTTTTTTTAAAAATCTTGTACATCGCTCCAAAATTTTCAATGGGGAGCGGTATATAAATATTGTAAATAAATAAATAAATAATAAATGAATAAAGTAGACTCCTTGTGGGTGGAGCCCATTGGGGGTGCCTTCGCCAATAGGCCTCAAAAGCCTGGAACCAGCAATACTGAAATTGATTACCTTCCTTGCCATGCAGCTGTTTAAAGGTACGGTAGCTTTCTTTGGGTTTGGAGTTGACTGGCCCTCATCTTGTAGGCAACAGCAATGGAACCCACTTTTTAAAATTCTAATATATCAGTCTTCTTACTTACCTTGGGAACATTTTGCACTAAACAAGAACAACAACAACAAAATACAGCTTGCCATGACAGACGTAGTCACTCATGTCCTAAATTTTCAACTTGTAATTTAAAAAAGAAAAGAAAAGGGAGGGGGCGGTGTAATTCTTATGGATGAGGTGAAATCTGACATTGCTGTTACAAATTACATGTGTGCGTGTGTGTTTGCTGGGGTGGTGAGTATTAATTATTTATTTGATTTATACACCGCCTTTCTATCAAAAAATGGCACTCAAGGAGACTTATAATAACAATTTAAAATAGATTAAAATAATAGAATTTGTTAAAATACAATAAAAGTATAACAAATTACAGAATAAAAACAGCAGCCAAGCCACAGGGCCATTTTAAGCCAAGGGCCTTCTTGAATAGAGTGGTCTTTTCCTGTTGTTGAAAGGATAGAGAGAGCGAATGAACCTAGGCTCTCTTGGGAGGAGTTCAACAACCTGGGAGCAGCCACTGAAAAGGCCCTCTCTTGTGTTGCCGCCAAATGTGCCTTTGATGGTGGTGGTCCTGAAAGAACAGCCTCTCTTGAGAACTTAAGAACTAGGAAGGCTTGTATGGAGGAAGGCAGTATTTCAAGTAGCCTGGTCCCAAACCGCACTGGGAACAAACACATCACTGAATTTTGACAGTGAATGATTTTAAACTCCTCTAAGCCTTCTATCTAAAATTTGAGCAAAATGGGTGCATGAGAGACAAAATATGAAGTTGCCATGGTTGTAGGGAGAAGGTGCTTTTTAAATTAAGCAAAGCTCATTATTCCACAGGTGCTGTGGTTTGCAAACAAAAACCAGTGGTCGAGAATGGAATTTAGACTGCTGGGGTAAAAAGAAGACGGCTTTTCTCTCCCTCCCCTCCTCAACATCCCCAAAGCCCACAGTTGTTAGTGTCTTTCCATTCTGACTCAACAGTGCCTCCCTTTCCACCCGCACTCTCCCAAGATCTTGTAGCATGAAATATAGTTTCTGCTTTCGGTTCATTCCTGCCTAATGTTAGGGCCGGCCCTTCATTTCTAACTTTGGCTGCGTAAATCGTCAGTGCAGATGAAGTTAGTGATATGACTCTCTGTTTTGTCTGCAAGCAGAAAAGAGTAATAGTAGCAGCAGCAACAACAATTCCCTATTATTTCCTTGCACTGAATACAGGAATAATAGAGAATACTGGTTTTGAAAAGGGGGCACTTAGATTCTCAAGTATTTCTTGGCCAGGAAGAAAGAAAGAACTCAACCTTGTGCATCTCTGGGGGGAAACAGCAGAAATGACTGCTGTTATCTCCCTTCAAGTAACTTAACACTATAAATGATTGGTGGTCAGGTACAATCCCTACAAATCTGAGGTCATACATCCTGTAGTATTTGCAGCAATAAACCAGTGGTAAACTACCAGTGTGGACAATACAGCCATAAAATGCTGGTCTACTTTCTTTTGTGCTTTGGAAGATCAGTACGTTGCAAATCTCAAGTCGAAGGCTTTATTTAATGTTAATGTTAAAACACAATATGAGTGAAAATTACTTGCCAAACAAAATTGGTAGTGTCAGCTGTGCATTGCTTCATCTCACTAATCAACAGCATCCTTACTTATCTCCCCAGGTAAACATACTATATAGCATTTTAGTATTTTTTTTTTTTGAATATTTTTATTATTGAAACAACAAACACAAATCAAAATCACTTAATACAAGATATTATCATTAGCATTTTAGTATTTTATATTATTTTGCTATTGGCTTTTACCATAAGGAAATAATCTGGATTTCATTTCTTCAGCGTGATGAGAAAAAGAGAAAAAAAAGCTCACGACAGCTTTGCCCCACTCCTTTTTTTCATTGGCTGTTTCCTCTTAATGCTAAATGTGGGTTCGGGGTTACGTCTTATGTGGAAAGAGTCTTGCTGCTTTAATTTAGGTGATATCCATTCCATGCTATTGAAATTCCTCTGGTGTTGTATGCTCCCTGTTGTGTTAAAGTGATGTGAGATGAAGCCGCCAGTGGTTTATCATCTTATTTTCCATGCCTTTTGCTTTTTTCCTAAGTTGAGCCATTAGATTGCTGTAGGTCCTCAATTAATTATGTAGTTCTTTCTCCAGAAGCCTTCTTAATAATCATTGGCGACGACTTTTCTTTTCTTTTCTTTTCTTTTCTTTTCTTTTCTTTTCTTTTCTTTTCTTTTCTTTTCTTTTCTTTTCTTTTCTTGGAGCTGTAGAAATTCATCTCCTGACATGGTTCAGGTAGCTTCCAATAAAACAGTTTTAGATTTTCAAAATGCCAGGAAAGTAGTATGGGTTGCCAGAACCTGTCTAAAATGTTTTTTTTAATAAAGGGCACCACAGGCAGGGGGTTCTTCCCTTGACTTGCGGTCTTTGAGGCACCTCCCGTGGTTCTTATGTGGCCCAGGTCCTTGCTAAAGCCCGTCAGGAAGCAGTCATGCAAATCTGCCTCAAGGCTTGGTGTTCGTGTGGCGATTTTGTGTGTAAAGATTATTGCTGGGTTTTTCCAGATTATTCCTGAAGCTGGATTTTTGGAGAAAGCAATTATGCAGACCAGTAATTCTCCATATATTGGAAGCTGTGGTGCCCTTTGAATCCATCCTTTTAGATATGCCCTTCATTTTGTCTCGCTGTCTCGTGCATTTTGAAGAGCAGTTGAAAGAGGAAAACATCCTTACTGATAAAGCTGCTTGCTGTTTCCATTTCAGGAAAGCCCCACAGCATTGGCAACTCTGAACGGATTCAGCTCTCAGGAATGTACAATGTTAGAAAAGGGAAAATGCATTTGCCGGTCAACAGATGGACAAGACGCCAAGTTATCCTTTGTGGGACGTGCCTAATTGTGTCATCGGTGAAAGAAAGTCAGACTGGAAAGATGCACGTGCTCCCCTTAATCGGCGGAAAGGCAAGTTGGACGCTCAGTTTCTCTGTATATATACGGAAAAGGGGCCTGATGGTATTCCAGAATAATAAACTGGAATTTAGACTCAAAGAGCTGTTTCCCACTGGGCATAGATCAAGCTATGGGTTTGTTGATGTAACTGCATGGATTTCCATTTGAATACAAAGGGGTGTGGCATGGTGGCTTTTTTCAATTTCACTGTAGCGTTTATTCTCTTCACGTTATGTAAAACAATGTGTGTTCATTGTTTGAAGGAGGGCTGTTCATTTTGCATTTTTTGAAAATTTTGTATGCATATCACAGCTTCCTTGAGCAGAGAGGCTGTGTTGCCACAGTACTGTGCAAGTTTGTGTAATTCCTGTCCTAAAAATGGCACCTCTTAAAGGCTGCAACTAGGCTAGGCTGTTGGGGCTAGGCTGGGACAACAAGTGCTTGTACTGCTCTGTTGACCCAGCAGAGGACAGAATGCCAGGATCCTAGTATTTATAGCAAGCCTAGCCAATCCAGAGGCTTCCTAGTTCCAGCTTCCTGTTGATACCCCTGTTCCTTCCTCAGCTGAAAAGTCCCAGTTAACTGATTAAGCTTGCCCTATCTTCAGGCTGTGAAGTTCCTTGTTTAAGCCCTAGAATCACTGACAGTGGAATCCAGAGATGCTCCGAGTGTGCAGGGAACTGTGGTATATTTTGTGAAAACCAGAAGAGCTCTGCCTCGTTAATGGGGAGTCTTCTGTAAGCCTCCCCATTAACGAGGATCAGATTTATTCTGGATAAATTATTGTCCTCAGTTGCTTCTTGTAGTCATTGAAGCCATAAGTTGGATGGAGATTCCCTGGTGCAGTAATACTTTGTACTGTGCTCAGCGTTTTAAGCAGGGGTGGGGAGCATATGGCCCTCTCAGTGTTGTTGGACTGCAACTCCCATCAGCCTTAGCCAGCATAGCCAATAGTGAGGAATGCTGGGAAATGCAGACCCACATCGTCTGGGACTCTACACATTCCCCATCCCTGCTCTAAATAATTGCCGGCAAGGTAGGAAAGGCTGGGTTGTAAGTCATCAGTAATCTCATTAAGACTACCCAGTGGATACCTATGACAGTTAAGCAGCCGTATAGATTCCTCCTTGCATTCACCACCACAGTGGATTTGCTTGCAGGAGGAGAAATCACATGTTCACCTGAAGCTTAGACACTAAATTAGTTAAATTGAAGAAATTGTAGCCTGTGTTCTGATATTTGTTTATTATTTATTTATTTATTATTGCATTTATATCCCGCCTATTTTCCTCCAAGGAACCCAAGGTGGTGTACATAATCCTCCTCTCCATTTTATCCTCACAACAACTACCCTGTGAGGTATTTATTTATTTATTACATTTTTATACCGCCCAATAGCCGAAGCTCTCTGGGCGGTTCACAAAAATTAAAATCATAAAGAGCATAAAAACAACCAACAATCTAAAAACACAAATGCAATATAAAAAGCACAACCAGGATAAAACCACACAGCAAAAATTGATATAGGTTAAAATATGGAATTAAAACAGCAAAGTTTAAATTTAAGTTAATAGGTGTTAAAATACTGAGAAAATAAAAAAGGTCTTCAGCTGGCGACAGAAGGAATACAGTGTAGGCGCCAGCCGACACTGGGCTGAGAGTCTCTGACTGGCCCAAAGTCACCCAGTGGGTTTCCATGGCTGAGTGGGTATTAGGACCCGGATCTCCTGACTCCCAGTTCGACACTTTAACCACTACACCACACTGACTTTGTGTATTTGTCTTGTATTTTAACCTGACAATATTTGTATTTGTTTGTTTAGCTACTGAAGCGCTGTGAAATTGTGATCCACTTGCTTGTTGGGAATTGCATGCGCGCCCTGTGCAAAAAGTAGTGTTGTCCAGAAGACTATGAGGGCACACCTTTGAGTTATATTATTTATCCTTGAGTTATATTATTTCCTGTTACGCATGCAAAGAGTTGCCCACATATAGAGAGTTAAGTGAAAGAGCTGTCTTTTTTTTAAAAAATGAAAGAACCATTGTGGGGATGAAGCCCAAAATACATACTTAATGCCTATATTGCAGGGGTGGGGAACCTCTGGCCCACGGGCCAGATCTAGCCCTCCTGGCATCCCAGTCCAATCCTCGGTTGTTCCTCTTTCTTGGCCACACCCCTTTACCCTGACTTGTGTCCATTTAGTGGTTTTCCAGCATTTTCATGTTTCTTTCCCCATTCTATTTATTTATTTATTTATTTTATTTATTGCACTTATATACCGCTCCCATAGCTGGGGCTCTCTGGGCAGTTTACAGAAATTCTAAAATTAAGATAAAAACGAGTATACAAAATTTAAAATTCTAAAACACAGACCATACACACATAAAGCATTAAAAACCGTTAAAAAAACTAAACATGTGGGTGATTAAGATGTGCCATCCTATGCCTGGGCAAAGAGGAATGTCTTAACCTGGAGCCGGAAAGATAGCAGCGTTGGTGCCAGGCGAGCCTCGTCAGGGAGATCATTCCATAGTCTGGGGGCCACCACCGAAAAGACCCTGTCTAAAAGGCTGAAATGCCTCTCTACTCTTTTGTACCGGCAGTAAGAGTTTCAAGCTAAAATATGCTGGTATTTTTTGGGCTCCACCCCCTTTCGCTTTCAGTCCACCCACCACCGGAATGTGGTGCCTGAGACCTTCTCAGAAATTGAACCTGGCCCTGGCTCCAAGAGATTCAGCACTCCTGCGCTACTAGTTAGACTAGTGCTCCCCACAGTCATGAATATTTCCTTTTATTACCTGCACAGCCTCCTCCGGAAGCTCTTGGTTCTCAAAAGGCACCTGAGACAGCTGTTTCTGAGCAATCGTAGCAAACCATAAGTTGTGTGAAATTGCTGGTGGATGGTCAGAATGATGCATTTGGCAGTATGACCTTGCAAAGCAGCAGACCAAAAATTTGACTGAAAGCTTGAAAATGAGGTTGAAATTTGTTTGTGCATGAGAGAGACAAAACCTCCAGAGATAGCAGGATCAACATAATTAAGGTGGATTGATTTAAATCAAGGCTATTGATTTAAAATCATGTTTTAAATCAGCAAGAAAAATAAGTTAATTCAAACCACCAATTTAAATCAAGTTTCCCATTGAAACTTTTTCATATATTTCTTGAACAATGGGGCATATCTGACCAATAAAATTTGTTAATTTACAATGAAATAGAGTATTATTTACACTGTTTCATATTTGCAAACTGGTTTCATACTTGCAAACTGCATCTTTTTGTCTCATGGTATATATTTTGCATGATATCCTTTTTTACCTATAAGGGGAATATGCCACATATTTTGTCCATAAAGAATCTACCGCAAGGAAGACCCTATATGGGAATGTTTTTAAATAAAATAAATATTTCCATATAGGGTCTTCCTCATGACCAACACCCATGAGAGTTTCAGGTTAAATACCTGTCTACTTAGAAATAGTCCATTGAGTTCAATGGGACTTAATTGCACGCAAATGGTTATAGGATTGTAGCCTAAGTGTAGAAAGACAGGCAGATGTACACCGGACATTTTTTTTTTTACAGTGTTGCTCTTTTCTGCTTCATTTTGTCTTGGCTGAGCCTTGTCCTCTCAAAAACTAAATAGGCAACAAGAACAAAATGCCTACACTGATAGGATGAAGCAATGTTTGATAGCTACTGGGCAGACAAGAACAGCTTACTTTCATCAGGAGAAAGTGAAAAGCCTGTGTTTGTGTAGAGTGTAAATATTTATATTTGAGAAATAATCAGATTGGTTCTTCATTTGGACAGAAAAGCCTCCATTAACCTAGTTCATCTATTAAAAGTGTTGATTTAGTTTAGATATTAACTATATGGCTTTTGTGCTCACATTTTATTTATTTATTATTTATTTACAATATTTATATACTATTCCATATCTAAAATAGATTCCAGATTGGTGAACATACAAAAAAGGCACTAAAAATTAAAAGCATTTAAACAGCAAATTAAAATAGTTCAATTTAAAACAGAATACCAATAAAAATGGTGGCTGATCAGTTGAGGATAAGAGTTGTTCTTCATCGTGGTCTCTGTGCATCAATGGGCTTTGCACAGGTGCAAAGCCCATGTGTGTGATTGCACAGATGTCAAAATAATGAGGGGAAAAAGACTACGTGCAACCAAAAAAAGGAAGAGAGAGTCTCTAGTGTTAAAAAGTAGAAAAGTTTTAATCTCTTTGTACAGGTGTCTCAAACGTTTAAAAATGTATTGTTGTTACAAGACTTTTTGAATAAAAGCTTGACGTTTTGGATCTGCCGATCCTTCTTCAGGAGCTGATATAACGGAATAACATGAACTACCAAAAAGTCCAAATGAAACAGTCAAAAGACTTCCTTGCGTTCTTTTTGCTGGCTATTGGGCGGTATAGAAATGTAATAAATAAATAAATAAATCTGCAGCAAACGTTTCTCTGCAGATAAAATAGTGTATTTAAAAAACACACAAATAAAAACAAATTTAAATCACATTTTTAAAAATTGTTAATTTTTTACCCATCCTGATATTAATACAACTGAAAATTCAGATTTCCATGGATGTTTTCTTCTTGGATGTTGTCATGCCCCCTGCCCCCCCCCCCCCCAGTATTGCCTGTTAGTGTCCTCTACTTCTGACTTAACCTCCCTCCAATCCTCAGTCTCCCTTTTTCTCTGAAGTTTAGAAAGGTCATTTCCTGTTCCTTCTCACCTATCCAGTTTTCTAGGTACCACAAGTCCCATCTTGTTTCCATTTCCCTGCCACCTGTTTGCATTGTTTTCCAATTCCTTCTAGCATCTCCAGGTGTGAAGCAAATGTCTAGAGCAAGAGTAGGCAACCTGTTGCCCTCCAGATGATTTGGACTACAACTCCCATCATCTCTAAACATTGGTTTTGCTGGCTGGGAGATGGTGGAAATTGGAGTCCAAATACCTTGGGGTTGCTGGGTTGCATATCCGAGCCGAGCCATGTTAGGTGGGGGTGATAGGAGTGTAGTCCCACAGATCTGGAGGGCACCAGTTTGGGGAAGGTTGGTATAGAACATTAACAGGGTTAGATAGTTGGGATTAGATATTAGATGGAACACAGGGCTGCCTCTGAAAACAGCAACCCTCATGTCAACTTCACCCTCTCTCTGTAAGTCTACTAATCATCATAGCTACGTAGTACCTCTAGGATCAGAGGCAGGATGCCTCTGAATACCAGTTGCTGGGGAATATCAGGGCTATTGCCCTCATGTCCTTGCGGCCTTCCCTGAGGCATCTCCTTGGCCACTGTGGGAGACAGGAGCCTAATGTAGATAGTCCATTAGTTTCATCTAGCAAGGTGCTTATTATGTTCTTAACCTGTGTTTCGACATTGTTATGACAAGTGTTTCCATGGCTCTGCCAGGAGCAGCCAATAATACTGAGTTGTGTGGTATAGAAATGGACATTGTAATGACATGGGATAAGTTGGGATAAGGCACGGGAAAAGTTGGGCTAGATGTTGAGCAGGAGGGGGATTGACACAGACCTGTGTTTTTGGTGACACCCTCATGTACTTTGAAATATGTAGTTCTGCCCTGATTACCGGCAGAGGTGGTTGGTGTAGTTGGGAAGGATTATAGAGTGCAGATTGTGTTTGATTCTTGGAAACTATGAGGAAAGTTAAACTTCTTTTTTAAAAAAGCGAAGGATATTGTGGTTTGAATGCATACCAAGATTTAGTCGTAGGTTTAGGAAAGCCTGGTCAACATTGACTTGTCTGTTTTGTATCAGTGCTTACTGGTAAAGAGAGAAGATGATATGACCTCGTATTACATTTTTTTGGAATTAGGCAAAAAGAAGTAAAATTTAAATGTACTACTGGGAGCTTTTTAAAACAACAACAACAAAACAGATATTGTAAGGGAGTTTAAAGGCACCTCCTAATACTTAGGTTAAGATTTTTTCTGTTAAAAAAAAAGCTTATCAGTACATTTTCTTATACATCAGGAGCACAAGCTGTACTCTTAGGTTCTACTTGCGCCTCATTAGCTTTGCATATCTGCTGCTCCGTTTCACCTGAGGAAGGGGTGTGTGGTGAATCGGAAAGACAGAAGTGGTGTTTCTTTGACAACTTGTTGGTTAAAAGATCTTATGGTAAAGCTAAAGGGAAATACTAAGAACTGTTACCAAGTGTTTTCAGGTTTGGCCTACAAATACTGCTAGATTGACAATGCAACCCTATGGCTGCGTTTGGACAACACAATAGTCAATGGTGGGTTAATAGCCAACTCCGTTGTTGTTTATCGAGGGGATAACTCCCCACCCAACATGATAATCAATCATGGTGTGGGTTAAGGTCAGCATCAAGTTGACCATTAGTTAATAGTGTGTTAGATTGACACATCCCCCCTCTCTTCCCCCCCCCAGTCCTCCTGCTGGTATCCCATCAGCCATTGCGAGTTCTGCCGGCTGGACTAGAGCAGCAGCCACCACTTTGGTTGGAATAATAATAATAATAATAATAATAATAATAATAATAATAATAATAATAATTTATTTCTTACCCGCCTCTCCGATTGGATCGAGGCGGGGAACAACAGCAAGCATAAAATACATAAAATACTGATTAAAAACATAGTATACACTGTAAAAAACATACTAAAAGCATACTAGAAGTATCCTATTGCCAGAGAACTCTGTAGTTGCTGAATATAACCAACTGTTTGCGACAAAATTGTCAACGGTGCCTGACACACGACACGATAACCAATGGTTGTTCAGATAAGAACTCTGCACTGGGTTGGTTATTTGGACTGAATAACCAACTGTGGTGTGAAAAGGTATTATAACCAACTGTTAACCAACCGAATAACCAACCGTTGACTATTTAACCCACCATTGACTATGTTGTCTGAACGCAGTCTGTGTGTATTTTCTTGGAAGTTATTCACATTGTAATCAGTGGGGGCTTACTCTCAGGCAGGTTTCCTTAGGATTGTATGCATTGTTCCATGGATTGTTGGAAGCATGCTTACCTCTAGCAGTACAATTGAACAAATGTGATCTGAGCTATTCAGTATATTCTTGATTTGTTTTGGCCCCAACAAAGCAACCACTTTCAGCACTCTAGAACTTTGAATCCTATTAAACATTGTTATACTGGCAGCCTTTTTTTATTATTCTTTCTTAAATAGATTCCTGGGTAATCAGTACTTTAGAAGCTCAACTTCTGTCTTAAAATTATACTTAGTTTTTTAATCCTGTCTTCTCTCCACCACCACCACCCCACACTCCCAATATAGGTTGAAGAAGTTAAAAAGCACCAGCACTGTTTAGCATTTAGCTCCTCTGGACCGCAGAGCCAGAGTTACTACATCTGTTTTGACACGTTCACTGAATACTTACGGTGGCTTCGGCAAGCTTCAAAGGTAAGAGGAACTGTAGAGTCTTTCTTTGCTATCTTCTAATTATGTAGAATCCTGGTAGGCTTGCATAAAACTGCCAGAAGTATTGACAAAATGGGTGTGGAACAGGTAATACTGAGTGAATGTTGGCCAACACGTTTATATTCTTGTTACAGATAGCAGGTGAAGGTTGGGAGAGAGAGTTGCTTCTTTAAGGTGGCTCAGTAAGGACATGGCAGAGGGAACTTTAGCTCACAGCCCATGCTCTCAACAACTGTACTATACCAGCTGATTCCAGCCAGGCAGCACTTTTTATGCACTATAATCATTTATTTTATTTCTGATGGGAATGGTAGATTCTTCTATATTGCTACTGTGGCAAATTTGATTATATTTTCATAGGCTCAGTCCAGGTACTATAACTGGGGTGTTGCATTTATGCAAATTTGCTCTCTGGAACTGGAACCCATCAACATGATTTTGTACTAGATCAGACATGGTTTGTTCCACACAGCTGTGTACATCAGGGCAGTCTATATAGAGACTTCATGCCAGTCTTTGCCAGCATATATGTTGGACCGCAACTCCCATCATCCTTTAGTCTTAACACATCTGGAGGGCACCATGTTGGGGAAGATTACTTTAGTGTTTGAACTGGGCCATACTCTGTTTATCCTGGGCTCACCTTATGCCTTTAATGTAAGAATGTTAGAAAGCTACACTTTTCTACATTGCCAACACTCAGTCTTGTGCTTGTGTATTAGTAGACCAGCCTTCTGCAACTGGATGCCCTCCAGATGTGTTGGACTACAACTCCCATCATCTCAGTGTCATTCCAGCTGAGGTGCTGGATGTTGTAGTTCAGCATATCTGGAGGGTAGCGGGTTGGAGAAGACAGCAGTGGATTTTTTCAGTATGTGTACGCACCTACACCCACACCTCCTATGGTGCTGGTTGCCTTAATGCGGGGGCTGGCAACCTTCCAGGCCCTGTGGGCACGTTTGAGAAACTATCCTGGACACCACCACAAAGTAGCTGTTGTGGGCAGCATGGCAAAGGACAAGCAATGTACCTGAAATACTGAGTACAAAGCAGATGTGTGTTTGGTATGAAAATGAGTTTTTGGTTTTTTTAAGTGGGAGGGGTAGGACACCTTGGCAGTGCAGTGAAATTTGTCCAGGTGTGCATTGCTGCCCGTGGGCACCACATCATCTATTCCCACCTTAATGTGAGGTGTGTGTGTGTGTGTGTGTGTGTGTGTATGTATGTATCTTTTCTGTTTGATCTTCTGCCCCAGCTCTCATCTTTTTCTTTAATTTTCCTTCTTTGCAAACTGAAGTGGCAGGCACGGTGCCAGGTAGAATCTCCTCAGCTGCACATGAGATTCCCCTTCTACTTTTCTTCCCCTCGGTGTTGCGCTCAACAGCATTGTAATACTGTGTGATGGATAAAGATGCACATTAGTTCTGGCTATCCTCTTTCTGGGAGAGCAGTTGTCTTATTATTTCCAACAGCTTGTCTCAGGAATTAAGGCAGATCGAAATGAAGGAAAGTGGCGTAAAACAATGCAATTTAGAAGTATGGGGAGAATGATTGAAGACTGGTTTTGTTTTTTTTAAGTACTGATTGCACGAGATTACTTTGTACCATCCTGTGTCTTCTCTTTCACTTTGTTCAGCTGTGTTGGGAAAGTTGCCAGTGTAAGCCTATCTTCATGTAATCAGTCACATCATCTTCTCTTTGCATGTTGATACTATATAAACGTGCTAGCTGTAATCCAGCAGAGAAATAGTTGAACTTAGAACCATTTTAAAGGAAAAACAAATTACTTGGTGGTATAGAAATGCATGTGCGTCGTCAGATTTGTAGTAGACGCTTAAGCTGTAAGCAGAGAGACACATTTATTTTATGAAAATGTTGTCTAGTGCCTTATCTCATGGCACAGTTTGCTTCTGTGATTGAAAATGGGTGAATAGAGAGGGAGTACAGCCAGCCATTTTGTCAAATGTTAACTTATTATAGTAGGCATATGACCAGTTTGTAAGCCTCCATCCTTCCCTTGCAATATTCAGCAAACCTTGGCCAACTTTGCAAGGTTTTTAAGGATTTCTGAGAATGCATGTGAAGTGCTGTGAAAAGAGGCTGTGAAATACCACCTAATGAGTTCAGGGTGAGAATTCATCCAGTGACTCTTGGCTCACACTCTGTCAGCCACTGTAGTGCACTTACTAAAATATGATCTAAATTTTTCTCTTTGTGCCCATTTCTAGAAAGGATGTAGGAATCACTCCTTGTCCTTGTACTGCTCCTGAACAGCACTGGAGCCCTAATGCCAAGAAGTGTCTCTCCCCGTTAACTGTGGTTGGGAATGAGTCCTTCCTGGGGACCTGAACGTTCCTTCCCACATAAGGGGGGTGTCAAAAGCCTTCAGTCAGTATCACTTGGCTTCATTAACCTTATGGTCACCTTGGTGGCTCAGCATTTTCACATGGAACCTCATAAAGAACTTTCCCTCCTTCTTCTACCTAATATTAATATAGTGTTGTAAGCAATGTATTCATGCCCATGTGTTGTGTACATACATAGAGACTAATGAAACTAACAAGGTAAAAGAGATTACAAAATCAGCCTACCCCAATGTGGTGCCCTTGAGATGTTTTGGACTACAATTCCTATTAGTCTCAAGGGGCATAGCCAATAGTCAGGGGTGATAGGATTTGTAGTCCAACACATCTGGCAGCCGCCAGGTTAGGAAAGATTGCCGTAAATGCAAATAACGCACTCTGGTAGCTCAGGACTTTGTATCTCACTGCTAGTAAATAAAGGACACTTTCCCAAAATTTATAAGCTCAGATAAATTGTTCTTTGTGTTGTAAGCTAACACAGTTGTGTATATAGAGAGAAAGCCTTCCAACTCCTTTTCTTAGTAAATGTAAAATAAAAATCAAGTAATTGAGCTAAGGAGGGAAAGGCTTAGATATTTGTTTACAGCTGTGTGTCTCTAAAAGTAGCTTAATAATGAAAGCATAGACATGGGGGAAATGGGAAGAGGGTGGGGGGGGAAAGAGGGTGGGGTGGGGTGAGTCATTTTGGGAGTCAGATTGTCAGGTCCTAGATGCGTATATCCACATCTATGCAGCTGCTGCACTCCCATAATTGGACAATTGTAGCTCTCTAGATGCATTAATTGTGTGGAGGGACTCCATATAATTAAAGGGGCAGTGAGGTTGCACTATTGGCTCCATCCTCAAGGTCAGTTGCATGGTTCCCCAGTGTTGAATGCAGATGACTGAGGAGAAGGAGACACCAATCACATAGACTACTACAGGAGCCAGAACCTTGGAATCAATAGACTCACTTTTAGGAATCTTAGCCCAGGTAGCTAGTTCAGTGCGACAGCCTGACTGAAGATATATCCATTTATTGTAGAACTTCAAAGGTAATGCTTTGCAACCTTGAAGAAGGAAGTGCTCTTCACTTATAGTGACTTTTGTCAATATTGATTTTACTATATCTCTGGTCATATTTACTGGAACAGATTGGTAAATGACATGGTCAGAGTGAATATCGCTTGTGGTTGTGTGTGAGCAGCAAGCTTTCTCACTATCTCATGTCACTTGCAAGCCCACGTAATGTACACCCGTACTAAATTCTGAACTCAGCTTTTATATCCAATACAACCAGTGGTTACTCCTTTACATAGTCTCCCAGGACTGAGTCAACCAAGAATGGAGGCTGATTTTTGAGTTACACGGAGCTATACTGCTGCTCCAGTAATGTTTTGAATAAGAAACTCCATGGATAGGATTGGGGCATGCCCTGTAGATAGATTCCTGAAACTAAATTGTGCTGGGGAGGTATGGCAAGAATACATGGGGAAATGACGCCATGTTGTGGCTAATATACAAATCAATTCTCAACCTTGGTTGAAAGAGAAGTGAATTGTGAACCCCTTACTACTGGGAGATGTATTCCCTCAATGTTCCCACACTTCCATCTTGGAGCAGATTGCATGAGGATAGTCTACACAGACTGGAAATTGAAAGGAGTTTAAGTAATTTTGTCTCCTACACAACTGTCCTTGATTTAATGATCACTTGGTTCTCAGGATGTAGAGATTTTTGTTTCTTGCGCTAACCATGCTGCCAACAACTCCACACTATTTTCTTTGCTCCACTTTGGCTTGAAAAAAAATAGAGTTAGTGGTGCTACCCACAGATAAGTACAGTTAAGATGACACTGATCTGTCATTTATAGAAGCTTATTGAACACATGAACGTTTTTTCTTTTGCAGAAGAAAAAGGGTTCACCTTCATGCTTGAGTATATAAACATGTTGTAATTTGAGAAAAGCCCAACCAAGGGTAAAATGTTTCACAGTTGGGCAGGGGCATAACAGAAAAATGATCATAGGTTGGATGAATAATTCATCTTGTTCTAATAAAGTATTTGGAGAAGGGGTGTCATTGGGAGAGTAGTGGATAGAACTTTATTTGGGGATTTCTCTTTGATTATGCACACACGATTGTGGACTACCTATTCCATGGCTTCAGATCTGAGGTTCTTAAATATTAGGTTCTGGTAGTTAGATTAGTATAAATGATTTGCTGGTATGCTCATATTCTGGAGTCCTTTAGAACGCTTAACTAAAGAACATGGCTAAGTTATGGTCTTGGTATAGAATAAGAATACCTTACACAATGCCTCCCTTTTGTTATCTCTCTGCTCCAAGAAACCTTGATAGACATTCTCCTGCAACCCTGTCATTAGTTTTAGTTTTGCTAGTAGCTCAAATTGTTTCTGGAGCCACCTTTTTAAAAAGAAAATTTCTTACCCAGGGCCTTTTGCTGTCACTTTCCTTATTGCCTAGCCATACTGACATTCTTTTAAAAGTTCTTTACGTATCTGTTTTTGCAACCTAGTTTACACATATCCCAGGCACACTATAAAATTCTCTTAAATTGCTGCAACCTGGACAAGTTCTCCCTATGTTGCAGCTCTGTGATATTAATAGTGTGTGCGTGTGTGTGCAGGTGCAGGATGGGTGGGTTTGATCTTCTATTGAAGCATTTAAAATATTGATATTTTCAGGTCTAATAAGGTTGAATTCTTTCCCCCAAATTAGTCACCTGTTTTTGTTATTAAGCCTGAAAAATGGAGGAGATGAAATTGGGATTCACTAACATTCTTGTGATAGTTTCCCTGGCTATTCAGGCAGAAAATAAAGAGTTTAATTCAGATACTTTAAAAAGCTCTTCATTATAATATTTGCTTGTGCAAAACTGTCAGGTTCTGATGTTTACGGAATTAATTTGACGGTACAAGGTCATGCATATGTTCCTGTCAACTTGTAATTTTCTGGTTGGTTAGCTTTCATATATGTAGCTTAAAGTAATCCTGACAAGCCAACTACTTTTCATTTGAACATTTCAAGTTGCTGTTACTGTTATACTATCTTTATTTAGACTGTGCAGTTTAACCCACGTAATCAAATTTTGTTGCCTCTCCAAATCTTGGAATGGGTCATGTCCTAAAATCCCAAGTGTTATACTTCGACCAGGAAGCTGTGGGTTCAGTGTTCTGCTTGGCCATAAACTCACTAGCTGACCCAATGGGGCAGTCTCTGGTCAGGTTCCGGCATGCTAAATCATAGCTTAGAGCAACAAGAAAGAGCTTCCACAGTCCTTGGGCTTGCATGCTCCTTCTTTCTTCTCTGGCACAGCCACAAGGAGGAAGCTTTCATTTCCAGTTTAGGTTAACTGCAGCTTGTTGTGTCATTCAGACTTAACAAACTGGGGGTTGGACTCGATGACCTTATAGGCCCCTTCCAACTCTACTATTCTTTGATTCTATGAAACTGTGATTACTGTTATCCTCTGTCTTGTTTGTAACAAGCCAGCTTCAATCCATGGCTTATGAAGCTGGTTTGTTTTAGCAAGCTGTAGTTCAGCCTTCCCTAACCTACTGTCCTTCAGCTATTTTGGACTACAGCCACCAGCATACCTGACTCTTGACTATGCTGGGTGGGACTGATGGGAGTTCCAAGTCCAAAACATTCTGGAGGATACCAGAATGGGGAAGGCTGTTGTAGTCAATGTTCAATGTGGTTTAGCATTTGTACATCACATTAAACTGTGGTTAATTGAAATTGGAAGCTTAAGCTTCCAATTATCTCTCTCTCTATGCTATCTCAAAAAGTTGAGAATAAGATGGGATAACTCTTATGTACTCCACCTGAGCCCTTTGTAGAGAAAAGTAGAATACAGAACTACGTATGTTGTTAATTAGTCTGGAACAATGGAAGCAATGGAGAGCAATAGAATGCAGGTAGAATGTGTGCAGTAGTGTCACTTCAACCTGATTACTTATTTACTTGAAAAAGCTGAGTTAAAAGTTGATTTACCTTCCCACCCACTTCCACACGTACACACACTGATGAAGGCTGACTGTGGGGAAAACAAGGGGAAAAGGGAGAGAACACCAGCTGTTATATAGAATTTTCCTTCTCAAGTATACAGGTTTATTACTAGGATGCTAGGTCGGGAGGCACTGTAAAAATTAAACACGACATAGGCAACTCTTTGGACATGCTCCGGAGTTCCTCTATAGAGTACAAGCACAAAATCAAGCATAAAGAGAGAGCCTGGACGCTTGCCCATGTGACTCCTCCGGTGTACAGGTTTACATGGAAAAGCCTCTGCTTGAACCAGTTCTGTTCACGAGGCACGCGATGCATTTGAGAGGGCCATCCAACTGTTCCAGTCGGTGTGTACCCACATCCCATAGGAGTGTGATGCACCTCCCCTCTTTGAAGAGTGGCCCACTGTGGTGTCTTGTTCTGATGCTCCCACATAATATGCAAAACTGCTCAGATTTATCATATCATATCAAATTCATGGGAAGAGCTAAAAAGAGTGCTGGTGTGATTTTTAAAAAACAAAACCAAATTGCCTCCATCCTTAACAATAATGTTTAGCACCTAGAAAATACTAGAAAGGATGTGGTTATGATGTGGTTATAACTTTGCTTTCTGAGGGTGAAAGCAAATGGTTTAAAAATCATAATAATTTACGAGACTCTGCACTCAGAGTGAAGGCTAGTAATTGGATATGCTTGAGTTACTTTCTTCATCTTTCAGCTCTCAGAGTTCCATGGTACTATTTCTTTTTCTAATTCCTCTTTCCTTAAAATAGTGCCAGTAAATTCAGTGTAGTATTAGAAACGTTGCTTCTTTGAGACTCACACCGTTGGCAATGTTCCACCCATTTACTAGCAATATGCTTCTAAATATAATGTATTATCAGAACTGTCACCACCTTAGGACCTGCACGATTGGCAGTGTTGGACCAGTGTTGAAATTGCTGGGCCCTTCTTCACTGAAGCAGTAGTTGTGGGGGAGTGATTTCTCCCACGAATTTCACAGATGCTAATTATTATGTTGCAACTCCGAGTTTGGCTGTAGTGCTGGTGTGGACTTTAAGAACATAAGAACAGCCATGTTGGATCAGACCAATGGGCCATCTAGTCCAGCACTGTGTTCACACAGTGGCCAAACAGCCATTGGCCAGGGATGAACAAGCAGGACATGGTTCAGCAGCACCCTCCGACCTATGTTCCCCAGCAACTGGTTCACATAGGCTTACTGCCTCGAACACTGGAAATAGCACACAACCACCAGGGGTAGTAGCCATTGATAGCCTTCGCCTCCAGGAATTTATCCAACCCCTTTTAAAGCCATCCAAATTGGTGGCCATCACTACATCCTGTGGTAGTGAGTTCCATAATTTAACTATGCGCTGTGTGAAGAAGTGCTTCCTTTAATTTGTCCTGGATCTCCCACCAATCAGCTTCATGGGATGACCCCAGGTTCTAGTATTTTGAGAGAAGGTTCTAGTATTTTGAGACTTTAAATGGGGCAGGCCTTCCTATTGCATCATTGGCTACAAACATTAGGGGCTCAGTGTTTAGCTGATGGAAATATTAGATTAATTGAATTTAAAAAAATGTTTACCAGCTAAAAAGCTGCTGCCTCTTAAAAAGAGTTACAAACACACACACACATCAACAACCGCGAGGTGGTGGCAGGTGCCATCTTTAGAAGAGGGATTCCTCTTTCTTTTCCTTACCAGAAAAAAATGCATGACTTGAGATAGCTGCTGCAGTGCATTACAGCATCATCTAAAAAAGAAAAACCCCAGACCCTCAAATGTGTGTGCTTTTCTCCTCAAAATCATTATCTTGTTTATATGCAAATATATTCAGTTTTACTCAATGAGAACTGGTATGATTAATAGACTATCTTCAATTACTTGCAGAAGTCATTAAAAAAAACCCACCCCACAATAGTTGAAAATGGCTCAAGTTTACATTTTCTTTTATGTTTTGTTGATTAGTAGTGGGCCCGTTCAGAAGACATCTTAAACCATGGCTTTAACCACGGTGGTTAAGCCAGAAAGCCAGGCCATGTTCAGAAGACATCTTAAACCATGGCTTTAACCATAGTGAATAAGGCTTTTTGCTTTATTCACTGTGGTTAAAGCTGTGGTTTAAGGTGTCTTCTGAATACAGCCAATGAAAATTCTCCTTTCCCATTTCAACCCACTATTTTCTAGACTTATTAAAACTCTAGAATAGGCGTTTTAGTAGATCCTTCAGCTTGTGCCTTCTGAATGGTACATGAATAGTGCATAAGGTTTTGTGTGTAGAACAAAACAATATCTAGTCTCGATGGTGCATAAATGTGAAGCCTGCTTCAAACAATACAAAATTAACATTCAGTCTTTGTCACGTGATGTGCAATCACATGTAGTGATCAAAAACATATACTAGTGACCAAAAACATGTACACTCATAATTCAGGTGTGCTGCATTGCATTCAGTCTAGTTTGCTTGTCTGTAGTGTGTGGTATGAAGATCGAATACCGCTTGGCCTGATTGCCAACTGTACATAATGGGAGAAAAGCAGAATCGAGGTTTTATAAAGCCAAGGGGCATTTTTCACATATGACACTAAAAGCACCATTTTACTGTTACTGTCTATGATACAAATGAAAAATGTGCATTAGCTGGTATATATGTTTGACTTAAAAGGATATCTCCTGTTTTCTAGCTTTTGTTTTGCTTTTCTTCTTATTTTCAGTCCTGGTTGGGACCATGGTCTAACAATATTTGCACATACACATGAGTGGGTTCAAAGGGCCTCTATTTTTGTGATGTGTGAAAATTTTCTATATTGGTGAGGGGGTAGCATTGTTCTTAAACTTAAATTGTTGCTCTTGTTTGCATGCTTTCCTTGAAGCGAAAATAGATGCTATTTCCTTTGACAAATATTCTTTGCTGGTTGAAAATCTAGGAGATGTGTGGTACTCTCCTACCCCATGAGTAGAAAGCTAATGTAGTGTAAATAACCATGAGTATGAGCCAAGATCAAGGAAGTCTTTAGTTCAAATCTGTCTCAGTCATGGACTCAGAGATCCATTTTAGGTGTAACGATCCCAACATGATTTATCAGTCTGGGAATAAACCATGTACCCACTCACTCTTCTCCTTGCATGCCTTGCTTCAGGGAAGTTTATCTTGGTTTCTTAAGCCATAGTTTCCCTTGACAAATGGATCAGGAAACTGGCTTAATGGATCCCTCAAAGCTGTAATAAGAAATCAAGATTGTGTCCTAGTTAAGGAGCCCTTAAACCATTGTTTCCTGCTTCAGACGTCAAGGAAAACTGAAGCCAGGTGCACAAAGTGAGGGGTCAGCACAGAGTTTATTGGACCCAGATTATTAGGTCTAAAACCGAGCCAGTGTGTGGCTTGCAGCAAGCCACCATCTCTCTGCCTGCAGAGTTTCCTTTAAAACATGGCTGGACAAACTTCAGGCTTGTGGGATCTACTTTGTTTTTCTACTAGAACCCCAAAAGACCAACCAGTTGGAGCCTGGGCAAAAAACATCCACTTAGAATTAAAGAATTCTGAGACCAAGAATTTTTGATTGGCGTATCAAAACTGAATAAACCTCACGGCTCTTCCCCACACAAAAATCCACTCCTGGTTACTCCAAGCTTTCTTCATTTTAGCTGTATAATTTATGGTGGTGGTGAGTCATTTTATTGCTGCTATTGATAAAATAATTGGGAGTCAGAAACCCTTGCCAATCCATTGCAAATCTCCCAGAGATCTACCAGCACCTTGAGATCTAATTTCTGCCCTGGCTCTAAATTATAGGAATATCTGTTAGGTCAGTAGAGCTAGGTCAGTATAGGCTGTTGTAAGGATTACTAGATAATGTATATCAGCTTTCCCCAAATTGGCACCCTCGAGATGTGTTGGAATATAACTTCCATGAGCTGTGCTGGCTGGGGGATTTTGTAAACTGTAGTCTGACAAATCTGAAGGGTGCCAGGTTGGGGAAAGGATGATGTGTATGAAGTCCTTGAAAGGCACTTCATTAATGCTCAATATTAGCATGTTATGACTTTTAGTGCCCTTTCTAGTTCCTGTTTGGGTTCTTTATTGTTCAGATCATGAATGTTTTTAAAAAATAATGAAACAAAACAAGCCAACCTTACTCACTGCCAGCTTTGAGCTATTAAGTTCTCTGAAGCAATGAACTCCTGTCCACTTTCCCTGGATACCGCCTGCAAAACCATTAATGTTGCAGCGCCTTTTTATTTCTGGCCAATTTAGATGTTGTGTTTGATTGTATTCTTAGTCGAGGTTTTAGAAAGCCACAGCAGTAAAAATGTCAAGTGTCTAGCACGGCTTTATTTGATGCCGGAATGAATAGCTGAAAGATCTGTAATCTTTCAGGGGACACTGATGAGACAGCGTGGTGGGCTAGCTTTCAGGACTTGCCCCTCTTTCATCCAGTCAGGACATACTCTGCTGGTTAGCACACCTTTCCAAAATAGGTGCCACCCCCCCCCCCCCCCCGGCCCAGAATCTGCAGTTATGCACAGAGAATCAAATCCTGGTATTGTTACTTTTACTTACAGAATGATTGTAATCTCACCAACTTATATGTGAAGAAGATTCCCCACTTGTCGTCCACATTTCTCTTTCAAGATTGCCTTTTCTGGGCCGTCCTAGAGCAGGAGTGCAGAACTACAGTCCCAATATGGCACCCCCGGGGTTCCCCCTCTATCCCCTTTCCTCCAATCGCCTTTCATTTGGTGATTGTGTGTGTGTGTGTGTGTGTCTATGTGTGTGTCTTTAGCCCCGCCCACCAAAAATAAAAGGGCTGTGTCCCCTTATGAGTTTCTCTGAAATTGAATTTGGTCCTCAGTCTGAAGCTTAGACAGCCTTGCTCTACTCTGTGCTGGGAAAAGTGCACTCCACTCATGCTCAGGGGCATTTTGGTCCATTTGTGCTTAATATGGCTCAGGATGGTGCTGATAACCAATGCATTTTCAGTATTTTTGCCAGCCTGTTTTGCCTTTGGTCCTGCCCACTGCTGGAATGCATCCGCTAGAGCTTCTCCGAAATTGAATTCCACCCTCAGGCTAAAAGGGACTCCTAAGGTCTCTGCTTACCTGCACAGCTGATGCAGTGTTGTCAGCTGGTTTAGATGTTTTCCCACTCCCTGGGGACACGTTCCTACAACATATACAAAACTCGTAATGCATGAAGGAGGTTTCCCACATTAATATAATAACGTGCTTACAATTCTCTCCCCGCCCCAGTACTGCATTAACAGCTGAGTTCTCAGTTTAGAAATGTTAATGACCTGAGATATACTTTTTGCAGGCTCAGCAAGACTCCTCCTGGAACCTAACAACAAAAACAAATTTCAACCAATACATGTAATGTTAAATTGCAGGCTCAGAGTTGAAAGGTTTTAGAAGTCGTAAAAGCCACGCTCCTTGCCCCCTTAAGGTTGCATGTTTATTCTTATGGAGAAGATGCAACTGTGCAGAAAAAGCACATGGTTCAGTCCTTCCTGGATGGTGGCATTTCAGCTTGCTGGTGAGGGAATGCATGCTTGCTTGTCCTTTGTAAAAGAAGCTTCCCGCCTGTGGAAAGGTAGCATTTAGGTGAGAAATATTTTCGCATAGCCCTCTTCCTTACGGTTTAGGAAACAGTTCCACCACGTGATATTCCTGCACATTCAAATCATGTTGAATGGGCAGGGTCCATAGCTTTTAGTGGCAAAGCATATATTTGCCCAGATTCTGTTCTCAGCCTTTCCATTGAATGGGTCTCAAATATAGGACTGAGCAAGACCTCTGAAGGCCTTGAACTTCTGCTAGTTGGAGGAGATGGTACTTGGCTAGATGGACCAATGGTCTGGCTAATTAGGAGGCTGATTCATATGTTCAACTCTAAATGTTCCTGTTACACACTAGAAGGAAGGGAACTTATCATATTAAGTTCCACTACGGTTGAGATAGCACTATCTAGACTACATTCTTAGTTAGGTTAGTGAAGAGAGGTGGCTTTTGTTGTACAGAACTCATTAGGCAGAAAAAAGGGAACATATAAGTCAGTGACAGGCAAATGTTTTGGGCTGCGGGCACATTTGGCAATTTTAGAAACTGTTTCTGCCCATCACCACAAAAATGGCTGCCATATGAAGCATGGCAAAGGACAAGTAACCTGCCCCCCAAACTGAATCGAAGGCAGAGGTGGGGCCTGAGCCATTAAACAAATCCTTTGAACCCACAGTTTCAGCCCCAACAAAAATCTATTTCATAACACTCTCAGCTGCTAGTAAGAAACTGTTTTTTTTTTTTTTTTTTTTTTAAAAGACACCTTGATGGGTGACAAAAAAGATGTATGGGGGCACATTGGTAACCAGGGGGCATCACGTTGCCTACCCTTGACATAAGCAATATGGTAGCCAGTCTTGCTCTAGAGAAAAGTAATTGTCAAGTAAAGACTGCTCTCTGAAATAATCTGTGATCATATTTCAGTAAGGCTCATGCAGGAGACCTGCGCCCTGGATCTCCATGAGCCATTTGGCTCCCACACTTGGCCTACTCAGATACCCCTCATTTTAGCATATAGCTGATGTTGAAGATTTATAGGCCACATAAATAGAATTGCAGCCAAGGAGAAAGTTGTGCCACTGTTGTGCTGCCATCCTCTCTTCCTCCCTACTTCCCCATACCACATTTTACCATCGTCCCCATGTTTTTACCCCTGGTTAGACGGTGAATACAGTACACCATTTAACATGTTGTAGCTTAACAGTGGTGGGCTTGCATCTTTGTGGGGAGGTGGCCGGCTTCTGGGTTCTATCATGTGGCAAGGGAGAACTTTACCACTCCCCTTCTTTCCTGGATTCCTGACTGGGAGCAGACATGGCAAAATACCTTCTGCCATATGGGTTGTGGTAGATGACTGAATTCCCATGTAGTCGATCGCATGTAGAAACTTTCTACATACTCACTTTTTAGTTAAGTGCTAAAATCAAGCTGGCATGGTCCCATACATGACACTTCTCTGTCTTTGCTATTGGCAACTAATTATTGCTATAGGCTGCTGTGAAGCAAGGATGAAGTCAAGTAATATGAGTTGTGAAGGGATTCCCAGCATCCTTGAAGAATAGCTGAATCTTCACTTCTTTTACTTACACCTTTATAACTACTCTATTAACTGGCGGAAGTTGGGAGGAACTTAATGTAACACCTTGTACGGATTGTGCATTTTCTACTACCCTTTCGCACACTGCTGCAGAAACCTGTCTCTGGCCTCTTTCATTTGTATCTGTTGTTCACCATCATTCTCTGGCTTTGGCCTTTGGTCACAGGAATGGATGTGTCAGGATATAGGTGCAGAGGGGCTAGGCCCTGGGACAAGGCCTCAGGGGATTTGGAAGCTAAGGACAAGAAGGTTCCAGAAGCCGACAGGAAGCCAATGAAAGGAATTTAAGGAGTGGAGTCACACAGTCAGAACAATGAGAGATTTCCTCCATGAAGTCTGTTGTTTGAGAACAGTAATGCGTACATTTAGCTTTTACAGCTCTGTTCTATTCTACTACTTTTACTCTGACTGCTCATCAAGCTAAAGGTGAAAATGTGTCACCAACTGAGTTGTTATAACCTTTTAGCTGTTTGGCAGAAGCCTCAACAGCCTTACCTTTGGGGTCAGTACAATAGTATTTGATGACCACTCGAGTATTAAAGTCCAAGCAAGAAACACGATGCCGGTGGTTTTCCCTGATTTAACATAATGGCTGTTTGCTTTGTAGATTGCATCTCAGCGGATAAGCTCAGTGGACCTCTCATGTTGCAGCCTGGAAGATCTACCTGCCAACCTCTTCTATAGCCAGGACCTCACTCATCTCAATTTGAAGCAAAATTTCCTGAGGCTGAACCCTGGAGCATCGACAGCTAGAGGACTTAATGAGCTACAAAGGTGAATCATTAAAACAACCACAATGCACACTCCTCCACTACAGTCACAATTGTTTTCCCCTTAAATTTTCTTTTCTTTTAGTATAGGTTCAGGCACTTCCTCAACATCTTCCAGCTGTGTTCCTTTCTGTGTTTCTCCAGGGCTAAACTGGGTGTTCCCACTGTCATTTTTCACGAACCGCACCCAGCTTACATAACATGATGGTACCATGGGAACTCACTGATGCAAGAGCATTTGACAGTGGGTGCGTTATGCTATTGGTAGAGTGCCCTGCCAAGATAGTTGGAGACTGGGAAAGAACAGCACAATCCTCCACAGAATATGTTTGACTTAATTACCCTTACAGATAAATTGACAAATGTTACTGGCTCACAAACGTTTTGCTAGCCCGTTGCTTGCACATACCTTTGTTGGTCATTTGTGGCACATCGACCGTTTAGAAGAGAAAAAGAGCCAGCCCTGTTTTCCCATTTGCAAGGCTTGCTTTCCAACTTGGTCTCTTTTCAAGGCAACTCTTATTTGCTACAGCTGTCCAGTCATGTGGTTATTACAAACCTGAATTGAACTTATACAAATTCTATAGCAGCCTTCCCCCCAACCTGGTGACCTCCAGATGTTTTGGACTACAGCTTCCAATATTTCTGACTATTGCCCATGCTGGATGGGGCTGATGGAAGTTGAAGTCCAAAACAACTGGAGGGCACCAGGTTAGGGTTGGCTGTTCTATATGAAAGACCCTCCCAAGAGTCTTTGGTGGGGTTTGTGTGCAACATCTGGCCCAATATATTATTCAACGTGCACTCCTTCCTTGATGCAAAGAGACAAATCTGTGTATAGCTATGTAAATTTGATTGTAATGGAAGCGGGGGGGGGGGGGGAGTTATTTAGAGTTAAGAAGAATATAAGCAGAGGAATATATTTAATATATCACTCCATTGAATGACTAAAATTATTACATAACTCTGTAATGAAGAGTTATGTTTTGATAATTGGTCTGACTTAAAGATACTTACATGATGAAGTAGCAACCGGTGCTTCAGTAGGAGCTTATTAAATCAGGAGCAAAAAGTTGATGTGTGCGTACAAAAAAGTACATGGAATATACATAGGTGCATTCACCAGACAAAGCAGTGTGCATGCCAGATACCCAGATTTTCCCACATATACATTATGTCTTGGGTGAAACGGCCCTGAGCAAATCTCAGTGCCTGGTTTGTTTCACTTTTTATCACTACTTCCTTTAATAGTGAACTCAAGTGGTTGGGTGCCAACAGGTTCCCCTCTCCAAAGCTATGCAGAAGCACAACAATTTTTTATTTGTGTTTTTAAAACAGCCTCAAGCAAAATTCGCCCACGCTCCCATCAGCAATAGTCCAGTGTGGACTGAACATGCTCCATGGCCTCCAGGAAGTGCAGAATGTTGAGGATCAGTTGGAAGCGAAAAATAGAAAATTGGAACCAGGGTGGGCAGTACAGTGAATTTGCCTGTTTAAGCCCCTTGCAACTTATTCTTTCCTAGAATGAGGACTTGGCTGGTTGGCTGGAATCCAAAACAGCAGTGTTTTGTTGCAGGCCTCACTTGTTGCTGCAGTTGCTCTTGGGGCCTCTACCAGCAAATTAAAATCAATACAAATGCCAGTAAATACTATGGCAGTATGAAAACCATAACAGCATCCAAGCCTGTCATCTTACTAATGCAGCAGCAGCAGCTGTCCAATCACCCAAACACCTTCATAATCAGAGAGGTTCTTTCTGCCTTCCTAAATGAGGTGGCTGATAAGTCGCTCTAGGCAGAGAATTCCATCAGGGATTTGCGATACGATTGCGACTGATTCTCGGAACTATCTTTTTTCAGTATCTTTTTTCAGAAATAACAGTCATATCTTGTTACTCAGTGGTTATCAAGTGCCAGTAAATGCCATGACTGCTTACCAGTAAAATAAAAATTAAAAAATCCCTTTGCTTAGGAGGGGTGTTGACCTGTGTGTCCTGATCAGAGTATGTAATCAGTCCGTGCATAAAATTACCCCTGCAGCTGACATTCTCTTGAGTATTTTTTCCCCATGTGAATATATACAGTCCAGGAGAGAGCCTGCTTTGTTGACTTTCACACTTCAACTTTAAGGCCACAATGTCATGGGTCCCTCATTCCCTAGTACAAGAAGAGGAATTGTCCAGTAGGGGTAATTGGGGGAACTGATTTAACAAGATTTCCCAGAGGCCTAATGCAGCTGCTGTGGACAGCCATTTCCCTTGAAGCAGGGGTCTAAGCTACAAGTTATATTGAAGATGTAGCTAGCAACTATGCCTTTCTTTCCCGCCGTTACTCTAAAGTAAGCACATTGGCAAAATAAATTACAGGGGTTGGGGCCTTATCCCAGATTGGGACCGGGGTGGGGTGGGAGGGAGGACAAAGGGTTAAAGCCCTCTTTGTGTAGTTTGGGTCTAAGAGTACTTTGGGTTCTTTGGCTGGTACAGGGAGTTGCAGGGTGGAAGTAATGCCACTGTTGCCACTAACCGTATTTCTTCGATTCTAAGACGCCATCGATTGTAAGACACACACTAATTTCAGTACCACCAACATAAAAAAAACTTTGATTCAAAGTAATAATAAACGCACCCGCAATTCTAAGATGCACCCCGTTTTTAGAGATGTTTATATGGGGAAAAAAGTGTGTCTTAGAATCGAAGAAATAGGTAGTTACATTCTTAGTGTCCCTGGGTCTGAACTACCCCATTGTGGGTGACGTAGGATCACTCCCAGGTATCTTCTTAATACTAGATTAAGTGGGTAGCTTTGCCTCGTGTGGCGCAGAGTGGTAAGTGGCAGTTACTGCAGCCGAAACTCTCCCCACGGCCTGAGTTCAATTCTAGCTGAAGCTGATTCTCATGCAGCCAGCTCAGGTCGACTCAGCCTTCCATCCTTCCGGGGTTGGTAAAATGAGTACCTAGCTAGCCTGGGGGAAAGGTAACTGCGACTGGGGAAGGCAATGGCAAACTACCCCGCTACGAAGTCTGCCAAGAAAACGTCAGTGAAAGCAGGCGTCCCTCTAGGAGTCAGTAATGACTCAAGTGCTTGCACGAGAGGTTCCTTTCCTTTTTCCTAGCTACCAAATACCACATGTCAGCTTGGCATTATTTACCTGTCTTACAGTTATTAAACACCCACTCCAGATTATACCCACAGTATATTTACAGAGATTCTGAATTAAACCTGTTTCCCTCATAGCTAGGGGAAAGGTTTTATTTAACCCTCCCTCAGGTTTTCAAGTGGTGGTGCTTGGCCTGAGAAGGGTTTATGTGATGGGCCTAGTGAAAGGGCTGGTAACTGTGACTGGGGAAGGCAATGGCAAACCACCCCGCTACAAAGTCTGCCAAGAAAACGTCAGCGAAAGCAGGCGTTCCTCTAGGAGTCAGCAATGACTCAAGCACTTGCACGAGAGGTTCCTTTCCTTCCCTTCCTTGCATATACAGGACACAAACACACGCTATTCTTGGATGGGGATGAAAGTGATTTTTTCCTACGATAATTAGTAAAGGTAAAATATGGTAGCCATTGAGTAGGCTTTATGGTCCAGTGGATAAAGCTGGACTTGGACTTACAAATGTCCCACGTCCTGCTGTCAACTCGCTGTATGCCTTTGGGCAACTCATTTCTCACAGCATTCCATCTGTTGAATGGTTATAGTAGTTGGTTTGCTACCACCTAGGTTTGCGGTGAGGATGACTACAGTAAATCTGCACTTCATATATTTATCAAGTGTGGTATGAAAGATTAAGAACAGTATCAGTATCAGTAGTAGTGGCATATTAGACCAGGTGAACGCAATTGATTCTTCAGTTCTGCCATGGAATTTTAGTTTAGCCAGTCATAGCGAGCCTTCATTGTCCTCCTTGAAAATTGAAATAGTGGTCTGTCTTGCAGGGCTCTTGAGAAAATGAATGAAATCCAAGGCAAAACTGGTCTGTGAAGGGTAAATAACAGTTCTGTGTCTTACTGCATTATACCAAATACCTCGTCTTGAAAGGAGTAATGCTCAGCATGCATGCAGTTCATTGGCCAACATGAATTTTGCAGACTTGATTTCTGAGGCTTACTAAACTCTTACTGATCTTGTGAACAATGCAGAATTGTTCACAAGATCATGAGCTGCAAAGATGTCGACTGAAAAAAGGCACCCCATGGGTTTTTAAAAAACCCAAATAGTGATGTGCATTCTTAGTGTAAGGAGTAATGGCTGCAGCCTTCTAATGAGCGTGTGAAATGGCCCTGTGCCCAAGTTGTGACACCAACTACAGTTTTACTAATCTGCTGTTGCAATAAAGAAAACACTACTATATTAAATCCTTTCATTGGATGGTTGTTTTGTTGTTTAACAACACTGCAGAAATCTGCTGTCAAAAGGTAACTAGCTTCCTTGCTGTTGTGCTAGCAGTTCCAAAGAGCTGAATGGCGTTTGCACGACACCCAAAGGGTCAAATTCTCCTTTTCTGTTTAGGAAGCAGGCTCGTTTCCAGCTCAAATGGAAATGTAGGGAGCTACCTTATAATTGAGTCAGACCATTGGCCAGTATTACCAACACTGACTGGCAGTAGGTCTCCATTGTTTCAGGCAGGGTTTTTCCTGCCCTACTGGGAGACACCAAGGATCAAACCTGGGACCTTCCGCATGCAAAGCATGTGCTCTGCCGTGAGCTACAGCCTCTCTCTTGGTAAAAGATAATTGAGCTGCAAACCTCAGCCCCAAGGAGAGACCCGTTGGACAAAACAGCATAGTGGTACTCAATGAATGTCATGTTTTAGAGTTTTCTTGAGTATGTGTTGGGGGGTGCAGGGAGGGAGAAAGAGAACCTGTTTCCCATCTGAATCATAAAATGCTCCCACTATGTAGGTTCATGTTATTTACATTAATGAAATGACTCTTGCATCTGCCCATTCTCCTTTCTTATCTTTAGACTCTTCTTGTCGAGAGTACAAAAGTTCTATTATCTGTTGAGCAAATGCTTGCAATTTGGATGTACTCCTAGTTTGATCTCTCATCTGTGGCCATTTGTCTGCTTTGAAAAGAAAGCAATTAGGCTTTTGTTGCTGTGCATGCAGTACATTATATTCCTTTGGCATTATCTCTAGGTAAGCATAACCCTGCTGTAACGGCGGCGGGGACGGGGACTGGACGGGATTCTTACGTTAATATGCAGCATAGCAGCAGCCTGTATCACGAGAGGCTTATCGTGAACCCTTATTGAAATATCAAGAGTGGAGTGGCTTGTGGCTTCCACATACTCTAAGCGTCTTAGCTGCTTGAGGCAAACTTTTAAATTGGGCAAGACTGTGAGCGCGTTCGAATGTGGAGTACACCTCTTAATACTGACTGTGATGGGGTGAATGCCCTGGTTGAATGTAGTAGATGGCATCAGTGGTCTCCTTCGTGGTTGGCAACCAACACAGCATAAGCTACTAATTTTAGTAGGATTGAATAGTATAAGCCAGGAGTCTACAACCTTGTAGCCCGCAGGCCCTGTGGGGCGGCCCCACAAGATGACCAGTTGCTGCTGAAAAAACTGTACTGCCACGTTCCAATTTCCTTTCCTTCTCCTTGTTGCTACTGATGCTGCCAATTCCTGCCATTTGCTTACCACCCCCATGCGATAGATCACCCTCCTACCCCTGGCTCTTCTAGTAATGGAGTCTTCCCACTTCTGGGAGGACACTCTAGGATTGCCAGTTAGAGGGCAGGAACCATAGAGCCCTCTGTGACTGGCTTCCAGATAGTCTCCTGAAGATGTTCTTGCCATTGTGGTCAAGAGGGCTCTCTGAATCTTTGCCCTCTGGGTGCAGCTGAGACTGTTTCTGCTGCTGCCAGGAGGCAGAGAGGAGCACACCTTTTGAAAGCAAAGCAAGTTGCAGAAATCAGAGAAATTAAAGAGGGGAAATGGTGAAGGAGATAAGAAATGAGAAACCAGTGTGGGAGCTCCGTGCCAACAGTTCCCTCACAGTCCTGTGGCCAAAAACGTTGTACTGTCATATAAGCAGAACATTTATAGGGTAACCAGCCCCTGTAGACAGGCTAGGCCTCTAATTTTGGATAATGCATATTAAAAACAATTGATTTTTCTGTGACACAGTGCCATGGAATACGTGTTCAGCCTTGTAATTTGCCTCTTATTCATTGCCCCCACCTATGTTCTCTCGTGTGGAGTGCCTCTGCTGCAGCTTCCATAGCACGTATGCTATGTTTAACTACCTTTATGGTGGCTGCATGTGTAGCCCACAGTAGGTTTCCAAGTCTATTGTATGGAATATATGAGCAAAAACATAGGGGGCCTAGATAATAGTACTGTTGACTATGACAATGAAAGTGAGGGAGAGCCAGGCAGTCGGCCATAAAGCACGCCCTTCTGTGATATTCGTGGCCATGAGTCCATTCAGACTTTGGGAGGGATTGCTAATTGGCATCGCTTCTGGAAGCAAATGGAATATCTTTTCCAGTAAATGTTAGCAACTCAAAATTCAGTGTCTTGGCAGCTGCATGCTTGCTGACCAGAGTACTTCAAAAAATCAATCCATCAATCTGTTAACTATATTGTTTATTTTATTGTAGTAAAGGTGCTCATCTTTTATTTTGGGCAGCTCATTTTGAGGCTGTTTAAAATGTCTCTCTTAACAAGAGTGGTGTTCCTCTTTCTTCCTTTTATATCAGAAAATAGAGGAACAGGTATTCCTAAAATCTCAGCTTAAAATATGTAACTGAAGACAGAAGATAAAGTACAGTGATTTATGGATGCTCTCCCCCACCCCACCCCCACCCCCCACCCTGGATGCCTGCAATGCAATGCAATGCAATGCAATGCAATGCAATGCAATGCAATGCAATGCAATGCAATGCAATGCAATGCAATGCAACTAGAACACAGGTAGGTAGGAATTCCATTAAGGCCCTTTTCTATGATACAAAAGGGAAATATGAATTCATCTTGTAAAGCAAAGTCCCAAAGTTAAATGCTCTTATATTTGGTAAAGGTTAAAGAAACGCACATACACAGCGTGGTATGTAATGATAAATCAAAAACTAAATTTTACAATGGGAAATTCAATAATATCAGAAAGTCATGAATTCAGTAACCATTTCCCCTGCATGACAAAACCAGGGAATATGAAAATATTTATGTATGGGAATGAAAAGACCTCCTTTACCATACTCCTTTGAAATTAGATAATGCTTTGATGAAATGAATAAGACAAAATGGAGTGAATTATGAGTTAACAGGTCTGGAAGAATCCTTGATACAGTTAACACAGGGAAAGGATTACTCAAAGCATTATGATATCTTGCTATGGGAATGAGTGGGAGTGAGAGACAGATGAAAGAAAGATGGACCTTAGATTGTGAAGTGATGACAATGAAAGATATCTCAGAATGAAATACATCATACAATTTCTACTAATCTCAGAGAAAATAATTTAAAATACTTTTTACATAGTACTTAATTCCTCTTGAGCTTAATAGATGTAATAGAAACATGCCAGATTTATGTTAGTGTTACATTGAACCCCTGGCAAATGATGATGATATGATATATGCTTGTGAGAGAGCACAGGATTGGGGGTGGGGGTGGGGGCGGCGGAATCCAATAGCTTTTTACTTTTTGCCCTTTGATCTAAGATGTTTACTTTCAGCTATATTGAAGATATTATGCCAAAGGACTCTCAAGGGTTGGTGATTTAACGATTATAGTAGCTAGAATAGAGTTAGCAAGTAAATGGAATACGGTACAGAATCCTCAATTTGGATAGTTAGTTTGAATGAATTTGGGCTATATTATTTATAGTGAATTTTACTAAAGGTTTGCAGAACCTATTCTATGTATATTTAAGCATAAGTAAATGCAATTGATTTAAAGAAGGCTTATTCCCAGGCAAATGAATATAGGATTGCAGCCTCAGAGAAGAAAGAGAGAGTAATTAAATTCAGAACTTCAGGTAATGGAATCGTCTTCCTTTTTGAAAAACCACAACAAATATCTGCTCCAGAGAAAATTAAGGGATGTTATAAAAATACAATACTATTTGTTTAGAGGAATAGAAGAAAAGGTATGTGGTAGTTCATTTTAGGAATCACTTACGTATATAAGGTTAGATCCAGACTTAGTCATATTTAGAGTAGACCCATTGAATTTATATTTATATCTTTTTAATATAATAATAAGAATATTATTAAAAGAGCTTTTTTGAGGTAGGGATGTAGGGATACTCATCTTCAAGACCAACAAGGAATGGCAAAACATTCAGCTATAGTTTTCTCATTTGCTTGAACCTTGTGTAACTATAATCAGGCCGTTGATGTCATTGACTGGGTTTGAACAACATGATAACCAATGGTGGTTTAAATAGTCGATGGTTGATTATTTACCCCTCTGTGGGTTATCGTGTTGCGTGGCGGGAAGTTTTTTAATTAATGGTTGGTTATTTGGCTAAAATAACCAACACTGTGCAGAGTTGGCTATTTTAGCCCCCATTGGTTATTGTGTAACGTGGAAGGCATCGTTGGTTATTTCCTTGGCCACTGTTGGTTATTTTGTCAGCCACAGAGTTGCAAGGCAAGAATGGTCATAGCAGTGGCTGCCGCTCTAGTCCAGCTGGCAGGATAGGTTTTCTGCAGCAGTGGCTGATGGGATACTAGCAGGAGGACTGAGGAGGGGAGAACAGGCAAGGGATGAGTGAGTCAACTCAACGTGGACTAATAGTCAACTCAATTCTGATCCTAATCCACACTATGGTTGATTATTATGTTGTGTGGGAGCACTCCCTAAATAAACAAGTCGAGTTGATTATTCCCCACCGTTAACTATCGTGTTGTCCGAACACAGCCATTGTCACTTTGGATTTGCCCATACCTCTCTCTCTTCTGCACTACTTCATCAAGTGTTAAGATTAATAGCAGCACTCTGAAATTGGCAGCTTTAGAGTATGGCTCTGTGGCATCTTTTCACTTGGCTTAAACAATAAGTATTTGTTCTCACTGTTCAAAGGTCTTTGTCAACATTTCAGTGTGGTGTGGTCTCAGTTCAGGGCAGAAGCAAAGTGTTTTGTTTTTAATTGCCTTGTTGCAAAATGCCGGAGTATTTTCACAATATTTAGGTGAGGAGGGTGATCATTTAAAGATGGAAAAAGCAGAGGCATGAAAACAACTTTTTTTTTAATAGAGAAGCTTTCTTGTACATCTGCTTCACTCCACCCCTCCTCCATCCCTCTAGTGGGATTTGTACATCTTGCCTGTGGTGAGATGTGAGCTTCTGGTGAAGTCTTGCAAATCCTGCTTTGTATAATATGCCAGAAATAGGAAATGCAGCAGCATGACTAACTTGTGCCTGTCTGCTCACCTTCATGAACATAAGCAGAAATATGCTGGATCAGACCAAGAGTCCGTCTAGTCAAGCATTCTGTTCACACAAACATCTGCCCACGGGAAACCCACAAGCAGGACTTGAGTACAACATGATGCTGTGAGCTCTTAGTGAAATGACACTTCCAGCATTTCTCAGCTTAACTATCCTCATAGATAGACTTAATTTGTAGATATACAATCCCTGTTTATTCATTCTTCTCAACATGGGAAGGCTAAAGCTGTGGAGATGCAGCCCCTCCACCAACATCCTGCCCCCTTAGACACCTAGCCTATGTTGAGTGGTAAGATTTGTTTTGTGTTCACTTGAACAAGACCATTGTGGAATCGCCTTGCCTGTTTCACACCCTAATCACGTGAAGAGTTCTACTCATTGTTCATGGAGAACTCCCCTCCAGTTCTTGCTACCTGTCATGGCAAGGTTGATGATCTTAGGGAGTGATGCTGGTACACTTGGGGATGTTGAGGGAGGAGGCCAGCATGCCCATCCCCTGTTTTCACCTCCACACATTCAGAAGAGCCCACAAATAGTCCTATAATCTTCCTGTGTTCCAATTTTTGTAAGACCACACCCCCTTTTCTTCCTCTATGGCAGAAGAGAGAGCTGTTGTAGAACACAATGGAGAAAGCTCAGATTTTATTATAACTGTCATTGGGCAGCGATGTCTTCCCCGACTCTTATTCATTCATTTATTTATTTAACGCCTTGAGGCATATAGTATAAAATTTAGAATTCTTTATCATAAAGCCATAAATTAATTTTGAAACTAATTTTAAAATGAGGCAGTACTAAAAACATAGTATAAAACAGTATCATAGAGGTGGAGTTGGAAGGGACCACCAGCATAATTTGGTCCAATCCTCTACAATGTGCAGGAAAACCTATTAAACCATCCATAAGAGGTGACTGTCCAGCCTCTTCTTAAAAACATCTAGAGCTGGAGAACCCCCAACCTCCATAGATAGACTGTTCCACTGTTGTACAGATCTTACCATCAGGAAGTTTTTCGTTACATTTAATCAAAATCTAGATAGCTGTAACTTATACCCATTATTTTGGGTCCTAATTTCTGTGGCTGGGATAAAGGACTTTTTTTTTTGCACTGTCTTCACTAGTGAGTAAGCTATTTCCTGTTTGCGTTAATGTGCATACTGTGATGAAGAACGTTATTACTGAGCCTAACACTGGACTAAATGGTTGTTTGAGAGGCTGGCTGGGAACACAAAGACGTGTTTTGGACATAATGACAAACCATAGTTTAACCATAGATTGTTGCTATGTGTGAACCTTGGAACTATGGGTTAACTATGGGTTGTTAACCACAAACAACCCATGAAGAGAACCTATGTTCCTTATGTGTGAACCAGGCCTTTGGCTTAATCCCTACTTTATTATTATTATTATTTATTTATATAGCACCATCGATGTACATGGTGCTGTACAGATAACACAGTAAATAGCAAGACCCTGCCGCATAGGCTTACAATCTAATAAAGTTGTAGTAAACAATAAGAAGGGAAGGAGAATGCAAACAGGCACAGGGAAGTGTAAACAGGCACCGGGAAGGGTGAAGCTAACAGTATAGAGTCAGAACAAACTCAAAGTTTAAAAGCTATAGGGAAAAGAAAAGTTTTTAGCTGTGTTTTAAAAGCTGTGATTGAGTTGGTAGTTCTCAGGTGTTCTGGAAGAGCATTCCAGGCATGAGGGGCAGCAGAGGAAAATGGACGAAGCCGAGCAAGGGAAGTAGAGACCCTTGGGCAGGCAAGAAGCATGGCATCAGAGGAGCGAAGAGCACGAGCGGGGCAATAGTGTGAGATGAGAGAGGAGAGATAGGCAGGAGCTAGACCGTGAAAAGCTTTGAAGGTCAACAGGAGAAGTTTATATTGGATTCTGGAATGAATTGGGAGCCAATGAAGAGATTTCAGAAGCGGAGTGACATGGTCAGAGCGGCGGGCCAGGAAGATGATCTTAGCGGCAGAGTGGTGGACAGAGACCAGCGGACTGATGTGAGATGAGGGGAGGCCAGAGAGGAGGAGGTTGCAGTAGTCCAACCGAGAGATAACCAGTGCGTGAACGAGAGTCTTGGCAGAAGAGACAGACAAAAATGGTCGAATCCTGGCAATATTATACAGGAAGAAACGACAAGATTTAGCTACTGCCTCGATATGAGGAATAAAGGAGAGCGAGGAATCAAATATAAAGCCAAGGCTACGAGTTTCCTTGAACGGAGTAAGCGTGACATCGTTGACAGTAAGAGAGAATGAGAGGTGAGGAGAAGGTTTAGGAGGAAAAACAAGCAGTTCAGTTTTTGCCATATTGAGTTTCAAACGGCGATGAAGCAGCCAGGCTGAGATATCTGAAAGACATGCTGAGATATGATCGTGGACATCAGGAGAAAGTTCCGGAGATGAGAGGTATAGTTGTGTGTCATCGGCATACAGGTGATATTGGAGGCCATGAGATTGAATAAGTTTACCCAAGGGCAGCATGTATAGAGAAAACAGCAGCGGGCCAAGCACCGAGCCTTGCGGAACCCCTACTGAAAGGGGAAAGGAGGAGGACGAGCTGCCGTTAGCCGACACGCTGAAAGAGCGACCCTCTAGATAGGAGGCGAACCAGTTATAGACAGAGCCACAGAGTCCAAGGTCATGGAGGGAATCTAAGAGAAGATCCTGATCAACCGTGTCAAAGGCTGCAGTTAGATCAAGGAGAATAAGGACGGAATAATGGCCCTTAGACTTGGCAGTGAGAAGATCATTGGTGATCTTGGTAAGGGCTGTTTCAGTGGAATGCAAAGTAAGTGGAATACTTACTAACCAGGGCATTAGTTACTAACCATTACTAACCATTACTAATCCCTACTTACTAACCCTTCAAAAGCAGGGATTATATCACAAGTTTTCTGCTTCGAATGTGAAGGAAAAGCTGTGGTTTAAACAAGCCCCTATATCCATGACGAAGCCTTGAAAGAAGGAAGCATGCGAACACGTGGCTCATTCGCAGGCCGAGAAACCATGGTTTATCGGCCCAAGTCCATTACATCTCAATAGAGCTCCAGCTATTGGGCGGTATAGAAATGTAATTAAATAAATAAATAAATAAATAAATAAATAAATAAACTAGGCCTATTTGGCCTCATGAAAAGTAACGTCCTGCTTGCCTGCTCTGTTTTTGTTTTTCTGCAGGATCAGCCCAGTTGAGCTCTATTCTTTCCATAGAGTTTCTTGTCCTTGTTCTCCTCAGCTGAAGAAGGCTGGTTGGTGGAGAAAGGCTGCTAACGTTGGGGAAGAACCCTCTTGACAGCAGATTTTTTTCAGGCTGCAGTGTTTGATTGATGCCATGGTTGCCTCTGTTTTGTGGAGATGTGTATTGATTCCATGACTCTCCCTCAAACAAAGCCTTCCAGTGAACCTTGTCAGGAAAAGAGCTTCCTCTCATTCATCTGAATCCTACACAGATCTTTTCATTCAGCCACTTAGTTGGTTGCCTGCAGGCACATCTCCCGGTCCCTGTTGTTAGGCAACCTGAACAATGTGGCTGCACATGCAGGCTGGATAACTGGATTGTCCCCTTTCTTCCTTGAGTAACGTTTCCCCCCCCTTCTTTTCTTGAAATTGATGCGCCTAGGATGCTGGGGAAAATTCTGCTTTTTGGGATGCAAGAGTCAGTGAGATGGAATTAAATAATAATTTCCTTGGCATTTCGAGACCAGTTTCTAAAGGATTTTTTTTAAGTAGTTACTTTCAGGTAGTGCGGTGCAGTTAAAGTGCTAAGAAACAATGCTTTTTGGCATGTACTGCTAATAGAAGATTTAACGATGATGCAGTTGCCATTTTACTAAAGCTTTCAGAAAGTCTCTGATGATTTTTTTATCTGATTGTAAAATCACGGCACATGAAAAGAGCCAAGATATGCAGCATATGTCTCATGTTCGAAGAGCTCTTAAGTATATTTCCTCTAGTCCATGAGACTTATAACTAATGCAATTGATTTCCAGAGGAGGAGGGTGTCTCTAGGGGCTTATATAATGCCACAGTCTCTTCCTGCAGAACATAAAATGCAGCCTTAATTGCAGCACCTGCCATGGGATGGGTGGCAACTTGAGAATGTGTTTAAATGCAGAGTGTGTTTCTAGCCCTCATCGTTGCAGAAAGAAGCTTGAGGAGGGCAGGGGGGGAATTGACTGTGATTTAGCTAAATATTGGGATAATTTGTAACAATAGCTCATTCATGGGAGGAGAGGACAAGCGGTTATTGAATCTAACCACTAATTTACGCACAAGGCATGAAAACAATATATTTGAATTACAGCAAGCTGGTAAATAGCCATCTTCCTATTTGCCAGGTGTAACAATAAGCTCCATGTGACCAGGTATGGAGCCTTTTGCAAATGGGAAGAGAGTTGGTTCCTTGTTTTTAGGCTGTTGATCATGTGTCAGAAACTGCTGATGTGTAAGTCTTTGGATTGCCACAAAACTCTGCCATTTTTGCTACTGTGGGCTTACATGACTACCATTCTGGGAAAGGTGGAAGTGTATGCAGGTGAGCTAGTAAAAAAAAAGTTTGTGGGCTAGTAACATTCCTGGACTTATTTGCAAGTTGACAGCCTGTGTTATTTTTGTGCCTGTGGCAAAAAATCCAAATAACACTCATCATGGTATAGAATTTATTGTCCTTTAATAGTACCTCTAGAATCGGCTATCTGAGGAGGTTGAGTTTGCCTTTCCTAATGGTAAGGATGGCCATGTTTACAAGGCTGAAATTAAAGTGAAGCAGATTTTGCCCTAAACGTGAAGGCAAACTTCCTGCCTTTAAAAGCCATTTCAGCTCTGCAATATATTGTTTTATTTAATTTTTACATTTCTGTACCGCCCAATAGCCGGAGCTCTCTGGGCGGTTCACAAAAATTAAAAACATTCAAAGTATAAAACAACAGTATAAAACCATAATATAAAATACAATATTAAAGCTCAACCAGATAAAAACAGCAGCAATGCAAAATTACAAATTTAAAACATCAAGTTAAAATTTATTTATAGACTGTTAAAATGCTGGGAGAATAAAAGGGTCTTCACCTTGCGTCTAAAAGCATATAATGTAGGTGCCAAGCGAACCTCCTTAGGGAGTTCATTCCACAGCCGGGGTGCCACAGCAGAGAAGGCCCTCCTCCTGGTAGCCACCTGCCTCACCTCCTTTGGCAGGGGCTCGTGGAGAAGGACCCCTGAGGATGACCTTAGGGTCCGGGCAGGTACATATGGGAGGAGGCGTTCCTTCAGATAGTTCTAGGGTGGCTGTGGAATATCTTCCTTTGAGACTTTCAAGGAAGAGCTGAACGGGTCCCTGTTAGTGCTATATAAATAAATAAATAAATAAATAAATAAATAAATAAATAAATAATAATAATAATAATAATAATAGGGTTGCTTTAAATCTTAGCCCTCCATTCCCAGTTAAAAGAAATAATAATTAGAACAGTTCCATGCAGCTCAAATCTTATTTATTTATAGCATTAATGCCCCCAAAAGGCTCCCAGAGCACCTTACAAAACAGTTCCACCCCACCCCCCACCTCCGGTTTAGCAACTGCAATGCTGCTGCTGCCATTTGTTCAAAATTGACTAGGTTTGGACGACATGCTGTGGTTTGTCATGGGTTATTTAACCTATATGACATGCTGTGGTCCTTGTAGGTGCCAAATTAATGTATCCAACCTTCACTTGTGGGTTGTCACGTCTTGCGAAGTTGGCAAGCTTGGATGACCTGAGTGTTTAACCCTTCACTTAACCCTAAAACAGCCCATGGTTTATGCGATACTTGTTTAATTCTCACATTACTCACGTTCGCTGGAATCACATGACACGACAACCCCCGAGTAGGAGTTGCATATTCGAAATGGGGGTCACACATGGTGGGCATTTGTGTCATGTGAACAGACCCGTTTATTTACCTTCAAATGTATCAGTGCATGATAAGCATAAGATTGAAATAACTGAATTAAAAATACATTTTTCCTACTTTGCATGTTATGTTTTCCTTCTTCCCTCACCACTTGTTATTCCTTTTGTGTCATGACTTCTATTTAGATTGAGGGCAGGGGCTGTCATGTTACTTTTGTAAGGTGCTCTGGGAGCCTTTTGGGGGGGCATTAATGCTCTAAATAAATAAGATTTGAGCTGCAACATAGATTTCAGACTGCAAATGTCTAGGATTGTAGGACATCATTGAGCCCTGCTGAACACATTTTCTTTTCTGTGGCATGCGCCAAATAAAAACCTGTGCACCTGATCCTTTCAAAATCTACTACTTTTGACAATATGGGAACACACTGGTATGAAATCACACTAATACTTGACCTTGGAGATTTCCCTATGGCCTATAGCTGACTGCCTTTTCAGTGCTAGGGAAAATGACAGTTGTCTGATTTTTTGAGTTAGTGGTGTTCAGATATTCTGAATAACATGGTATTCATTCCCCCCTTTCCCACCAACCCCCCCTTCTCTCTCTCTCTCTCCATGATAGGTTCAGCAAGCTGAGGAGCCTTAACCTTTCTAACAATCACTTAGGAGATTTCCCAATGGCAGTTTGCAGCATTCCAACCTTGACTGAGCTCAACGTGTCCTGCAATGCACTCCAAAGTATTCCAGCAGCCGTTGGTGATATGAACAAGTAGGTACACACTGCAGATGGCAAGGGCAACATGAACCTTGGGCGTTCTGACTTCTTTCAGTGGCTCAACTATAGGGGAGGGGGAACACTTGCGTTGAATTGCCTGTGTAATACCCATATATATATATATGACTGGCTATGTCTCACTTCCTCACATACAAACGACTTCCTCCTATAGACTTGTGTGGAAGAAAGTGAAGAGGCTGCATTTAGGGGACAAAACTGAGGTAGAGGTGAACCTGCCACACACCTTGATTGCTGTCAAATCTTGCCCTCCACTTCAACAGTCTGTTTTTCTGTAATGTTGACGTATGAAGGCCTGGTGGTGGTGATGGAGAAGACGTCTTCCCTTCCCCCTGCCTCAGGATCCTTGTTGCACTGGACTTGCAATATTTTTATGTCCTTTACAGGAGAGACAGCACGCTACACACAAATCCCAGTGTGATTAAGTCCTAGTTTTGCATTTTATGCAAGCAAATTTGTTTGTCATGTATATACCAGTGTTTGTGCAATGAATAGTGTAAAAAAGGAAGGTGAGGCATGCAGATGTAAGTTTGTGCAGGGGATATGCCAGAGACACACAGTAATCTCCTTTTCGGTGACTTGTTGCTATAGACGGTTTTACTTGTGGAGCTCTAGAATGAAGAAGCATATGTATTCAGATTGTTGCTGGAGAGGGCAAGTAATTTTCTTAAATCTGTTGGACCCTAATCACATTTGGCAGTTTTCCAGCATTAATTTCACCCCTGCTTTCGCATTTGGAGGTGTAGCAAACCCCTCTGCCACGTAAATTGTGAACTGGCATCAAGAGAGACAGAATGAAATTGGACCTCCTATGTCTGCAACCTCCCCTCCCACCACCAAGAATACACAGCTGCTTTTGTCACTAGGTCCTTTCGTCAGATTGTTTTTCATCCAAACTGTTTTTACACTTCCATTGCAAGCTCTGCTCTCGGTCTGGGTTCTAATAGTTGCTTAGTCTTCTACTCTGCATGGGACCATTCAACAATGAACATTCTGTGACATAATAGCAGTTTAGATAACTGGGGCAGCAAGCAGTTTGTTCTTAGCTTAATGTACTTGAACCTATGCCATTCCCATCTCTAGTTTTCATACGTGTAGGTCCATGCTAACGTAAGAGGTTGCTTGTTGTAACATGAGGACAGTAAGACTAGGGACAGATGGCCCTGTCAATCTTGTTCTTGCTGAAATAGTCGCGTTTTTAAGATCAAACATGTTCTGTTCCGTTTCTACATAAGTTTGCAAAAAAAAATAAAAAATTCTTTACTGCAATTTCCACTAAAGTATGCATTTTTGAAAACATTTTTTAAATATTCACATTTCTTCAGAGTACTTTCCATTGCTGTAATCCAGTTTTGCGCACACATTTCTCAATTATGTGCAGTTTGTGCAAACTTCCCTAATATATACATTTCCCCCGAAGCTTGTAAAAATGCAGATTCCGATATGCAACTCTGTCTCAGCTTGCTGATGGGCTCAAGAGGGATGAATGGTGCAAATCCATACCAAAAACAAACCTCTCAACAGAATGAATTTCTCATTCATCCCGAAGCAATACCAGACTGGCTTTTGTTTTATTCCAAAAGAAAAATGTTAGAAAGCCATACTAACGTTGAGTTGTGTTGGGACTAAAAACATTGTCGCCTCAAAGTTACAAAATACTCATAGCCCTGTGGTATGGATGTGGTCTCCATGTACAAAAACATCCCACGGTAATGTGACTTTAGTAACAAAAGAGATAAGAATTTCTGGAGATGTGACAATAACATGAAACTAGCTTATAAGAGTTAGGGAGTCTAAAAAAGCCACACAGTCTTTTCCTCCCTCAATACTCCAGACACCAACACAAATATTGCAAAAGGCGCATTTTGCAAGTTAACCAAAGCAAGATAACATTTTTATAGCTTGCCCTATAGTGAAGTGTATGAGTAGAATTTGGTTCAGTGAATTCCAGGTTCCACTGCACCATGAAGTAGCCTTGCAACCCCCCACTTTTGTTTCCAATGATTTAAGGGACTAGAAGCAGACTACAGGATTGTAAAAAAATTGAAATTTTTAAAGCCATGAACATTTTATGTTATTTGGGGGGGGGGTTGGGTTGGGGGGGGAGAACCTGAAATGTTTCGGGGAACAAAAAAAATATGTAATACTTTTTTGTATGTGTACTCTTTACAGATCAAAAATCACTTTGTTACATTAAGAACATAAAATATGTAACTTGGTTTGCTCATAAAATTACCATTAAAATAATAATAAAAAAACATTTAAGTAAAAGTAAACTCAGGCAGCAGACCTTTTTATCCCTAGATAGAGTCCCAGGGGCCATAGGATTCTGTGGAGAATCTGAGATCTTAGTCAGAGCTCCAACCTCGGAAGATTTTTCCCTATGTTCAAACCCTTTTCCTTGCTCTGCCCAGCTGCTATGGAGGTTTTTGCAGTGGCGCCCTCCATGTGGTCAAAACTCCAACCTTGTAAAGAGGGGAAGTTGGAGATGTCATGCTAGTGGGCAGGGTGGGAGTTGCTGAGGATCTGAGAGGTCCTAAGCCCTCCCAGCCCCAGTGACACCCATGGCACAGAGGGAAAATGGGATGAGCTCTAAGGCCCATCTGACTGATTTTCTATCTTTGGAGAATGAACAGGCAAAAAATGCCTCCACTCTTCTTTGGACAGGACAGAGCCTCTGAGATGAGAACATCTGTAGTTATGGCTCTTCACTCTTAGTATTGCACTTTGAGTTAGTAAACTTGTCTGAATAAACAATACTTTTACAATTAATATATCAGACATGACAATTTCGATAGCCCACTTTGTGAGACACTTTGTGGATAAAATCGATTGTATCTCTGCTGATTTGGATGCCATAGTTAATACAGGTCCAGTAGATGTTACTTTAGTCCCTGCTTGTACAGTTACAATGGATAAGTTTTCCAGCTATACAGCCCGAGGGTATGGACAGGTTCACACAACGTGACAGTCCTCCATGGTTGACTACCCATAGTGGGTTGTCATGTTGTGCGAACCCAATCTACAGAATAAAAGCCAACTGTCAAGAATGCACATTTTCTTTACATATTTATGATACAGTGATTCTAATCACCTTAATATCCCGCAATGTATATCAGTAAAATATACATTAGATCGATAATTTTAATACTGAGTGAATGAAATAACTATGATGGGAATCATGCGGAAAGGATTAGCATGCGCATACACACACACAGATGCTTCAAAATTTCTAGAAAGTTTGCTTCTCTAGCCTTAGATAAAAGCCTTACTATTACATAGTTTTTAGAAATAATTTTTGGCAAGTAAAGGCCAGGTAGAAATAAATGAACACCTTGTCTTAATCACTTTATTAATCATTCTGGACTGATTCTGGATTCATAATGGATCTGCTTTGGCTTAACTTCCCCTTGGAAACCTTTGGCCGCCCCCATTCATTTCCTAGACTTACTGGAGAGCTCCAGAAATCCATAGATGGCAGGCATAGCAGGGCCATGGGCTTTGGCTCAAGGCTGTATTCGTCAGCAGACAGGTATCAGTGTAGGTGTGCCTAGTATCTTGGGAAATGTGTGTGTGCGTGTGTAGAGGGGAATAGTCTATTTGGGGTAGGGGATTTTTCCTAAAAGTTGATGGAGTGGATTTTTATGAAAATTAGTAGGTAAGCAGGATGTCTATCTTAGTGCCTTGTCTTGGATCCAGACATTTGCAGGCAATCTGCAGTTGCTGCAAGACAGGCTTATAAAGAGAAAAGATTATGATGATGATGATTGATGATTGATTGATTGATTGATTGATTGATTGATGTCCTTCCCATTCTTCTCCACAGTTTACAAACCTTCTTGCTGGATGGGAACTTCCTCCAGAGCCTTCCTGCGGAGCTGGAAAGGATGCACCAGCTTAGCTACCTGGGCCTTTCTTTCAATGAATTCAGTGACATTCCTGAGGTATTGGAGAAGCTGCCTGCCATGGATAAGCTCTGTATGTCTGGAAATTGCATGGAGACACTCAGCTTGCAGACACTAAGGAGAATGCCACACATTAAACATATAGATCTAAGGTATGTACTCTCTGAGAGAACAAATAAACCGTAATGTGAAAAAGCTGTTTTAGTGGGTGACGATAGGCCCAGATTAGCTGTTCTAATTCTCAGTTATAATTCCCAGAATATTTTCAAAGTATCAGCCACGATTTAATCACAAACCTCAAGTGTACGTCTTAAAATCTAAGCATGGGTATTCCTTGCTAATGGCATTTGTCCAATGCATATTCCTCAACAATAAATTAATGCTTTGGAGCATTTGTCGAGATAACGATTTGATTAAACAGCCTCCAAAATGTAGTCTGTCTTGAGCAATGGAATATTTTAATCGATAAGAAATATTTTCTAGCACAAATGCTACTGCCCTTTTGGTTGGGGATTTACTCACCAGGAAGCCTTTCCTTAATGACCAGCCGTGGTTCACAGTTCACCTTTCATTTTGCTTTTAAAAATATTTTAAGGTGTTTTATTCTGTTTTTATTGTATTTTATCTTGTACACCGCTCCGAAATGTTGAATGGGGAGCGGTATATAAATATCTTAAATAAATAAACGCCTCAATACCCCCAGTTCCCCCAGTCTGAATGGCAGTTCGCTCATGACCAACTAGTTACAGCCAACCCCAGCCTCCCACAACCTCTGGTACCCTCCAGATATTTCAGACTGCAGCTGCCATCTGAACTAGCCAGTATTGCCTATGGTCAGGGATGATGGGAATTGTAGTCCAAAACAATTGGAGGGCACCAGGTTAGGGAGGGTTCTATAAAACTTTTTTTTTTTTTTTTTTAATGAAGCAGGTAACCCCATGACAAGGGTCAATGGTGGAACTACGGTGCAAACCATTCGCCATGTGGTAGGGCAGGCAGATGACCTGTTTGGTAGATTCTAAATACCTTTTGTGGAAAATGAATGAGAGTGGATAACCAGATAAATTATGGCTGTTCCTGTCTAAGTATTTGCTCACGCTGATAGAATCAGGCCATTTTTGCAAGTAATGCTTAAGTTAATGCTATTTGCATTTGCTGCACCAGTAAACCATGCGGGAGCCAGCAACACAGACCAGATTACCGTAAGTTTTAATTTTAAAACAGCTGCCTACATTCCCATGCAAGTCGTGATGCATTTCAGACTTAAAAGGTGTTTTTATTGTCACACTCTTATTCTTTTCCTGAGCATTCCATATTTTTGTGTATTCTCTCTGATGGAGGGGATTTGAACAAAAACAATAAAATCGAAGAATTGGATCTAAAAGATAAATGCCCTGCTATTCCTGCAAGCTTTGCATCCCTCTTAATAATTCCTCTACCATCTCAGAAGACAAATGTCATTCGGGGATACACAGTGTGATTCCCTAAATCAGATTTCATTGCCCAATGATATCAAATATAGTTGCAGGAAAATAGCCCCCTGCTGCATTTTACTTGTGCACGTTGGTTCCATGAAGAAGGCATGTGGACCAATTTAGGGAAAGAGAGTATATTATTTTTTGAATAGAGTACATTTGCTGTCCTGGTCCTTCAGAGCTTTCATTGCACCCCAAAGCATTGTTTTGATTATGTGATTTAAGCGAACTTGTCAGCTGAGTGCTGAGGATAAAACTGAAATCTTCAGAGTACAGTGAAATTGTCCAAGTGGCTGCTTTTTATAGATTGTCTTTTATTTCTGAAATAAGTCAAGGACTGGGCAAGACAAGTTTTCTTTGCTTGTCTGCATTGATTACAATATGTGCACATGTGAGAGTGGGTCGTTCTCCCATCCCCCACTTTCATGCTGAGCATTAGGCCACCTTGTTTGGTGTTAGGATATGTGTGGAATGAATAACTCTAATTATACTGCCTTGCCAAAGATGGGGAAACTTGAATACTTGTAGAGTCTCATGTTCATTTTACTACTTATTGCATATCTAAAGCCGTACATGGTTTGGGTCCAGGTTACCTGCGGGATCGCCTTCTCCCATACAGTCCGCCCCGCACACAAAAGTCATCTGGGAATGGTTTACTCCAGTTAGCCACAACGAGGCGGACAATCTTTTCTTCTGCTGCCCCCAGATTGTGGAATGGCCTGCCAGAGGAGAATCGTCAGCTTAATACTCTCTCTGAGTTTCAGACAGCCATAAAGACTAGTCTCTTCCGGCAGGCCTCCCCAAATGAATTTTAAACCTAAGAAATTTAAGATGTGATTTTTATTTTAATATTGTTTTGGTTTTATATGCTCTTTTAACTAGTTTTATGTGTTCTATTGTATTTAATGTTGTTCCTCACCTCAATCCAGAGGGGAGAGGTGGGTAAGAATTATTATTATTATTATTATTATTATTATTATTATTATTATTATTATTTTACCTTCGAAGGAATTCAAGGCAATGCTTCAGTATCTGATAGTGTTCTGGGATTATTAGCATGTGGAAGTCAAAATCTACCACCCTTTAGATGTTTTATTACAGCATAAATGTTTTGATCAACAAGGATTATTCAGCAAATGTTAACTATGTGCATCATCTTTTAAGGACACCACTTTGCTGCAGCATTTTTATCGCTCATAACAGCAACATCAAAAGTTATTTTTCATAGAAATGATCTCTTGTAAGAAATGGCAGGTGAATTCTAAAATTGTGGCCTGCCAACTTATGCCATAGTGAAATAAGCAAGAGGTGACATGGGAGCAATATTTGTGGTTTGCCTCGCAACATTATCAGTCAGTAGGTCCAGAGAGTGCTCTGGGAAGTACCTGATGCTGTAGGATTGTTTATTTATTTTATTTATTTATTTAAAGTATTTTTATCCCGCACCTCAGCCAAAAGGCTCTCGGAGCGGCTTACAATGAATCAATAAAGAAGACAGTTCCTACCCTCAGGCTTACATTCTTAAAAAAAAAAAAATACACGACACACAAGGAAAAGTGGATGGGGAGGGAAGAGGGAGAAAATAAAAAGAAATTAAGGAGACTGCTTAGGCTGGTGGGAAGGCCCTGCTCCGTCCTCTCATCTCCCAAATGGAGGGGCAAACCAACAGCTCCTTCTTCCCCTCAAGGTGAAGATGTTAGCCCTGTGGTGGTGGTGGGGGGGTCCAACTGAAGCAGGCTCCGATGGTGCCTGCCTGCTCCAGTCTCCCTCGTATCTTCTTCCCCACAGGGTGAAGATGGCAGTTAGCCCTGTGGGTGTGTGTGTGTCCAACTGAAGCAGGCTCCGATGGTGCCTGCCTGCTCCAGTCTCCCTCGCATCTTCTTCCCCACAGGGTGAAGATGGCAGTTAGCCCTGTGGGTGTGTGTGTGTCCAACTGAAGCAGGCTCCGATGGTGCCTGCCTGCTCCAGTCTCCCTCGCATCTTCTTCCCCACAGGGTGAAGATGGCAGTTAGCCCTGTGGGGGGGGGTGTCCAACTGAAGCAGGCTCCGATGGTGCCTGCCTGCTCCAGTCTCCCTCGCATCTTCTTCCCCACAGGGTGAAGATGGCAGTTAGCCCTGTGGGGGGGGGTGTCCAACTGAAGCAGGCTCCGATGGTGCCTGCCTGCTCCAGTCTCCCTCGCATCTTCTTCCCCACAGGGTGAAGATGGCAGTTAGCCCTGTGGGGGTGTGTGTGTCCAACTGAAGCAGGCTCCGATGGTGCCTGCCTGCTCCAGTCTCCCTCGCATCTTCTTCCCCACAGGGTGAAGATGGCAGTTAGCCCTGTGGGGGTGTGTGTGTCCAACTGAAGCAGGCTCCGATGGTGCCTGCCTGCTCCAGTCTCCCTCGCATCTTCTTCCCCACAGGGTGAAGATGGCAGTTAGCCCTGTGGGGGGGGGTGTCCAACTGAAGCAGGCTCCGATGGTGCCTGCCTGCTCCAGTCTCCCTCGCATCTTCTTCCCCACAGGGTGAAGATGGCAGTTAGCCCTGTGGGGGGGGGTGTCCAACTGAAGCAGGCTCCGATGGTGCCTGCCTGCTCCAGTCTCCCTCGCATCTTCTTCCCCACAGGGTGAAGATGGCAGTTAGCCCTGTGGGGGGGGTGTCCAACTGAAGCAGGCTCCGATGGTGCCTGCCTGCTCCAGTCTCCCTCGCATCTTCTTCCCCACAGGGTGAAGATGGCAGTTAGCCCTGTGGGGGGGGGTGTCCAACTGAAGCAGGCTCCGATGGTGCCTGCCTGCTCCAGTGTCCCTCGCATCTTCTTCCCCACAAGGTGAAAGCTAAGAATCTAAGAATGTTAGATGAGAGTTGAGGGAGAGTCCCCATGTAGGTCACTATGAGCTTTTCAAGAAATATGGAAATATTAATATAAAAACAGGGGGCTTATTTCAGTCCCAGAGTTCGGCCATTTTTTTGCCTAGGGCACTGTGGAATTAATAAACCGTGAACCTTCTGTTTTCCAACTTCTTAATCACATAAATATCAGTATAACTGATCCTGGTTGTTTTCCTCCCGTTCTTATGCCAGGTTAAATGTAATTAGGAGGCTGGTGGCAGATGAAGCTGACTTCCTACATCACGTGACCCAGCTGGACCTTCGGGACAATAAACTAGGCGAGCTGGACGCCACCATCTTCAATAATGTTGAAATACTGCACTGTGAAAGAAACCAGCTGGTAACCCTCAAAATCAGCGGATACTTGCTTAAAGCTCTTTACGCCACTTCAAATGGTATGTTCACTTTGAAGGCAGTTCAAACAGTGGTTGATGTTTGTTTATTTATTTTTGCATTTATATCCTGCCGTTTTTCCTCCAAGGAACCCAAGGTGGCACACATAATCCTCCTCCTCTCCATTTTATACTCACAACAACAACCCTATGACGTGGGTTGGGCTGAGAGTCCGTGACTCACCCAAAGTCACCCAGTGGGTTTCCATGGCTGAGTGGGGACTAGAACCCGGATCTCCTGACTCCCAGTCCAACACTTTAGCCACTACACCACACTGGCTCTGGCTGTTATTCTTGTAGTGGATTCGTATGTTGTATTACGTTCTGGATTCATCCAGGCCCTAGCACACTAGCACCATGTAAAACGGTTAGCAGGTAACGTTTTAGAGGACCACCATTCCAGTTGGGGTATTACAAGTCTGGAATGTATGATAATGCTTAGCACATATATTTCTTCTTTTTTAGCATCCAAAGTGCCTTGCATATCTAATCTAAATAAAAATTGTGAGCAATAACAGAGTGAGTGGCCTGGAAGCTTCTGTTAAGGTTATGGAATTCCATAGGGAACAGATTGCTTGGCCACTTGGAGTCAAGGTGAAATACAGCCCTTTCTCCTTCCTCTTTACACTCCCTAGTAAGTCACCTAACCTGCCTTTCTGCCAACACCATATAGTGCCCTTCCTTGCTACTCCTTCTGTGAGGTTCTTTCTCCGTCCCCCATTTCTCTTGCTCCTCCTGTGCTCAGGTTCTTGTCTCCTATGCCCCCCCCTTTCACCAGCCCACCCCTTAAGTTGCTGCTTCTCAAATCTCAGCCTGTTTTGCCTCCCTTTCTTCTACTACTCTGCCCAGTTTCACAGCCCTCCGCCTCCTCCAGAGGGTTCCGATGACCCCCATGTGGCAAACACACAAGGGACATTGCGAGATCACATGGGCTAGCCCTACTTCTCCTGTGTAAGTGGCCACACTCATTGCTGTCTGCCTGTTCATCCACTTGTGAAGGGCCTCTAGATGCATTCTAATATATGTGCATACAGCTTCTCCATAAAAAAGACCTGGGCCCCTGATTGGGCCAGGATCCCCACTTTTATTGGGGAGCCCTGCACACATACATTGACACGCGCATAGAGCCCCTTCCTAGGCCAGCTGAATGTGGGAGATGGGGGCACTGCATGCTGTGGAGGACAGGACAGGACTGGGCTGCACAGACTCACCACCTTTCTAAAGTGTTCTTTTATCTCATGGGAGGGTCGTTTGAACCCCCCCCCCTTACCTACCTAGCATTCTTTCCTCTTTCCCTGCCTTCCTGTTGCCAGACCATGGACCCATCTCTTTCATCACAGACACTACGCTGGCTAGCTACTGTATTCCATTGTTAGCCATTCAGCTCTGATAGCCGGAATGGTTGTGAACATGCCATGGCATCTGAGTAGCTAAACTGGTAGCTGAGTTGGTTTATAGGCAACATGCCTCTGGTGATGCTAAGAAGCGGTCTCCAATCTCAGACTGGAAAATGCTATGAGTGTATATGTTACATAACATTTCAGTTCTTTTTGTCTGAAGAGTGACATTGCAGGATGTTGCAGGAAACACTATCATCCTTTTCTTTGATTTAAAGGTTGGACTGAGCATAAAAGCCGAATTAGGGCAGATTATGCAAATAGTGCAAACAAGGTGGATTTGCACAACTGTATTTTGTATAAAGCTGCCTCTGCCAGGGAAGGGAAAAATCTGAATAGCCCCTGTCGGGTGGAAATCCTGATTAATTGGTTGAAATAAGCAGGTGAACTCAAGGAGTGATGAAGAGGCGGCAGCAGTATGCTACCTCTTACCCTTCCTTCTGCCATCTCCACCCCCATAATGACTGGTCTAGGAATGGGTTCTAGGTTCATGACCCCATAGTGATCAATTTATTGCCTAGTCTCTCATGTCTTTTGATCTATTCTTCCCCCCCCTCCTTTCTCTTCCATCTGTGATTTAAGACCGTCATCCTGTAACTTCATATACATAACTTTTTACAGCTGAGCAATGGCACTGGGATTTGAACACATTAAGCAGTGTAAAAGTTTTATAATAAATAAAAATAAATTCCAACAACTGGTAGCAAAACTAAGCTTTCTGTAACAATTATTTTTATCGCACCTTGGTGGATGCATGTGTTGTACCCATGGAGTGCAATTGTAGGTTAGGCTCTGTTCGTTTTGTGTATAAAAAATTATATGGCTGCTATTATTATTATTATTATTATTATTATTATTTATTTATTTATATAGCACCATCAATGTACATGGTGCTGTACAGAGTAAAACAGTAAATAGCAAGACCCTGCCGCATAGGCTTACATTCTAATAAAGTCATAGTAAAGCAATAAGGAGGGGAAGAGAATGCAAACAGGCACTGGGTAGGGTAAACAGGCACAGGGTAGGGAAAAAGTAACAGTATAACTAACAGTCTAAAGTCCGAGCAACATCAAGTTTTAAAAGCTGCGATTGAACTTGTAGATCTCAAATGTTCTGGGAGAGCGTTCCAGGCGTAAGGGGCAGCAGAAGAGAATGGGCGAAGCCGAGCAAGGGAAGTAGAGACCCTTGGGCAGGCAAGAAACATGGCACCAGAGGAACGAAGAGCACGAGTGGGGCAATAGTGTGAGATGAGAGAGGAGAGATAGGGCGGAGCTAGACCGTGAAAAGCTTTGAAGGTCAACAGGAGAAGGCTTGACATGGGGTCAGGGGGATGTTTGGGTAGACGGCTTGCCTATTAATGAAAGAGAGTATAATGTTATGTTACTAGTGATGCTATGTTAAGAATGGCCTTTGGAAATGATTGGGTGAAGGATCATTGATTTATCAATTTATTAGAGGCCTAGTTCTCACTAAGGGGATAAACCTGTGTCTGGGCTGTGTCACTGTAGCAGACTGCAGATGGGGGCTTATATATTGAACACTCCTCCATATCAAAACAAAAAACTACAGAAGTCTAAACATAGAAAACTAGGTGATGAGGAGGGCTTAACCCAAAGGTGGTGGTTGAGGACTGCACTCCCTGGGGGTAATCCATCAGGGTTTGCATGTGGTGGGGGTGGTCGGCGGGGCTGAAGATAAGTGGGTGGGTCCAGCCCTTCTCTCTCTCTCTGGCCTAATCTATACCAAGCAGGATACCGCACTATGAAAGCGGTATGAAAGCAGTACATAAAAAGGCAGGAGCCACACCAAGCAGGATAAAGCACCATGGAAGTGGTATATGGTATGTGTCAATGTGTCAAGAAGGACCGAGGGGACAGGAGCAGGCAGTAGTAACATCGGGGCCTGCTCCTGCTGGACTCTTCCCCCCCCCCCCACAGGGCAAACTGCCATCTTGGCCCTGTGGGGAAAAAGAAGGACCGAGGAGACAGGAGCAGGCAGAAGTAACATCGGGGCCTGCTCCTGCTTGGCTCTTCCCCCCCCCCCCCCCCACAGGGCAAACTGCCATCTTGGCCCTGTGGGGAAGAAGAAGAACCGAGGGGACAGGAGCAGGCAGAAGTAACATCGGGGCCTGCTCCTGCTGGACTCTTCCCCCCACACACACAGGGCAAACTGCCATCTTGGCCCTGTGGGGAAGAAGAAGGACTGAGGGGACAGGAGCAGGCAGAAGTAACATCGGGGCCTGCTCCTGCTGGACACTCTCTCTCTCTCTCTCTCTCTCTCTTTCTCTCTCTCTCTCTCTCTCTCTCTCTCTCTCTCTCTCTCTTTCTCCTCCCTCCCTCCCTCCTTGACTCCTTTTCCTTGTGTGTCATGTCTTTATTAGATTGTAAGCCTGAGGGCAGGGACTGTCTTTTTTCCTAAGTGTAAGCCGCTCTGAGAGCCTTTTTTGGCTGAGGAGCGGGGTATAAGTATGATAAATAAATAAATAAATAAATAAAATAAATAAATAAATAAATGGGCCCCAACAGTTCTCAGTGCACTTCAGTACCACTATAAAGCAGTAGTGTGGCTCCTGCCTTTTATATACTACTTTCATAGTGCAATATCCTGCTTGGTGTAGATTAGGCCTCTCTCCCTCTCCCTCCTTCCATCCATCCCCCCTTCCTTCCTTCCTTCCTTCCTTCCTTCCTTCCTTCCTTCCTTCCTTTTTTCCTCTGCTGGAAGAAGGGGTTCACTCTTGTCAGAGTTCTGAACTGATCACTTGCAGGACTTTTGAAATTAAGCCAAGGGCTGCAGGTTGGAAATTAAGCCAAGGGCATTTCAGGTCTAGCCTATAGAGGATTGTTTTCTGTGTGGAGGGGTTTTTTTTTTTAATCAGGGTGGATAAAAATCAATGATTTTTTTAAAAAATAAAATAAAATAAATGATTTTTAAAATTTAAATCGGATTTTTTTAATAAAATGCTTTTTGAGGAAAAATCTATCTAAATATAGTTTTCTATTTAAGATACATTATAGTCCAAAGGTTATTTAATCATGAAATAAGGATTAGTTTTTAATTATGTAGCATGAGACTGTATATTCATGCAATGTTTAATTTTTTTGGTAAATGAATTCCATTAATCCATTCACAATGTCATTCTCTTCCAGAGGTTTCTGTAAGATTATTGGGCAATTTTTCTGTCGAGAAGATATTATCACAGATGCTTGGTTTTACAGTTCTCAAAACTGTGAATTTGTGTCTGCAGAGATGACAATCCCATTGTTCCTTTGCAAATCTATGTACACAGAATCAACCCCTTACCTCTTAAATGTGAAGTTCCAAAAAATTCAATGAATAGAGTGCACTTTGGAGGGGGGGGGGAAGTCACATGATTAAATTGAGTCTTTCTGAGTAGTGATTTAAATCATGATTTAAGTCAAATTGATTTAATCAAATCCACACTGTTTTTTTATGTATGTAGAATAATTCAATAGTGGGAGCCCCCACCTTTACTCTGAAGTATTTCACCCCAAACAAGAAAATCCTATCTAGGGCATTATGTCTATTGAATTCTTTTCAATGCCGTTTCATATTTCTTATTGTATACTACTTTTACAAAATAGGCATAACTGATAAAACAAACTTGGGCAATAGAAAAAACTGTGCTTTTAAAACGATACTATATTTTCCTTATATTTGGAATATGTTATCTGTCTTCCCTTTCCAGAACTTGTTCACCTTGATGTGTATCCCGTTCCAAATTATTTAACGTATATGGATGTTTCTAGGTAAGCATAATGCCATTTAAATTACTTTATTGTCTCTTTTTTGTTTTGTTTTACAATGTAGAACTATCATGACTGAAACTAAAACCACTGTGAACAGTCTGTAATGTTTCTAAGGTTAATAGGCAGAGATGCAAGTAACTGGCATTACTGATTAGGGTTGGCCCATGAGATTGCATGAGCTTTTCTCATGATTCTTCTATCACTCCCCAGTTTGACATTACATGTAACAGTTGTCACAGCCCACAATAAAAAGAGCCTGAGAAATGTGAAAGCCTGGGGGAAATGGCGGGGGGAGGGGAGCGCAGAACCCCCCTATTTTCCCTAGGGATTTCTTGCCGGGGGTGGGGTGGGGGGAGAATTGGGAGAGGGGAAACATTTCCCCTGATTTTTTCCTGTTTTTTCCAGTCCTTCAGATCTTCCTAATGCCCATTTTAAGATCCCATGGCCTGTTTTTGATCTCTGAACTTCAGTTAATTTTAAGTGTCTGCATCAGTCGTCAGAGAGGCTGAAACAAGAGAACAGCAGGAATAAAAGTGTTTTTGTTAAGCTCCTAACTGAATGTGCATATGTGTGCACACACACGCATGAAGTGTTTATTTCTTTGTTTATCTGTTACGATGCCTGTTGAAATGTTGCACTTCATATATTCCTGTTTCCTAAAGATACCTTCCTCCTCTACATAGGTGCTCTTGTGAATCATGTTTTTATCCGAATGGGTATTAATGTTTTGTGAGGCTTAACGAAACAGCCAACTATATCTTGGCTAGGTTTGTTAGCTCCAATAAATATCCTGAATTTATGGGCTGTTCTGCTTGCAACATAGCAACAAACCTGGGTATTCACTCAGGAGGTACAGCGAATCCCAGCTGCCTGACGCCATGTCCAATACATTTGCTGTATTTGTTGTTTACAATTTTAGATTGCACTAAACAAACAAAACTTAGGTGTATGTTAAAGCAAGAACAACCTTTAACAGAAGTCATTAGCTTATGTATAGACTTTCTCTTGAATCACTGGGATTAATTCACAGTGATGAAGGAAAACGCCTTACAAATAATAATGTATAACCTCAGGGTTGTAAAAGCAGGTCTGTAGTAAGATAGGGCGGAAAGCACATAAAAAACGTGGATTCGCTCCCATGTCTTACCCATGAGCCTCTATTTCTTTTGTCCAACTTGGTGGGTCCATCCCCTTTCCCTCCTTTGGAACATTGACTAAAGGACATTTATCAGCACAGCTATGACAAAAAAAGTGTTCCACTTCCATGTATACAATGTTCTTTTCCGATCACAGTGGGCGGATGTTATTGATGCCTGTAGGACTTGTGCACCGAGGATTAAAACTGCATGATTCTAAGCACAAGAGGCCATTAGCACTTTTGAGCAGTGGTGTTATTAAGAGTATCGAAACTTGGTTTGCCATAAAAACCCAAGTGCATGTTGTGTCTAAACAAGAGAACCACTGAGACAAGGATATTGTCAGTGACTTGTAGTCTACAAGTGTATGAGTCAATGTAATTGCATGCTGGAGTCTCATCGGTTTGTTTGCATGGATAAGTAATTGTAATATATTGGGGAAAGCAGAGTTTTCTTTATTTCTACACATTACAGTAATGAAGAATATTTGATTTCACAATATATCTGAGACGTTTGTAATGGTTTGTTTTCATAATAAGACTGCATATTGAAAATCATAGAATAGTAGAGTTGGGTCTAAAAGGCCATCGAGTCCAACCCCCTGCTCAAAGCAGGTCTATGATGTGTAAATCCCCCCCCCCACCTCACGGAACAGGTTTGATTAACATGGTATTTATTTCAGAACTCTTGAATGAAGGATATATTGACTAACTAATACCAATACTGCTTGCCTCTCTGCAAACAGTTCCAGCAGAAAGCAACTTTAAAAGACAAGAAGAGCTTTTTTTAAAAAAAATCCTTTTTGTTTTTGCAACTGGAATTCTACTATAAAAACTGTAGAATACACTGTGATAGTATAGAGGGGAAAGTGGTAAGCCAACACCCTGTGTAAATATCCCCTAGTTAAGAGTAAGAAAATACTAGGAACCTTGGTCAGTTGCCTTAAAATCCATCAATGAAAGGGATATATAATGTGAGATGTACGTGTTCCATGGCCCGTTGATTATCGTTTGTAAGACAGTCCTTGTGAACCTGTTTAAATTACCATTTGGGTGTTCTCTTTGGCTAGAACTCTACAGTCTCTTGTGAAAATGCCATGTTGGAAGTCCTTAGGAAAAGTGGTTCAGAATTATTTTTAAAAGAAAATATTTTTCTTTTAAAATTACTTATTACTAAAAGAGAGTGAAACCTTTAAGACATAGGGGGTCTGTTTGCACAGCACAGCAGCATTCAGTGGCATGTCGTGGTTTAATTTGTGGGGACATGCGCTGTGCCGAAGCTGCCCCTGGTTTGCGCTAACAGCCTACAAGTGCATCATTTAAGAACATAAGAAATGCCATGCTGGATCAGACCAAGGGTCCATCTCGTCCAGCACTCTGCTCATACAGTGGTCATCCAGCCATCGGCCAGGGATGAACAAGCAGGACATGGCGTAACAGCACCCTCCCACCCATGCTCCCCAGCAACTGGTGCACACGGGCTCACTGCCTCGAATACTGGAGATAGCACCCAACCATCAGGGCTAGTAGCCATTGATAGCCTTTGCCTCCAGGAACTTCTCCAACCCCATTTTAAAGCCATCCAGACTGGTGGCCATCACCACATCCTGTGCTAGTGAGTTCCATAATCTGTAGGTTGTTAGCGTGACATCTGAACCGGGACACAAATCTTAGATTAATTTTGGGTTGTTTAACCCACAAACATCCTAAAATTTGGATATCACACTAAGAACCTGTGAAAGGATGCGGCTCACACCTAACACATGTCCTTGCAAATTGTGGGTTAATTAATGCCACTGTGACATGCGAACCCGGCCATAATTAGCCTATTAACATTCAAATATATATAGTAAATCCTCTTTTCAGTAAATTATTTGAAATAGAAATAAATGCAAACACAAAGGAAAAGCCACACTTTTGAAAGAGAACTCATGCCTGTAGTTCTGGTTTATTATTGGCATTTTCGACTGCATCTCTCTCACGCGCTTAACTTCGCTTTGCTTTGCATGTTCCTATCCAAGTGATGAGAGCAGCTAGCAAAACGTCGTTGGCACATATTAACGTAACATGCATCTGCAGTGCTCTGAACCAACAATAAGCTCAGTTGTCGTTTGATCAGCTACGTGACATCATTTTACACATTGTGGGTAGGGAGTGGCAGAAGCTTATTTTTGGTGACAAACTCCATCCACACATGTGTAAGAGGCCTCGATGCTTTCTCCTGTTGCCTATGTTTGTTAACAGTGTGCTTTCGTATCGCTTCATCTGTTCACTACCTAGTTCATTTGCTGTCTTTCTTTTGCAGAAACCACCTTGAGAGCCTTCCTGAGTGGGTTTGTGATAGCAGAAAGCTGGAAGTGTTAGATCTGGGCCACAATCAGATACGTGAACTGCCTGCCCGGTGAGTCCTGCAGACACACTTGACACAACCAGGAATAGGACGCACAATTTGGAAATAATTGCTGCGTCGGTGTTTAGCTTGTTTCAGTGACAGACGAGCTTGTGTTTTTGTTTTCTCTCCTGTTTGATGTTTTTTAACCTCATGGGGTGTCCTTGCGCCCTAAGCATCAACGCAGCCTTTCTTCTTCACAAACACTCGGCCCCTCTGGTTTCCAGACAGAAGTTCTAATGCAGCCCATGCAGCTGTTCAAAATTGTGAAGCGCCATTTCTTAATCATTAATTATATACGTTGCCAGCAGCTGAAAAATTTACTGCAGTTTTTAATTTCCATTGGTCCAATACGGTGTGAATGGGTGAACCCACTCTGTGGCTGGATGGCAAAAACAGAGTGATCTGTAATGACACTTAACAAATGGATTACATGATGGATGGTTTTGGAGCCAGAGGTTGTGCTCAAGCCAATTGGTCATTGCACGGTGGATTCTGTTCCCTAAATGTAGACATGGTTTCAAAAGGTTTAGACTTGATTGCTAGAGACCCTGTATAATTTTGATCTATCTGTAGAGTAATGGGGGAATTAGGTAATGTAGATGGCATATGAATAATTGTTAGGAGGAAAATGGTAGCTTGTGGATTCAAGCATGAAAGGCAAGATTGAAAATATTAGCATGGAGAGCTGTGTATGGGTGTGGGACCATTGAATTCTTTGGAGTTGTAATTTACAATGATGTTGGGAGTGCACCCATCCCTTCCTTGTTTGGAACATTACGGACGTCTTGTGTTGAGTAACAGGCAGGGCTGTGCATAGATTTCAGTCCTTCGTAGTCAAATCATATGTTTTTTAAAAGCTAGCATACTAAATCCACCTTTTACTGTTTGTTTCCATTGTGAAGGGATATTTTCTTCCTACTCCTTTTTTTTCCTTATGGCTATCACAGAAATTTATTTGATTGATTGATTGATTTGATCAATTTGTACCCTGCCCTTCTACCAAGAAAAATGGGATTCACGGCAGCTTTGTTATACTAAAGCTACAGTTTTAAACCCTTGGAAACTTGATCATTTTATAGCAATTTATCCAACAACTCGCACACATTTGCAGAGATCATATAGCTGATTTTGATGTTGTGGTTTAAATGGGCCACAATTGCCTTCACTCTGGATTTCCAAGTTTTCACCAGGCGTAGCTCTCACGGCATCTTTGTAAGGGCTTTAAATTATCTTTTCTGTTTTTTAATTAAACATCCAAAATTCAAAAGTTGGGTCTTCAGTAATAAACACTTTGTTTTCACAATATGTACAGACTTGACTAAACCTTAGTACAGGGGGGCTTGGGCAAGTTTGTATGGTTTTCCCATACTTGGAAAGCTACTACTATCTTGGTCCAAATGCAATGAAGCTGCCTTATGCTGAGTCAGACAAATTGATCCTTCCAAGCCAGTATTGTTTTCTCTGACTGGCAGCAGCTCTCTAGAGTCTCAGGCAGAAAAGGGTTTTCCCCATTATCTGCTACCTGATTCTTTTAACCAGTGATACCAGAGATTGAACCTCAGGCCTTCTGAATGCAACATTTGTGCTTAACCACTGAGCTATAATCCCTCTGCAGATGTATAATGTAATGTATGAATGTGTATGAGCCAAGTCAAAATTATTTGGCTTACATCATAGTTGTCTCTTCCACTCTCTCTCTCCTGCAGGGCTAAGTTCCGTTAAGTTTGTCTTTTAAAAATATTTTAGTGATAGATGACTTGTAGTCTTTTTCCCCACTCGTAAAGATCTAATTCATTTGTTGGCTTTCTGTATAGATTAACTCCACACCCTTAGTTTTGGCAGGGTGGCCGTCTGCTATTAAACTTATTTAACCCATGGTTGACCTATGATTTGTTGTCCAACCCAGGGTTTATCTATCAGATGATTGAATAAACTGAGATTTGTTTTCTCAATCCCTGGGTAATTTGTTTCCCTCCCTCTTCGCATGCTCCCTCCCTGTATACCAAATGCCTTTTTGGTGCTGTAGTACTGGCATATAAAGTGGCTGTGGGTGTTTTTTGTTGTTGTTGTTGTTGTTTACTACTCCTGCCTGCTGCCTCTGTAACTTTGCAAAACAACCCATGATCCTGGGTTCACATGTAACGACAACCTATGATTTAAACAACCCAGAGTTCACAACCCAACAAAACCTCAGCCATACTCTGCATTGTCATTATGTGTGAATCACTGTGGATAACACTGTTGGTGAGAGACGATGCTCTCTCTCTCCCCCCACCCCCCCGGCCTCAAGTTATGCTCCAGCAAAGTATTTGGAAATTTGCAAAATCTGAATTAATACCTCCTGACATTACTTTGGAAGGCAAATTGCATAAGTTTTCATTTTATTGCAGAATTTGAGATGTTCCCTTTAAAAAAAAAAAGTGAGAGGGAGAAGCAAACCTAGCAGCCACACCCACCCATGCCTTCTTTTAGCAGTGAAACTAAGGTTACTGACTTGCATCCTCAATTGTATAATATAACCAAGTCTCATCCTGAGACAACAACTGTGAATTCTGGCACTTAGATTGTAAACCTATGCGGCAGGGTATTGCTATTTACTGTTTTACTCTGTACAGCACCATGTACATTGATGGTGCTATATAAATAAATAAATAAATAAATAAATAAATAAATAAATAAATAATAATAATAATAATAATAATAATAATAATAATAATAATAATGTGGATTATCTGACAACTTCCACCAGGGAAAACTCAGCCCTTTATTGATTTCTCTGGCACGATAGTCCTGATGACGCATAGTTTTTGACCTGTTTAGGTTGGTTTGGTTTAGTTTGATGGGGGTGGGAAAGTGCAAACCGCTCTCCCCAAAGCAAGAGTCTTTGTGTTTGTTGTTGTTTTGCATGTGTTTTCCAGTACGTTAAAGGGTAGAGGAGGTTTCTTCTGCAGTGCTGAGTAATTTTGTGAATCTTTTATTGAAAGACGGGTCAGCTGTGGGGCACAAGCGTCTCCTGATTAAAAACGTGCTGTCACAGGAGGAACAAGGCAGGTGGCAGACAAGAATAATCTCCCTTCTTCAGCAAGAGATTCCCCACCACCACTGCCCAATTCAGAATTGGAGCTTGACCACTGAAAATGCAGATTTCATTGTGGTTTTTTTTTTGTTTGCAGCTATAAACTTGCTTAGTTTAATTGGTTCTGCAATCGCCATATCACCCATTAACGTGTCTTGTAAAGCTACCCTCTTTCTCTCTCCATTCCCTTCCTCCTCCTCCTCCTCCTCCTCCTCCTCCAGACAGAACGGTTGGCTACCCATAGCATGTAAAAGCTCAAGACAGTAAAGCGGATTAGATAAATTTCATTCCCTGTAGAACTGGAAGGAGGCTTTATGTTAGTCTGGTATTAAGGGGTGGGTGGGGGGATAAGGAGCGGGGAGACGAAGGTTATAAGAAGGGAAAATCATTCTGAGTCAGCATATGATGGTGGGACAATGTTTGTTGAGTCATAGGGTGAAATAGAAAGGTGGGAGGAAATACTTCCCACCTCCTTTCTTTGTTTAGTGTCCTGTCAAGTGGCGAGAAGAAACCTTTTCATAGATAAATAATATTTAAGAGCTGATTTTTCTTGACCAATAAGTTTCTCATGTCCAAAGAGACTTTGGCCCTTTCTACACCTAAGGATTATCCCAGGAAAATGGAGGGATCGTCCCTGCCTGCTCCCGGGATCCCCTATGTGTCATTTGAATGCACAGGGATGATCCCGGGATAAATGGCTGGTGTACACATGCCCTTTGGCCAAACAGCCCCTTCAAGCCAAGAACCTGCTTAGGCTTCAAGGGGCTGTTTGGGGGCTGTGTATGAGAACTGTTTCCTACATTGCACAGCAACAAATCCAGGTTTCATCCTTGAGTACACGAAGCAGAGAGCCACTGATTTGCTTGTTCTCAGACGTTTGCTTCTTGCATTCATGCTACATCTAAAATGCTTTCAGAGTCCATCTAAAAACATTGTGGCCCGGGTCAGATAGAACTCTAAAGCAAGCCTTTAGAGTGCTCACATGCTTCTCCCTCTTCTCCCTTCTCCCAGCACAGCTGTGAGAAGATCGGAAGCATCTGCTTCTTGCTTTAATTAGCCACGGTTTGTTCTGTCTAATCTGGGCCAGATTGTGGTTCGTTTGAACTGTGGTTGAAACAAGCCAAGATCAAACCATGGTTTCTGATCTTGGCATAATTAGTGATTAGTTTAAACCAAGAAGCAGATGTTGTGATAAAGTGTTACGTCTGAACTGGGCCACTGTGTGAAGACTGCCCTTCTGCGTGTCACACCACCAAGAGAGGTTAAATTTGTGAGAACATGGGATAGGGCATTTCTGGCAGATTCACTTGAACATTATTTTTTAATGTTGCATTTTGTAAATGATGTTGCATGCACCTTTGGTTGTGTGTGCGCATTTAACTGTGAAGCCTTTACTGCTGCATGATGCTGAGACTTCATTTTATAACCAGGCCACCAGCGAAGAGGTTGTTTTGTGTGGCAAAATGTGCTTCTGGCCCCTAGAGCACTGTCTGGAATACAGTGGGACCCTGCCAAGAACACAGGAATTGCCACCTCTGGTGTTGGAATAAAATTTTCTTTAGTGCACAGAACTGGGCAAAAAATAAATTGATCTCCCCATCCCTTCTTTCTTTCATCGAGTAGAATCATTCGCATGGTGAACGGGTTGGCTGCAATGCTGGATATGATTTCCCTTGCAGAATTGCTCAGTTTTTTCGGTATCTCTTTGTTGTAAGTTTGCTTTAATTGGCGTTCCGTGCTTTATTGTTTGTGTGTGTTTTTCTATTTAAAGGTTATTTTGCAATGTCAGCTTGCGGAAGCTGCTTGCGGGACACAATCAATTAGCAAGGCTACCCGAGAGGATTGAACGAACCCATGTGGAGGTCCTGGATGTGCAACACAACCTGCTTACAGAGCTGCCATCTAATTTGCTGCTGAAAGCTGACAGGTAACCAGAAAGCAAGAAAAGGTGTTGGTGGTACTTGGGCAAAACCCCTACAGCAGTGCTTTTTTTAAAAACTTCTGATAGCTGAAGTACTTCTTTTAAAATAATAATAATAATAAAAAAATCGAGTTATATTGGAGGCACTACACTCTTATAGACCTGGTTTGCACATCATGGTGGCAATTACTGGGTTGTTTAAGCCAGGAATTGCTGGGAACAAGCGCCATGCATGAGCCACATTAGATTTTAATCAACAGCCCAGAATCCCCCCATTCCTGGGTTGTTTCATAACATCCAAGCCAAAATTAACCTAACACTAAACAATGCAGATTAAACCCAACAGTTCACCAAAGTTTGCTGTTGGGTTAACTCTGGATTGTTTTACCCTTTAACAAACCATTTTAATCAACAGCCCAAGAACCTCCCATTCCTGGGTTCAGACATCACAAAACCATCCAGGACCCCAGGAATTGCCACCGTGATGTGCAAACTGAGTGATAGAGTGTATAATATTAGAAATTATGAGTCCTCGTAGGAGTTTGTGAATCACTATTCTAGTTGTGTCTCATTATTATTATTATTATTAATAATAATAATAATGATATATTTATTTCCTGCTTCTCCCTTTGGATCGAGGCGGGGAATAACATAGAATACAAAATATTATAAAATACATAAAACTGATTAAAACACATAAAAACTAATACATTATTAAAATAACAGCCAGTCAGTCATCTTAAAATTCGACTGGGTAGGCCTGCCAGAAGAGATCAGTCTTTATTGCTTTTTTTATATTCGGAAAGACTGTTGAGTGGCGAATCTCTCCCAGCATGCTGTTTCACAATCTGGGGGCGGCAGCAGAGAAGGTCCTCTGGGTAACAGTTGTTAATCTAGTTTTGCTGGCTGAAGTAAATTCTTCCCATAGGACCTTAGTGTGCAGGGCAGATTATATGGTTACTATAAGCACAGGATGTCAACTCATTCAGAGATGCAAAGGATAGTCTCTTCTTGAAGGTGAATATGGCGGCAATCCTTTGCACACTTGCCTGGGAGTAAGCCTCTTTGCTCAGAGGAACTTACTTCCAAGTATACATGCATCAGATCGAGCTGAAATTCTGCTCGCTCACTCTTTGCATTGGGAATGTCTGGATTTCTCTGTTCCACCTGGTGCAGCATTACTGTCGTCACCCCTGGAGATGGGTTGGTTCACGACTCTGGCCTAGCAACCTCGCAGTGATTCAATAGGCAACCTTTTCTTCGGTGGAAACTTTTGTAGCACAGGAGTATTTCATTCCTCTTCTTTTTTTCACACGGCACCTTAGTGTGCTTTGGCAGACATAGTTTGGGAATTATTGGTCTGTATGGTACATTTCTTTTCTTAACTTGATGGTGAGAAAAACATTCCTGTGGGGCCACATGTTCCTCTTCTAGGATTTTGGCATGAACTTTGGACTCTTGTTAGCATCTTGAAAGGATCTCGTTTTTTTTTTTTTTAATTTTAAACCAGCCTAATCCTCAAGATTGACAGCTGAGCCAAAGGTTGGAGGTGGGTGGGGGTGAGGGTACTTTGTGGCTCAGCTACTAGAAAACCATTTTTTAAAAACACACACTCAAACTTGGAATCAGCCCAGCATATATTTTTCTTGGGGTACTCTCATGCATTTGAACATTTGGCTTTAGTAGCAGGATGGCATCTGGTCACTTAAATGTCCCCCAGTGCTGCGATTGCTGCTCGGCCCACCACAACTTTCACACAAATCAAAATACACACATTATGATTTCATGAGTACGAACAGTAACCTTTGCTGCTGAAGCTAATAGTCAAGTTGACATCTTATTTTATTCATTGACTCAAAAACATCCAACGCACTGTCTCTTTGAGGGAATTCTACCCAAAATTTTACGATTGTGCACCAGATGTTGTCTATGTTTGTGCAGATTACATGTAATGTATGGGGGGTTTTCTTGTAAATGAGAAGATTAGCACTGGCCTTCTGGTGTCTGATAGATTGCAGTCCTCAGTGATAAAAAGTGCATTTTTCTAGCCCAAGGATGTAGGAAGCTGTCTTGTATTGAGTTAGATCGCGGGCCCATCTACCTCAGCATTATCTACTACACTGACTGGCAAGCAGCTCTCCAAGGTTTGACAAGGGTTTTTCCCCAACCCTATCTGGAGATCTGGTAATTGAACCCAGGACTTCTGCATACAAAGCATATGCTTTATCCCTGAGCTTCACCCCTTTTCCATACGATTCTGGATGGCTCTGGCTGAGTCATTATCATAGGACTTGATTGCTCGCTAGGCTAGTTTCAGTTCAAAAGCTTTTTGAGGTTCTAACACGTATGTGGAGTGTTGAGGGAGCAGAGCTATCCTTCCATTCTCTTTCTCTGTGGGTTGTTCCCCACAATGAAGAATGTGAGATGATGGGCATAAGAACATAATAAAAGCCATGCTACATCAGACCAAGGGTCCATCCCATGTTCACAACATAGTGGCCAACCAGCTCTCTGTGAAACCCACAAGTAGAGCATGAGTGCAATTCCTCCCTCCTGCTTATGTTCCCCAGCAACTGGTGTACATAGACCTACTTCCTCTGAAGCTATAGTGTGTAAACATCATGACTAGCAGCCATGTGGGTTAGAGCCTCCACTTCTACCCTGGAGCCTGTGAATTGGGGAGATAAATCTGCAGCAGACACTGGGAGAGCAGGTTGCTTCTGCCATCTGACTGCGAGGAAGTCCTGGTACAGCTTCCATCCCTGCTATAAAATCCATTTGACACAAAGTACTGAAGTAATGGATTATCCGCTTTCCAGAACCTGGGGTCCTCCATACGTTTTGGACTAAAACTCCCATCAATCCCAGCCAGCATGGCCAATGATTATGAATCTTGGGAGTTCTAGTTCAAAATATCTGAAGGGTACAAAGTTGGGGAGGGATGGTTTATTGGAATCTTGGAAAACCAGCTGATGATGGGGCCACTGAGGAGGTCTTGTCACATATTTCCTTGCTTCCACCTGTTGTTTCCTTCTGGTCCTTTTTTCCTAGGGCTGAGAATATATCTTCCCTCCATCCCCTCCCTTCTTCCAATAATTTTCTCTCTACCCTCATTACATTTAGTAAATTTAATATTTACTAAATTTACTAAATTTAATATTTATTCATTCAATTCAGATCAATTCACAAATTGCTCAAGTACTGTGGTGGTTTGAAATTCCAAGCAGTTTGGTGTTCTAGATTTATTAGCTGGGCATCTTCCTGCTTTCATTTCACTTCGTCATAGCTTCTAGCTACCCTAAAATGATGGAGCCCTAGAAAGACCAGTTTTCTGCTTTCACATAAGGTTACCTTGCCTTTCAGTTTGTGAGCCATTTGTTGGGAAGAACAGATGTTCTGTCTTATTCATTCAAATAGAAATAATTCATCTTGTAGTTTAAGCTTTAAAGGGGGTGGGAAAGTACTAGCTCTTCAAATTGAAATATATTGTTTTAAAGTGTTTCCAACTTCCCACCACAAACTTTTTTTTTGTTTTAAGCCAGCTTTGCACTGAACTGTAAAATCCAAAATGATTTCCTGTAGCTTTTTATTGGTGAGCCTTCTGATTTTTTGAGACAATGGAATTTTGCTTTGGTGAATTTATACTTGAAACTTTTTTACTAAGTATGAGCTGCAACTGGGTATGTTCAGAATACCAGGAACTGCTCCCCCTATGGTCAATAAAATAGGTCAACAATAGAATATATAAAAGCAGCATAAGAACATGTAGCAAAGATAAAACTGATTAGACCTGGAGCAGTTTGAAAGGCCTGTGGAAATAAAACTGTCTTTGCCTGGCACCGAAGTGTATCAAGCTAGGTGCTAAGTGAACCTTTAAGATAGGCAAGCTTCTCACCATTGAGAAGGCCTCTCATGCCACTAGCCACCCCCACTAGGGGGCAGCCTCTGGAGAACATCTTAGGTACATTCTTCCCTGGTCCTAAGCCAGGAAGAGCTTTAAAGGTCAAAATCAGCACGTTGCATGGAAAAATGCAGTAGAACGCTGTGATGATGGCAAAGCACCAGTGTGATGTGCTCATACTACTCAGTCTTAGTTTCTGATCTTGCTGCATTCTGAACTTACTGAAGTTTGTGGACCATCTTCAAAGGCAGCCCGTGCAGTTATTCACATAGGAGATTTGCAGTGAATGGATAACCGAAGCCAGGTGCACTATGCACAGACACCACTGAATCTTTTTTGTGCGAAATGCTATCATTGCTAAGAGACGTTAATAATATGTACTCTTGTAGGACAGCTAGGTTATCTTTTAGCTCCTCTTCCTCTCCAACCAGTCCTGAAGTGGAAAGTTGGAGAAGAAATAGAAAGATCATCCCTCCATAAGCCGCACGGTCACTCACCTGCACAGAATTCCTTGTTGGCACTGGCTGCGTTGTTAAGTACAAAACTGGACCATGTGCTGTCCCTGCTTGGACTTCATGCCACATTCCCTGATGAAAATGGAAAGCTCATTCATTAATTTTATTTATTTATTACATTTTTATGCTGCCCATTAACTGAGGCTCTCTGGGCAGTGCACAATTAAAACCATAAAATGTAACAAGTAACCTTTACAGTCACCTTGTAAAGACTTCTCATCAACATGGATAAATTTAATTAACTGGGAGTACATAATGGATCCTCTGCCTGGGTACTTGAGGCTGGGGCTGAGCTTTAGGAGTTTCCCCAAAATGCCTGGGGAATCCACTGGAGTATATTGTTAATGGTCCTTTCAAGAGAGATGATCTCTCATGCCATCCGCCTATGGAGAAGATCACTTTCTCAGTTTGTTTTAATCTAGTTTTCTTCTTCCAGCCTACTTTTACTGGGACTGTGTGGGAGGGGAAGGCTTGGATTTTAATCAGGCCAATATTTATAGCTTTCCAATGACTTGCAGCCTGTCACAGCACAGACGATACTCAAGGTGGCTTAATTACAGTATCTCCCCCTGTTCTTGCCTTATGAAATTTTCATGCTTTTCATGTTTATTGCTTGAAATCTGCAGCCTTACTTGTTTTGATTTTTGCCTTTTCAACTTCTGCATTTTGGAATGTCTGTGTTGTTTTCTTAATACGTAAAATTCTACAGTAATCTTTAATGCGCTCATGACTATAGTGTGTTTTTGTGTCTGTCGCTAACATTTTTTTGCTCCAGCTATCTTCCGCAGCAATAACCTTTAGGGTCACCTTGTAAGGACTTCTCATCAACATGGATAAATGTGTTGTCATCAGAATGCTTTCTGTTGAACCCACTGGGATCTGTCCAGATCTCAGTCATTCGGCAGAAATCTTCCATGCTAGGATGGGATGGGTAAGAGGGACTTAACTTGACAGAACAGTGGGGAGCTACAGATAATCACTTTGGTTATGAGTAGCAGATGGTGATGTGAAAATGGAGAATTCCTCTGGGTGTTAGGGTTGGTGGATAGACTACCAGAAATCTGTCTCTTTCATCTCTGTACCAGCGTCCTCACAACTTGCCATGCCTACAGTGGTTTCTTTTAGAAAATAATGACCAGATTCTTTCCATTCCTTCACTTATATCTATTAAAATCTCTCTTTCCCATTTAAGCTGCTTATTTCTTAACTCAAGAGATCAAATACTGAGTGCATTGAGAAAGGCTAATGTAGTGAGTAGAATATTTGGCCACAAAACCCGCTGGGGATCCTTTGAGAAGTCATTGTTGACATGGTGCAGGCATAATATTTCCCAGTCCCTTAACTGTTGTTCAGAGATTTAGAAATGTTAGCATCTGTACTCAGGCTTAAATCTCTTAGCCTTGCTTATTTCACAATGTAGTTGTGAAGCTAAAACTGTTGCTGTTATTTCCTTTGGAAGAAAGGCAAGTTAATGTAACACAACAAATTGCTCAGGCGCATTATTCATTCACTTCTGGTTATTAATAAAGAAAACATGCAAATCTGGGCCATTTCAGGGGCACTTTCAGTGTCTTCTGCATTTATTTGATCTAGCTGCAAGGCTTTGTTTTCTCGGTTTTATTTGATGTTCTGTGTGTAGCCTGTCACTTCAGGTTAATACTTGCATCCCTTTGTGTGTTATGTGGTAAACACAGAAGTGTGTGTGTGTGTGTGTGTGTGACAGAGAGAGAGAGATATTAATGCATTTTTCTTTTATTTTGTAAGTGTGGAACATGATAGTCTGTATTGCAGAGGTGGAAAAGACTGTCCAGTGATAGTCCCTACAAGCATGATTTAATTTTTAATTCCAACTAGGTCTTCATCTATACATAAAGTTCTTACACCAGCCCAGTGGTGGAGGCTTCCCACATGGTATAAAAAGCAGTAGATGTGTTGAGGAAGCGCGTGGAGGGATTGTTCTCTTCTATAGTTGGGGATTTGCACAAGCAATGACCCGATGACCTTACGTTCCCATGAAACATTCTGATGTCCCTATAAGCAGGTCTTGGAAGGATGTTGGTTCTTGAGAATCTGAGTGCCAGCTTTCTTCCTCAGATCAGGATGGATTTAATCTCAACAGCTTCTGCTGATTAAAAAAAATGTTTCTATAACATAAGGGAAGACATAGACTGTTATTTCCAGTGGCCCTCTAAATGTTTTGGCTTTAGCCTTCTTTTCAAAATGGGTACAAGAGAACTGTGCAATGGAACGCTTCATATGACAATTGCACCTTCTTGGCCACCACTCCTCTTCCAGCAGCATTTCTAGCTTGTTAGGGGGGAAATCTGGCAGCCAACAACAGACTTTTCTGAAAATAGCGTAAAGCCCATGTCACTGTGGGCAATAGTAATCTCAGGTCCAAACGTACTGCTCCTTGACATGTACTATGTCAGTCCTCCAGAAGTAATAAGGAGGTTGCTATTCTTCAACGCTAATGAAGACTTTTGGCCTCACTTCCTCACACTCATTGCCGCTGAATGACATTCGCTTCTTCCTCTCAGACCTCAAGCCCGCTTCCTTCCCTCTTCCCCCACATTTTAAAACCTGGCTTTTCCCAGGGCTGCTTCTTCTCCTCCTCCTCCGCTGCCTCAGAGCATTGGCTGCCACCTCCACCACCATCCCTGTCAGCAATATGGCTGCTTTGAGAGCGGGGTTGACTTGGAAATCCCAAGGCCCGCCCTGCGTCCCCACCTTTGTGTTTTTCTCCCTGTGGCCCTGTGTGGCGCGGGGCTACATGGGAACCGTGGTTCCCTGACTGCCTCAGGCTCATGCCCAGGGCACAAAACATACTGTTTGAAAGCTCGAGCTTTGAATATTTTCAAAGTGCAGAACGTTTTGAAACATCTACACTGCTCAAGCTTCAATAAAAATGAGCAAATTTGGTCTGGTAGATCTTGAGCAATAAGCTTTAATACTACCGTATTCTTATATAAGATAGGAGGGGTCTGTCTAAAATTACTTAGACCAGCCTTCCTCAACCATGTTTCCTCCAGATGTTTGGACTTCAGCTCCCATCAGCCCCATCCACCATGGCCAATAGTCAAGACTTATGGGAGTAGTACTACAAAACATCTGGTGGGCACCGGATTGCCTACCCCTGAGCTATACCTTCCTAGAACAGATTCATGTATGAACTTTATGTGTCTCAGCAAGTCTTCCCTCTGAGGTGCAGCAACGCATGGAAACTGTCTCCATTAAAAATGTGGTATTTGGTCTGTGCTGACTGTTCTATACATACAAGGAACCACTTCTTGTTGCAGGCAGAGTAAAAAACCCTGCGTGTGAGAGGGTTCATTCCTTAGGTGGAGGGATGGTTGGTGACCCAATACTGAATCAGTTGTGTTCACTGCCCCTAGTCCAGACAACCACATAGGAAGACCGACATGCTGCAGGACTTTGGTATTTTTCTCTACACCAGTCTACATTGAGGTATTCAGAAGCTATTGGTAAAATGCCTAGGCAAGAGGAGCTCTGGTACATATTTGCAAGCTTGTGTGTATTTTGATCAAGACCGTTAACTAAATAGGAGAATAGAAAGTATGCAATTATTTTTATTGATTGATTGATTATATTTATTTATATCATGCTTTTTCCCCAGTACTGGGACTCAAGACGGTTTACAAGATTAAAACATGTACAATTAAAACATATAAATATACATTTACAAAAGTTTAAATAAAATTAAACATGCAGTAAAATTAAAAACATGTTAACATTTTTAAAAACAGTAACGGATTAAAAGGGGGGAATCCAATATATTAACACTGGTCCAGAGTAGTTCCAAAAGCCTGCTAGAACAAAAAAGTTTTTGCCTGCCTCTGAAAGTATAGGACAGAGAGAGCCAGCCTAGCCTCCCTGGGAAGGGGAGTTCCAGAGCCTTGGAGCAGCCACCAAGAAGGCCCTCTCCTGCGTACCAATCAGGCGTGCCTGGGATGTTGGTGGGACTGAGAGAAATGCATATATGAGCATTTTCTTGCTTGTCTATGCATTTTCTTCCCCAAAGTTTCCCCCCCCCCCCCCCATATCAGAATTTGATGTAGAGAGAAAGATTCTTGCCTTTATTCGGTTTGGCTTTATTTTAGAATGAAGGGCATTCACAAGTCTGATATTTTATTTTTACGGTCATTTGTGAATGGACATATGTGTTTCCGGATACTAGATGGAAGGATTAAGTCAAGTGGCTTCCCCCTTCTCCTCATAACCTTGTAAACTTCAATTCCCCCATCCCCACTCAGCCTGACCCCGTGAAGGCGCACAGCTCTTGTTAAATAATGAATGGTCTTGATGATTAAGCTCTGTTTTTCTGAGAGAATGACTTCTCTGGAATGTGTAGAGCTAACCTAGTTTCAGTTCTCTTCAGCTCCCGGAGGTTTTTATTTTTAATGGAAAGGCTTTTACACATGGGGAGGGTGGGGGGACCCAGTGCCATCCACGTGACTGCTTAGTCGTGTGTTTGTCCTTTTATTTGCAGAAGGCAAGTTTCAACAGGCTGGTGGGGTTGGATATATTTATGGGGGAGGGGGTTGAATTTATTCTTTAGTAAAATCTTTCAGTATTTGGTGTAGATGTCTATATATACTTTATCTCAAGAGAGAACTGTTAATATTCCCCTGCCCTTTTTTCTGGTAGTATACCAACATCTAGACCACAAATATTTCAAGTTGCAATCGAAGGGTTACTTCCACTGTTGTTCGTTTTCCTGATTTGCTTCGTTGTTTTTCAAGCAAACAGTCTTGTTTCACCTCTGTCAGATAGCTTCCTGATTGTCTCCACTTTAATTTCTCATTGGCAGAACAGACTAAGTCCGAGTGTCCTTCAATCTGCACTATGGGGCCCATTCTTAGCTCCACTGCCCTATATTCCGTCTCCTTCCTGTAAGAAAACGTAAACCGTGACAACAAGCAGTGGTGTTCCTGCTGGAGCAACACCCTTAGGTCAAGCTGTGTGACTCCCCAGATGGCCACGCCTCCTTCCTCTGGCCATACCCCTTTCTCCCAACCGCTGATTGGTTTTCTCGTCTTTTGTGCATTTCCCCTCCATTCTAAAAGATCAACGTACCTCTCCTAAGTCTTAACTGCTGACAGTAAGAGCTTTAAGTTAAAATATGCTGTTATTTTTTGTATTCTTCCTTTTGCCACCACTGGAGTGTGGCCCCTGAGATTTCCCCCCTGCAATTTCATTTGGCTCTGGGCTGAAAGAGGTTCCCTGTGCCTACTATGGATTGGGAAAAATACATCACACTGATTCTACAATATTTTTCTATTAAACTTTTAATTTTGCTAAAATAGAGGAACTTCGAGCTGGGCCTTGCAGGTGGGGGTTTAGGAACAGGGACGAATGCAACCATGTAGACTATATGGACATGCCAGATAGAAAATATAATGAATTTTCATTTGTTTTTGTTTTTAATTTGAATGTTCTTAAAAATGTGTTTGCCTTCATAACCTCAAGCATGTCATTGCAACCATGACAGCTAAGGATTTTAAAACCAAAAAACAACACACAGCCGGGGTCCTTGGAATTCAAGCAGAACTGGCAAACTGCCTACAAACACCTCAGGGGATCTATTTCCTGCATGCAGGAGTTGCTCTGGGCAAACATGATCTGCATGTTAGGTATTAAAATTATTTATAGATCGCCTTTGTGCCCACCAGGGCCATCAAGGCGATGTACAATTTGAAACAACGATACTGACAACAACTAAATTAAAAAGCAAAATGGATGTATCATAAAAGTAAACCAGGGAGCAACATTAAAATACACTGAAACCCAGGAGGAGTAGAGCAGTTTTTACTGCTCACCTAAAGTAAGAGAAAGGTGGGACCCATCTGAATTCCTTGGGAAACAGGAGTTCCACCGTACAGGTGCTGGTACAGGAACAACCCTGCCTTTTGTAACCACCAGCCTAACCTCTCTTCTGGGGTGGGCATCGGAGGCAAAGAACAGGGCCTCTGGTGAAGATTGCAAGTTTCGGGGAAGTTCATGCAGGAGGAGTGTTTCAGATATCCTGTCCGTAAGCCGTTTTCCACGATAACCCGAAATTTGTACTTGAATTAAACTGAAAGTATTTGTAAGAATAGTTTTGTTTGCAGTATTTCAGTAATTTTAGAAATCTGAATATTTGCCAGATTTAGAGAGAGAGCAAAGAAGTGGGGAATGATGGGTCAGGGGTCAGGGGGAGTCAGAGAGTGGGGAAACAGCCGTGGGAAGAAATACTTGCTAGCTCCTGAATTCTAGAAGCCCTGTAAACTAGGATTCTGCCCTTGTAGTGAAACCTGTGCTCCACATGTTTTCATGCTCAATTATGTGAATGGTTTAAATTATAAATTATAATTGAGATTTTCAGAAAAACGAAACCCATCTGCCAAATTTTCGGTATCATGCAACTGAGAATGGAAGAGAAAAATGGACCGTGTCTAACTTTGGTTAAGGAAATGCTAGACTTTGTTAGATGCTCGGAAATAGTGAAGTCTGAAAACTCGGCTGCTGCTATCTCTCTACAGCTCAAATAGTGCTGGAGAGTCCCTTGGTTGCACTTGGTACCACTTTACAGTTTGCACATTTCCAACACAGAAAAAGCCACCACATGCACTGACCTTGTTTGCACAATCAGAAGAAGCCACCGTGGTTTATTGAGGGATTGTTTCGCATTCCAACAAGCCACGCCGCCCAGATTCGGATGACACAACACGCCCAAGCAGTGTGTAGCGAGCTAAAAATGGTGAAGAGTCAGGTCTGGTGTTGAACTTACACAGCTGTACTGTATGGTGTTTATTAAATGTATGAAGGCCTGTTTAAAGGGCAGTTTTCTTGCTTCTTAGAGTAGGCCCTAGATATATTGGTCAGCTTCTGCAGCCTTTTCCTAGGGAGAGACGGGTATCAAGCAACTAGGCACCAATACACTTGAAAGATTGCTAACTGCCTGATGCTGATAATGATGTAATCCTCAGGCCTACCCAGCTGAATTTTAAGATGCCTTTTTTAATGGTGTGCTGCTTTTAATGATGCACTGGTTTTAAATGTTTGAATTAGTTTTCTGTATTTTATGGTGTTTTTATTTGTGTTGTACCCCGCCTTGATCAAGAGGGAGAGGCAGGTAACAAATAAATTATTATTATTATTATTATTATTATTATTATTATTATTATTAGTAGTAGTAGTAGTAGTAGTAGTAGTAATTATGCAGCTGCCTAATTTCCTCTGTTTGCATTACTATTCTATCTTGCTGAGGAAATGAAGAGGATCCCCACCCATGTTGGGAATGTTCGAATTTCTTAGTCATAGGACAGGTAACTCATTACCTTCCTGCAACGCTTTGGAACACGTACTCGAATATCAGAAAGAGTATAAATGACAGAGCTGAGGCCTAACCAATTTGGCCTCACTCCAGAGGGAATATGCACGCCAACCTGGAGAACTTGGGGTTTGAAAGAACAATCTCTGTTTGCTGTTGATTTGGGGCCCCAGCAAATGCCAGCCCTTTGAGAGTTGCCAGTTCTGTGGGCTGAAGAGATGTGTGAGCTTTCTTTGCAGTGTTATTCTGCATCCATTTTCTTATCAATAAATTTATTTATTTATTTATTTGTTGCATTTATATACCGCCCCATAGCCGAAGCTCTCTGGGCGGTTTACAAAAGTTTACTGATTAAAAACAAATATACAAAGTTTAAAAACATAAAAAGCATAAAAACAACAGTATCCCTATAAAAACAGCTGTTCTGGGGTCTGTTAAAAACAAACAAACTCAATAAACTGTTATTCCTTTCACAAGTGGTCTAATTTCATCTTGGCAATCCATAGAATCTACTTTGACAGGGTCCTGAATAGATCAGGCCTCCAGAATACTACACGGTGGTTACGGAAATTGCATCCTGTACAAGCCATGATTTAATTAAGTGGCTTATTTTGATTGTCCGAACTAGCCCAATGTTTGTTCCATTGGGTGTATGCATCATGGCTTCCTACCATTTTTTTTCCAGGTAGCACAGCTTTCCCCAACGTGGACTACAACTGCCCTCCAGATTTTTTGGACTACCACTCTCACCATCCCCAGCCATCTTGTGCCATGCTGGATGGGGATGATGGGAGTTGCAGTCTGATATACCTGGAAAGCACCAGGTGGGGAAAGGGTGATATGGCACTAAGTATGTGTAATCCTCACGCATGGATTTCAAGCTGTTTCCTACATGATTCCTTTCTTGATGTGTGCTTTTGATTCATTTAAAGTTCTAGTCTAGAACTCTTTGAATTTCTTTTGTCAATTCAGTGATAGGTCAAGTGGTTCTTCCCATCCCACCCCTCAACCCCGTTGTTTCTTAATTAAGCGAGATGAACAAGAGTACAAATTTTACCTACAAATGCCTTGTATTACAGCTTGAGGTACCTGAACGCTTCTGCCAACAAACTGGAAATGCTGCCTCCAGCCACTCTTTCTGAAGAGACGCGCAGCATTTTACAGGAACTGTATTTGACCAACAATCACCTCACGGATAAATGTGTGCCCTTGTTAACGGGCCATCCGCACCTGAAGATCCTGCATATGGCTTACAATCGCCTGCAGAGCTTTCCCGCAAGGTAGGAAAACACGGTTGCATTGGCTGTTTTTGCAGTTTACGGGACAGTTTTGAAATAGTTACTGATGGCTCTAATATTGATTATACAGTGTTGTTGTATGTGCCTGCCCCTTTTAAAGGCTAACCAAAGCGCGCGCACACACACACACACACAGAGAGAGAGAGAGAGAGAGAGAGAGAGAGAGAGAGAGAGAGAGAGAGGTCTTTGCCTCATGTTGCTTATAATCTAAAATTCAATGACATAGAAGGGAATGGTAGGGAAAGTCAGAGGTAGCAAGCAGAATGGAGAAAAAAGAGAGGAAAGGTTAAGATGGACTGTATGTGAGTAAATCAGTTAAGCTTCATCTCGGGAAGCAAAACATTTTGTTTCTACATGGCATAACATTTTTATATGCATAGTAGTTGGAGCTTTTGAAAAGGGGAGGCGGGAAGTAAGCCAGTATTATTTATGTATTTATTACATTTATATCCCGCCTTTTTTCCTCAAAGGAATCCAAGGCGGCATACATAATCCTCCTCCTCTCCACTTTATCCCCACAGCAACAACCCTGTGAGGTAGGTTGGGCTGAGATCACCCAGTGGGTTTCCATGGCCGAGTGGGGACTTGAACCCAGATCTCCCGACTCCTAGTCCAACACTTTAGCCACTACACCACACTGGCTCTATTACTTTCTCTCATACACAAAGCCGTAGCTTGGCTAGCCTGGACAGATGTATGTGACTGTAATCCTTGTAGGAAGGGGAAAAACGTTTTTGTATTATGGACACAAAGGCAGGCAGAGTGGCTGATGATGCTCGCTGTTTGCCTGCGCCTGGCAGATCAAAGGACGAAAGAAGACATGCATGGCATGTTTTATTTAAAAAACAGAAAACAACCCTGAGAAAGAGGGAAGCAGAGAGGTGAGTTTGCCCATAGCAGTTTCTGCCGGTTCAGGAAGCCCAAGGGCAAGGTTGGAAAGAAGAGGGAGACGTGGCCTGCCTGCCTGCTGGCCTCATTGTTAGACATGTGCAAGAGTTAAGGCAGAGTGTAACACAGCTGCATGCAGTTCTTGAGAGCTATGGACAGGAGGCACAAATTTTATGATTAGGTAGCTACAGGCAAAGAATATTTTGAACCTCTATGAGAAATTCACCCTTCTCCTCTCTTCCTTTACCCACCAGTCATTTCCTTCGGACACTGTGGGATCTCTCTCCTCCCCCCCCCGCCCCCCCCTTAAATAATCTTTTCCTCTTACGTGAATACCCTAGCCTTCCCAGTCTCTCTAGCCCCACATCCACATAAAGCCCTGCCTGAGGTGGGGTGGGTTTCTCTCAGCCAAGTTGACCGTTCACTATTTTGTATTCATAGCAGCTGCGCTGTTTTTGAGGCTTCTGTCACTGGCTATTTCCCCATAACACTTGGGGTGTTTGTGTTTATGCAAGTAGCTGTAGGGTGGTGATGAAAGGAGACTGTTTTTGTAATATATGGCCCAAGAGGGACATGTTTAAAAATACAGAAGATGAGTATGTGGTATGAGCTCTACTGTTGAACTAATGTCTGTCTGGCCTCCCCACTCGTTCATCTACCGCTGGTGTTGCTGCCTCCTCTGGCTGGGAAATGAAGCACGTCTCCTCCTGGGGCCTTGGGTGGGAGGACTGGGCTCTGCTTATCTCTTGGGCCCCTGGCAGCAGTGTGCTTCATTTCCCAGCCAGAAGAGGAGGCTCCAGCAATAGCGCCCATGGAGGCAAGCTGGTAGGAGGAGCAAGACTGATGCGTCCACTTCTGATTCACTAGTGCACTAAAGACAGACATTAAGGTAGGAGAAGAGCAGAGCTCATGTCCTGTACACAGTGCAGCGAGTCCTCGTGTTGCATTCATATTTTGTATTCAAGTATCCGAAGAAGATGGAGCAGACTTGTGCTTTGTTTCCCCAGAAGGCCAGGCTAGAACCAGTGGGTAGAAATTGCAGTTTTTGCTAAATGTTTGGAGAAACTTCTTAACAGAAAGAGTCGCTTGACCGTGGAATACTCTGCCTCAGGAAGTGGTGGTCTCTCTTTCCCTGGAAATATTTAAAGCAGGGGTGGGCAGCACAGGGCCACATGTGTCCTCCTTGGGCTTTTTTGTGGCCTCCCTGGTGCTCCTGAATTTCCTCAGGCAGTGGCAAAACGGCCGCCGATTTTGTGTGGAAACAAGGGCACCTTTTAATGATACGAGATTTTTCATGGAAGCCTCCTGGGAGTGCAATTCGACTTGCAAGCACGGTGCATCCTCCCCATGCACTTTGTTTCCTTGCAATATCTCCGCTTTTATTGCTTCCAGAGCAGCAAATTCAACAGCAGTAGCAATTTCGGCAGGAGTGAAGTGCAGCTTCTCAAGGAGGCAATGCGACCCCCGACCCCCCGGACATTGGCTATTCCTGATCCGAGCAGTCTGTCGTTGCATCCTCAGCATAGATCCTGTATTCAGGAGGAGAGCTGAATGTCTTCAAAGCCACCTTCCAATTCCTATATTTGAGCCTGAAACAAACTATGTTTTTATGGTGTGCACAACACTGATTTGCTTCTTTGACCGTATACAATAACCCTTTGAGGTCATTATTACTTCCATTTTATGAGTGGGGAAATTGGAGTGGAGGGATGTGATCTGTCCAGCGCTTCCCCCAGTGAAAATGATATCAGCAGCCCCTGTCCACCCAGCCAATGCCAGCTACCAATAGACCTGCTGCCACCTTCTGCAATGGACACATCCATGGTCTCATGTTAGTTCAAACAGCTGCACTCCAGGATGAAACCAGGCCTGGAAAGGTTGCCAAACAGATTTGGAGGGAATTGGCCTGTTCATTTAAAGCCATTGTTCTGAGATAAAAGCTTTTGAGTACTTAAAAATAAATCAAAATATGCCCTTTGTTTTTGTTTGTAGTAAAATGGCCAAACTTGAAGAGCTGGAAGAAATCGACGTTAGTGGAAATAAGCTGAAATCCATTCCCACAACCATCATGAACTGTAGGCGTATGCACACTGTGATCGCGCATTCTAATTGCATCGAAGTCTTTCCTGAAGTCATGCAGCTCGGTGAAATCAAGGTACAGATTTTGTGTTAAATGGTTTATCCTGAAATGGTTGGGGGTTTTTTTGGTGAAGCCCAGTTGTCAGAGTTCTCATGTGATCAATGCAGTGGTGAGGCTACATTAGAGAGTCCCAGTAATATTCCATGTTATCTGCATCCAGAGAGAGAGAGAGAGAGAGAGATGCTGGGCAACTCCAGATAGCTAATAATATATTTGAAGTGGCGGGGTGTTTTGTGGCGGCGTGGGGGTAGAGATGTAAAATGTCCAGAAATTTTGAAACCATGGGAAAAAAACTGTTTTTTCCCCCTACTTTTTTTTCGGGGGAAATGGAAATTTTCAGATTTATTTTTGTGTGTGTGCAATATTAGCACATTTTACAGATTGAAAGTCACTTTGTTACTTTAGGAACATAAAATGTATTTATGTACGAGTTGGTTTGGCATAAAATGATCACATTTGGTATATTAAAAGTACAGTGCATTCAAACAATTATTACAGATTGAATTTGGGTGTTTTTTTTACATTTTTACTTTTTTTTTTTCTTGTAACAAATGGAGCTATGAGCTCCTGAACTGTAAGGAACCTCCTTGGTTTTGCCAGTTTATGAGGAGCAAGCAAACAACAATTAAAACAAAAATTGAAGAAACCATCAACATTAGTAACAAAGGAAATTATTTATGTCTTAAACAATTTATTCATCATGCTAAAATAAAACGTTCCATAATCCATTTTCTTCATTTTTACCCCATTTTTTTTTTGGGGGGGGGAAATAAGCCTTCAGGGGAAAAATGGAAAAAAAACCCCAATTTTTTCCTAATTTTTCTGGGTTTTTTTCCAGGCCTTCACATCTCTAGGTGAGGGGAGGGGACATAAAGTTATGAAGGAAAACACAAAGCTATAAATTGGGATATTTTGCTTCATTGTGTCTTGGAAGAACCTTGCAGCTTCCTCGACAGGACAAGGCACCCTCTTTGCAACCAGCTGGGCCATCTGGCATGCCTCTGTCAATTTGGAATAGCTTTGCCCACTTCTAATGCAAATTGCCTACCTGCGCAGCTGAAACAAAAACATTCTGTGGGTCACACAATGTGCAACCCCAAAAGCTTATGTCGGAATGCCATGAAAGAAGGGTTGGCAGGTTGAACATGGCTTTGAACCTGCATTCCCCCCCACTCATGTTCTGTGTGTTCTGGATTTTTTCACAATGACACGTCTTGCAATAAATTCATTAAGCATCTCTGCAATGCAAGAGGAGTGAGTAATCTTTTGAACAAGTTAGACTTTTATTATCTATAATACCTTTCCTGTGTTGCTAACCCCTTTCTTTCTCCCCCCCCCTCTTTTTACTGTTATCACTAGTGTTTCCACTTGACTATGCACTACGTAGTCGAATATGTTTGGCAGTGTTCCAGTTCATTACTGTTTGTTTGCTTTTCCTCTGTAACTTCTTAGATTTTGTTTGATTTTTCAGTGTAGACTAGCGATTGAATCTGCTTTTGAATACACTTTTCTTTTAATAGCCTGCCCTATACAGAGGGCTTATGGTTGGTGACAATAGTTCTGTCTAAATTAAGACGAATCCTTCTCCCCAAATGGCTCCCGATCTATGTACTCATGAAATTACTTTTAATTAAAATTCACTTAACACTGATGTGCTCCATTAGCTTAAGGAGAATAATTACTCTGATAACACAGACAAGCAGGCAATTACTTCTTGTTCTGCAACATGCATGAAGGTTGAAGTGGGGTAGGGAGGGGGAGAAATATACGTTTTTAACAATGTCTTCTGATGGTGTGAAACATTGCCTAAGGATTATTTTATGGAGTATGTATATTAAAAGGGACCTGGTGCTTTTGCAATGCAGTCCTGTAGAACTCCCTGCACTGAGGACAGCTTTGGCCTAGTTACCTCAAAAGTCAGAGGAAGTAGTAAAACAGTGGGCAGTATCCAACATTGCCTCCGTGTTAGCAGGACCTACTGCTAAGTTGCTTCCAGAAACTAGCATTTCAGGATTCCTCTAGGAAACATATGTTGTTGTTGCGCTGGTAGTGGGTCCTGTGAGTGCAGCAGAACCAGTGGAGGCACAGCAGCAGTATTGGAAACTATCCAATGTCTGAATTGGACTAGTTCAAACTTCAGGTGTAGGTTCACAACTTAGATTTCAAGAAGGAAGGTTCAAGACCAGTGGTCTTCAACTGGTTGGTCGCAACCCAAAAGTGGGTCACAAGACCAGTCCAGATGGGTTGCGGCAAAGCTGCTCCCAGCATGTTGGGCATGGAGAAAATTGTGAAAGTGGGTCCCATGTTGCAGGTTGGGAGTCCGAGGTGGGTCTCGGGTCTGGACCAGTTGAAGACCACTGCTTTTGACTATACTTCTCATTAATGCATTCGTTTTTTTACTTGTAAGAATGTTGCTTGGTGTGGGTGTATTCTATCATGTCTGCTCCTGTCTGTGGTCTGAAGTGGTACAGGCCAGACCCTGGTTTACCACCACCTCTTGAAACCCAGGCCTTCGCTATTTTATGCCATTCCATTTAGCCAAAAATGTAGAAGGCCGTGTGATCAAAGCAAACTGTTTTCTCATGTCCATTCTCTGATTTCCTCCTCTCCCCCTCCCTTTTCTTCAGTGTGTGGACCTGAGCTGCAATGAACTGACTGAAGTCACATTGCCTGAAAACTTGCCTCCAAAGCTGCAGGAACTAGACCTAACTGGAAACCCCAGACTTGTCCTGGATCACAAAACCCTGGAGCTATTGAAGTAAGGAACCGTCAGTTTTATTACACAGTAGGCAGAAGGGAACACAAAGCGCTTGGGAAAGAAATACACCCAGTATATAAACATCAGGTGCACATGATTTCAAAGGGGGTGTGTGCTGCTTTTTGTCTTTCATTGCTACAGTAGTTAAATGACCTGGCAGATTTTCTGGGTTGGGAGGAGGGGAGCAGAGTGCCCCAGCCCCTATCCCAAAAATGTCCCATATGTTTTCTCCTAAGCCTAAGCCCTCTTTCCACCCAAAAATGCAGTTTCTTTTCTGCCCGCCACCCTCTCCCCTCAGTTCATGACCTGGTGATGGCTATAGAGGCCTGCCTGCCTTTTCCTATTGGTAGCTGCAGCAGCTTCGATTGCCTGGATGTCCTCTTGTGGTCACGGCAACTGCTAACATCCTTTCTTTATTTGGCTCAGAGCACCACTCTGGTCCCAGCATCGCTTGCAGATAACAGGGGGATTGTGCCCTTTGCCAGGCTCTGACCTTTCCACGTAGAAGATCAGGAAATTAACGCACACTATTTGGTCCCCTTTCTTCCCGCTGCTTATTTCTGTTTATTTTATTTATAACCTGCCTTTCTTCAGTTCAGGTGGTATAACCAGTTCTCTCCCCCCTCCCCCAATCCATTTTATCCTCACAACAACCCTGTGAGGTAGTTTAGGATGAGGGAGAGGGTGACTGGCTCAGGGTCATTCAGAGCCAAACTACACATTATGCTTACTGTGCGGCTGAGGCTTGTGTTCTGTTTTACTCTAGTGTAAGCAGGCATGCCCCCAATTTGTACTGGAACCGCTAGGCTTCAGGAGGGGAGAGTTAAATCTTCTTTCCATCATATTTCCCCCCTTGAAATTCTCCTCACTGCTGGGTGAGGAAGGGGGAAAAAGTATCTCCGCCTGTTAGGGCTGGGGGGAGGGGGAGGATTTCAGGGGTGGGGGAGCATAATGGTCTTGATCCAAATTGGGGCTCCCACACTTACACTAGAGTAAACAAAAGGCAAGTCTCAACTACACACTATTCAATTAGCGTAATGTGCAGTTCACCTTTCAGTAAGCTTCGTGGCAGCATGGGGATTTGAACCCAGGTCTTCCTGTTCCTAGTCCAACATGATAACCAATATGCTATCTCAGTGGCTGGCATGGGCAGAGAAACCTAGCCACCAGGGCAAGCCATGAAAAGCACGTTACTTCTGTTGATAGGAATGACTGAGTTGGCTGAAAACTTTGGTAGAAAAAGAGGTTACAGAGTCTTGGAGAAGGAAAGGAATATAAGTGAAGTTCATAAAGATACAGTCAAGTTGTAGGTGGCAAGTTGTTGTTTTTTCCTGAATGTGCTGCACGTAAGGCTAAGCAGGCCCACTTTCCTCACAAGACATGAAAAGGCAATTCGGTCAAAGTTCTGTTTCTTCTACAGAGAAGAATTTGCAGAAAGACATTCAAGCTACTTATGTTAGCCCCAAAGTTCTTCTATATGAATATAACCTTCATCTGCATGGACAAGCCATTTGTGTTTTGGAAAGGTTGTAAAGTTGTGTGGCTTTCAACAGAAAGAAGCAGTGGTGTGCTCGCTATCTTCCCTTTTGACCCGTTCAGATACAGGGTGATCTAAATTCACTGACTCATGACGTCAGGCCCTGGCAAAGTTCTCCTTCATTGAAATTTATGGCTACCATTTAGACCCAAGAAAATAACTGCTGTTGCTTTTTAATTTATTCTTGAATTGCACAATCGTTTCTTGTGCAAATAGTTCTCCAGGATTCTTCCTCCTTCTCCTCATCTGAACGCCTTTTGAAGCCGGTAGTTGAACATTGGCCTTAAATGGCTCTTGTTACCTGCAGGTTCCAAAGGGTGAAATTGTCAGCAAGTTCATATCTATCTCCTCTTTAAAAAAAAAACTCATCAGAGATCACTTTCCTCACTCCCTGTAAACATCTGCATTGCCTTTGAGCCACCTTGAGAACTTGTATAAACACGCCCTGGACGAATTACAGTTGCCATAATACTGCTGCCTAGAACAGAGCCTTCCTGCTTGGTCCGTCAAGCTGTCTTTCTTCAGATCCATCTCTTCTTTTGCAAATATGCCCAGGCCCACTGTAGACAGACTGCAATGACCGTGACAATTAATTACTTCCTGCTCCCAGTTGTTGTTGTTGTTGTTGTTGTTGTTATTATTATTATTATTATTATTATTATTATTATTATTTATATAGCACCATCAATGTACATGGTGCTGTACAGAGTAAAACAGTAAATAGCAAGGCCCTGCCGCATAGGCTTACAATCTAATAAAATCATAGTAAAACAATAAGGAGGGGAAGAGAATGCCAACAGGCACAGGGTAGGGTAAGCAGGCACAGGGTAGGGTAAAACTAACAGTATAAAGTCCGCACAACATCAAGTTTTAAAAGCTTTAGGAAAAAGAAAAGTTTTTAGTTGAGCTTTAAAAGCTGCGATTGAACTTGCAGTTCTCAAATGTTCTGGAAGAGCGTTCCAGGCGTAAGGGGCAGCAGAAGAAAATGGACGAAGCCGAGCAAGGGAAGTAGAGGCCCTTGGGCAGGCGAGAAACATGGCATCAGAGGAGTGAAGAGCACGAGCGGGGCAATAGTGTGAGATGAGAGAGGAGAGATAGGAAGGAGCTAGACCGTGAAAAGCTTTGAAGGTTAACAGGAGAAGTTTATATTGGATTCTGAAGTGAATTGGAAGCCAATGAAGAGATTTCAGAAGCGGAGTAACATGGTCAGAGCGGCGAGCCAAGAAGATGATCTTTGCGGCAGAGTGGTGAACAGAAACCAACGGACTGATGTGAGAAGAAGGAAGGCCAGAGAGAAGAAGGTTGCAGTAGTCCAACCGTGAAATAACCAGCGCATGAACAAGCGTCTTGGCAGAAGAGACAGACAAGAATGATCGAATCCTGGCAATATTATACAGGAAAAAACGACAAGATTTAGCTACTGCCTCAAATGGACACAGTTCTTGCCCTGTGTCCATTTGACCCTGTGATCTCCCTTTACTTGCCCAGATGATACATCGCTCTTGCCTAGCGTTACGACACACCGTTGTATTGCTGAAACCTAGACCTCCGGACAGGGCTCTACAAATAAGAGGCTGCCTTGATCCTCCATGGCTCCCACTAAGTTCTGTGGGGCAAAATGAAATAGGCTGCAGCTTGGGAGGCTGATGAGCAGGGCCTGAAGTTGCTTCTCATTCATGGCACTGGGGGGAGGATGTCCCAGGTTCATGCCTTTTAAATTTTCTCCCAGATTAAGTGAGTGGCAGTCGTTTGCATCTGGGAACTGTGTTGTGATGGGGCAAAAACTACCCAGTACCCATAACACTGGATGGCTCAGCCACCACTGAATTGGTGTGTGTGTGTGTGGGACAGGGGTAAGAAATAAGGGATTGGGGATGAAGAAAAGTCTAGTATTTCCTGTCCTTCCCCAGCACACAAACCTTCCCCAGGAGCTAGTTCTTTTGCTAGCTTATAAGTAAAGGAGAGTTATGGGGGAATTGCAAATGGCTGCTTTGCTATTTGTGGAGCGTGGTTTCTGAAGGGCAGAATGTGTCTCTCTTATTTATTTATTTATTTAAATTCTATACTACCCAATAGCCAAAGCTCTTTGAGCACTACCATTTAAACAATAAAATACAACATGATAAAATACAATGTTTAAAACTACAGATAATCATCATCATCATCCTAGCAGAAGTGCAAAGATTTAAAATATAGTAAGGGGGCAATCATGCATAGAAACAAGTCCTACAACTCCCAGCATTCCTCAGCCAGCCATGCTGGGAGTTGTAGAACTTTTTTTCTGTTTAAACGTGCACAGGATTGCATCCTATCAGATTTAAAACAACAGGAAAAAAAATAAAATTAAAATGCCTGGGTAAACAAGGTCTTCACCTGGTGCCGGAAAGTGCTGGGCATAAGCTCTAGATGAGCCTCTTTGAGATGCTCATTCCACAACCAGGGTACCACAACAGAAAAGGCCCTCTTCTGAGTTGCCACCCACCTTACCTCCATTGGTGGGGGCTCCTAGATCACATGGTTTCAGAAGGACAGATGTTTATACAGCTTGGCTTTTCCCAACTTTGGGTACCAGGTACTGGTGGACTTCTTTTCATACCTAGCTAACATGACCAGCGGTCAGTGGAGTTCATAGAATCATAGAATAGTAGAGTTGGAAGGGGCCTACAAGGCCATCGAGTCCAACCCCCTGCTCAATGCAGAAATCCACCTTAAAGCATATCTGACAGATGGCTGTCCAGCTGCCTCTTAAATGCCTCTAGTGTGGGAGAGCCCATGACCTCCCTAGGTCATTGATTCCATTGTCATTCTGCTCTGACAGTCAGGAAGCTTCTCCTGATGTTCAGCTGGAATCTGGCTTCCTGTAACTTGAGCCTATTATTCCGTGTAGTTGTAGTCTACCAACATCTGGAACGTGAGGCTGTGAGGATGGCATTATCTTGCCTTGTAAAGTCTTCTGAACTGCTACTGTGCCACAGCATGCAGCGATTAAGCAGTTGACTGGATCTCCCCCCCCCATCTTGAGTGCACACACCTGCACACACACACACACACACACACACACTAAAAGAGCTGTCATGAACAAAAAGAGGGTGGTTCCTTGGGCTGCCTGTGGTTTCAGATGACTGAAAGTTCAGACCAAAGGTTAACTACTAAACTTGGGGTTATACAGTTTCTTTGAAAGGGGAGGGAGAAGTGAAGGGTTGCTATAGTTATAATACACTAAAAAAAATCTACAAAGAATTTCATTGTGAAATATAGGGTCATTGGGGTCATTGCGTAGAGAGGCGGGTGGCAGAGTGGGAGCTTTGGAATTTTATAATGCCAAATGGGGACAGGGAGAGATAAGATAGCAATCTTCACCAGGGTAATAATGGGCGTTGTTGTTCAGCACATCTGTAGGGCACCAGATTGAGGAAAGATGCATCATAAAACTCAGAAAAGGTCCCTATTCCTTCCCTCATCACCTCAAGCTAGTGACAAAGTTGTATTTCTGCCTGGCCAGGGTTAGGTTTGAGTTAAAATGTGTTTTCTATAGAAAAGCAGAAAAGTTCATTTAATCCATTTTTAAAATCTACTGAAAAGCTGTGTTGTGCACACGCAAAACCGTGTCCTTGGATGGAAGTTTTTCTTTCTCAAGTTGTTTATGCATTTCCTCTAATCCTTTTGTATAATCATGTTCTAGCTTGTGTTACTTTGTGTTACAATGTTACCTGGCTTCTGTTTATACAAGGCCGGACTCTGGCATTAGCATTCATTGTGAAAGGTGGCAGCTGAATTCAATGTTTTACCTTTCCATTCAATATTTTACCACGGATTATCCATTCAATGGGTTACCACGGATCATTGCTGCATCCATTGGTTATATGATTGGCCAGCTCCACGTGCACGGCCTGTTCAGTGGTGGCATCACAATTGTGGAAATTCCTGCCTTTGAAGGTCCAGCAGCCCCCCTTCTTTACCCACCCGTAGCATTTCAAGTTGGAAAGTTGTCTTGTTTTTGTGTTCTGTTGGTTTTATTCATTGATTTCTGTTACAATTGATTTTAATTATACATTGCTTTGAATACACATGTACAGAAAAGCAATCCATGAATAGTATGAAAACAAAAGTTGAAGTTCTTAATATCTTCTGGAGAGGCCCTTCTTTTGAGACCGTTGCTTTCAGAGGCACGTTCTGTGGTGACATGAGAGTGGGCCTTTTCGGTGGCTACTCTCAGGCCGTGGAACTCCCACCCAAGGGAGGCTAGTTTCATTCCCTTTCTGCTATCCTTCCAATGGCAGGCAGGCAAAGACCGCTTTATTCAAGAGGGCCTTTAGCAAGGGACAGACCCAGTGGTCTGGGTGCTGGTTTTGATTGATAGATTTTTTAAATTCTGTAGTTGTTATGTTTTTATTATATTTTAATGTATTGTTTTATTGTTTTCATCTATTTTAATTGTGCTGATAGTCCAACTTGAGTGTTATTTTTGGGTAGAAATGTGAGGTGCAAATAAAATAATAAATAAATAAATAGTTGGCCTACAACTCCCCATCAGTCTTATACAGCATAGCCAATGATGAGGAAGCCATGGGAGTTGTTGGTCCACGAGTCGTCCTACCCTGCGCTATGGCTGCAGTCCAAAATAGCCTTCCCCATCGTGATGCCCCCACCAGCCCCAGGAATCACAGGAGTTGTCGTTCAAAATATCTGGAGAGCTGCAAGTTGGGGAAGGCTAGTCCAGAGTGTGTGTGCACCCAAATTTCCTTGAGAATTTACCTCTTGATAAGCTGCCTATCCAGAACCCTGAAACCTTGATCTTTGTTGAATTCAGAAACAGTCTGGAGAGCTGGCACAAGAGCTCTTTAAATGGAAAATTTGAGTGCAGGTGGTTGTGGCATTTCTCTCTCTCCCCTCCCCTTTAAAAGCTCTCATTCCAAGTTTGCAAAATTGCTGTGTTGAACTTCAGCATTTAAATAGAAGTTTCAGGGTTTTGGAAGTGGGGCTGCAGCTAAAATTCAGACAAGCAGGCAGGTGATGCATGGATTGCAAGCGCTTATGATGACTGTGTATCAAGGGATAGCTGTTAATAACAGACGTCTAACATATGGTGTGACATTGCCTAGGGTGTGCCGGTGCATCTCTGGCATTTTTCTGCTGGTGCATCTCCATGTGAACAGGACTATACATTGTATGAAAAAGATATTAAAGATCAGTGAAATGTTTGGAATATAGAAAGTGGAAGAAAAACATTAAGTTTTCATCTGTGTACACCTGTACATTTTTCTTGCGATGCAGTATCCAGGCAACTAATTGACTGGTCTTCTTTTTTAAAAAAATAAAAATAAAAGTTTTGTCATATTTAACAACACTGTTTTTTGGTTTCGTTTTTTGTTTTTTTACAAAAGCAAAGTAAAAAGCACAGTAACTCCTAGTGACTATTTGTTTGCCCCTTTGTGTATTCAGGGACACACAACTGCTGTGCTAAATACATTCTTATGAAGCTGCTTTAAGTATAGCAAGTGTAATGGAATAGACGAAGCAAAATGTACTGAGGCTCTTTACTTGGCTTCTGAAGCGCTCATTCTTTGGGTGGTTTATTTCTCATTGTAGCAACATTCGCTGTTTCAAGATTGACCAGCCTTCGGCCGGGGATGCATCTGGCGCCCCAGCAGTGTGGAGCCATGGTTATACTGAAGCATCAGGAGTGAAGAACAAGTAAGTCCTTCCTATTGCTAGAAAGGCTATTCAGCTTCTCTTTGCCCTCCTTGTCAATATAATAAAATATAATAAAATTAGGGATGGGGGAGCCATGCGGTTTCAATCTTTTCCAATTTAAGACTTAGTATGACATACAGTTGCCTCCAGGGGAAGATTCTCCCTCAGGGACCTCTACAGAGATTTGGATTATCTTTGGTTTATCCAATCTGTGGCATGAAGAGAGTGGGCATATATGGAAGGAAACCACGTACCTTCTTACAGAACTGCCTGTGTTGGTCACCCCGTTTGTAAAGGCATCTGCGGAAGACTCAATCCCACTTAGCCCAGAGGATTAGGTAAAAAGCTGGCCTTGTCTGCCTCACAGATGCAGCCGTCGGAGGGGAGCAGGTTTTGTTGTGCCCTGTCTGTATAAAACTTCACTCTCTGATAAGCTCCCTGCTGCCCTTCCCAAACAACATAATTTATTCTGGGGTTAGTAGTCATGCGGAGGGGTAGTGAACTATGCTCAGCAGGAGAAGGCTATCAATGGCTACTGGCCCTGAAGGTTATGTGCTACCTCCAGTATTTGAGGCAGTAAGCTGGTGTGCACCAGTTGCTGGGGAACATGGCTGGGAGGGTGCTGTTGCACCATAGGTGCGAAGGTGCTGTTGCACCATGTCCTGCTTTGTTGGTCACTGGCCAACAGCTGGTTGGCCACTGTGTGAACAGAGTGCTGGACTAGAAGAACCCTCGGACTCATCCAGCATGGCTCCTCTTACGTTCTTACGTCATTGGAGCGCCAAACACTAGAAGATCTGATTCTGCCATCTCTGTCTTCTTATATGTCAACAGCTATGGTCCATATACTTGCAAGCATATTTTCACAACCATAAGGCCTAGAAACCTTTATTTTAAATGCATGCTAAGTAACTCATATGAATTCTGCACTTATTACCAACTTTTGTGCCTTTACTGCGTTCACATAGAATTCTAGTGTGCCTGTAGTCCTATTTATACTATGGCCTAGTTCACACATAATGCAAACTCATGGTTTATTTACACCATGGTTTGTTGTCCTACCCAGGGTTGGTCTAGCAGACGATCAAACAAGCTGTGATTTTTTTCCTAGTCTCTGGGTGGTTCATTTTCGTCCTCTTTTGTCCGCTCCCTTTCTGTATCCCAACTGACTTTGTGGCACTGCAGTATTGGCATGTAAAGAAGCTGGGTTTTTTTTGTTTTTTGTTTTGTTTTTTAAAAAACATTTCTTGCCCACTGCCTCTGTAGCCCAGTGAAACAACCCATGAACATCCCACGAATCTGGGTTCATACACAGTGACAACCCATGTTTTAAACAGCCCACAGTTCACAACCCAGCAACAAAACATGATACTGTTCAGACCTAACATGGCTTTTGGTGGCAATTTGTGGGTTAATGAATCCATAAATTGCGGAGATATGTGGTTTCCTGTTTCCAGTAACAACATTACTGTTGTTACTGTTTCCAGTAACAACATTCCAGCATTCTAGGTCTGTTACTATAATGTCTGAACCTGGGCACTTTGAATTGTTCGTGGGTTAAATAACCCCAAGTTAACCCATGGCTTGCTCTAGGAATTGAAGCCCAATACATCTGGAAGGCATGTGGCCGGAGGTGGCTGGCCTAAATGGATCGCTCCTTTTGTTGGTTGCTATATTGTTGCCCGTAACCCAGAGATGCCGCTCTGGCTGTGGCCAATGAGCTGCAGTCGTCATATGAAGGTTTTGTCATACCCATTTCTAAAACAAGGCTAAAACAGATCTTGACATCTCAAGGAAACACATATTCCAGGAAGCTAACCACAACAACAATAAAGAGGAGAACATTCAGTGGCTGTATAATTTCTCTTTAAAATTGTCCTGCAGTTTCCCATAGGAAGCTTTCTGAAGCTCAGGTCAACCACCAGCAGAATTGTCCTCTGTTGATCTCATGCTTGGCACTGTGGCTTTAAATTGGCCAAGAAGCGCAAGTAATAATCACGCTGAGCAACACTGACAGCCCTTGTTGAGGTCTAGAGGGTAAATGCAATGTAAGCCACAACGTCCTCTTTCCATCCCTCCTGTTCATTGCTGCATACTGAATAAGCCATTGAATGGAAAACAACAACTGAGCTGACAATCAGAAGTATAATTGCATTCAGTTGGAGCACCCAGGAAGGAACAGGTCCTCTTGTCTTTGGGGTGTTTTGTAATTAAAGCAGATGTTGGCTTTCGTTTTGCAGATTTTGGGTCCTTAGCGTTGATCCCCAAATTCCTAATTTTGTGTAATGCAAAAAACAAAACAAAAAAAGGAAGAAAAAGAAACAAGGAAGAAAAACTGCTAGTATGTCTGTTCTATAAAATACAGTGTGGCAGCTGCATAATTTGGGGAGGAGACATTTATAGGTTTGAAATTGGTCAAGTTATTTGATTTATTACATGTGTAATTAAGTTGGAGAGAGAACAGGGTGATGCCATTTAATTTTGTCTCAGACACTAAAATAACTTGGGCCCCGCCCTCTGTATTCCACTGGAGTGTAATTTTTAGATGGATGCAGATTTTCTGACCAAGTATTTAATTCTCTGTCTTGGTTTCAGATTAAATACCTCTTTTCCTATTGGGCTCTGAGAGAGTCCAACAGACTTGTGTGCTAGCCCAGTTTGTCTTCAACATCTGCAAAATGGTGGTGTGGTAGGGTGAAGCTTGCTGGCATTGAGGTAGAAACCGTTGGTGTGGGAAATTCCCATGTGGAGTGCAGTCTTGCTAAATAAATTGGTGTTCCTTGTTCATCCCCACCCCCACTTTGTTTTCTACAGGCTCTGTGTGGCAGCTCTTTCCGCCAATAACTTCTGTGAGAACAGGGAGGCCCTCTACGGAGTCTTTGATGGAGACCGCAATGTGGAGGTACCTTATCTTCTGCAGTGTACCATGAGTGACATCTTGGCAGAGGAGCTGCAGAAAACCAAGAGTGAAGAGGAGTACATGATCAACACTTTCATTGTAATGCAGAGGTTGGTTTTTCTGTCTTGTCACACTGGACATTTCCCATCAACTCCCATTTCCTTTGGATCCATTTGTTTCCTTTCATTCCTACTCATCTTTCCCATGTTCATCTTGAGAGCAAATTTGAGATGTGGCAGCTCCTCATGGAATGCCAGTGAATAGCCCCTATCCATGGTGGCACTTGCCATTGCTTCTCCATCATTTTAAAAGTCCTGAGGCTGTGCACAGGCCCATATGCATTCAGTGCTCTCCTCCCTGGGCCACTCATCACTGGGATACAGGCACAGTGTGCATTTGAGCTGGTACATGGGTGAGGACCTTCCTATATGGTATGGCAGCTGTGGACATAAGAAACTGCCTTACTCCTGAGTCAGACATTGGTCTCCATAGCTCAGTTTTGTCCGCTCTGACTAGCAGCACCTCTCTGGAAGCTTGGCAGACGTCTTTCCTGTCATCTTCTGCCTGATTCCTTTAGTTCAGAGATGGGCAACTTATGTCCGTTCAGACGTTGTTGGACTGCAACCTCCCATCAGCCCTGGCCAGCATAGCCAATGGGATTACGGGAGTTGCAGTCCAACAACATCTAGAGGGCTACAAGTTGCCCAACACTGCTCTAGTTAGAGATGTCAGCGATTGAATCTGGCACCTTCTGCATACAAAGCAGGTACTCTACCACTGAACTCTGGGAAGAGCTGCTCAATAGCACCACACAGTGGCCCAGTTCGCATGACACAACATTCCGGCATGGGTTAATTTACTCTCAAGGCACTGTGGTTCATGCCGTCCACCATCATGAATGTACAAGCCCCGGGCAGGGCTTGTCAAGTTGTCTGAACCCAGGTGATGGGGTTCATCTGAAAGTTAAACAACCCTTGCATGACCCCAAAATACCATGGATTATGCGAGGGTTGTTTAACCCTGAAATAACCCCTTCTTTCTGGGTTTGGGCTACATGGCAAGTCCTAGCTGGGGCATGCATATTCATAACGGTGCCCCAGGGGTTAATTAACCCACGGTGGGCTGTTGTGTCTTCCAAATCAGGTCTTTGTGTCTCAGTTAACCCTTAAGAGGTTTTACCTTGGGCCCAAAGCAGTTAAAACGTTCATGATAGATCTCGATGTTTTATAATCTGGGCCTCTCGGCAATTCCTAATATTTTAGAGAAGCAGCATTGCGATTTAAAGCCTCACCAGGTGACAGTCCTTTGGCTTCCTCCTTGAAAATGCCAGCATGGTGTGGAACAGTGGCTGGGGGCCCTTTCTCCACCCCTAGTCTGCTAAGGAACTCCTGAAAACTAGGTTTCCCAATAGACCCTTGTGCATTGACAGTTAGAAGATACAACCAGCACTTCACAATGGCACACATGCCAGGCAAGATATCCCCCATTTTCCCAGAAACAGTAGTGACTTCACTGCTGCATTATCTAGATAAAAAAATAATGCATGGAGTTGGCACCGGTGCTTTGCTGTGCGTACCTATACTCAAATGCTATTTGTCGCGGCACACTTTTCTCTTATTCGATTTTCCAAGTCCTAATCTGAAGGGCCTTTAAAACATTATAAAAATAAATGTCATTTTCTTCTTCCTGTATTCCCCACCCATCCCACAAAACAAAAACAAACATACAAGAGAAGGAAGAGAAATGGCCCGTCTTATATAGAGATAATATCAAACATGAATACAGTTGCCTAACTCCATTGCAGCTCATCCAAGTATTATCCCAGACTGATTCGTTGTAGACAAATTGTTTAAATTATAGCCTGAAGAGGCTTTGGGGAAGGAAAAAAGAAAGAAAGAATGTTATAATGCAATGTTTATGTAGGCTTGACAATCCTGAGATGATTTGGAAAGGCCTCATTTTAGGAGATGTGTAGAATTAAAAGGGTTTCAGTAATGTGCAATTTTAATCATGATCTGGGTGTCAGGTCAGTTCACAAATCCTTGTCCCAGTTTTTCTTCATGCCATACAGCAAGGGTCTCCAACCTTTTTGGTCCTTTGGGCACCTCTGCGAATTTGAGAACCTGCTGTGGGCACCACCACAGATGATCAGTGCATCCACACTTTGGTGTCTACCTGTTGTGACAATGGATCCTAGGCTGCATCTTATTCAGCAAAAACTTTTATTTCATGTCTATTTAACATTGCAACGTCTCTTTCATAACGAATTGGCTAATTCAATACAGCCAATGCTTCTTTTAAACATATGTTTTGGCAATGTCCAGTACTTGCTTCTTTTTGCTGGGCATTTATTACACAGATAAATGTTGTACTGGAGCCTTCTTTAATCTTCACTGATGTATATATACTCCTTTAAATTATTTACCTCCCCCATGGAAATTAATAAATGTTTATTGTAAATGGATTCTCTGCACCAGTTTGACAACTAAAACACTGATATTATAACACTTTCTATACTGCAATGGATTGACGACCTTATGACACTTTCAACATTTGAATGGGTGGCATATAGACACCACCTTCAAATGGATAATTTAAATATTTGGTCCCTGTTTGTTGAACCCGATGTATAATAGTTAGAAAGTTATATGCATTTCATACAAATCCATATACAAATATTGAAAAAATGGGAAGAACTATATTTAAAAAAAATGGGTGCCCACGAGCGCTGCGTTGTGAGCCCATGCCATACAGCAAGGAGTGCATAGAGTTAGAATTGGTGCCAAACACCAGTAGTGAAGAAGATGCCTTGCTGGATATTTTTACTAATATTTATTTATTTATTACATTTTTATACTGCCCACCAGCCGAAGCTCCCTGGGCAGTGCACAATTAAAAACTATGCAATACCATACAATAAATTTAAAACATTAAAAGTTTGAAAGGCAATATAAAACTAGCTGCATTAAAAACCAGGGAAATCCTGCATAGAAAATATGACTTCAGGAGACATTTAAAAGATGTTATGTTTTCCACCTCCCAAATTGCATGAGGGAGGGTCCTCCAGAGGGTGGAGATTGGCACAGAGAAGACCCGCCGCCAAGGTTCTTCATGGTGGCATTCTTTTCGATTCGGAATGGCGAGTAGGGCAGAAGCGAAAGACAGCTACCCCCACCAAAAACAACAACAGCAACAGCGTTCTTTTGGCTTCCCCCAGTTTTTCAAGTATTTTGCATTAGGGAAACTTCCAAATATGTGTTGACTCTTTTGGAATGCCGGAAGCAGCCTGCAAGTCAGATTATTTGTTCATCTAGCTCAGTGGTACCCAAAGTGGGTGGTACCACCCCCTTGGGGGCAGTGGGATTGCAAAGGGGAGCATTAAGAGGCAAGATGGTGGCAGGGGGGCGCTAAGAAGCAAAGGGGTGGCAGGGGGCGCTTGAGGTGGTCTTTTCCGAGAAGCACCTCTCCAGAAGGTCTTAAAACCCAGGGACATTTTTATGGGAGAAGGTAGTTTGGTCCCAAGCCATACAGGGGAAGAATCCATACATGTATTAATACCATTTAAGAAGAGTCCTTTTAACAGTGAATTGAAATGTTTCAAAAGCACCAAAATGCTAATGAAGAGACATACCCTGCTTGGTGTGCCCCGCCACGCTGGCTGCAAAACAGAGGCGTCCACTCTCTTTTCCCTCCCTCCCTCTGCAAGCCTGCGGTGGGTGCTTCCCATTTAAAGGGGCTATGCACAGTACGACCCCTTTTTCATTCTCAGCTCAGCTCCTCCACCCAGCCGCCACTGCTCAGCCCCAGTGCCCAGACCAGCAGGATCCAGAGGAGCATGGCCCCTTCAATTATGTTTAATTGAATAAACTAAAAAAATTAATTGGATTTTGAATAAATATTCAATTAATTGTTACTGTTTTGAATTTTATTGTTATCTTCCTTAGTGGTTCATTGAAAACCGCTATTCTGAATAATGATTTTTATAGGGTAGGGTAGGCGGTACTAGGCATGAGTTTGTGGAACAAAGGGGGCGGTTACCTGAAAAAGTTTGAGAACCACTGATCTAGCTCCATATTGTCTATTCCAGCCTCCCCCCAACCAGGCCCCTCCAGATGTGTTGGACTTCAACCCCATCATCCTCCGCAAATGTGGCTGGTGGACATGGTGGGTGGGGGTGCTCAGACAGCCCAACACATCTGGTGGGCATTGGGTTCTGACTGTCTGTGGTTCTTCGGAGTGTTTCCTATCCACTTTTTATCTTATCGCTTGAACTGGAGGTGTCAGGAACTCAGTCTGGGATTCGTGCAAAGTATGTCTTCTACCATTGAGCAATGGCCCCTCCCAGAATGCCAGGTGAAATTTCACTAGGGCCTCTATCAATAATGTTGGATTTTATCTGGAGCTCACCTGACTGCTTCATGGGACAATGTGGTATGAATGCCATTGGTCCTGAATCTTGAAAAATCTTATATTTGGATTGACTTTGGCCACCTCTAGTTGTGTGATCTTTGTCCTTCTCTGTCCCCTTTTAACCCTCAAAAGAGCCAATGTTGATTTCTTGAAATTTCAGGAAACTCGGAACGGCTGGGCAGAAGCTTGGAGGCTCTGCTGTCCTTTGCCATATAAAACATGATCCAATAGACCCAGGAGGATGCTTCACATTAACCTCTGCAAATGTGGGGAAGTGCCAATCCGTTCTCTGCAGGAATGGGAAACCTCTGCCTTTATCCAGGTCCTACATGATGAGCTGTGAAGAAGAGCTAAGGAGGATCAAGCAGCACAAGGCCATTATCACAGAAGTAAGAAATTGGGCTTCTGGGTGGGCAGGAGACAACCTGCAGGTTGTAGCTTTGGAAAGCAAAGCAAAGGAAACTGAGTTCCTTTCTGGTCGCCTTGCACCATTTTAAGCTGTAGCTGAAAGTCAGGAACCATAGTGGAACTGAAGCAGCTTTGCCCCCTTCCATAATGCTGAAGTATTGATTGCCTTCCTTGCTCTGCTGATCTGTGCATAGTAGCTTGGAACGAAGCCTGCTGCTTTAAATAAACTGAGAGATGATGAGGCCCTTCTTCTGTCTCAAGCAGGGGGCAAGAGCCCAGCGAAAGCAAGGATGTCCTCTCCTATGGTGCTTTGGATCTTCCTAGGAAACATATTGGAAAGGGGGTGGGGTGGGGCTACTGGGTTTTGGCTCAAAGGACTCAATTCCGAATCTGTTTGCTAAAAGAGACATGCACACTTTCTACGGAGGCAAACTTAGAATTGAAGGTAACGGTACTTTACCGAGGAAGAGGCCTAGATGCTGTGTGGCAACTAATGAGAGAAACATGGTCCCTCTCCATACGGTGATCTAGCAGAGAGGTGAAAAGTTCTGGGGATCGCAGCTCCCTAAAGAAGGAGTTGCATGTAGAGGGCTGAGGGCTGCTTCACGCTAATAGATCCCCTGAGTACTCACTGATATGCATGTGATGGATAACACAAGTTTTTCACAGTGTTCTCTTATATGGGGAAATTAAATACACGTCCCACTCATCCATTAAGGGTTACACAAAGGTAACTTGTATCTGCTTGAACAGCCTTCACCATTCTGGTGCCCAATTGATGTTTTGAGACTACGACTGCTACCAGCTACAGACAGCTTGGCCAATGCTTAGGGGTTATGGGACTTGTACACCAAAACATCTGGAGGGCACCAGGTTGGGAAAGGCTGTGCGAGGACTTTAAAGCAGGTCCTAGGCAAAGCAGCTACTAACTGTGTGTGTGAATGAGGGAGAAAGAGCCCTTCATTTTCCTTTCCTGATAAACTAAATATGAATGTATAGTTGATACATTTATACATTGTGCTCATTAGAAAAGGGAGGAAGGTCCAGAGCTGTTTACATCTCTGCTTTAAATCATACCCAGAAAACCAACTGCTTCACTCAACATGCCAAGAGAACTAAAAGGGAAGAAATGAATAGGATACTGAAATTATTTATTTATTTATTTATTTATTTATTTATTTATTTATTTATTTATATAGCACCATCAATGTACATGGTGCTGTACAGAGTAAAACAGTAAATAGCAAGACCCAATGAGTGTGTGATATTATTCTGCCTATAAAATCAAGAAAGAGATCCCTTCTCAAGTTCTCATATTATTGATAGCCTATAAAGTTCATCTGATATACAGGAGACGACTTAAAAAACACAAGATTTCTCTCAGTTTTACCTTCTGTTCATGTCTGTTCCAGCAGACACATGGAAATTAGCAAACATAGCACTATAGAAACTCCCTGTTCTTACCTTGATTTGCTTGGATCATAACCCAGCCAAAACCTGGGGATTTGAACATATATATAATATTGATTTCTCGAAGACCTTTATTTTTAAACAGTGTTTCCCCCTGTAGATGTTAACCCTTCTCCCTTCTGGAATGCCATATCTAAAACAGTAGTAAGTAATTGGAACATGTGAAAACATTTTCACTACAGTGCAGCTGACTGGAAAAAAAGAGTCCACACACACAGAGACCCTTTCTCTCCCGGCAGTTCTGCCTGCTTGATGTAAATTTATAGTTTTCTCAAATACAGATGTATAATTTTGGCTTGGTTTGGCAGAAGAAGAAAAAGCTAGAGCCAAATGATCCTCCAGTTGTTTGTAGAGAGCATGTGTCCACAGGTACATTTATGTAAAACTTTAAATATATCTGGAGCACAATAACAGTTGTGACTAGTGATTAAATCCTTAGGTCAGTCCATTTTCACTATGCTATTGATTAGCCATCTACATGTGTGTGTGTGTTTGTAGGCCAGGGGTGGGCAGTTTGTGGCGTTCCACATATTTTGCCCTACAACTCCCCATTCCTAGTGTCTGCGTCCTAGCAGATACTGTCAACATACTTGCATGCCTCAGCTAAAATGTTAAGCATGGCCATTTGTTTTCCACTGTGATGTCAAATGAGTACTCCCTTCATTCTGAACCATCAAGACATGCCAGCAACTTTTATCTCCCTCTCAGACATTGCAGCTTGTCACAGAGCCAAAAACTGAACCAAACCAACAGGAGTAACTAGCAGCTCGAGATTCTTGAACCCAGCTCTGCTACTTACCCATGTAGTAGTTTGATTTTCCCACACTATGTAGCTCCCTTTCTGAGATGGTGTGAGGACTGAAGGTTTACAAAAGCACGCTTGGGAAGCCCCCTTGGCTCCTCTCCCACCCACCTTGCAGAAACATTGAGAGCTGGGTATTGTTAACAGTTAAGTGTTTACCATAATCCATTTTTCTTCCTTCGTTCCAGGATGGCAAAGTAAATGGTGTGACGGACTCCACGAGGATCTTGGGATACACCTTCCTTCACCCGAGCGTGGTTCCTCGCCCCCACGTACAGTCCATCACTTTGACTCCTCAGGATGAGTTCTTTATTCTGGGCAGCAAAGGCCTGTGGGACAGCCTCTCCATCGATGAAGCTGTGGAAGCCGTCAGGAACGTGCCTGATGCCCTGGGAGCGGCGAAGAAACTCTGCACGTTGGCCCAGAGCTATGGCTGCAATGACAGCCTCAGCGCCGTGGTGGTTCAGCTCAACGTTACCGAGGACAGTTTCTGCTGCTGTGAGCTCAACGGCGCCCCTCCTCCCAGCCCTGGCATTTTCCCCCAGTCTGTCAATGTCGTCATTAAAGATAAGCCTTCCGACGCGTTGGGGATGCCCTCTTCTAGCAGCGGGATGGCATCCGAGATCAGCAGCGAGATCTCCACCTCGGAAATGAGCAGCGAGGTGGGGTCCACGGCCTCCGACGAGCCGCCTCAGGTCACCATGAATGAAAACAGCCCCGCCTACCCCAGCGAACAGCGCTGCATGCTCCACCCGGTCTGCCTCTCCAACTCTTTCCAAAGGCAGCTATCTAGCGCCACGTTCTCCAGCGCCTTCTCGGACAATGGCCTTGACAGCGACGACGAGGAGCCCATCGAAGGGGTCTTTTCCAACGGCAGCAGGGTCGAAGTGGAGGCGGACATCCACTGCGGCCGGGCGAAAGAGAAGCACCTCCTCCTGCAGGCTCCTGTGGAAGCCAGCGACGAAGGCATCGTCATCAGCGCAAACGAAGACGAGACGTGCCTCTTTCGGAAGGGGGACCCTTCCGCCACAGGTACCATGGGGCGTCGCCGCGGCAACGGCTCCGTGGCCCCTCAGGAGAGGAGCCACAACCTGATTGAAGTAGCAGCTGACGCGCCGCTCAGGAAAACGGGGGGCTACTTTGCAGCCCCAGCTCAGCCAGATCCAGATGATCAGTTCATCATCCCACCGGAGCTCGAGGAGGAGGTCAAGGAGATAATGAAACAACACCATGAGCAGCAACAACAGCAGCAGCAGCAGCAACAGCAGCAGCAGCAGCAGCAACAGCAGCGGCAATACCAGATGGACCAGCTGCCCGATTATTATGATACACCGCTATGACCGAGCTTCCCGACACGAGCTAACGAGACGTTGAGAGCTGGAAGCTCCTAGGTTTGTATTACACTAGCGGGATGGGAAGAAAGAAAGCTTTTGTTCCACTTTCTCTTCCAGACCCTTCCCTTCTACTGAGAACTGCAGCTGCTGCTTCTTGTTTGTTAGCTGTAATAATCACCCATTCTTTTTTCTTCCTTCCCCCCCCCCCCCCCACTTAGTGATGCTTCACCGGTTAGAATTAAAAACTAGTTTAACTCTTCCCCTTCCTTAACATATCAAATGTAAAAAGAAATGGAGAAAAAAATTAAAATACAAAAGGTTTAATATATTGCAGAGAAAACTGATGATGACGTTGATGTAATATTTTTTAAAAATCGTCCTGGTTTTTTTGTTTTTGGTCTGTTTGGAAAACAGGGCAGTATTGCCAGTGCTAAATGATTAAGTAATATTGTAATACTGTATTTCTTTGAGAGAAAAAAAAAAGGCTTTTTTGGTCTTGAAAATGGATAGACATTTGTAGAATTATGGAGACTAACTCCTAGGAGTTGCTTTTACTCTTTCAGGTGACTTTAAGTCACTGAGATTCACTAATTTTCTCTGAGAGAACAGCTGATTGGGAAATTCCTGTAAATAACTCAGTGTTGTATAGTAATGCTTCAAATGTTTTGTAGTCTTGGCAGGAGGACGCAACCTGATAAACTGACAATTTGTCCCCCACCCGCCCACCCTGGGTGCTATCGCATGTGCGCCCAAGCTCCCTCCGGCAAGCTGTGATGCAACCAAATCCGGAGGGCAGGGAAATCAAATAAACATGATGCTCTCCGAACGGTTTAGCTGATTCGAAGAGTCTGGGGCCTGGTTGACCCATTGAGTCTATGCCACCATTTCCAGTTGCCATCTGGGTTGGCTGGGTCCAAGTCACCAAGGGTGTGTTTCTTCACCTGTGAAATTGCCCCTCAGTGATTTGATCCTTCAGGCTAACCATCCGTATAAAGTTAGCAGGAGCAGCTGTACAAGCTGTGTAAGAATTAGGTGGGTATTGGGGCCACAAATACCTGAGTTATTTTTTTATTTTATTTTATTTTTTTGGTCTTTCTTCACCATTAACTTTTGCAGGCACATTTTTGTGTGTGTGAACCTCCCTGCCGCCACAACCAGCATGATTGTATAGAGTTCATTTACTGTAGATCATTTACATACCAAGAGTTATATTAAAGAAGAATGCACAAATGAACATGTCATAATTTTTGTTATAATAAATATAAAAATTTACAAATACTTGCAGTCTGCTGTCATGTCTAGGCACGTGTGCGCAAATACATATATACACATATGTACCACTCAGTTCGCTTGATGCTGGAGAAGTCAAGTTCTCACTCACATTCTTTATCGTAGCAATTACTTGTTGTAGAACTAATCTGCATGGCTGTGTCCTCTATAAGGCTCTTCCCCACATATGAATTGAAGAATCCCCTTGTTAGAATTTTAGGGGTGGGAGAGTCATCCATATCGTTAATATAGAGAAGGTGGATAAGAAAGATACTGTGTTAGCAGCTAGATGAGATAATGGAAATTGGCACTATGGCAATGTATAATAATGGTTAGAGCTTGTGGATAACTGGTCTTGGGCTGGGGCTTCTACCCTAGGGCAAACCTTATTACCAAATATGGAGGATCACCTACCACTGGATAAGCCCTCCCTCCACTTCTGCTGCCACCATTAAACTACACCCCTTTTACTTAACGAACACCTTTTTTCTTAGATAGCTGGTCATTAAGGCATGAAACAAAACAGATCACGGGTACCAGAAAAATAATCAAATATGTATAGTATTTTATTAAAAAGAAAACAAGAAAGCTTATTATTTAAAAGGGTGCTATTACTTTTAAACAAGGGTTTCTGTACAGTTACTTTTACTACCCATCAGGGCCAAATCTACACCAAGCAGGATATAGAACTTTGAAAGCAGTTTGAAAACGGTATATGAAATGTGTCATCGGTCTCAACAGTTGTCAATACAGTTATAAACCATTATACAGCAGTAGTGTAGATCCTGCCCAGGTGTTAGAAGCCGCAGTTCTTAACCCTAGCTGAACTTAAGCCAATTCTTCTATCAAGCTCCATCCCAGTTAACTCACAGGACTAACATGAGGGCTTGAATGGCAGTCTTCCTTCTGGTCAGGTTTAACTTCCACCTGGATCCTTCAGGGTTGTTCACCAGGCTTCTCCTGAAATCTTCCTTTGGTCCAGCAGCTGCTCAGTCTTCAGACCCCTGCCACCAGCTGACACTCAGGCTGCAGCTCTTTCCAGGAGCTTTCCTTTCCTCACTTGCAGACCTTCTCCAGCTTCTGCCTCACATGCTCTCAGACCAACCTCCTGGTCTTGTAGCTGCTCTTCTTCCTGGCTGATGTTTACTTCAGGCTCCCTAGACACCTTCTGACAGACTCCCCCAGATGCCTCTCCACAGCTCCTTATATATGCTCCAGTCAGAACATTCCAGCCAATCAGCTTTGGTGTGGCCAACATTCCGTCACCCCACCTCTATGTAAACTTAGGTCCAATAGGAATCTTTAAAATGTTCAGTTATTCTCCAATCAGATCGTGCCAGTTTCAATCCCACCTTCCCATATAAAAAGACAGAACCAGGCTTCACTTCCTAGTGGTAACACTAAATGTCAATTTGCCAGCACATCATATTTACATTGTGGCTCTCCTCAGCCACTAGCCTAGAGTAAAATGCATACATTTTTCTTCTGTTAACTGTTCAATCCCTCAGCGGTGGAAATAAAACAAAACAGTTGTATTTCCCACAGTCTCTGATCTATTAATATTATCTATTGGTGCCAATGGAAGGTATCTTTCTCTTAGTTTAATTGCCACACAAGGGGCAGTATTCAAGGGGGATTGTAGAGGGGAGGGATTGCAGTGGGGGGGATTGCATTCTACATGGAACACACACACACAGCAATGAAGTTGGAGGGGAAACCTAATGTTTGTGCTAATGGAAGCTTTTCCTCTAAATTTAATTGCATGAGAATGGGAGGTTTTTTTTCTCTGTGAGGATGGAGATCAAGATGGAACAATGAGTTACATTGAAATTTGAATATATAGATATAAATTAGCCTATGCAAATTTTATGCAGATTTGTGTCCTATGGGCCTTTTCAGTGCCCAGCAACACCCCTGCAACCTGGTGCCTCCCAGATGTTTTGGACTAAAATTCCTGACCATTAACCATGCTGTCTTGCGGTTATGGGAGTTATAATGCAAAACATCTGGAGGGCACTAAATCCCTTGACCTAAGATCTGGGAGATCTAGGTTCAAATCCCTACTCAGCCATGAAGTTCACTGGATGATTTTAGGCTAATTGCTGGCTCTCAGTTTAACCTACCTCACAGGGTGGTTTTGAGGATATAATTTGTGTGTGTGGAACACTATGTACACTGTCTTGAGCTCCTTGGGGGAAAGTCTGGATATAAACAAAAAAGTGAAATAAATTATTGTCTAGGAAAGATGCATTAAAAAAAACCTGCTCAACATCCAATTTTCTTCCGCTCCCAAAACAACAAAGGATCTGAGAAACATAATGGGAAGATCTTGGAGCCAAGGAGTGAGCAAAGTCAGTAGAGAACATGTAGGGTTGTATCCAGTGTTAATCCTACTTAAGAGTAGACTCATTGAAATAAATGGGAGTAACACTGAATTCAAGCAATTGGTTTACAACCCACAGTCTTGTGAATGACTGAAGCACTCTGTGTGTGTGTGTGTGTGTGTGTGTGTGTGTGTGTGTGTGTGTGTGTGTAGGGGAGGGCATATCTGGCAGGATGGTCAATGGAAATAGGAGTTAATGCAGCAATAGGTTATATAATATTAATAATTTTATTGGCAATATGCAAAAGTTAAAACAGCTACTTGAATATCCAAATGCTTAATTTTACTCTTCCTATTCTGGCTTGCTTGTTCTTTGTGGACCACTACACTTCCTTACTGCTGCGGAGGATTCTTGAGAATTATCTTCCTTACTGCTGTGGAGGATTCTGGAGAATTATCTTCCTTACTGCTGTGGAGGATTCTGGAGAATTATCTTCCTTACTGCTGTGGAGGATTCTGGAGAATTATCTTCCTTACTGATGTGGAGGATTCTGGAGAATTATCTTCCCAGTTGTCTCCCACCTGGTACTGGTTTCTTCCCCCCTTCATTCCATTCCATTCCTTGTCCTTCCAGTGGAGTCACTTGCACTGATAAAGAGGCAAAGCCACGCTGCAGTTTTCCACGCCTCTGCATCTTGTTACTGCACAGGCACATTTGGCAGCCTACCGAGCAACTCAACTAGTTTTATTGCCAGGATCCAGCTCAATGCAGGCCCAGTTTCAGTATGAAAACGAACTTCATATGCAGTGGTGGAAAACTTCTCCCATTTGAGGAAACGTTCTACCGAATTGTGCCACTTTAGAGTAAACTTAGTGCTTTCCATTACTAATATTTGGCCTGGCAGTGCCCAGTGGGTTTTTTCCCTTTAGATTAAATCAAGGAAAAAAGACTAACCAGAGTTTCTTGGGGAGAAGGGCCTTACAGACTAAGTTTGCCTATCAGCACTGAGCTCTTCTACTTGATAGCACTTGAGTGTACCAAGTGCTGTATGAATCTCAGAAGAGATGCTGCATTTTTAAATTTGCAGACTACAACTTTGGATGTACTGCGAGGTAATGGGGAGGAATGGTGTGTTTCTCTCAGCAACTTGTCCAGCGATCCTAAAACCCTTCTACATTTTGAATATTCCAGAAAGCACTTAATTTTTCAAGCTGTGAACAGACATAATACAGGTTTTGGAGCAGTGTGGATGGTGTAGCATCCTTGTCATCCCCAATCCATGTCTGTCCCACTGCATTATTTCATTGTATGTCCCTGCACCACAGTCTCTGGTCAGCCTAACCTGCAGGTTTTTGACGAACATACTTCAACCCAATTCTTCCTCCCTGGCTGAATCTGCATATGTCCTTACAGCTGTTACAACACCACAAATAAAGTAAATATGGAATTGCTTCCATGGATGTTTCCATTTTACGTGAAAAGTATTTTGTACGACTCTGCCCCACTGCCGAGAGGAGTTTGTTTTTGAAAAGACACCTCTGGTTTTGTACCGCATGGCTACGCTCTACAGAGCAAAAACTAATCCATTCCCATTGTAATTCTTCACGCTGTTTTTGTATGTACCTGGCATAACATAAGCTACACCAGCGTGGCAAAAGTTCTTGCCGCCTGGTTGCTTTCTGGGCTCTTGGAGGCCTTGCCACGGTCTCCCTCCCTGTCGGTTCTTGCAAGGTTGTCTTGAGTCTTGGCCTCCTGCTTTTGGAATTCCTGTACGCTCCGAATGGTGAGAACGGTAACCACGGCGCTTGCGCAATACAAGCAAGCCGCCACCAGGCCAAAGAGTCCCACAGCTGCGTCGCCGCCCTGCACCAGGCAGTTCCTGGAGGTGTAGCCTCGCCTCGCATACAGCCTCTCCCGCCTTTTGCAGACGTCTGTGGCATTGACTTGCATGACAAAGTGGAGGTAGAGGCCCACAGCTGCTATGTACCCGAGGCAAGCGAGGGCGTCAAAGAGGCATTCCGCAAAGAGCAGCTTGCTTGAGAGACGATGAATCGGCTTCGCTCCGCTGACCAGGAAGAGAAGGGTGAGGCACAGCAGGCTTATGCTGAAGGCCACGCCGCCGTAGACGCAAGGAGCTCTCATCTGGTTGTACGCCATGTCCAGGTCCCTCACTTCCTGGAGCTCCGTCCCTTCAAATGGACTGTAGGCCGAACCGAGACTGAAGGAGCCGAAACCTCCCATAGAGCTGAAACCGGAAAGGCTGGCCTGGGTGGCCCCTATGCAGATCAGCACCATAATGTTGACTATAATTTCGACAAACTGCAAGATACCTGCAGCGAAGGAGAAAGAAAGCGAGGAAATGAATGTTCGTAGAAGTCCTGGGCTTCTCATATAGCTGCCTGCAGTATGCAGAAGCACACCTGGAAAGCTGGCCTGCGATTTAAAATAACATGGCACAGTTGTGCAGATGATTGAATGAGGTATAGATATCATGACTTTCTTTTCTTTCTGTTTGTCTTTTTTGTTCTATTTTTTTTACCAAGATACACACTATTTCTGGGATTTCCAGAATAGCTATGTCTCTATGTCTCTCTCTCTCTCTCTCTCTCTCTCTCTCTCTCTCTCTCTCTCTCTCTCTCTCTCTCTCTCTCTCTCTCTCTCTCTCTCTCACACACACACACACACACACACACACACACACACACACACACACACCAATTAAATGTTTTCCCATATTTTAGCAAAATCACTACATGCAGAAAGTTAGATATTAAAAGAATGGTTTTAAGCAAGGTTTCTCCCTTGAATGCTTGTATGTGTAGAACAGAGTGCACAAGCAGAAACTCACCAAGGTTTTAAGTGTGCCCCCCCCCCAGGAGTACCCTGACCAACCCCCCATCACTGCTGAATTCACTCCTACCCATAGAAATCACTCTTTCTTGGCTGCTGCTAGCGGTGTGGAAAGAGCCATTTGTTTCAGGACTGCTGGGGGAAGGGTGGGGGAAAGGTGCCCCACTCCTTCCCAGCAAGGAAAGAGGTTCACTGGGCTGTGTGCATGTGGCCCCCAAGCTACCATCACATGCACACCTCAGAGCCCAAAAGGTTGTGTGCTCCTGACACAGAGTGACCTTTTTCCCCCACAAAACCCACCCACATGTAGAATCCGCCACCTCTAGTCTGGATTGGAACTATTCTATTGCCTAATCGGCTCTTTGTCCTGGGCTAGGACTGAGTCCTCCTTGTACTCTCGACCCTTCTTCACAACCACAGCACCTTGTGCAAACCCTGTAATGAGCGTAGCTCTCAGTTGATGCTACAGGATGAAGAGTACATTCAGACTCTTGTGTTGGTGATGCGATGGCTAGCTGTCACAGAGTAACTTGGCCATTGGAAGCTTTCACCACTGAGTGACTGGAGATGAATTTTTTTAAAAAAAATCTAAATGCTTAAGCTGTTTTTATGCCTGACAACATCAAAATGGTAGGGAAATGCCAGCGTTCAAAAAGAAAAGAAAAATAGAAAAGGAGAAACAACCCAATAAATCATAATAAAATCTTGGAGCAGAAAAGAAAACACAGTTTCAAGACTCAACAAGAAAGCCCTGCTGCACCTTCAGAACCATACAGCAGAGGTGGGCAAAACACCTCCAGATGTTTTGGCCTACAACTCCCAGCATAACCCATGATGAGGGATCCTAGGAGTTGTAGGCCAAAAGACCTGAAGGCCCACAAGTTGCCCACCTTGCCATATAGCCTGGGGTGGGATGGGGGAAATTAACCAATATTTACAGCATGACTCCACACACATAACGGATACTCTTCATCAACTGACTAAATGGGAAGGGGGCAAATGAGCCTCTCTGGAAGTTCACAGTCTGGGAGCTGCCACACCACAGACCGTGGGGTACAGAGCAACCCCTCACACACATAGGCAGGTCTCAACAGGTGGGCAGGATCATGTGGGCGCAGATAGCCCTTGTAGAGCAAATAATAGCAGAGTTCTCTGTTCTGCAAACAGGCTTCTGTTGGCTTTCTCACTACAGCATTCTGCCAAATCCCCAGTAGCTTTCTTAAATTTTACTTTTTTAATTCTTCCTTCAACAGAGATTTTATTTTCTGCATTGTAACGTCACCCCCCGACTCAATGACAACCCATACTCGGGGTTAACGCAGCATACAGACTTTGAAGACTCTGGTACTGTGTGTCTGAAAGAGCAAATTTCCACAATAGCCATTCGTGGGCATTTCGAACACCGCTTACAATCTTCTCGTCTGACGGTCCTGCCTCAGAGTGGAGCAGCATCAACAGCCAGGATGCACCGAGGGCTTTCTAAAGTCATTCAAGCATGTCTTCCGAAAAACAAAAACAAGAAAGCCTTTTTGGTGGAGTTAAGTGACTCTTCCAGGAACTGAATCAGTACCCATTGGGAATCCAAACGAAGCCAAACATTACGGCCCTTGTGCTAAGTCACTCCCCCACCCCCCAAAAAAACATTGACAAAGCAGGCCTGAGCACATTTGACCTACATTTATGCTCAAGAATAATCTTCACAGTTATTTTTGTACTGCTGTGCCAAAACCAGTAATTGAGCACTTTGTCTTGGGGGAAACCAAGGGCAGGAGTTGGCAACCTGGTGCCCTCCCGATATTTTGGACTACAGTTCCCAGCAGCCTCACTCAGCGTAGCCAAGGGTCAGGAATTGTGGAAGTTGTGATCTGAAACATCTGGAGGACATCAGGTTGCCTACCCGTGACCTAAGGCATAATGGTACGATTATACAAGGCTACAGTGTCCATGCATAGAGGGGTCCCCAGAAGGCTGAGACCTTATGGGTTCGCTCTAACTCATCTTTCCCCGTGTGATGATTTGGGAGCTCAGCAGAGCCCGGTTTCTGCCTTGCTCACACTGTGGAAGTTTATTTACTATTTATTACATTTCTTTATCACCCAATAGTTGGAGCTCTCTGGGCATTCACAAAAACCGAAGACTTGGAGCTTGAGTAACTTGCCATGTGAAGAAAGGGAGGGCCAGATAATCTCAGAAGCACAGGCAGATCTCTCATTCCTGTTAGGTTAGTCCTAGGAATGGGAGATCTAAATGTGCTTCGAAAATTATCTTGCCCTCTCTCTACACACAGTGAATTACTCAAGCTCCAAGTCTTGAGTAACTTCCACAGTGTGAGAAGGAACAGGGCTCTCTTGAGCCCGTGTGCTAAAACATGGGGAAATATGGTGTCCCTAACATTGTGGCTTTAAACAACAAAATTAGCGCGCCTCCGTAGACATTAGTGGAGGAAAAAAATTAAGGAAAGCCTATCAGGACAGCAACTTAACATATTGAACAAGATTAGTAATATTATTTTAGAATTTGAGAGTTTGTGTTCAACTGTCATCTGTTTAGCACAAACAATTGATGGAAGAATGTAACATTTGCTGCTTGAGGATAATGGAAGTTGTAGCCTCACATTTCTGGAGGTTGCCCGATTGGCGAAGGCATTATTAAAGCAATAAGCAGCAGCTAGATCTGGTGAAAGGGTGAGGTAAGAAACCACTAGCCCTATCGCTACAGTGACCCTGTTCAAGCAACATGCTAAGTTGTTGAGCATTTTGAGCTAAATCGTATGGCTTAGCATGTCATGTGAACCATGACTTGTGTCATGTGAACCATTCTTAATCATGGTGGCTTCATAACCACAGTTTAAACAGGCTCACTAACCATTTGCTGCAAAAGAGTTAGCGGACTAACCATGGCTTCGGGTGTTGTCTGAACAGACCTAAACAAACAACAAATCTTCTAAACTTTGAAAGAAATGTGACTTGGCAGCTTAAAAAAGTTGGATGAACCTAAGCAAGCAATCAGCAGCGAGCCTGCAATGCTTTAAAAAAACCAAAACAAAGACTTTACAAGCATGCTGTAAATGTGCCTTGTGGAAAGCCACTCACACCTATAACTAGTTAGGTTCCCCCCCCCCCCCACATCATGTGCAGGAAACTGAAATGGCTGCAGAAATTATGTTCTAAAACCAGTCCTGCAAAATCAGCCCAGTTCAAGTGTGTAACTGACTAGACCTTACCTAGACTTATAAGAGCTAGCCACCAGGGGGCAGGTTGAGATTAGCAGAGGTCCACCTACCCTTAAGACCGTCATACTGCAGTCAAACCTGGCGGCTTGAATTCTCACTGACTCCCAGCTGCTAGTTCTACTTGTGTGATTGTTTTTTCCCCTTCCATGTAGGAACCTTGCAAAACCAGTCTGGTCTTTATTAGCTGCTGCTAAGTGTGAAAAGCCAGTAAGGATGCAATCATAGGCATGCTTAAGCCAGAAAAAAGTCCTGGTTGGCTGGGGAACGCTGGGATTTGTAGGACTTTTTTTTCTGTTGAAGTGTTCATACAATTACGGACTAAATTGATGATATACCTGAATAACTTCATAGCTCTAGTAGTCTCTGCTGCTATTCAACTTTTCAGTCGGAAGAGGGGGCCCTCCATATTGTTTAAAAACAAGCTCACAAAAAGCTACAGAAACAATTTAAAATAAAACAGGGCCCATCAGTCTCATTCCCAGAGGCTGAAATTCTGTGTTTTATACACTGTGTCTGCAGTTCTATCTATTCCCAGTGCTTATTTCTCAGAGTCGACCTGAGGCATTTTGCTCCCTGAGGTGAAAGACGGCATGGTCATCGTCCCCCACCCCCGCTGCTCCCAATTCTACATACAGAAGCCAAGCATATTGCTGAAAAGACAACATTGTCTTCTATACCTGAGGGCAGCAGGCTAGTTGAGGGTGTGTGAGTGTTCAGGGCCTCCCGCATAGCACAAACAGCTCTGTCTTCCAACAGCTTGCCTCTATTCCCTGTCATCCGGCAGTAGCCACCTAACCCGGGCACCTTGCTCTGCCTAATGGTAGGGCCGGCCTCATTGTTGCCAGTTCCCATGAGCTTCTGACACATCATATTTCACTGCCTCAGAAAGCTGAGGAAGTGTACGCAAGGCCCAGATTCAAACTCCTCCCACTGACTTAAGCTGCCGTTTTATGACCAGACCGCGGGTTTGCGAGTCCAAAGAAAGGAGATTCTGGTTAGGCAGGTCTGCAAGGGTGCAAACATGATCAAGAAGGGTAGGTCTAGTAGCGTCGGCTTCCGTACTCCACAAATTCCTCTGTGATCTGCTACAGTTGCTCGGTAACACCTGCAATAAGCAGTTAATAACTAAGCTGTATCTGGACGTGAAGCAGGAACACAGGTGTAAGCCAAGTTCATGCAGCCCTGTGAAAGCGGACGAAAGCGACAGGGCCAAGCCTTCCGGGCGATGTACACAGCTAAATACAAGCCCAGGAATACACGGACGTCGGCTTCCACCGGGCCCCAGTAGGCAGAGGCACTTCCTCTTTCATGTGGTTGCAAACATCCACTCCTCTATTACCGTCCTCAAGGTAGCAACCGAAGACTGCATTTCTAACAGAATGTGATCCATTTTTTCTACAGTAAAGCAACTTTCTTTTGACGAGAAGAGCTCAGGCTGGGCTACAAAAACCCGCTGCCCTTTCCTGCCAACTTCAGTCTCAGATGAGAGCAAAAGAGTAGGGGTGTGATCCGCTCAGATTAGGAGCGTAGAAGCAGTAGCGGATTGGCCTGCTCCGCCTTACCCAGAGGCGGAGTAGGAGCGGACCGCGGACCCCTAGAAGCAAGGCGAAGAGAAGCGGCCATTTTCGGAGCGCTTCTCTTTCCGCGGAGCACTCCGATCGCCATCTTGAAAACATTTCGCCATAGGATTGCATTGCGGCAAATAATCGTGGATAACTACGTTCTTTTTGAAGCTATCGTTCTGGAAATTCTTGTGCTCAGAGAGTCATGGATGGGGGTCATTTTGAGACCACTCTCACCTCTCTGCGTCGTGCGGGTCGCGTGCTATATTTTTTTGAAAATCTGGTCAACCGCGCGGCTCAAACGGCGTTTTCGGCTTTTCGCCCATAGGATTGCATTGCGGGAAAGACTCGGGTATAACTGGGTTGGTTTTTAAGCTATCGTTCTGAAAATTCTTGTGCACAGAGAGTCGTGGATGGGGGTCATTTTGAGACTACTCTCACCTCTCTGCGTGGTGCGGGTCGCGCGCTAGAATTTTTTTAAAAATCGGCGGGAAAAATACCTTTTTCAAAGGGCTGAGGGGCAGAGTCAGCTCCCGGTCATGATCACATGATCCCAAAGTTAGAGGAGAGCATAGGCAAAACGGGTAACTTGGGATTCTGGGAAACTTCTCTTTCTTCATCTGAACGGACTTTTCCCAGTGTTTTTTAACACAGTAGCCCCACCAAATGCACAAACACAACCTGAAATCATATACTAAGCCAAGAATAAGAGATAGAAACACAGCACTGCTACCCACCCTAACTTTGGGGAACAACTGAAAAGATGTGGTGCAAGGGGATGAGCTCCCCTAGGGCATCTCATCGTGGACGTGCCCCCACTCTCTCCTGCACTGGAAGGCCATTAGAGCCTTCCAAAGAGAGTAAAACGGTAGAGCAATGCCTATCATGAGTCTAAGTGAGCGTTTACTTCTTAGTGGTGGAGCGATGCCTATTATGAGTTGAAGTGAGCGTTTACTTCTCAGAGCTCTTGGTGAAGCAATGGCTGTCTTGAGTTGAACTGGCAGCTACTTCCCCCTCCCCCGGGCACGTCCCCCTATTGCTGGTAAAAGACAGATATAGCCTTTTAAAAAAAATTCTTCTTGCTGTTTATTGAGCAACACTGCTGCTTTTAATTCCACCCCTCCTTTGTTTATTTATTTATTTATTCCATTTTATATGCATTACTGGCTTATCCTTGGCTCACTTCCTTATGCCCCCAGAAATGCCAGCTGCATGCCTGCCTGCCTTCCCTCCTTCCTCCCCTGCCCACCTCGCAGGGATGTTGTGTGTGTGTGGCTTTGACTCAGGGGAGAAGTCCTTCCTGCGCTCACTTGGAGTTTTGGAAGTTCCAAATTTTGCAGGTTTAAACCCCGCCAAAAAACAGGGGATGATGGGACTGCCTTGAGTCTCGGCGTGCGGCGTATGTATCCCTGGATAAGCTGTCATGGTGGTGAGTTTGAGGTTTTTTTTTAACGTGCAAAATTGACGGAGCTATGGAAAGGGGTGTTGGATTTTCATAAATTCCCCAAAAATCAGGGGATGATGGGACTGCCTTGAGTCTTGGCGTGCGTATGTATCCCTGGATAAGCTTTCATGGTGGCGTGTTTATGGTTTCTAACGTGCAAATTGACGGAGCTATGGAAAGGGGTGTGAATGGGGTGCCTGATTTTCAAAAATTCCCCAAAAATCAGGGGATGATGGGATTGCTTTGAAACTTGGCGTGCGTGTGTATACCCCCATGAGGTGTCATGGTGCCAAACGTGAGGATTCTAACTTGAACAGAAAAAAAGTTGTATAATTTTTTAGCTTTCAATGCAAGCCTATGGGGGGAAAAAACGGAGCTCCGATCTGGATCCGGAGCTCCGAGCGGAGCGGAGCGGAAGTGGGCGGAGCGGGGGTGGGGCGGAGCGGCCCGATCCAAAAAATGGCGGATCTGCAAGTGAAGCGGAGCGGGGGGTCCGTGCACACCCCTACAAAAGAGGTTTCATTCATCACCCAATTTCTTTTCTTCCTCCCCCACCCCATGTACTGTCCCCAGGGGTCTCAAGAATTGTGGGGACACCTCCTTAGCTTCCTCACCCTGTTTGCTCTCGCCCTCTCTTGCCCCAACTCCTCTCTGAGTGCCCAATCCCTAAATTGGGTAGCAGGAAAGCATCAATATTGCCCCTTTTTTCTGAGATACTGCTGGCCTGAAATCATGTCTCCAAATCATGCCACACGTCCAGCACGCTAAAGGCCTTCTGTTTGCCATGGGCATCCTTGCCCCCCTCCCCCGTTGGCAGTGCCTGCCAATGTCTCACTCCTTCCCCGATGCCTCACACTGGGCACCATGCCCGCGGGGTGGGGGGTCAAAGCAAAAATGGCCAGAGTCACCACACACATACATACTCCCCTCCCTCCCTTGCAACAATTTAACTTGGAAAAGAGCTTCCCACTGGAGGAAATGGGAGGCTTCTTTTCAAAGCCAATGGCCGGTATGGTGGTAATCTTGGGATCATTGCAGCATGCGGAGAAGAGAGGGATAACTCTTCCATCCCCAGCTACACCGCCTGCAGTTCCCTCACATACAGTTATTAGGCTTGAGAAAAAGCCTCCCATTTGAGGTTGGTTTTTTTACCAAGTATAACTGGTGTGTGTGCATGGGGGGAAGGTGATGTGGGGTCACAGCACACAAGCAATGGGAGGTTATATATTATATAAGTGCTCCTGTATGCACCGGGATAGTTTTGTTTGGGGGGGGGAGGTGTGCATCATGCCTGTCCTGCTCTAGACTGAGTCCTGGCTCTTTGCAAAGGAAATACAGGGAGGTATACAATACAGTAGTCAATTTAGCAAGCAAATGGTCAAGCACACAGGTTTCAGTTCAACTGGGTTCAGGCTAAGGCAGGAGCAGTCAAGACAGCAGACAAAGGTCGGAGCACAGAGATACGTGGGGTCAGATACATGGGGTCAGACTAAGGCAGGGGTAGTCAAGATGGCAGGCAGAGATCAAAACACAAGAAGTCAGATATGTTATGCAGCCCAGAAGGAGAGTTAAGAAAGAGTCCAAGGGTCAGGAGCACAGAGCATCAATCACAGGGCAAGGTCCAGGAGCCAAGGTTCAGCAGTTGAAGGGACATCAATTACAGGGCAAGGCATGGGAGACAAGGTAGCAGATGCTGGAGCAGCTCTGAAGTTATCAGTGAAAGCTGATATAGTGATTGCTACCAGAGCCCCACCCAGTGCTCAGCTGCACCCCATTAGACAATTGGCAGATGTCCTCCTCATGAAGACAGACTAACTCATGAGTAGTTCTCTTCAGTAAGCAAGCACTCCTTTGCCTGGCCCACCATCCTATCATGGATTTTAAGGCACTAGCATTTTGGGGGGCTAGGTGGTGGCCCAGGATCTCTCTCTGCCTCAGAAACTGAACTCTCTGCCTCTCAAGGATGCAGATTCAAAGGCATCACTCCTGAGGGCCCCAGACCATCTAGCTAGTGTCAGGGTCTCCTGAGGAGCCAACTGACAGTGGTTCCTCCTCTGAAGACACCTCCAGTAGCAGCATGACATCTGGGACCATGACAGTCCCCAACTTGGAACTTCAGAAAACAGCCCAATTTCCCTTGGACAGATTTGGAGGCTGTCCACTTTGACTTGGGTACAAAACCCAAACCAAGATTAGGAAAACTGAGACTTTGCCTCGGGAAGCACCAGAAATGGTCCGAAGGGGCCCAATTCTGTTCAGTCTTCTGACTTCATCCAAATTCAATGCACATCCCTATGCTCTGGCTTATCTCAGATATTCCACGAGAGACCACAGATGCTGTATTTCTCTAGAGACTGAGAAATATAGATTAAGTAAAGATGCACATTGCACATAGATTGCAGTTCCCTTGTATAAATTAGGAACCAATTATACATCTTGATCTATTTATGTTAGTATGTGTATACAATGACAACACCGTGTGCAGTCGGAAGTGCTGCTGTCTAGTATTCCGGTCAGCCAAGTCTGCTTTCCCAATTCTATTCCTCCTCCCTCTCAGTTTTCCATTTTGCTTTCAGACAGTCAACATCCTGTGCCCATTGGGCCACCTCAGTCCTCATTGGCCTGTTCTCAGGGTCTTTAGTGGAGGGAGGGAGGGAGATATTTTGTACTTCTGCAAGACTTCCAGTTTCCCAAGCCTAGTGTTACCTCTGCTTCGTGCATGGATGGTGCAACGACACTCCTATCTAAACAGCAGAAATAGAGTAAGTAACAAATGATAGGTATGTCAGTGCTGGGCAAAAAAAATACAGATTGGATCCAGACTATGTTAGCTGCACTTAGTTCCCATTGAAATCAATGTGAAAAATTAGTAATGATTTGACTCTCACTGATTTCAGTGCAACTAAGCTATGACTAACTACTTTTCAAATTGATTTCAGTGTATTCTACATCAGCTGTATCCTTCCATAAATGTTCAGGATATGCCTACTGACCCCCAATTCATTAGAAAAAGAACAAACCAGACACTGGCTTCCCTAAATATGACTGAAGACAACAGAGAACCTCAGCTCTGCTTTAAGCTGTTCCAATGCAAAGAAAGTTCAGCTAAGGACTGCCCATGCCATAACAATAGTTCCAATATTCATTCCCACAGTTGATGTCTATCAGTATTGAAACACTTCCCTGATTCAGAGACGGTCAACAATGATGCTGTGTGTTCCAGTGCATGACTAGAAGAGGAATCCAGAGAATTTTGAAGGAAAACTTCCTAGTATCTTCACGCTGAAGCTATGGCCTTGAGGGAGGGTCCCAAAGGAGCAGATCTCAAAGGATCTCACGAGTGACATACGTGGTTCTCCTCCTTCCATTCAATCCTCACAACCACCCATGGGCCGTCCATGTAGTCAAGCATTCTATTCACACAGTGGCCAACCAGTGGCTTGTGGGAAACCCACAAGCAGAACATGAGTGCAATAGTGCTATTCCACTCATGTTCCCAAGCAACTGATGTACATAGGCATGCTGCTTCTGATACTGGAGACAGTGTATAGCTATCCAGACTAGTAGCCATTGATAGCCTGAACTTCCATGAATTTGTCCAATCCCCTTTTAAAGCCATCCCAATTGGTGGCCATCGCTACATCCTGTGGAAGTGAATTCCATAGTTTAACTATGCACTGTGTGAAGAAGTACTTCCCTTTATCTGTCCTAAATCTCCCACCAATCAGCTTCATGGGATGACCCTGGTTTCTAGTATTATATGAGAGAGAGAGAGAGAGAGAGAGAGAGAGAGAGAGAGAGAAATGTCTCCTTATCCACCTGATGGAAAAGATCCCTCCCTGGACCCAGAAAATCCAAATTATATAAACCCTCTACATCCATTTCAGTCGGGGTTCAGGCCAGGTTTTAGCATGGGAACAGCCGTTGTTGCCCTGTGGGATGACCTTTGCCAAGCGAGAGACAAGGGCAGTGTGACCCTGTTGAGTCTCTTGCACCTTTCAATGGCTTTCTATACCATCAACCATGGCTTCCTTCTGGGATGACTGTCTGAGCTGAGAGTGGGAGGTAGTGGTTTCACTCATACTCAGATGGTCAGCTCCAGAAGGTGGGGCTTGGGGGTAATCTTGCACCCTGATCCATCCAATTCTACCACAGGGAAGGCCTTAGCTCAGTGGCAGAGCACACACTTTGCATGCAATAGACCTCAGGTTCAATCCCTGGCACCACCAGACAGAACAGAGAAAGACGCCTGTCCAAATCCCTGCAGAGGATTCCTGCAGAGCAGACTTCCACAAGCTGGGGCCCACCAGGTGTTTTGAACAACAACTCTCATCAGCTCCAGTATCCATGGCTAATGGTCATGAATGATGGAAGTTGTAATCCAGAAACATCTGGAGGGTACTATGTTGAGGAATGCAGGCATAGAAAAAGATCTTGCTTGGTAGAAGACAGCTTCCTGTGTCCCAGGCAAAGCCTGATCCTACGTAATAGCATCCTGGGGGCTGGGGTTGACCAACCAAATAGAGGAGAGTTCCAGCATGTATAAAAAGGTTCATATTCATATTACCTGGGAAACAGATAGAACCTGTGAATAGAAAGCGTGTTTCTTTGGCTCCAAGATTTTGAAAACTAGACCAGGAGTGGGCAACTTGTGGTTCTCCTGAGTTTGTTAAGACTGCAAATTCCTATCAGTCATAATCAGCATAGAAAGTGATGAGGGATTATGGGAACTGCAGTCCCACAACACCTGGAGAGCCTTACGCTGCCCACTTCAACCTAGATCTTGGGAGTTGAGTAAACTCTAACAACAACAACAACCACACAAGCCGATATACATATTGCATCCATCTGCATAATTCACTGTCAGCTCTTTGTAGATGATCATAGAACTTGGGTTTTTTTAAAGGCTGAAATCTGGATATTTTGGCATGTTACCCTGGATCCTATAGATAAGGAGGTTCATATTCTTAGGACAGGATGACCTCTGCTCCAATTAGCTTAAGATTTTGTTTAGCTATCTGGAAACAGAGAGGGGAGAAGAGTAACTCTCCAGACACACCGGAATTCATGCTGGTTTATTAATGCACAAGCATATCCCAGGGGAGGAACCAAAAATCACTTTATAGCAATCTCCTAATTTTATTTGCTGCTGGAATTCAATTTAGTTCCTCACTAATTTGCAAATGGCAAGTGCCCTTGTTGAGGCAAACAGGTGACATCCGAGAATGAGAGCAGCCACTATACTCAACAGGAGAGCTGAAGTTTGAAACGTGCGTTCCGGAACACTGTTATTGGAGAGATTTGCTTACAGGCAACATTAAGGCATAGTTTTGGGAGAACTGAGAAATCTGCTCAACTCACTTGGGGAAGAAACAGCAGCAAAGATACCCAGGCAAGGGGGAGTGAATAATGTGGGAAGACACATCATTGAAACAAAGTGGATTAAGACCTGGGGTTAGATCAAATTCCCTTGTTGTGCCTGCAGAATGGATGCCATCGGGGACTTCTGGGTCCTCTCCTACCACCCACATCCCCAAAATCTCCTTCAGAGACAACACGCCAGAGTAGACTTGAAGGGCGCACAGGTAAGGGGGCTGACAGAGGAGAGGATGTGGAAGTCCTGCTCCGCCAGTGGCATCCGTTTCATGGGTGCCATGAGGACGTTGGATCCAGCTCCTGGATGGTGGACCACCAGGAATGCCACAGAATCTAGTCTGAGATTTATAAAGGCTGTATGAGCAGTATTGAAGTAAAACTCATATTTGTTTCGCTTCTCTGAATAAGCGGGACAATTGCAGAGAAAATAAAAGCTGCTTTAATCTTTCGGAGGCTCTTAACGGGCACTGCAGAGCTCAGGTGCCACCAGGGCTGATGATCAGAAGTGAGAACAGAGGAAGCTGCCTTTGTCTGTCCAGCCCAGGACCATCTGCTCTGACCAGTGGAATCTCTCCCTCCCATCACGGGCTACCCAAGAGCCTCTTCACCTGGAGGTGCCAGGAACTGAACCAGGAACCTTCTGCTTACAAAGCAGGTGCTCTGCTACTGAGCTACAGTTCCTCCCCAAGCCATTTAAGAACATAAGAAGAGCCACGCTGGATCAGGCCAAGGGTCCCTCTAGTCCAGCATTCTGTTCACACAGTGAACCAGCTGCCTATTCAAAACCCACAAGTTAACAGTGCAACAGTACCCTCCTGCCCATGTTCCCCAGCAACTTGTATACATAAGCATCTACCTCTGATACTGGAGCGATCAGTATGGGTAGCCATTGATAGTCCTATCCCCCTTGAATTTGTCCAATTCCCTTTTAAAGGATTGGTTGCCATCTTGTGGTAGCGAATCCTATAGTTTTAACTATACACTATGTGAAGAAGTGCTACCTTTTATCTGTCCTGAATCTCCCACCAGTCAGCTCCATGGGATGACCTTGGGTACTAGCTTTATGAGAGAGGGAGAAAATGTCTCCCTACCAACTTTCTCCACGCTATCCACAATTGTGTACACCATGCATAGTTTTGTACATTTCAACTGGATCTTTTGCACATCTTCTGCTAGAGTTAAGAAAATGTTGCAGGGTTGGTGAGTGCTAACCCTCCTCTTCTAGACCAGTGGAGGCTGTGGCTCCGATTTCAGTGGGGCAGTAAACCCGCTCCAGGTTTCAGTCAGAACCAATAAGAACTCTAAAGGATTCTGACCGCTTCACACCTTGTGTAGCTCCTTTAGAAATCTGGCCAATTTTGACTGAAACCCAGGGCATCGGAACCACCAGCCTCCACTGGTCCAGACCCAAGGACTTCTAGTCTCTGCCACTGGTAGTCTGGCTCTCAGCCTTATGGGATAATTAATTTTTTTTAAAAAAAACTAGGGTCATTTATTAGGGCAACGGGGAGAAAACGGGTTACAGTTTCAGGAAAAAGAATACCCGACAATGGCCTTGTACATGTCTACTCAGAAGTAAGTCCCACGGAGTTCAATGGTGCGTATTCTTAGGAAAGTGGGCATAGAAATGCCGCCTCAGAACCCAATAGTGTCTGCAGAACAGACTGTAAATTGGCTGATGGTAACAAAGCAGAAATTCTGTTTGTTTGAAAAAAATCTCATCCGAATTTAGAATTTAATTCCCTGCAGTATTTTTCAAGATAAATCCATGTGATGGAATCTGTCCCAAACTCACAAGATGCCCCGAGAGGCTATTTTTTGTTTTTCTATTTTCAAATTACCGAAAGAGTCCCCTTTGTTCTTGCCTCCCACCTATAACACAGGATCCAGGCTGTGCTCATTCTATCAAAGAAGTCTCCAAGTAAGCAGCGTTTAGACATGTGCTTGACTGTTTGAAACTATTAATGAGATTGGGTGTTTTTGGTAGGACTAGCTTTTCAAACATGGAAAACAATGCACCAGTTTAAAATAACACTGTAAACCAGGGGTGGGCAACATGCTGCCCGCAGGCTGAATTGGGGCCCCAAGAATGCCCCCCCCCGGAAATCACAGAAAGAGACTGGGACAGCCTCCAACACAGAGTTAGAAAGGACCTTGAGGGTGATCCAATCCAGGGGTATCAAATTTCAGGCCTGAAGGCCCAATTCTCACCCACATGGAGTCTGAATCCAGTCCACCTGGGGTTGCTCAGATGATTCCTCAGGTCCACCCTGCCCATTATTGTCAACAATGACTAACAGTGGTCTTCTGGGATTTCAGACAAGGTTCTTTCCCAGCGCTACCTGAAGATTGAACCTAGGACTTTATGCTAGTGACTATCACTGAGTGATGACCCCTTGTTGGCGCAGGGTGTTGAACCTCATTCAGCCCAAGGCCCCAATTCAGTTTCAGAGACGCTCTCAGGGCCAGCATTCCAGTGGTGGGTGGGGTGAAAGGAAAAAGGGCGGGGCCAGCATATTGTAGCTCAAAGCACTTCCTGCCTGTAATGAAGCCTAAGGAGTGGCATTTCAACATTTTAGAATTGGGTGGGTGGAAATTGTGGGAAAAACCAGGAAACTACCGAATGATCAGCAGCTGGGGCATGGGGCCAGGGAAAGGGATGTGGAGAACCCTGAAAGCCAAATTTTGGATCACAGTTGGGCCAGTTTAAGCCTCAGGTAGGCCACATGCCCCTGCCCTACAGAAATGAGGTGCGACATTGGACACGTTTTGTTTTGTAACTCCAATTTCCATGGTATTTTTCCATGGTACATTGCCTTTACGACTGTTAGCTAGGAAGGGGGAAAGAGAGAGGTGTGCTGTGTTAGTTCTAGAGAATGAAAGGGACTCAGTATCATGATTACCATCCTTCCAGAATGCCCACTGAAATCTATAGCCATGCAGAATTCCCCTAAATAATAGCTTAAACGACAATTTTGGTTCCTAGGGTCACCACAGATAAATGTGAAAATCTGCTGCTCTGTAAACCATCATCAATGACTATTTTACATGCTAAGGGCTTCCTACTCAGGTGTTGTTATCTACTGGAGGTAGTAAGTGTTCCCATTTGTTTACAAAATGGATTTGGCTGCAAGCTGTGAATTTAAGTTGCTTCCCTTCCTGCTGTTCTTTATCCTCCCTGACAAAGAATTCAGGGAAAGCTGAAACCTTTTATTCTCCCCACCACCACCCCAATCCCATCCCATCCCATCCCAATGAAAGACTGGCATCAATGGAAGATCCTATCCTCATATACTTCTCTTCAACTCAAGTTAACAGTGTTTGCCTATCAAAGGAGGTGATTGATCAAAGTAAGAAAAACATTTGCCTACCTCTCCTTGAGCAGAAGTTTGAGAATTTCTGAGAAAAGGTCTCTTTGCGAGAATAAAATTGGGGGGAGGAATCGAGACCTCCATGTGTTGCTCCAGGGTAGTGTTGGGAAAGGTCCACAAGAGATCTTGAACGTTCAGTTCCTGGCGATGATCTACAGATGGTGAGGGATAAAGAGATTAGGGTGGCGCACATAATGGTAGGTAGGTGTGCTACCATGGTGGTATTTCTAGGGGACAAAGTTCATCTGAAGTTCAGTGCTACTAACTATGAAAGTCTCAGGTTAACTCTGAATTAGATAACCAGGGCTCTCCACTTCGGGAGTAGGGAATAGTCCCGAAATATTACAAAGGTACATATATCAGCAATTCTTTCTCTCTTCCACAACAGCTAATGTTCTTGCCCCAAAGTTGAGTAGGTCATATAGTTACAATTGTTACAAATTGGCCCTCCCAATCTGCTTTCACTTCAGTTATTAATTTTCATTTAATATACTTGGTATTTCCTATCATCATCATCTCAGTTAACAAGTCAACGTATAGTCAAACCTGTCAGGGTGACATAGGCAATAAAATAAATAAATACAACAAACCAATGATTAAAAAACAGCAAAAGATTTAAAAAAAATTTTTTTAAAGCAGCAACAATCATATATTGTTTATTCATTCAAATTTTCCACTCCTAGCCTCTTCTACTTTCATCTGTTCTCACTGGCACAAATACAAGTACATCAATTCACTGTAATCTACAAGCATTAATTACTGGGGTCCTACATATGAGCCATGTTCTCGCCAATTACGAGCATCATCCATTTTGCCTCAAGCTTTCTCTCTTTTAATGGAGATGGTATATAGGAACAAGCTTAATCAATTGATTATAATCATAGTTGCCAAGGTGTTTGGGTCTGTCTGGACAGTAACCCTTCCCTGCCTCTGCCGCCCTTGACTTTTGGGTTGTGAGTGTGTGCGTACACATTGAGCAGCTGGACCACTTAGGCCGTGTGATTTATAAGTCTTTTCCTCTAAGCAGAAAGCAATCCCTTGGACACCAGCAATGCAGCTGCCTCCTTCCTTAACAAGCTATTTGCCAGAAGGAAAAAAAAATGCTCCACAAATTGAGAATGACAGTGATTGCCAAAGTATGCTCAGTCTATCCCAACTTCCATGTTGGCTGGTCTATTTCCAGGGCCAAGTTGATTTCTCCTCTTTTTAGAGAAAATAAAAGTTTCTGGGAGACTTTGAAATTGCCTCCTTTATAAACTTGATGGAACGGTTGCTGCAGCTTATCCTTTCTAGTCTCTTTTAGAACTTTAAAATTATGTGGTTCCATTAATGGACTGCTGTTTTAATCTCCGCTTGTAAGCTTGTTGCCTGTGCAAGGAAAGGTAGGGTGTCTATATTTTAAACTACCAAATGGACCCAGCTTCGCACTGGTTGGAATAATCCTTCCTTTGAGGCAGTGAAAATGGCAAGCAACGTTACGCAGCTGTCAAAGTAGGACACATTGTGCTCACCCTGTGTGAGTGAAACCATGGCCACTAGCACCCCTAGGCACAGTCTCTGCCATGGTGCATCCCTGGGCGAGTGGTCCATCCACTCCATTTCTCAGGGTGGCGTGGGTGGGGGCTGCCACACAACAGGGGGCGGGGTAGTCCGATAACTCCTTTGCCTACCTCCCCAGGCTTCAAACTGTGTTGATTGCAAAGCTATGCACTGGCTAAGGACATCTGCCACTTGTAGATGGTACTACAGGCTTCAAACATACTCACACATTTAAATAAATTAAAATAAATTAATCTATTTTAAAACCTAAATGATCCTGTAGTGCACACCCTTAAGAGTTGGATCTAGACTTAGTCACACGTAGAGTAGACCCACTGAAATCAATGGCACTTTGGTCATAGCTAACTTAAGTCCGATTAAGTACAGTGGGTCTCATATGACTGAGTTTGGATCCAATCCAATGTTCCTCCTCTCCTGGAAGAAACTCTTTGGCTCCTATGCTGTGGACACCATTTTGTTCCCATCAACCACACCGTTCTTCTTTCCTGGCTCCTGACCAGGCTCTTTCTGCATGCCACGTCCTCGTGAGGTAGCTGGGTCCAAAGGACATGTGACTCCCACACGTCTCTTTCAGTGATCCCAACAGGGTGTGAACCACACATTGGTAAACCTAGAACCTTGGCCATTTTATGGGCCCACTACCAACAAAATATGCAAGCTTGTAGACAACTTGACCCATCTCCTCCTTCCACAATGGAGCCTTGCCCACCACTTTATAGTAGGGGTGTGCACGGACCCCCCACTCCGCTTCACTTTAAGATCCGCCATTTTCAGATCGGCCCGCTCTGCCCCGCCCCCACTCCGCCTGTGCCCACTCCGCTCCGCTCGGAGCTCCGGATCCGGATCGGAGCTCCGGTCCCCCCCATAGGGGGGGGTTACCGGCCCCTGCCGCCATCGCCACCCATGCGGCGACGGCGGCAGAGCCCGGTAAGGAGGAGGGGGGCCTTACCTGCCTCCATCCGTGGTCCGTCGCCGTCTTCAATAGAGCCCGTGGTTCCACCAGGAAGTCTGGGCTGCAGGTGCAGCCCAGACTTCCTGCTGGAACCACGGGCTCAATTGGAGACGCTGACGGACCGCGGACGGAGGCAGGTAAGGGAGAGGAGGGCGGGGGGGTTACCGGGCCCTGCCGCCATCGCCGCCCATGCGGCGACGGCGGCAGAGCCCAGTAAGGGACCAAGGGGGAGGGGGCCTTACCTGCCTCCGTCCGCGGTCCGTCGCCGTCTTCAATTGAGCCCGCGGTTCCACCAGGAAGTCTGGGCCGCAAGTGCGGCCCAGACTTCCTGCTGGAACCACGGGCTCAATTGGAGATGCTGACGGACCGCGGACAGAGGCAGGTAAGGGAGAGGAGGGCGGGGGGCGTTACCGGGCCCTGCTGCCGTCGCCGCATGGGCGACAGCGACAGCGGCAGGGCCCGGTAAACCCCACTTACCTTTCCGGCGGAGCTCCGGATCGAGGCGAAGGATCCGCCTTCACCTCGATCCTCCTCGCCACGCTCCGCCGGCCCCCCAATCCTCTTCGCCTCCGCCTTAAGGGCAGGCGAAGCCCCCCGCTCCGCTACTGCTTCTCCGGTCCGATTAGAAGTGGAGCACATCCCTACTTTATAGTATCAATAAGGAACCAATTTCTTCACACAGTTGCTTAGATATTCCTTCATAGCTAAACAGAGGCAGAAACCCAAGAGTTCAAACCTACAGCCAGATACACCATCCAACAACCTAAGCCAAGATTACCCACTCATAGAAAAAGGCCCGGCTTCAGGTTTTGGAGGCCCCTGGGAAGTCTGTCCTTTGTGGGGGCCCTAGCACTGGCTGAGCCACCACAAACCAATCAGGTGAACTTATCCAGTGTTGGCTCTTCCCACTCGGCTCCCATCCTATTACAGCACCACTAGCCAGCCAGCCTGCCTGGAGCAAAGTGTTGGTGGTAGTGTTGCCAGGATCAACAGCATCCGCCTAGCCAGGAGACCCAAGGGGCAGTTGAAGATGGGACATAGGATCATAGGAAACTGCCTTACACCGAGTCAGACCATTGGTTCTATCTAGCCCAGTACTGTCGACACTGACTGGGCTAGATGGAACTTTCCAGGTTTTCAGGCAGAATTCTTTCCTTGCCCTACCTGGAGAAGCTGGGGATCAATCCAGGGACCTTCTGCATGCAAAGTATGTGCTCCCACTGAGCTATGCCCACCTCCCACAATGCTATTGGGTGGCAGCAAGAGCCCAGGCAAGGTATCTGCCTTGATGCCCCCTAGGATGCCCAAGTATGCTAGGCCCTGAGTCAACACTGCTGACGCCAAGCCTGCCTTAAAATTTTGGAGGTGCAGATATTTCCAAACTGTTTTATTTTTTCAGAATGTCAGCTAGGAAATAATAAGACATTAGCGGTAGTTATATATTTGATATAGTTATTGTCTTCTTGCTGTCGTCTTGTAGATTTTTTATGGTTTAGGATTCTATTGGGAGATTGTAGCCAGCCCCTTTCCCTCACAGAACTATAGTTCCCAGGGTTCCCCGGGAAGGAGGAATGACAATGAAGCGAGTTTACATCTTTAGTGGAACTAGGCCCTGGTGGTTTATGCTAGGCTGTCACTTCCAGCTGTCTGGCCCAATGGGACTGAAAAAGACATCCCAACAGGGATTTTTGACTGTTCACATTACGCAGCAGAGAAGAAAGTGAGAGGATGACCATGGAAAGTTCACTTTCAAGTAGGCATAGAATTGCTGCTATCTAATTTTATATAGAAAGGTGGCACAAAGAATAAGCACCTGGATTTTAAGACACATATTAAAAAGGGGGAAGGGTTATTTTATCCTGTTTATGTGGAGAAACTAAAAATTATTAAAATGTTTTTAAAAAATCATAAAGAAATGTGTGTTATGTAACATAGCATCGTTGAGATTATAAGTGGTTAAAGGTGAGAGGTGAAAAGATTACCTTCAACTGTAGCTTAATAGTTACTTTGTAACTTAGGCCTAACATTAGCATCCTGTTAGCTGTCAGCAAACCTACTACTGTTGTTACCAAGAGGGCAGTTACGACTGTAGCAGGTTTACAGTTGGGTCAGCTTGTTTATGAACATTATATTTACTCTCATTGGCTCATAGTTATAGGCCTAATGGACTGGCAACCAATGGTATGTTAAAAGGTCATTGGTAAGAGGGTTCTGCCTAGAATGTATAAAAGACAGTCCCAATACTGTCTAGGACAGACAGAATGTAGATCTGCAGTAGATCAACCTTATTGACAAATTGAAAGCAAATAAATCACCAGACCTGGATGGTATCCATCCTAGAGTTCTCAAAGAACTCAATTATGAAATTGTGGATCTTCTAACCCAGCGGTCCCCAACCTTTTTGGCACCAGGGACTGGTTTCGTGGAAGACCATTTTTCCACGGACTGGGTGTGTGTGTGTGTGTCGCAGTTGAGGGAATGGTTTTTGGAAGCACCGTTCCGAAGCCACCCCGCCCCACCCCAGCGTCCTGGTTTCGCTTCGACTGGGCAGGTGAGATGGCACCCTGTGCCCAGGTATGCTGGGGTGGGGTGGGTGAAAGGAGCTCACCTGCGCAGCCCGGTTCCTAATAGGCCATGGACAGGTACCAGTCCGTGGCCCGGGGGTTGGGGACCCCTGTTCTAACCAAATATGCAACATGTTCCTAAGTTCAGCCTCTGTACCAGAGCACTGGAAGATGGCCAATGTCACACCAATTTTTTAAAAGGGATCCAGGGAGGTGGCCCATGGAATTACAGGCCAGTTAGTGACATCTGTTCCAGGTAAATTGGTTGAAAGCATTATTAAAGACAAAATTAGTAAGCATATAGAAGAACATGTCCTACTGGAAAAAAACCCAACATGGCTTCCACGAAGGCAAGTCCTGTCTCACTAATCTTCTGGAATTCTTTGAGAATATTAACAAACATGTAGACAGGAGTGATCTGGTGGGCACTGTTTACTTGGACTTCCAAAAGGCTTTTGATAAAGCCCCTCATCAAAGACTCCTGAACAAACTGAGCAGTCATTCTCCCAATAGAGGGAAGTAAACAATGGGGTCCCCACAGGGATTGATTTGGGTACCAATTCTTTTCTACTTGTTCATAAATGATCTGGAAGTAGGAGTGAGCAGTGAAGTGGCCAAGTTTGTTGATGACACCAAATTGTGTAAGCTTGTTTTAAAAAAAAAGGGATTGTGAAGAGCTCCAAAAGGATCTCTCCAAAATGGGAGAGTGGGCATCCAAATGGCAGATGTGGTTTAATGTAAGCAAGTGTAAGGTGAAGCAAGATGGGGCAACAACCCAATTTCAAGAATAACCTGATAGGATCTGAGCTGGTGGTGACCAAACAAAAAAGAAATCTCGGGGTTGTGGTGGACAGATCGATGAAAATGGCAACCCAGTGTGTGGCCTCTGTCAAGAAGGCAAACTCCATGTTATGCATTATTAGAAAAGGAATTGAGAATAAAACTTCCAGAATCATATTTGCAATCTGGAGGAATTTACAGCACACTCCTATACATGCCTACCTAGAAGCAAGTCCCACTGAGTTCAACGGAGCTTGCTCCCAGGTAAATGGATATAGGCCTATAGTCAACTAACGAAATGTTATTAGCCAAGGCTGATTCTTCTTTTGTTTATTTCAGAATCCAGTTGTTAGCTTTCACCCTCTCTTCAAATAGCTGTATTCCCCAAGTCCTCCCCTTTCCCCACACGTTTTTTAGTTTAATTTCCGGTTAAGCATTCTTAAACCTCCTCCTCCTCCTTCCCACCCTTCCTTTCTTTTAAAAATACATGTCTGCTGTTCATATTCCTCCACCCCCACCATGCTCAGGATTCTCATCTAAATTGATAATCACATGAGTGCAATATGCTGACAAAGTATAATAATGAATGGTATTTTGCTTTGTTGGAATGATGATGTTATGTTCATCTTACCTGGTTTCAGGAACTCATTTATAAATCAAACTAAGCTGTGTTGGTCTATAAGAAAAATGCCAAAACCCACAGTTAGGCCATACCTGTATTTTGTGCATTTTGGTTAGTCCTAATAAAGGCTTTGTCTGGCTGTGGATTTTAGAATTTTTCATTGATAAAAGGAGGCAAAATAGAAGCTGGTGCCAATTCATATCGCTTTACAGTAGCTAGGACTGCAGCCTCAGTCACTTTTGTGGATGAGAATGTACTCCTTTCTAGTAAAGTAGAACTATTGTAATGCCATACAATGGGGAAAGGTTAGAGACAGTTGTAACCATGGGGACAGTGAACAACTTCATTTTGCCCTAGATATATCCATGATGGAGAAATGTGACACAGAATAGGCACCATTGTGGATTATTTCACTCCCCACTTCTGGCCTATTTTCTTTAAAAAGAAACAAGAACATCTTACCTTCGATTTGATAGGCACGGTTTCCGACTTCTTTCATCTATATATCTGCTGGCACTCTCCCTATGTCTGTAATCTTTGTCTCGATGAGGTCTCTCCGAATGAGACATCTGTCTTGCAGGAATTCTGTGGCAGTGCAGAAGACACAGATTTGCTTATAGCCTTCTGATTCAATTTGTAGAATTTTGAGTATTTGCAAAACAAAGACACTGTTACTCAATAAGGAAGACAGAGGAAGGTATATTAATTATATGTAAGAAAGTTTATTTATTTATTTCATTTCATTTATAGCCTGCCTTTTTCCTCCAAGGAACCCAAGGCAGCCTACATAATCCTCCTCTCCATTTTATCCTCAAAACAACCCTGTTAGTAGGTTGGGCTGAGAGTCTGTGACTGGCCCAAAGTTACCCAGTGAGCTTCAATGCCCATGTGGGGACTAGAACCCTGATCCCAGTCCAACACTCTAACCACTACACCACACTGCCTCTCAAAGTTGTGATTTTAGTTTTTAAAGCTGCTAATGTAGCATATGTTCAAGTGAGCAGAAGATCTGCTCAGCCTTCAAAAAATGCCAAAAGATCCACTCAAATGTAAAGGTTAGGAAAATGTCAAAAGGCAGAAAAGTACAAGATGGAGCCATTCCTGTTTTCAAGGGACAGCAAAAAATATACGCTGTGGTGAATGGGACAGAGATCTTCCAAAATCCATAATTAAAAATGTTTAAAGTTCACAAATTATTATGTCAAATTGTCCCCAAGAATACAGTTTATTTGGCTGAAGTTTCTGCACCTTTTGCCAGAAAGGTCCAGTTTACACGGGGCCTGTTCAGACAACACACTAAGCCACTAAACCCTTTTGCACCAAATGGTTAGTGAGTGTGTTTAAATTGCAGTTATGTAGCCACCATGGTTAGGAATGGTTCTCATCACACGCTAAGTCATGGTTCGCATGGTATGCTAGGCCATAATGTTTAGCTCAAAATGCTTAACCGCTGTGGCTTAGTGTGTAATCTGAACAGGGTCGCAGTTTATTTTAGCTCTCTATAGGATGGATTTTAGCTATACCTATGTCTACTGAGTTCACACATGCACACATGTCACCTGATAGCTAAATTAGGGTGACCATATGAAAAGGAGGACAGGGCTCCTGTATCTTTAACAGTTGTATTGAAAAGGAAATGTCAGCAGGTGTCATTTGTATATATGGGGAACCTGGGGAAATTTCCTCTTCATCACAACAGTGAAAGCTGCAGGTGCTCTACCTTCTTTTAAATCTGGTCACTCTAGTATAGCTCCTGCAGCTTTGACTGTTGTGATGAAGAGGAAATTTCCCCAGGTTCTCCATATTACAAAGGACATCTGCTGAAATTCCCTTTTCTATGAAACTGTTAAAGACACAGGAGCCCTGTCCTCCTTTTCATATGGTCACCCTAGCTAAATCACAGCTGAATCTGAGAAGAAGTTCAGTGAATAAACATTGGCTGAGTTCTGAAGACACGCTAATCAAGGGTTGTTTCCCATTCTGTTCCGATTACCCCACCCTGTTGATTAGCGCGTCGTCTGAACTCAGCCATTGTATCTGAGCTAAGAGGAAGTTCTATTGTTGGCAATGAATAAATATTTTCTAAGATATATCCTGGGCCCCACCCCTTGCCCTTGGCTTTCCTCCCTTGTTATTTTGGGTGTCCTGCTGTTTTTCCTGACTTCACCTGCCAGTACTTTCCCTTCCAGTAGCTTCAACGGCTTCACTTGCCAGGACCTTCCATGTCAGTAGCTTCAATTGCTTCACCTGCCAGTACCTTCCCTGCTAGTAGCTTCAACAGCTTCACTTACCAGTATCTTCCCTGCCAGTAGCTTAAATGGCTTCACTTGCAGGTACCTTCTCTGCCAGTAGCTTCAACGGCTTCACTTACCAGTATCTTCACTGCTAGTAGCTCCAATTGCTTCGCCTGCCAGTATTTCAGCTGCCAGTAGCTTCACCGGCTTCACCTGCCAGTCCTTGCCTTGCCAGTACCTTCAACGGCTTCACTTGCCAGTACCTTCCCTGCCAGTAGTTTCAACGGCTTCACTTACCAATATCTTCACTGCTAGTAGCTCCAATTGCTTCGCCTGCCAATATTTCAGCTGCCAGTAGCTTCACCAGCTTCACCTGCCAGTACTTGCCTTGCCAGTAGCTTCACCAGCTTCACTTGCCAGTACCTTCCCTGCCAGTACCTTCCCTGCTAGTAGCTTCAACAGCTTCACTTACCAGTATCTTCCCTGCCAGTAGCTTCAATGGCTTCGCTTGCCAGTACTTGCCTTGCCAGTAGCTTCAACGGCTTCACTTGCCAGTACTTGCCTTGCCAGTAGCTTCACCAGCTTCACTTGCCAGTACTTGCCTTGCCAGTAGCTTCAATGGCTTCATTTGCCAGTACCTTCCCTGCCAGTAGCTTCAATGGCTTCACTTGCCAGTACCGTCCCTGACAGTAGCTCTAATTGCTTCGCCTGCCAGAATTTCAGCTGCCAGTAGCTTCACCGGCTTCACCTGCCAGTACTTGCCTTGCCAGTAGCTTCAATGGCTTCACTTGCCAGTACCTTCCCTGCCAGCAGCTTCAATGGCTTCACTTGCCAGTACTTATCTTGCCAGTAGCTTCAACAGCTTCACCTGCAAGTATTTCAGCTGCCAGTAGATTTGCCGGCTACTGGTACAGGCACGCAAAGCTGTTGGAGCTACTGGGTAGGGCATGGACCTGCCAGTAGGGTTGTGCACTGCTCTGGATCCGAAACTCAAAACTGATCCAGATCGGGGTGATTCGGACCTCTCTAAAGCAGATCAGGTCGGTCCAAATCGTTGCAAGGTGTGTCGGGTCGCTCCGAATCGATTCAGATCAATTCAGAAATTCAGACTTTTTTTCAAAGACTACACGTAGGAATTTACAAAAAAACCCATTAATCTCTTGTTTTTTAAGGTAAAGACATGAAATTTATCAGTATAACACCACAAGTAGGGCTTTAGATTGGCAAAATTTGAAGCACATCTGTTCATACCCTGATGTTTATATGATTTTCCCTTCAACCGCTCCTCTCCCCGTTTACAAAAATGAAATATTTTATAAGCCATATCCTTGGTTCCAACCCCTGCCCTTGGCTTTTTTTGACCAGCCAATAGTTTCACCGGCTTCACAAAGGGGATCACTTTGTGAACCACACATTTATTTCAAATTCCCTGAAGAAGGACTTCAATAGTCTAAAACACATTGGCAAGGAATAAATATTTTCTAAGATATATCCTGGGTTCCACCCCTTGCCCATGGCTTTCCTCCCTTGTTATTATGGGTTTCCTGCTCTTTTTGCTGACTTCACATGTCAGTACTTTCCTTGCCAGTAGCTTCAATGGCTTCACCTGCCAGTACTTGCCTTGCCAGTAGCTTCAACGGCTTCACCTGCCAGTACTAGCCTTGCCAGCAGCTTCAACGGTTTCACTTGCCAGTACCTTCTCTGCAAATTGCTTCAATGGCTTAATTTGCCAGTAACTTCTCTGCCAATTGCTTCAATGGCTTAATTTGCCAGTACCTTCCCTGACAGTAGCTCTAATTGCTTCGCCTGCCAGAATTTCAGCTGCCAGTAGCTTCACCGGTTTCACCTGCCAATACTTGCCTTGCCAGTAGCTTCAACGGATTCACTTGCCAGTACCTTCCCTGCCAGTAGCTTCAATGGCTTCACTTGCCAGTACCTTCCCTGCCAGTAGCTTCAATGGCTTCATTTGCCAGTAGCTTCCCTGCCAGTAGCTTCAAAGGCTTCACTTGCCAGTATCTTCCCTGCCAGTAGCTTCAATGGCTTCACTTGCCAGTACATTCTCTGCCAATTGCTTCAATGGCTTAATTTGCCAGTACCTTCCCTGCCAGTAGCTTCAACGGCTTCACTTGCCAGTACATTCCCTGCCAGTAGCTTCACCAGCTTCACTTGCCAGTACCTGCCTTGCCAGTAGCTTCACCGGCTTCACCTGCCAGTACTTACCGTGCCATTAGCTTCAACGGCTTCACTTGCCAGTAGCTTCCCTGCCAGTAGCTTCAATGGCTTCGCCTACCAGTACTTGCCTTGCCAGTAGCTTCAACCGCTTCACTTGCCAGTACCATCCCAGCCAGTAGCTTCAACGGCTTCACTTGCCAGTACCTTCTCTGCAAGTAGTTACAATGGCTTCACTTGCCAGTACATTCCCTGCCAGTAGCTTCAACGGCTACACTTGCCAGTACCTTCCCTGCCAGTAGCTTCAATGGCTTCACTTGCCAGTACATTCTCTGCCAATTGCTTCAATGGCTTAATTTGCCAGTACCATCCCTGCCAGTAGCTTCAATGGCTTCACCTGCCAGTACCTTCCCTGCCAGTAGCTTCAATGGCTTCACTTGCCAGTATCTTCCCTGCCAGTAGATTCAACTGCTTCACTTGCCAGTACCATCCCTGCCAGTAGCTTCAACTGCTTCACTTGCCAGTACCTGCCTTGCCAGTAGCTTCAATGGCTTCACTTGCCAGTAGCTTCCCTGCCAGTAGCTTCAAAGGCTTCACTTGAAAGTACCTTCCCTGCCAGTAGCTTCAATGGCTTCACTTGCCAGTACCTTCTCTGCCAATTGCTTCAATGGCTTAATTTGCCAGTACCGTCCCTTACGGTAGCTCTAATTGCTTCGCCTGCGAGAATTTCAGCTTCCAGTAGCTTCACCGGCTTCACCTGCCAATACTTGCCTTGCCAGTAGCTTCAACGGCTTCACTTGCCAGTACCTTCCCTGCCAGTAGCTTCAGTAGGACTTAAATAGTCTGAAACACATTGGCAAGGAATAAATATTTTCTAAGATATATGCTGGGCTCCAGCTCTTGCCCTTGGCTTTCCTCCCTTGTTATTTTTGGGTTTCCTGCTCTTTTTGCTGGCTTCACCTGCCAATACTTTCCCTGCCAGTAGCTTCAATGGCTTCACTTTCCAGTACCTTCTCTGCCAATTGCTTCAATGGCTTAATTTGCCAGTACCGTCCCTGACAGTAGCGCTAATTGCTTCGCCTGCCAGAATTTCAGCTGCCAGTAGCTTCACCGGCTTCACCTACCGGTACTTGCCTTGCCAGTAGCTTCAACGGCTTCACTTGCCAGTAGCTTCCCTGCCAGTAGCTTCACCAGCTTCACTTGCCAGTACCTTCCCTACCAGTAGTTTCACCGGCTTCACTTGCCAGTACCTGCCTTGCCAGTAGCTTCACCGGCTTCACCTGCCAGTACTTGCCGTGCCAGTAGCTTCAACGGCTTCACTTGCCAGTAGCTTCCCTGCCAGTAGCTTCAATGGCTTCACCTGCCAGTACTTGCCTTGCCAGTAGCTTCAACGGCTTCACCTGCCAGTACTTGCCTTGCCAGTAGCTTCAATGGCTTCACCTGCCAGTACCTGCCTTGCCAGTAACTTCAACGGCTTCACTTGCCAGTACCTTCCCTGCCAGTAGCTACAATGGCTTCACCTGCCAGTACTTGCCTTGCCAGTAGCTTCAACGGCTTCACCTGCCAGTACTTGCCTTGCCAGTAGCTTCAACGGCTTCACTTGCCAGTACCTTCCCTGCCAGTAGCTACAATGGCCTCACTTGCCAGTACCTTCCCTGCCAGTAGCTTCAATGGCTTCACTTGCCAGTATTTGCCTTGCCAGTAGCTTCAACGGCTTCACCTGCCAGTACCTGCCTTGCCAGTAGCTTCAACGGCTTCACTTGCCTGTACCTTCCCTGCCAGTAGCTACAATGGCTTCACTTGCCAGTACCTTCCCTGCCAGTAGCTTTAATGGCTTCACTTGCCAGTACTTTACTTTACTTTCTTTATTGCGATCTATAGATCCATAAATAGAAAACAAACAAACAACAAACAACCAAACACAAGAATCAGACATGAAATCATACAATTAGAGCTATTATCAACTTTAGTCTAATACACAAAGAGCTCTAATCTTGGCCGCCACTGTAAGAAATTTAGCAACAGCCAAAGTTACACTTGAAGACTTGTCTTCCAACAGAAACTTAACATAAAATTTGCCTGAAGTTCTGGGCAGTTTGCTCAACAATGGGGTAATCATAAGATGGCGGGCCTGATTATAAAAGCTACAGGACAGAAGGATATGCTCCATCGTCTCCACTTCCGTATTCCTACAGGGGCACCGTCGTTCCTGATAAGGGATACCAGCATATCTGCCCTGAAGTAATTCAATAGAGTAAACATTGCATCTGGCCTTGGAGAAGGCAATACGATATTTAGCGACCGACAAGTTCTTTAGATAGTCAGCCAGCTGAAGAGGCCCAACGTAATGAACGTGCAATGCACTGGGAGAGCAAGAAACATGAGAGCGAGCACGTAAGTCGCAGAAGGCTATATCCCACAGTCTTTGTTTGATAGCTTTAAAAGCAAAATTCAAGCCCAGATTAAGGAGGAGGGAAGAGGAGAGACCTATTGAAGCTGCCTTCCTGGCAAGAAGCTTGGACCAGCTGTTCACGTAGTTGTCCTGAGCCAGACAGGGAAGCAGACCTGAGCCCCTCCCAAAGAGACTAACTTCCATCCAAAATTTTAAGGCAGACCACCAAGCCCTAAGCGAAAGAGAGCTTTCCCCGGTTTCCAACAAAAGTACCGAATTAGGGACACACTTTGGGAGTTGAAGAAGGGTCCTCAAAAACCTTGTCTGCAGCCTATCTATCTCAGATGTTAATCCCCCTATCCAGATATTGGAGGCATATAAAAGCTGGGCTGCAGACTTGGCATTAAACACTTTGATGGCAGACGGTATAAACATTCCCCCTTTAGTAAAGAAAAAGCGTGTTATTACAGCTGAACTGACTGAAGCTTTATTAAGGGTGGCCGA